>NW_027411644.1:210846733-211487636 GCF_047663935.1 Musca autumnalis
TTATATTTTTGACTTAAAATATTAAAAATATTAAATTGAATATATTTGCAAAAATTTAGAGGATTATCTGTTGAAGTATAAAAGTTATAGACAATTTTTTAAAAATAGAATTTTTGTCGATTTGCTCCATATCCACAAAGTGACAAAAAATTTTCCATCTTTATATCAATAAATTAAATACTTTTAAATAGAAAATTAAAGTTCTGATTTTTGATATGAGTTTTTAAACTTGTAAATTTTTAAAATATTAATTTCGTAACTGCAAAATGTTTAAGCTTTCGTGTCCATGCGTGGATATCTCGGAAACTAGAGCAGACAGGAAAAAGGCGACTAGAAATTCAGAAAGAGCATACCGAAAAAACCGTAGAAACCACCTGTATCTCAAAAAGTCAAAAATGGCGTATGGAACACTTAAGCATGACACCGACGATATGTAGGCTACTTCGCCCGTATATGCCCTCCAGGAATTAATGGACCAAAAATAAAATTGTTATATTTTTCGGTTTCGTCGTAAGATTTTCCAAACAGGTGTCAAGAAGTTTCTCCATTACTAAATCAGCTACAATCGGAGAAGCCGGTGAACCCATGGGGAGTCCTCTCTTTTGTTTATATACTTTGTCGTCATATTTAAAGAATACTGAAAAATAAGCCCTTTGTCATATTAGTGTATTCTTTGATTTCGTCCCATCTCTCTTCTATTATTCTTAATCCTAGGTCTACAGGAACACTTGGGAATAGGGATACAACGTCAAAAGAAAAATACATAAATTTGTGTGGTTGTGAACGACGATAACATATTTGTTGATATATAAAAATGTCATTTTTAGTATGGATATATAAATTAGAGGTATTTCTCTATATTTTAGAAAAAAATTGTTTTAACAAAAGTGTTGCATGCCTAAAAAAATCTTCAAAATATGACCAAATTTTCCATAATTTTGAAATATATTAGAGTGTAGAAAAAAGAGTGTCTAGAAGGTCGTGAGAAAATTTTTTGTATTTTCCTCTTGATTTTTTTCTTTAATTTTCCGCTAAAACCCCATGCCATGGTGAAAATAGTCATGGTTCATATTTTTGGCTTTCTGGGTTTTTTTCTTCATTTTCTCTGGCCTTGTTTTACATTATGTCGTGTTTTGCATTTATGTCTATGTTAACCCTAGATAAGACTATGTGTGCAGGTTTACCGTTACTATGTATAAATAATCCGAACTTTATATATGATTTATATGACATTATGGCGATGGAAGTTAATGTCGACAATTTGGAGTTCATTTTGTTCTTATGAAAGTTTGTTTTAATTTTCATAAAAAAATTTCAATCAAGGTGCAATTGCCAAGTGAAGCGGTAATCCCAGCTGTTGTCTAATTCTGCTATGAGAATATACGGAGGAACGAACTTGCATGAAAAACCAAAAATTTAAAACGCAAAAAAGCATAGCTCTACTATTTTTCAAACGATTCCTTCTTGCTTTAAGTAAATAATTACTCAGTTTGATATCTTCTACGCAGCCAAGAGCACAAGGAAAGCATTTTCCTGTTTTTAATTAGTTTTTCACTTTCACACTTAACCCACTATAACATATCCAATTGTTAACCAATTTTAAACAGTTATTGCTTGTTTGAAAGACCATTTAAAGAAAGGAAAAAAAATATAGAAACCCGTTGTGAAAAAAGAAGTTATATCCGTTTAAAGTTTAAAATCCAAGAAACTCCGTTTTTCACTACATTTTTAGTTATAATATCAAAAAACCAAAGACAACATATCTTCGTCTTCCATGGACTCACACAAAACAGAATTTATGCATCAGAACCTCTGCAAAATTGTTTGTCAACTTTTATATCACAGTGTTATTGATCAACCAAAAATTTAAATGAAATCAACACAGAAACCCCAGAAAAGTTTTTAAAACCTCTTAATATCAGTAAATATTACAAAAATTTAATTGAAGCTGAAATAAAAAATGCACCACTCTAGCTCGAATACTAATACCAATATTTTGTGGACTTATTTAGGACAACGAAATCTAGACCTTTATCGACCGATGTATTTAAAAATATTAATTTGCAATTTTATGATCAATTTTGGCCTTTTTAGCGTAAAAATCGATAATTTGATTTGACTGTCCACCATTTGTGTATAAACTAATATTTTGTAAAATCCGCCTATGAAGGACACTATTTTTGTATTCTAAATAAGCCCACAAAAACGTAGGTTCATTCGTTTTATAGTTAAGTGGTCACCGCAAACTGCTTTAATAAAAAGAGTGTTTCGTAGACGGTCATTTGCCACAAAACTATGTAATATTTTTAAACAACAAAAATTTCGAATGTAGCTTTAAATGTACTCTTTGAGATGAAAGAACAAAACACTGAAAAAGTTTGGAAATTTTCTTACAAAAAATTAATGAAAAATGACAGAACATATGTGCAACTGGGAGTAAGACTTGAAAATTAAAATATTAATAGAAGACATATTTATTAACCTTAAGTTGAGCTAAGAATTTGTTTTTTGAGATTAATGTGTCACGGAGATTCGAAGAATACAATGCTTTGAACCCCCAAATTATTCCCTGAATTAATCTCCGTTTTTATGGATTTTACCCCAATGTCCGTCGTGCATCAATTTGTCAGTATTGAACTATAACTGCGACCTTTAGCGTGAATGTAATTACACTGCACGCAATTAAAGCTTGGGGTCCTTGTATATAATAGGGTGTAACTCTGTTATCTGACCACATCACTACATCAACATAAGTAACATCAATGGAAAGATTAAAAGATCCTCTTCGAAGTATAACTCACGATGCCGTTCAGGATATAATACAAGTTTTACACAAAAGTTTTTTTTTTATACCCTCAGCATTTATGCTAACGGGGGTATATACACTTTCATACGGGCAAAATGTGCCTCAGCGAAATAATGGTATTAAACCCCAAGTATGTCTGGACGAAATGTGTTTTAGACAATTTAGAGTCGATTTAGCAATGTCCGTCCGTCTGTCTGGCTGGTGCGCACGATAACTCTCGAACGGATGAACCGATTTGGTCCAAAATTTGGTTTTCGCAATATTTTGTCCAAACTTAGTTTAAGTTCGAAGATGGGTTATATCGGTCCACTCATTCCGGTACCTCCCCCACAAAAGTTCGAAAATGTTCGGAAAATTTGTGCGCACGATAACTCTTGAAGGGAATAACCGATTTGGTCTAAAGTTTGCACATCGTGAAATTTCTGCAAAACTTAGATGAGGTTCTAGTATGGACTCAATCGGTCTACGCCTTCGGGTACGTACCACACAAAATTTCGGAAAAGTTCAGTTAGGACCTGCTCTCGAATCGTTTTGATTATTGTTGTAGCATCTTGTATTCACGGCCTCCCATACGGCGGTACAAGTTTCATCAGAGGCAAAACCGTACTTCCTGAGAAAATAGCCTGAAAGGTTCAAAAACCCCTATGACACCGTGTGTAGTGGTTGGAGCGCAAGATAACTCTCAAACGGATCTGCCGATTCGATCCGAAATTTGGCCTTCATAATATTTTGTCCAAACTTAGTTTAAGTTCGAAGATAAGCCATATCGGTTCACTCCTTCAGGTACCTCCCCCACACAAGTTCAAAAGTGTTCGGAAAAATTGTGCTCACGATAACTCTTGAAGGGACGGAGCGATTTGGTCCATACTTTACACATCCTAATATATCTACCAGATATAGATCAGGTTTGAATATGGACTACATTTGTCTATTCCTTCGGTTATCTCCCACACAAAATTTCGGATAAGTTCACTTTAAGACCTGCCCTTGACTAAATTCGATTTCTATTGAAGCAACTTGCAATCGCTGTCTCAATTACAACGGTAAAAGTTTGTTCAGTGGCAAGTCCATACTTTTTTGGAAAACAGCCCGAAAGTTGTAAAAAGTTGTAGTTTAACTTCTAAAATGGCCCATATCGGCCCTCTGATGAGGATACCTCCCACACACAAGTTCAACATTTGTGTCCAAGTGCAGTTTAGGGTCTGTTCGGAGATCCTTTGGAAATTTATACCGATGATGTACAGCCATATTATGTTTCCGTGGACAAGTCCATGCTTCCTGGCACACTGGTCCAACAGGTGTACGATATCTATCGAAAAGATATGACTCTCAAAATAAGATCCACTTCCTTAATGCACTATGTCGGTCCATTCCTTCCTCCGCAAAACTTTTGAACTTTAATCCTAATCCACATTTTTGTCGGCAAGTTCAAATGTCCTAAAAGTGTCACAAAATTCTGAAAAGACCCAAAATACATTCGATCTGTCCGTAGATGAAAGTTCCAATTCACATAGGCTGAGGGTATATCTCTGTCGGCAAAGCCGACTGATACTTTTTTACTTGTTAATATTATCTGATCATCATGTTAAATTTCAAGCTTCTTCTTCGATGTAAGACCAAAACCTTACTTAAAATTTCGATCAAACTATTATTGCAAATTTGTAGCATCGGGGGAAAATATGGTTCTCTACACAAAACCTATTATATAATAGGCAGTAGGCCCGTTATGTTGCAGACACATTATTTGCAATTTGCATCAGGGGAAAAGTCAGTAGTTCTTTTTCCATGTCGTCGGTGTCATGCTTAAGTGTTCCATACGCCATTTGCCCGATTTGAGATAATCGCATTTTAATGTTTTGCGCCACAACTGCGTGGAGCTGACTAAAGAAAATATTTATATTTTTGACTTAAAATATTAAAAATATTAAATTGAATATATTTGCAAAAATTTAGAGGATTATCTGTTGAAGTATAAAAGTTATAGACAATTATTTAAAAATAGAATTTTTGTCGATTTGCTCCATATCCACAAAGTGACAAAAAATTTTCCATCTTTATATCAATAAATTAAATACTTTTAAATAGAAAATTAAAGTTCTGATTTTTGATATGAGTTTTTAAACTTGTAAATTTTTAAAATATTAATTTCGTAACTGCAAAATGTTTAAGCTTTCGTGTCCATGCGTGGATATCTCGGAAACTAGAGCAGACAGGAAAAAGGCGACTAGAAATTCAGAAAGAGCATACCGAAAAAACCGTAGAAACCACCTGTATCTCAAAAAGTCAAAAATGGCGTATGGAACACTTAAGCATGACACCGACGATATGTAGGCTACTTCGCCCGTATATGCCCTCCAGGAATTAATGGACCAAAAATAAAATTGTTATATTTTTCATGCCAAAGTAATTGTCCATTTCACCCTCTAAATAATATCAGATCATTATGCAAAATAGCTGGCATCTTCTTCGCCCTAAACTTTTACCTCGTGCAAAATTTCGTTACTATTGCGACCTCTAACGTGTTTATGATTACACTACAAACAAATAACGGGATATATTAGGCTGTAACTCTTTTATTTAATCATGTAGATCAACACAATTGGCATCAGTAGAAAGGTCAAGAGCTCCTTTTCCAAACATAGCTTACTAACCCGGAATGTGTCTTCCAGGATTAAATATATAAACTGTATATAAACATATTTTCACAATTTTGACAGAAAAGTTTTGGTCCATTTAACCCTCTTAATATTATCTGATCACCATCTCAAATTACAAACTTCTTCTTTGTCATATAATCTCACCTTATTAAAGATTTTGAGATGATCGGACTATTATTGCGTCCTATAGAGCCGCTACAATATTGGATAAAAATTATGCTTTTGGTCTATTTCACCCGCAAAATATTTTACGATTATCACCAAGAACAATAGGTGTCTATTCTGTTCTGAACCCGACCTCCATGTAAAATTTCGTGGCGGTCTGTAGTTTGATTACAATTTATAATGGACAGATTGACGGACGGACGGACACACATTTCAAAATCACTTTATCTTGTCGAGATATGAAGATTGGAATACCACATTCGGGATCTCCGACGAATATTTCGCGGTGTTACATGAATTTTTGTCAAAACAAACTTATAATACCCTTTCCACATAGTGGTGTAGGGTATAATAAAATTACAGAATATTGAATATCTTCAAGAAGAGAATATTTCGATGACTTACAAAGAAACTTCTCATATCCTGCCTTATACTCGTATAGCGTAGTTTATAATACTACTATCTCTTGAAGCACCTTATTTTATTGTCTACCATATGTTTAAGCGAACAAGTATTTCCTTCAAGATATTCAAATAATTTCATGTTAAACAATGCAAAGGGAAGAACATCAAGAGAAAATTACTGTCATTTACAAGGTTTATATATTTTATTCATTTGTTGTGTGTACCGGCAGTCTACAACATTTCAATTCGGTACAATTCCTAGAGTAGTGGTGGCATCATCAACATCATCATCATCACCATCTCAGGAGGACGATGGTGAAGGCGACGACAACATCAATTGGAATAGCAGCAACACAACAAACATCAAATCAGTCACAGTGTTTTACATACAACCCACTTAATCGCACATTGTTTTCATTGAATGTTGTTGTCATTAAAAAAAATTCTAAAGTTTATGTACGTTATTTTTCTTCTATTCCACTCATCGTAGACATAAGCGTACATACATCCTTTTCCTTGTTTTGCTTATTGTTGGGAAGATATGCCGCTTCCTAAGAATGAATGAAAGAATGAAGCTCATTCAGTATAAAGTGTATTTTGTACTTGTTGTATGTATGTGAATCATCTACAATAGGTTTGAATAGAATTGTCGTTACAACACGTTTTACTATATTTCCCGTAAACAAGTCAATGTGGATGAGAAAATGAGTATGTGCGTGTGTACGTTTGCAAGTGAGTTTTTGCGTGCAAATTAAAGGGTCTTTTGTATCTAAGCACACATATACAGATAGACGTACACGTGTACAAACACCTTAATTTCCCCATTAAAGTACTTGTTTCCTGTCACACCCATTCACTTACACCGATATTCACACACACACACACACACACTAAATCATCAAAACCCAAAACATATACAAAACAATCATTTCTATTTCAATGTTGAACAAATATTTATTATCCTAAGCTTGTAACGATCCTGTTGGATATTTCTATTGTCGTTTAGATAAGCGGGTCCATATAAGGGATAGAAATAGTACGACCAGTGAATGTAGATGCAGTTAAGTAACTTTAAGTTAGAACGTGAATCGTTTAGAATAAAAATAGAGATCGTAAAAAATCTAAGGACTATAACCTAGCTCATAATATAATATTCTTGAAAACTTGAGCTTGTTTATATATTCGGAATTTATATGAAATTATTACATTTCTTTTTCTATCGAAAGAAAAATTGGTTGTTGGTACGAGGGATGCACGGATATTTCTGTTGTCGTTTAGATAAGCGGGTACATATCAGGGATAGAAATAGAACAATGAGTGAATGTAGACGCAGTTAAGTAATTTTAAGTAAGAACGGGAATCGTTTTGAATAAAAAAGAGAGATCGTAAAAAATCTTAGGATTATAACCTAGCTCATAATAAAATATTTTTGAAAACTTGACCTTGTTTATATATTCGGAATTTATATGAAATTATTACTTTTCTTTTTCTATCGAAAGAAAAATTGGTTGTTGGTATGAGGGATGCACGAAAACTACCTGGTCTAGGCAACATGGCGTATTGCCAGGCGCTATTTGATTTTTTTTTTTGAAATTTTGACAGTTTTTAGCCTAAGCTTACTCAGTGCAATTTATCGTACGACCATGTTATGTGTTGTTTAAGGTGTCTTGAAAAAATCACGTTGCAAAAAAATCGAATTTACTTGTGAACATTTTCGTCCAAGAATTTTTCAAAATTTTTGACATGGATAATCACCTCAAGAATGTATAGATCAAATTAAATCTTTGTATGTCGATAAAGGACCATCCTATAAGACTATGAAAAACTGGTTTAATGAAGTCAACCGTGGTCGGCACTCGACAAAAAACGAAGATCGTGAGGGTTGCCCAAAATCGGTCGTTGTGCCAGAAAAAAAATATGCCGTGCATGAACAGATAATGCGAGATTGCCAGGTTAAATACCGTGAGATAGAGGCATCCTTGGGCATTTTTTCCAACAACTAACATTTGATTTTCCATAAACACCTATCCGCAAAAATTGATTTTTCTCGTTAGATCCAGCAAAATTTGACAATCGCTCAAAAAAGGCTAATGTGAATTGGTTCAAAGAAATTGTACATAAAATCAATCGCGGTGCTTCAAACGACGTTCGTAAAATCGTCACAAACGACGAATCTATGATATATGCTTAGGAGCCTGAAACAAAGCAAGAATCGGCCGTTTGGGTCAAATCAAACGACAGTTGTTAATGTAAAAAGCACTTCGAAGCAAAAGGTTGCCTGTTTCTTAAGAAAAACTGGCCATGTGGCGACTATACGGCTTGAGAAATATAGAACGGTTAATTCTGAGTGGTACACTATAATTTGTTTGCCTGAAGTATCCTGAGTAACTCGAAAAACGAACAAGAGAAGACAAATCATTCTGTATCATGACAATGTGGGCTCTCACACATCAGTTCAAACCAGCGCCTATTTGACCGTACAAAACGTGGAATTGATGAATCATCCGCCGTACAGCCCTGACTGGGGATCCTATGACTTCATTTGATTCCAGTACATCAAGAAAAAAGGCGTGTTCAACGAATTTTGTTGCCTGAAGATGCTGTAAAAGCGTTCAAAAACCATGTTTTGGAGGTGTCTCAATCGGAGTGGAAAAAGGGATTCAAAAATTGGTTTGAACACATGAAAAAGCATATAAATCTTGCTGGAGGCTACTTAAGAAAACAATAAAACCATTTTTGATAGTAAATATTCGCGTTTTCATTGTTAGGCCAGATAGCTCAATCTGGCTCTGGGTGTATCTCCAGTTCCAGGAAAGTGGCTGCTTCGATCGGATGTAACCACAGATCTACTGGAGTTAGATGAGTAGGTTTTGCAGGGCAGTTGAAAAGGCGCAGCGTGGTGTGCGGGCCCATGCCACATGCTGGGCAGATGTATTCCAGGGTGCGATCGATCTTTACCCTATAAGAATTTAGGCGACTGCAATATCCCGAGCTTAGTTGAGCCAAAACTAATCTGGTTTGTCGTGGCAACTGACGCTTCTCAGCTGCGATAGATGGGGGATGTACTCCGTTGACTTTATTCACACCACATTTGCTTATGCCTTAGCAACTGCGTCCATGCGAATGCTATTTAAAACTGATTGATATGCTTGTTGATCTAGGGGTTCCCTCCTGTATCGTTGGACCACTTCCTCGAGAACGTGAAGATCCATCTTAATGTACCCGAGTGTGTCGGGCCTACCCACCAGATGGTGATTGGGATGGCTCTCACGGTAACAAGCGAGAAGGTACTGCAACAAAAGCATCTCATTGTGTTGCTGTACTGGAAGAATCTTTGCCTCCACATGCAGATGGTCCCCTGCAGACATGAGGAGGCATCCTTTTGCTGTTCTCAGGACGGCATTCTGACAAGTTTCAATATTATTCCATTGCGTGTCAGATAAACTCGGGGACCAAACCGGCGCCATATAGTTTATCACAGACCGACCTATCGCGTTATATGGTTTCTTTATCTGCAGATAGTATCGAATGTGACCCCTAGAATTTTGGGGCAGTTTGTGGTCGGAAACTCTCATCACACCTGCGCCACACAGGCATTTGAACCCAGCAAAAAGTTTGCCTCCAAAGAGACAGTTAAATGATATGTACAAGTGATCTGGAAGTGCATCAAATTATGCATTTTCACTCATGCTTTTTACAAGAGCGTGACTACTGAAAGAGACACTCCATCGCACTACATTTTAACTGACCCTTTGGCACTGCATTTTAACTGACCCTCTGGCACTGCATTTAACTGACCATTTGGCATTGCATTCTAACTAACCCTTTGGGGTAGAATAGGAGGCAGTCCAAAGCACGTGTTTTGATACAGGCATTCTGCGAAAATTGTGCAACCCATTACAAAATATCCCAGAACAACTAAAATGTACTTTTTATTTATGTAAAACAAAAATGTTAAGAACTTTATTACATTAACACGAATTGAAATGAAAATTCTTCATTGAATTCAATCGCAAACATGCGTGTTTCCTCCGCTCTCCATTTAATCCAAGCTGAACTGTTTTTGCTTCATCTGCTAAATGGGTTGTTTTCCCATCACCAGTTAAGATTTCGACATGTACTCCAACAGCACTCCATTCGGAAAATTTCTTCTCATGAGTTACCGGAAAAATGTTCACAAATTAAATATTATTTAGTTTGTATTAACAAATGTTTGGAAATGTTAACACGCTTATCTCTTTTTGGAAAATGTATGCCGCTGCCTATAAAGAGATGCCTATGTAGAGATGTACAAACTGATTTATGTACATGTAGGGATCTCTAACAACTGCTAATAAAATGTAGCGAACGGAGTGCCTTTTTCACGACTCCGTTTGGACTGCATCCGGATGCTGTTAAATTGTGAGGAATTGGAGTGCCTTTTTCACGACTCCGCTGAACTGCATCCGGATGTTGTTAAAATGTGACAAGTGGATGTGACTCTTTGGATTGCATCCAAATGCGGTTAAAATGAGAGGACTGGAGTGCCTTTTTCACGACTCCATTTGAACTGCATCAAAACATACCGTGACAGAACTAGTCCACATTTTATTTAGCTTGGAATTAGTTGTTGTAATTCAAATGCCTGTGATCCGTAGTAATAAAAAAATCTGTGATATTTACATAAATTTTTGATTATATTTGCAATTATTTAACAGTTTATTTGTTGTGTTGCTTAAGAAACCTTCAAATTTATACAAATTAATGTAAACAAGTAAAAAAGTATCAGTCGGCTTGGCCGACAGAGATATATCCTCAGCCTGTGTATGTATATTGAAACAATTTTTTCCCAAAAAAAGCATGTATTTAGAGGGTTTTAAAAATTTTGGGCGTATGAAACGACAAAAATGTTGATTAGGATTATGGATCAAAAGTTTTGCGGAGGAGATACTAAAAGGAATGGATCGACATTGACCGTTATGGAAGTGGATCTCCAGCCACAACATATGGTGCCATAGGGGGTTTTTACACTTTTCGGGCTGTTTGGACTTACCCCTAAAAAACTTTTACGATCGTAATTGAGGCAGCAAATGCAAGTTGCTTCAACAAAAATCGAAGTGATTCGATATCGGGTCTTAAAGTGAACTTATCCGAAATTTTGTGTGGAAGGTACCGGATAGAGTGGACAAATATAGTCCATATTCAAACCTTATCTATATCTGGTAGATATATTAGGATGTGTAAGGTATGGACCAATTCGGCCACTCCCTTCAAAAGTTACCGTACGTACAATTTTTCCGAACATTTTTGAAATTTTGTGGGGGAGGTACCTGAAGGAGTAGACCGATATGGCTTATCTTCGAACTTAAACTATGTTTGGACAAAATATTACTAAGACTAAATTTTGGACCGAGTTATCTTGCGCTCCAACCACCTCACACGGTGTCATAGGGATTTTTTTGCAACTTTCAGGCTTTTTTCTCAGGAAGTATGGACTTGCCCCTGATGAAATTTGTACCGTCGTATGAAGGGCAGTGAATACAAGTTGCTAAAACAAAAATTAAAGCGATAAGAGAGATGGCCCTAAACTATACTTTTCCGAAATTTTGTGTGGGAGGTACCCGAAGGAGTGGACCGATTAAGTCCATATTGAAACCTAATTTAAGTCTGGTACAGGTTTCACGATGGACAAAGTATGGACCAAATCGGTTACTCCCTTCAAGAGTTATTGTGCGCACAAATTTTCCGAATATTTTCGAACTTTTGTGTGGGAGGTACCGGAAGGTGTGGACCGATATAGCCCATCTTCGAACTTAAACTAAGTTTGGCAAAATATTAAGAAAGCCAAAATTTGAACCGAATCGGTTCATCCGTTCGAGAGTTATCGTGCGCACCAGCCAGCCAGACAGACAGACGGACGGACATTGCTAAATCAACTCCAAATTGTCTGAAACACATTTCGTCCAAACATACTTGGGGTCTAAAACCATAATTTCGATGAGGCACATTTTGCCCGTATGAAAGTGTATATGGTAAATTTCAAATACATGGGTTACGAAAAAAATCGTTCTTTCAAATCTGTTCGCGTTCACAAAAATGGATGCTGCACTCAAAAGTTATATGCGGTTTTACTCTCTTGTAAAGAAAAAATATTTAAAAATTCCTATTGTGTTGTAATAAGAACATGTATATATGAATCGTTAGCAGAATTTGATATCTATCCGTAGATGCTAAAATAGTTGCTAAATTTATTTTTATTTTCGCGGAAAATCAAAAAATATTGAAGAAATCTTGGAATAAATTTTATTTATTCTAAATCAGAGTCCAAAAAATCGCTAAAAAATAATTTAAAAATACGTACAGAATCTAAACAACGCGTAGAAAAATGTGAGACCAAAATTATAAAGATCGCGCTTATAACTTGCATATTACAGCAACAACAAAGAACGGAAACTTATTGTTGGAAATTATTTCAAAAATATATTTTTGGTTAAATGCGAAAAATTTGAAAAATAAATGTTGGGAGTTATTCTATTATTTCGCTAAATTTCCATCCAAATCCTGAAGTATTTTGCTTAAACTTTTACAAGAAAATTAATCATCGTGAAAGTATATTTGCTTTCTGTAATAAGCAATAGAAATAAGAAGTAGAGAGTAATATTGAAATTACAATCAAAGGAAAAACATAGAAGTTTAAAACCGTATAATTCGCGAATTGGTTTAAATCGGTTGAGGTGCATGTGCTTTTCGGATACAGGGCGTCAATGTCTATCAATATGCATGGATTTTCCCATGTTTCATTCAGCGGCCAAAGTGTGCCATCAGTTGCATCTTACTATTCAAAAAACCTTCAAGTGGGCAAAAATTAAGCGATGTGCATATGATTATAAGGTGCATCCGATTTCAATGGCCCCCTATTAAAAATACGTCAATATAAATTATTTTAGACAGATTCGTCAAGAACTGCGGATGTGCCACCGCATTCTATTTTGGGATAAATAGGGATATTACTCCTGAATCTTTGTAATTTGTGACACACCTTTTTGGCAAATATTATAATCGCGTATAAAGGATTACATTTATGCAAAAATAATCAAAGAAAATCGCGGTTCAATTCGCGGAATTGTCAAAATATATATTTGCAGATTTTCCTACTTTCAAGGTATCTATATCCGGCGTTTTAGTGGATGGATTCGACCGCGGAAGAGCTCATTAGATCCGGCACGTAAAAAAACTAAAATCACGCGGGGTTCAGGGGTACCTGTACGACAGTTGTAAATTTTAAAGCCAAAAAATAGGTTTTTTTCAGAAAATTTACGCACCAAATTTTCGCCTTCGGACTCCTATTACTAGGAAGCTGTACGGAGCACACTCATGAGATATACATCGAACGACGTGACATCGCGAGTTCTACAATCCTATAAACTAGTTTGGATTATTATCTAGTTGCACCATATAATTATAAGAAAAATTCGAAAAACACTGAAATCAAAACTTCAAAATGTCAGCATCGATTTTAGGGGGATGCAGTGTATATATCCAAAAGTCATACACTAGAACCATGTTGGCCAAGGGGTATTGTTTAGTTCTTTCTTTGAGCACAGGTTCGAATTTTGCGTGGTTTGGCCAGAAATCAAAAAAGAACACAAAAAAACATGTTAACTTCAACACATTCCCATTTTTTATATTACCACCAACGCAGCTTCCACGAAAATTATTTGTTATGGTCCATATTATGAGATTGTGGCTAAAAGACTTCAATAATTATAAATATAATCATATTTTATAAAATATATTAACAGTTCGCGACTCATTAAATGGTGAACCTCAACTTCATCGATTGGAAAACTTTTTTGAATATTACCATATACCCTTTCTAGCCTAAAGGCTGAGGGTATAAAAATGTATGTAAGTGCAACTTGTCTTAGTACTAACAAAAATTTTATGAAATCAAATGTAAATAATTGTTGTTTACTTCATATTGTCGTTGCCAGATTTAATAAATTATTATCCCTGAAGAAGCTGGCAAATACCAGCAACACGTCGGATAAGAAAATGAAATAAATAATTTTTATTTTCACTGAAGAATGACCTTTTAGCCTGATAAGACATAGTCTTAAAATTTTTTAACTTTGACCTTGAATTCCTCTGCAACTACTACACCGAAATCGAGTGTTTTTAATGCATCGGAAAGCTGATTATCTGTCAAACAAAAAAAGATGTATAAAAAAAGAATTATTGAATTTTTTTTTATTTTTATGGTTTGTTTATTGTTGTGTGACCTTTTTTAAAATAGTTATTCCATACTTACATTAGGCAATTTTTCTTGCGGCAATTGTCAGTTTGTCGGTAAGAGAGGGTGTTGAGAGGCAAAGGGTTACCATATGCCTCACCTGTCTCTCTCCATCAAACTGACAATTGCCGCAAGGAAAATTGCCTACTATAAATATGGACTTAGAACATATGAACAACTCAAAAACACTCATATTATGACGCAAAATATGAAAAAAAAAATCAAATTTTTAATTTTGACCATGAATTTCTCTGCAACCTCTACACCGAAATCGAGTGTTTTAATGCATCGGAAAGCTGATTATGTTATCTGTCGAACAAAAAAAGAATTATGAATTATATTAAAATATTTCTTTATCCGTTCAAAAGTTACGATTCTGAACCACTGTGCACCGTACATGTGATAGACAGATTGGCCGTAGAGTTAGTGGCGGATATCGGTTAAATAGGAGCTCAATCTTTCACAGCTGTCCTCAGGGAAGATACCTTGTTTCTTTCTACGATGTTTGGATTTTTTGTTCCTGAATTCCACGTAAGACTGTCGTCACACATACATACATATAATTGATTATCGAACGTTTCAGACTTGGCCAGAGGGTTGTCTGCTCAATGTCCTCAAACAGCGTGAAGTGACTGACAGTATCAAAGGTTTTTGATAAGTCTAGCACCACCATCACTGTTCTATCACATTGTTGAGTCCTCGAGATGGTGTGCAGCGCTGTTGTCGTAATGTGCTGCTTACGGAATCCATGCTGATGATCGGATAGCTAGATAGCTATTTCTGACTCTTGGGAGGATTATTGCCTTAAATGTCTTTGCTACAGGCGACAAAAGAGAAATCGCCCTGTACGAGTCACTTTTGCTGGTATACTTGGCTGGCTTTAGTAGCGAGACCATCCTGCCCATTTTCAACATTTCGGAAACAATGAGGGTGGCTAGCAACAGGTTCAGAACTTTAGTGAGATACTCCACTCCCGGTTCATATTGTTGTTTCAGCATTACCATGCAGATTCCATCAGGGCCCAACGCTTTGGATGGCATTCGCAACATCATACATTTTAAACTGTGGTGGTTCATCCTCGACAGGAAGAGATCTGATAGATCTAAGTCGACAATTTCTGGCGGATAAGTTTTGTGACCACACACCTATAATACCAAATAACAGGTTTGTTCGGCAAAAAATGCTAAAATCCTCAAAATACGAAAATGGGGGCTATATAGTGTAGCCAAGTTTGACGATTTATCGAAATTTTTACGATTTGTTTGCCCAAACTTGGTAAATGACGATTTGACGATTTTATGGAATGAAATAACGATTCATCACGTAAGCCAAAATTGGATGAAAGAAAACAGGATGACTGCATTTTAACCAAAATTCAACGAACGAATTTAGGAAAACAATGTTGCAAACTCGATTTTGCTTTTTTTAATGTGTTTAGCAATTTCTAACTGTTTGTGCCAAACAACATTAAAAATCAGCAATTAAATCCCTTACCCCTAAAACATACAAAAATTCCCAATTACTTAAACAGCAATTTTACGTTAAATATTGGCATCATTTTTTCTGTAAAAATTGACATAAATTTATCTGTAAAAAACTTCCTTGACAGCTTCCGCTCAATTTACAAAACCTCATTCTTGTTCAACATCAACTGTCGTACTGGTAAGATCTATGATCTCCAAATAAATCCAAACTTTATCAATCCATCCTGAAACCACATATTTTTGTTTTTATTTCTTCCCCCTTTATTCGCAATTGGATACATCCATTCCAATTTCTTTTTGGAGTTGCAAAGACAAAGTTCTTACTTTGTCTCTTTGCCTAGTGCTCATTGTGTTCTATCTCAACATCAGGTCAAACACCGTCCAACACCCCCGACGTCATCTACATTTTATGGTCCTTCGAGCCGGATTGCCATTGTCGGAGAATACACTGAGATTTCATTTCCATATCGTTCTAATTTTTGGATTCCAGGAGAGAACAGGTTAGTTTGCATTGTTTCATTATATGCCCAGTTATTCGTTGAACAAACATTGAGATGTGCAAAAGTGTCAAATTATAGTGCCGCTATAATAAGAAGGAAAAAACAAAAAAATTGGCAATATTTAAGATCAAATGTCATGGAGAAAAGTGTAAAGTTTGAAGCGATCATTTGCCAAAATATTTCCCTCTGTCTCTGAAAGGAAAACAACAAAACTAAGACGTGCATACCATAATTGTTACTGAGGAAACATCGACGAAATTATAAAAAAAAAGAAAGAGAATCGATTACTAAAGATTTACAAGGAGATTTGTGGTGAGTCCACCAACAATTATATGTGTCTATCCCAAAAAACATAATAGCCCATGTGAGAAATAAATTGACGTTGATGCGACATTCACAAAACATAATCCCAAATTACCACGTGAACCAGATCTGAATTCGCCCAACGTTAAAGACGATGTATGTATGTATGTAATTTTTGTTTCAGCGAATTGCCTAACAACAATGTAGTGACATCTGTTAAAAGTATGTTATGTTAAATCCATGCTTTGAAACTTTTATATGAACACATACATTCCCCATAGTGATGACATTTTGCATTTTATGTGATCTTTCTCTTTCGTCACACAATAAAATAATTGGGTTTATTTACCACTTGTTCCACCACTTATAATCGTGCTCTTACATTCCACATAGTCGACACTCTCTTCGGTTTGACCGAACATCAATTCAATTATTGTGTTTGATCTATTCATTTGTATTCACATCCATTCTCATTTGGTTTGTTTTTTCCATACCTTCCAAGAGAAATATTCTTCCCAACAGAAAGTGTTACATTGGAAGTAACAACTGATAAAGGTTAATGACCGTGATTTCCAATATCAAAAGAAAACAGCTGATATCTATCTCAAAAAATATCTGAAAGCGTAATGCTAACTCTATGTTTGGGTTGTTTCGCTGCTTGTTTTTATTTCGCTATTTGGATATAGTTCTTTTATGAGATTGCTACACAGCAAACATTTTTGTTCAACAGAAAAGTTACAACAATTGTTTGCCCTAGATAAAACTTAAAACTACCACCAACTACAAATTATTAGTACCGTTTGTCCATTGAAAATATTGCATCCCACCAATTTAACACATATTTCAACACAGTTCCGTTGAAGTTACTTGAATTTCACTGTTGACTAAATGTAAAAACATCATACTTATCACCATAATATTTTCGAAACAATTAACTACACTTTAACAGTGAATTCAACTAAGGAACATATATAACCATATCATCTTACATTCTTTGGAAACACGATAAGTTGTCTTGTCCAAAATAGAGCTGCACTCTATGTTATACTCTCAAATTACTCTCATACGTGAGATTGCATTATATCTTTCTCTATACCATTTTAAAATCTTTGGAAACCATATATTCTATCGCCCTTTTGGCGCTCACTCCAGCTTCAACATTCTCTTTAGAGTTTTCCATAACTAATCCTCATAATGTCCTTGAACCAATTCATCAGATTGGCCGATAGGTTGGTAGAATTCGATGCTAATCTCACTGACAAACATACTCCTTTGTCTTCAACATTTCTTGTAGAAACTCATCAAGAGGAACTAAAAACCATTTGGAATGAGTTTAAAGTAGTCTATAGTCAGTGCCTCTCAGATATTGAAAAGGAAAATGCGGAAAAAGAGGAAGAAGATAAGGACCAGGAAGAGGATGCTGAAGACAATGTCCTTCCTACGGTGAAAAGCAAATTTCAAAGTGCATATGCTACGTACTGTCGTAGCAGCGCACAACTTAAGGAATTATTGCATAGTCTAACCATGTCTAAAACTATACCGATTCCGGAACCATGTCCGAGTCCATCCATTGAGCCACAACATGGCTTCAAACTTCCCCCCTGCGAAATTCCTTTGTTTAGCGGAGAATATTCGTCGTGGCCCACGTTCAGGGATATCTTTACAGCCATATGTATAAAGAATAAAAGGCTCAGCTCCGTGGAAAAACTGTTCCACCTAACCCAAAGAACTAAAGGGGAACCCCACGAAATAGTGTGTAAAGTTCCCTTAACGAACGAAAATTTTGATCTGGCTTGGGAAAACTTATGTTCTCGTTACGAGAACAAGCGAGTGTTGGTGAATATCCAACTAAAAGCCTTGTTCAGTCTTCCTAACATAGCCCAAGAAAACGGGAGCTCCATTAAAAAACTCCAACGAGACATTAATAACTGCATCTCCCTTTTAAAATTATATAAAATTAATGTGGATAGTTGGGGTCCACTATTTGTATTCATATGATCTAATCGTCTCCCTGAGTCTACACTGACTTTATGGGAACACACGTTGTCCAATAAATCTGAAATCCCACCATGGTCCAGCTTAGATGATTTTCTTACCAATCGTTACAGAACGCTAGAATCTGTCTCTGAAAATCGGAAGATTCTAATTCAAGTAATTCCACCCATAATATGTCATCCAAAGGGAGATCAGACACACATTCCAAACACGTTCGCACGTTTCAAAATAATGTTTCCGAAGACCCATGCAAATTGTGCTCCTCTGGAGTTCACGTCATAAGAAAATGCCCATCGTTTTTAAAAATGACTCCCAGTCAAAGGTACAATGAAATTAAGAAGAATAGTCTCTGCTTGAATTGCTTCTCAAAGGTACACACTTTAAAACATTGTACAAGTAAATTTTCGTGTCACAAATGTAGCAAACGTCACAACACTTTACTTCATCAAGAAGTAGTGTTGCCATCTACAACCAATATGTCCAAAAAACAAGACTATTCAAAATTTAGCTCACATTCTAATGCTCTTCCTCCTAATTCAGTCCCCATACAGTCCACTGATTCTAAAATTCAGAGTTGTTTCTCTACAAACTCCGTGGGAGTTTTACTTGGTACAGCTCTCGTCCATGTTACACACAATGGCATGGATTATATGGCCCGAGCACTGCTGGACTCTGGTTCCGAAGGTTCCTTCATATCAGAGAAGATCTTCAAAACCATTCGTCTCCCTTATAAGAACATTTCTGCCCAGATATCTGGATTGAACAACACCATATCTGCATCCGTACACAAAGAATGTTCTATAGTTTTAGGTTCGATACAAAATAGCAACATAAAACTTTCGCTTTCTGCTTTAGTGGTTCCGTATTTAGCAAGCAATCTGCCATCCAGAACTATTGACCCTGTGTCTTTTACAAATGTTCCCGATCTTCCCTTGGCCGATCCCCGTTTCTACGAAAGTTCTAAAATCGATATACTTCTCGGCGCGGATTCACTTCCTTTCATTATGCTTCCTGGAATCAAAACAGGCATCTGCGGTTCGCTTATGGCACAAGAAACGGTATTCGGTTGGGTTCTTTCTGGTCCTGCTCCACATTCGTCTGCCCCCAAAACGACCACAATTATATCCAATTTCTGTGAAATCTCCTTAGACAAGGCGATTTCACGCTTTTGGGAGGTGGAGGACCTTCCTCGGAAAACTTTCATGTCTCCATCGGATCAATATTGCGAAAACTTATTCGCCTCCACAACAAAAAGAGACGTAGATGGAAGATACGAAGTTTATCTGCCATTTAAACAAAATTTTCCTCAGGATGTGAACATTGGGACATCCAGAAATAGTGCTATGGCTCAATTCTTCCGGAATGAAGCTCGACTTCTTCGTACACCGGAATTTAAAAAAGAATACGATGAGGTCCTTAATGAGTATATCACTCTTGGGCATATGTCAGAGGTGAGATATGATGAATCTGTTCGAAATTACTACTTACCGCATCATGCGGTAGTAAGGCCCGAGAGCACAACCACCAAAGTGCGAGTTGTGTTCAACGCATCCTCAGCTCTTCCAATGGGTTAAGCCTGAATGATGTCCTATGTACAGGTCCAGTCCTACAACAGAATCTTATAGTTCTAATCCTCAACTGGAGATTCTATAGGTATGTCTTTAACGCGGACATTACAAAAATGTATCGCCAAATTCTGGTAAACCAAAGACAGACATCATTTCAGCGAATCCTTTTCCGTCAAAGCCCAAAAGATCGTGTAAAAGATTATGAACTGAAAACAGTTACTTTTGGCGTAAACTGCGCCCCGTTCCTGGCTATACGCACACTTCTACAATTAGCTGAGGACGTCAAGAATACTTATCCTCTAGCTAGTGAGATACTCCAGGGCTCGATGTACGTCGACGACATCTTAGCTGGAGCTCACACTATAACAGAAGCAAATGATTCCAAATACCAAGTAATCCGTGCCCTGAGTTCTGCCGGCTTCTCTCTCCGCAAGTGGACTTCAAACTCAAAGGAAATCCTTTCAGATATTCCACCAGATCATCTTCTTTTCGAAGACTTCCTCGAGTTTGATGATCACAGTTCTGCCAAAACTTTAGGAATTCGTTGGAATGCGTTATCCGATACATTCTACTTCGGTGTAATTCCATTTCCCAGTCCACCAAAATATACAAAAAGGGAAGTTCTATCTCTGATTTCCAAATTGTTCGATCCAGCAGGGTGGCTGTCACCATGTGTCATAACCGCGAATATTATTATGCAACAAGTATGGGTTGACGGTACAGATTGGGACGAAATTATATCTCCAAACTCCTTAAAAGAATGGAAATCTTTTGAATCTTCATATCCTTCTATTAAATCCATAAAAGTTCCTAGATGGTTTGGCTATAATTCCACAAGCGAAATTCAATTCCACGGATTTTGTGACGCCTCGGAAAAGGCGTATGCAGCCGCTGTTTATATTCGTATTAAAAACGAACACGGCATCCAAACACACTTAGTATGCGCCAAAAGTAAAGTAGCGCCCCTCAAAACGTTATCTATCCCGAGACTAGAACTATGTGGGGCTACATTACTTGCCGAAACTGTCGACACTATTATTCCACAACTTCGATTTCCAAAATGTCCAATATTCTTCTGGACAGACTCATACCATAGTTTTGTCCTGGCTCTCAAAACCCCCATGTTGGTGGAACACCTTCGTCGCCAATAGGATCTCAAAGATTGTAGAAACATCCAATCCTTCTAATTGGTTCCATGTCACGTCCGAATCCTATCCAGCAGACCTTGCCAGTAGGGGTTTACATACGCATGACTTAATCAAAAATGATTTATGGTGGTACGGTCCACATTGGCTTAAAGACGATCCCACTAACTGGTCTAAGAGCAATACTGTGGTGCCTGACACTAGTCTCGAAAAGAAAGTTCTTAAAGTTCATTTCGCGTATTTCGAAGAGTTCGAAGACATTCTCGACAACTTCTCATCGTTTCCGAAAGCAATACGAGTTGCTGCATACATATATAGATTTATTTTTCAAACCCTTCCTAAATACAAGTCCAAATTTGTTTTCGTTTCCAAAATTGTAACAGCCTCCGAAATGCAAGTAGTTCAAAATCGGCTGATTTCACTGGTACAGAAGGCTTGCTATCCAAACGACTACATGGCTCTCTCCACCAAGGGCTCTCTTTCATCCAAGAGTCAACTGCTAAGCCTAAACCCCATTCTTGATAGCGAAGGAGTTATGCGGGTGTGCGGTAGACTTGTCTCTTCTCCAGATTTGTCAGAAGATGAAAGACGTCCCATATTACTTCCTTATAAATGTCAATTCGCACGACTTTTGGTAACCTTTCTCCATGAATATTGTCTTCACGGCGGAAATCAACTGGTCCTTAAGTTGATTCGTTCTAAATACTGGATACCCAAAGGGAAAAATCTTGTCAAAACAATAATACATAGATGTAAACCTTGTATATTATACAAACACAGATGTCAAAAGCAGTTGATGTCCGCCTTACCTCCTGAAAGGTCACAATTCTCACGTCCTTTTACACATACAGGTCTCGACTTTGCCGGACCTTTTGACATTAAAACTTATTCCGGGAGAAATTGTCGTATAACCAAAGGTTACGTATGCGTTTTTGTCTGCTTCTCGACAAAAGCCATACATTTAGAACTAACATCCGATCTTACAACTCCAACCTTTTTAGCTGCTTTTAGCTGATTCGTTTCTCGTCGAGGCTGTCCGTTACATTTGCACTCCGATAATGGTACTACCTTTATCGGGGCATCCAAAGTCTTGGCCAAAGAATTCCTCAAAACTTCGCACGAAGCTATTATATCCGGCTATGCTCACCAAAACTTATCCTGGCATTTTATTCCTCCGGGAGCGCCTCACATGGGTGGCTTATGGGAAGCTGGGGTAAAGTCCTTTAAAGCCCACTTCAAGAAAGTTGCCAAAAATTTTAAACACACTTTTGAAGAATTCCAAACCCTTCTATCCAAAATAGAGGCATGCCTGAATTCACGGCCATTATCTCCAATGTCCCACGATCCATCGGACTTATCGGCACTTACACCAGGACATTTTTTAATTGGCTCCCCAATTTTAGTTCCAATCGATCCAAAAATCGACTCCAACCCCATGTCCATAGTCAATCGCTGGCAACGTCTCAAGACATTACATCAACAATTTTGTAAAAGATGGAAAGATGAATACCTAAAGGAACTCCATCGGCGTCATAAGTGGCAATTTCCTAAGGATAATCTAAAAGAAGGAATGATGGTAGTTATCAAAGATGACAACACTCCACCAAATTCATGGCGATTAGGTAGAATAACAAACACATTCCCTGGTCGTGATAATCTTGTCCGTATAGTTGAAGTCAAAACCGAAAAAGGCACAATAACTCGGCCAGTAACAAAACTGGTCGTGATCCCTTTAGAAGACACAGCATCTTAATTCAAAACGAATAACTATCCATATAATTACTCTTGCCAATGTACTGTTTTTATCCGTCGTTATTGCAGTAAATATGCCAAGTCATCAATCGCCCGCTAAAAATACACCAAACCGTACCAACCCTTCCAAAGGAAATTTGCGTCGAAACCAATACACATGCAGATTATGTCGCCAACAACATGCTCTCCGGAAGTGCAAGCGTTTTCTGGACATGAATATAACTAAACGCAGAGAAATAGTTCATACCTATGGTTACTGCCAAAATTGTCTCGCCCATTCCCATTCTCAAGGAAATTGTTTTACAAAAACGGGATGCAAATATTGCCACCACCAGCATCATTCCTTGCTTCATATTCATCCTATTCTCAAGGAGAGAGCTCGGACAAGGAAAAGCCCAGCAAGATCCAATAACACCAACTTCCGAAACCAACCGCAATCGGATTACTCACCAAGTCGTGATTTGCATACTAGAAAAAAGACTTCTGTAGCCACGAGCGAAAACTTTACCACCTCATTGACCGCCATTTTAAAAGGCAACTCCATTACATTGCTCCCTACTGTCGTCGTTCAGATAGATAGTTCCAAAGGAAAACATAACTTGCGATGCTTGTTGGATTCTGGGGCAAGATATAGCAGCATCTCTTCAGAAACGGTTGGCAAACTTGGGTTAACAACATTGACATTAAAAGACGAAACTATTTGCCCATTAACGCTACATTCTGTCCATGATACGGATATTATGATAGAAAGCACATTGCGCATGACAAATAGGATAACCACGCGAATACCACACAAGTCATTACCCCAATCATTTACAAAGCACTTCCAAAATCTGATGTTAGCTGACTCCTCCTTTTATAAGTCTAGCCCAATCGATGTGATTCTTGGGGTAGACATATACTCACGAATACTAAACGAAGGCATAATTACAAGAGTCGGTCTTCCGACCGCGCAAAACACAATTTTCGGTTGGTCCCTCTATGGCACTTGCCCACTATAATCATCTTCTTTTTTAAACTAAACATTGATATGAATTCTTAACTTAAATGGGCATTTATGAAATAATGTAAACTACTCCTAAACCACTTATTTTTTCTATAATTAAATCAATGAATTTTAACCTTCTTACAGATATACGTCTATGAATTGTAAACTAACATACAACATAAGCCATATCGTACTGAATTTACTATTTGTATATGTTGATCATATGGAAGTTGTCAAGGAATATAACTTGAAACTACACTGCAAGGGGGCCGGCAATGTTTGTGCCAAACAACATTAAAAATCAGCAATTAAATCCCTTACCCCTAAAACATACAAAAATTCCCAATTACTTAAACAGCAATTTTACGTTAAATATTGGCATCATTTTTTCTGTAAAAATTGACATAAATTTATCTGTAAAAAACTTCCTTGACAGCTTCCGCTCAATTTACAAAACCTCATTCTTGTTCAACATCAACTGTCGTACTGGTAAGATCTATGATCTCCAAATAAAACCAAACTTTATCAATCCATCCTGAAACCACATATTTTTGTTTTTATTTCTTCCCCCTTTATTCGCAATTGGATACATCCATTCCAATTTCTTTTTGGAGTTGCAAAGACAAAGTTCTTACTTTGTCTCTTTGCCCAGTGCTCATTGTGTTCTATCTCAACATCAGGTCAAACACCGTCCAACACCCCCGACGTCATCTACACTAACCAAATTGGTTATTTTTAGGTACATATCTGTAATACAGGTAGTTTGCCTCTTTTTCCAATTATATCAGTTTTCTTTTATAATTGGGAATGGATGAAAATATCTCTCTATCTCGTTTTAAAAAATGTAGGAGTCCAGCTTTCTGCCCTCTTTAAGCGGACAGCTAATCGGACAGTTTTTGATAACAATTTGAATCGATTTTCAACAACCATAGTTTATGGCTGACAAACATGTACGGTTAGACGGTCAATAAGGCGGCATTTGAAAGCTGTCATTCAAAACTGATACTGTTTTCAACTTGCTGTTAGTAAAAAAACTGAAAATGTACTAAAATGTTTTGCTAATTTTTCGATGTGTTACAAACGGAATGACAAATTTAATTATACCCTCCATTTTAATGTGGAGGGTATAAAAATTAGGAATTCAAGTTAGTGGATGGAGCGTATACATAACATATGTATACGAGCAGCAAACTTTCTCATACGCACCCATAAACACACATCAAATAATATTTATGGCTAAGCGTTTAAAGACCACTCCACTTTCTAAAGATATATGTCGCTTAAGTTAAGCAATGATCCATTAATTGGCCAAAGTTTTAGGTTTTCTAATAAAATAATTAATTTAATTGGGTTAAAATAACAACAGCAACGATTTTCCACCACGCTTTTGAAGACATTCATTTGGACCATTTAACAAAGCAACAATGTTTTATGTTATCAAATGCCGCAGTTGTCGGGTGCAAAAAAAAATCTCCCTTTTAACAAAAAAATCACCAGCTTAGTTGCTGACTTTGTTGCAGATTTCCTTTGTCTGGGCCATTTCGTCTGTAGTCCTGTTCATACGATAAAACTGAACCTTTAAAAAATACGGCAAAGGAAATCATAATTCTTTTCCTTTAATTTCAAACAAATAAAAAATGTATACACTTTATTTATGGTTATTATTGTTATTCTTACTTTGGCTTTCCTTTTTTCTTACTGGTTGTTGTTTATTTCTTTGCAGAATTTCCTGATAAACGACCCCAGCTATTTACGGAGCATACACGATATGAGCCGGGTGATGTATTGCGTGCTAACTGTAGTACACCACCATCTTGGCCAAGAGCTGAATTAAGATTTACGATAAACAATATGCCGGTAAGTCACACATACATACACACGTGGGCTTAACTGAAAATTGCGCATTGTGGCAAAGTAGAAAAAAAACAATATTAACTATGGTCAAAAAATATCACATGAATGCACTGAACGGAAACGATGTGGTCAAGTGTGATAAAAAATATTTTACAAAATATTGTAGGCAAAAGTGTTACAAATTTGGTTTCTGACCCCAAGGCAAATAAATCTCCTACTGTAAACTTTAGTATTATTTTTAGCAAATTTAATTTTTTCATAGATATAAATGAATTTCAGAAATAGATCATTCACGGTGTTGAAAAATATCAATTTTAGGTATAATCATTTGAAAAAATGTATAGTTTAAAAAAATGTGTAATGTCCAACATTTGAAATCCACCTTACGTTTAACTGATATGCCAACACATAAACAATGCTAACACATTTATTTCAATCGTGTTAAATATTTGAAATTATGAAATACCATTGCACCAGCAAAAAACCAAAGGACGAAAAATCTTAAACGCACAATATTTATGCGATTTCAAATGTTACCTCCTTGTGTATGTGTGTATGTTTTGTCTTGATACAAAATTCTAAAAGCGTAGTTTAATATTTGTGTTAACACACATACATATGTATGTATGACATGTATGTGTGAGTCAAGATTTTCAAAAATGCCATTACATAATGACAGACTATAAATTTTAGAGTTTTAAAATTGTTATTAATTGCTAATTATAATAACGAGACTATAATTAATAGTTGTGTAACATATTACACAGTCATGGATATTAGAGAAGCAACTATTTAAACTTTTACTTATTTCATCAAATATGGGTATGGTATGCTCACTTAAATTGTTGATGCCTGTCGGCATATAGCTAAAAGAAGGATTTTAGTTAAAAAATGTTTGTTTTTTACATGGATAATTAAAATATAATTAAACCTTCTAATTTTATGTTCATGTAGATATAGGGTTATTTTTATAAGGATATGTAATGTTTCTAACGAATTTCTTCGCATAACTTCAAGCTAGTATTTTTATTATACGTACGACCTTAGGACAGAATAAAGAAATGGGAAAATCAAACATATGTATGTTATACACGAAATTTGAAAATTACTTTTATGGTTTGATATACGAGGGCTGCGCGAAAATTACCTGGCCTAGGCAACACCGCGTATTGCCAGGAGCCATTTTTTTTTATACCCTCAGCCTTTAGGCTAAGGAGGGTATATACACTTTGATACGATGAAAATGTGCCTCATCGAAATAATGGTTTTAGACCCCAAGTATGTTTGGACGAAATGTGTTTCAGACAATTTGGAGTCGATCTAGCCATGTCCGTCCGTCTGTCTGTCCTGCTGGCTGGAGCGCACGATAACTCGCGAACGGATGAACTGATTCGGTTCAAATTTTGGCTTTCGTAATATTTTGCCCAAACTTAGTTTAAGTTCGAAGATGAGCTACATCCGTCCACTCCTTCCGGTACCTCCCCCACAAAAGTTCGAAAATGTTCGGAAAGTTTGTGCGCACGATAACTCTTGAAGGGAGTGACCGATTTGGTCCATACTTTGTATAGCGTAAACTTTCTACCAGGGCGATATGAGGTTCCAATATGGTCTCAATAGTTCCACTCCTTCGGGTACCTCCCACACAAAATTTCGGAAAAGTTCAGTTTAGGGCCATCTCTCGAATCGCTTTGATTTTTGTTTTAGCAACTTGTATTCATTGCCTCCATACGACGGTACAAGCTTCATCAGGGTCAAGTCCATACTTCCTGAGAAAATAGCATGAAAGTTGCATAAAAACCCCTTTGACACCGTGTGAGGTGGTTGGAGCGCAAGATAACTCTCGAACGGATCTGCCGATTCGGTCCAAAATATGGCCTTAGTAATATTTTGTCCAAACATAGTTTAAGTTTGAAGATAAGCCATATCGGTCCACTCCTTCAGGTACCTCCCCCACAAAAGTTCAAAAATGTTCGGAAAAATTTTTCGTACCGTAACTCTTGAAGGGAGTAGCCGAATTGGTCTATACTTTACACATCCTAATATATATACCATATATAGATCAGGTTCAAATATGGACTATATTTGTCCACTCCATTCGGTACCTCCCACACAAAATTTCGGATAAGTTCACTTTAAGACCTAATATCGAATCACTTTGATGTTTGTTGAAGCAACTTGCATTCGCTGCCTCAATTACGATGGTAAAAGTTTTTTTAGTGGCAAGTCCATACTTCTTGAGCAAACAGCCCGAAGAGTGTAAAAACCCCCTATGGCACCATATGTTGTGGCTGGAGATCCACTTCCATAACGGTCAATGTCGATCGATTTCTTTTAGTATGTCCTCCGCAAAACTTTTGATCTTTAATCCTAATCATCATTTTTGTCGGTTCAAAGGCCCAAAATTTTGAAAAACCCCTAAATACATACGTATTTTAGGAAAAAATTGTTTCAATATACACAGGCTGAGGGTATATCTCTGTCGGCAAAGCTGACTGATACTTTTTTACTTGTTTTTTTGATAGTTTGACAGTTTTTAGCCTAGACTTGCTCAGGACTGTTTGTCGTATGACCATTAAATTTGTTGTTTACAGAAACTTGAAAAGATCACTTTGCAACAAAA
The DNA here is from genome assembly GCF_047663935.1 of Musca autumnalis. NCBI lineage: Eukaryota > Metazoa > Arthropoda > Insecta > Diptera > Muscidae > Musca > Musca autumnalis. The sequence continues at coordinate 210,875,247 of NW_027411644.1, forward strand.
ATGGAATTTACTTGTGAACATTTTCGTCCAAGAATATTTCACAAATATTGACGTAGATAATCATCGCAAGAGTGTATCGATCAAAATAAATCTTTTGTATGTCGATAAAGGACCATCCTATAGGACTATGAAAACCTGGTTTAATGAGTTTAACCGTGATCGGCACTCGCCAAAATAAAAAATAAAAATAAATCTTTGTATGTCGACAAAGGACCATCCTATAGGACTATGAAAACCTGGTTTAATGAATTCAACCGTGGTCGGCACTCGCCATAATACGAAGGTCGTTAGTCGTTATGCCAGAAAAAAATATGCCGTGTATGAACGGATAATGCAAGATCGCCATCTTAAATACCGTGAGATAGAGGCATCCTTGGGCATTTCTTCCACCAACTATCATTTGATATTGCATAAACACCTAGCCTTCAACAATCGCTCCAAAAAAGGCCCCTGTGAATTGGTTCAAAGAAATTGAGCATAAAATCGATAGCGGTGCTTCAAACGACGTTTATAAGATCATTACAGACGACGAATCTAGGATCTATGCTTAGGATCTTCGAAAGTGAGCCAAATCATACGAAAGTTGTTCCTGTAAGAAGCACTTCGAAGCAAAAGGTTGCCTGTTTCTTCAGAAGAACTGACCGTGTGGCGACTATACGGCTTGAGAAATATAGGACGTTAGTTCTTAGTGGTACACTATAATTTGTTTGCCTGAAGTCTCCTGAAAAGTTCGAAAAACGAACAAGGGAAGACAAATCATTCTGCATCATGACAATGTGGCCTCTCACACATCGATTTAAACTAGCGCCTGATTGACCGGACAAAATGTGGAATTGATGGGTCATTCGTCGTACAGCCCTAACTGGGGATCCAATGACTTTATTTGATTCCAGCATATCAAGAAAAAAAAAGCGTGGACACGGTGCTCTTGAATCAACTTTAAATTGAAGGTGCTTACACATGAAAAGTTTGTGCGGATTCTGAAACTACAATGTTAACAGATGAGACAAATCAAACAACAAGAAAAATCTGTGGAAAGCTTTTTTAATTAATCGCGGTCAAAGTTCACATTTTTAGGTTTTTTAGGGTTTCACGATTTTGTAGCATTGAAGTTCAAATTGCTACAATAGAAGTTCAAATTATTACAATTCACTGACTGTATCGTCTCCTTATAAAACAAGGCCATGACTATAATTTCCCAAATTAAATTTATATATATCTCGAAAACGGTACAATCTAGGAAAATATTACGAAAGTCACTCTTGTAGCTATACGATTTTCTCCAGTCCCTTTTCGATAAGACTTACCATTTTCAAGCAAATCGTGAAAATCTGATAAAAACATAAACTGGTGACCTGAACTTCTATACTTTAAAAATGGTAAAACCTAGGAACAAATCGTAACGGTCAATCCTCTAGAAAATTTTCAAGGCTACAACATTTTGTTTAGCTTCATTTCAATATGACTTGCGGTTTCAAAACAAAATTAGGAAAACCTAAAATAAACCTAACAATGTGAACTCTGACCGCGATTTATTTAAAAATTCCTCCAACGATTTTTTTCTTTACAGGTGTAAGCGGTTTTCATTTAAAGTAAGTTAAGGCGCACCGTACATAAAATTGTTTTATAAGGAGGCGATACAGTCGGTACATTGCACAGTGGTCCCACTTGTATGGGAAGGTGCGACAAAAATACTTATAATCGTCGGATCAATCTGATTTTTTTCGGTATATGCTAAAAATTAGAAAAAATACTTTAGCCAAAAAATCACCAATATCGGTCCAGTTTTCGTATAGCCCGTATGTTGCGGTACCAACCGGATTTAGGTACTTTGAAGCTTTTATCTATGGCTCTAATTTGCTGTACTTTGGTATTTGGGGTTCCCAATAGTCAAAAACCTTCTGCGCCAAAAATTGTGGTCTTAGGTCCAGCTTTCGGTATAGCTCTCATATTACGATACCTCCCGATATCAGGAATTTTGAAGATTTTATCAATATTTTCAGCCCGAATTGGTTGTAATTTGCCATTTGGAGTTCTCAATGATAAAATACCTTCTGCGCCAAAAATTGTGGTCTTAGGTCCAGGTTTCGGTATAGCCCTCATATTACAGTATTTTGAGGTACTTATCTACATTTTCGGTTCGAATTTGCTATTTGGAGTTCTTAGTGGTCAAAAAACGTCTCCAACTGGTATCGTGGACAGGATAGGAATCAAATTACTCCATTTGAGTTCAGAATATTTCATGGTAGGGGATATAATAAAGTTCAGGGCGACCGATTTTTACATTTTTGCTTGTTTTTCATATTATATGTAGCATCATACATTCATCACAAAAAAATACAAATCTTTAAAAATACACTCATAAGTAGATCCCAAAACAAAAATATCTAAATCTTTAAAGAACTCTACTACAATTTTTAGGACTTGGAAAAAATCCATAAAAAAGGTATTATAAAAAATGTGATTTCCAGCACATTTTATGCGGAAAATGTGTAAAAATGTTTATGTAAAAGTAATTAGAAAACCTTGTACTAAGACTTCCATTTTGAAAAAAAAAATAATTTTATCCTTTCAATTTTGAGTTACTTGTCTTGTAAGTAGTCACAACCTTTCTGATGTTTTTAAAGTTTTTAAGAGATCATACGCAAATGTCATCTTCTTCTGTATTGTTTTGTTAAATACTGTTATAAATTACAAAAGCAGTGCTGGAATATTAAAATATAATATGTGTAGAGAAAATTTGCTGAATTGCCGCAGAGAAGTGCATTGTTCCAATTTGAACTTCCGTATTTTAAAAATGCTAAAACCTACTAAAATGTCGTAATAACCAATATTGTAGAGAATTTTCACTGCTACAACATTTTTTTGCTCCATTTTGATAGATATTGCGGTCTCCCAGCAAATTCGTGAAAACCTAAAAAGACCGTAAAAACGTGAACCGCGATTTATTTAAAAAGCGCCTTGGCGATTGAACATTGATGTTTTCAGAATCCTCAAAAACTTCCCAGATGTAAGCACCTTCCATTTAAAATTCGTTCAAGAGCACCGTGTGGACTATACCAGTCCACTATTTTTGTACATCCTTACTTACTTACTTAGTTGGCCCATTACAGAACATTTGTTCCATAGACCGAACTAAGAAAAGATCTCCATTCCTCTCTGTTTTTCGCTTGACTTTTTGGAATACCGCGCCTTTTCATTTCTTCATCCACTTGTATGCTCCATCGAAGCTTAGGCCTGCCGATTCTGCGTGCACCGCCATGTGGCATGTATTCATACGCCTTTTTAGCGGGTTCGTCATCGCTCATTCTCATGATATGGCCTAGCCAACGCAATCGTTGCATCTCGATACGTTTAACTATATTCATGTCTTTGTATAGCTTATATAGCTCGTGGTTCATAAGACGTCGATATTCACCGTCAATGCAAATCGGCCAGTAGATCTTTCGAAGAATTTTCCTCTCAAACACACCAAGCACTGCCTTATCTGCTTGCGCAAGTACCCATGCTTCGGAGCCATACATTAGCACGGGTAGTATCAGCGTTTTGTATAGTGTTATTTTTGTTTGACGAGATGTGGCTTTGTTTTTAAATTGCTTACTTAGACCATAGTAGCATCTGTTGGCCAATACAATTCTTCTTCTTATGTTGTTTGTTGTGTTTATGGCAGTGCCGAGGTAGACGAAGTCTTTAACTACCTCAAAATTGTAGATACCAACTTTCACAGTTGGTCCGAGCTCTATGGACGCTTTGCGCGTCAACACCATCAATTTGGTTTTTTCGCCGTTTACCGCCAGACCCACTTTCGCAGATTCTGCTTCGACCTTCCTAAAGGTATCAGTTACTTCCTCTACTGATCTCCCATGATGTCTATGTCATCAGCATAGGCAAGTAACATGTGGCTATTGGTGTAAATTGTGCCATTTCTTTTGACATTTGCATCTCGTATTACCTTTTCCAGCAACATGTTGAATAGGTCACACGAAAGGCTGTCTCCTTGTCTGAAACCTCTTTTGGTACAAAATTCTTCGGAGAGGTTCTTTCCAATTTTTACTGAGGATCTAGTATCAGCTAAAGTCATCTTACAAAGCCGGATGAGCTTTGCGGGGATACCAAATTCAGACATTGCGTGGAATACATTTGATCGGAGGGGACTGTCGAATGCTGCTTTATAATCGACAAAAAGGTGAAATGTGTCGATCTGCATCTCTTGGGTCTTCTCTAGGATTTGCCGCAGGGTAAATATCTGGTCAATGGTGGACTTGCCAGGTCTAAAGCCACATTGGTATGGTCCAATTATTTCGTTGACCATTGGCTTTAGTCGTTCTCACAATATCCCAGACACTATCTTATAGGCAATAGGGAGAAGACTTATGCCCCTATAGTTGGAGCATACAGTCTTATCTCCTTTCTTGTGGACGGGACATAGGATGCTCAGGTTCCAATCGTCGGGTACGCGTTCTTCCTGCCAGATGGTGCTAACTAGCTGATGCATACACCTTATCAGCGCGTCGCCTCCGGTTTTAAACAGCTCGGCTGGTAAGCCATCGGCTCCTGCTGCTTTATTATTCTTCAGCCGGTTGAATGCTGTTTTCACCTCATCTTGGCCGGGCGGAATACATTCTATACCATCTTCTGGGATTGGATCTGTGGTATCATCGTCTTCGCTACTATTGGATACCAGCAGATTGGAGAAATGTTCCTTCCATATCCTGAGCACGATATCTCTCTCGTGCGCTACGCGTTGCTACTGATTGTAAGGTATCTCTATATGCCGCATTTTTCTCTTCGGTAGCAGCACGACACTCCTGGTCATACCATGAATTCCTTTGTGGAGGTCTCTGGAATCCAAGTATGGATTTTGCGGCTGTTTGCATGGAGTGGGCAATATGTTGCCATTGTGTTGTTATGTTATCGGGACAAGGAGTGCTCGCGTTAAGCAATTGGGCTAGTTGAGTGGAATATGCTATGGCTATCTGTTGTGTTTGCAGCTTGGCGATGTCCAACTTTCGTGTGGTGTCTGTCCGTGCTTTATTTGCAACGTTTAGATGGGTACGTACCTTTGCTGCAACGAGGTAATGGTCCGAATCTATGTTTGCTCCTCGGAACGATCGTACATCCAACACGCTCGATGAATGTCTTCCATCTATCACAACGTGATCAATTTGATTTATTGTTCTTTGTTCTGGAGACAGACAAGTGCCCTTATGAATATCGAGATGCTTAAATCTAACTACCATGTTTTTTGCCGCTGCGAAGTCTATCAGCCTCATTCCATTGTCTGATGTTTCACTATGTAAACTGAATTTCCCAACTGTTTGTCCAAAGATATTCTCCTTTCCAATTTTGGCATTAAAATCGCCTAGAACAATTTTAATGTAATGGGCAGGACAACGGTCATATGTTTCTTCTAAGCTCTCGTAGAATATATCTTTGGTCTGTTCGTCCTTGTCTTCGGTTGGGGCATGAGCGCAGATAAAGCTGATGTTGAAGAATTTTGCTTTAAATCGAATTGTAGCAAGTCTTTCATTCACTGGGGTGAAGCTGGAGACCAGATGTTTTAACCTCCGACCAACTACAAAACCGCAACCAAACTCATGCTTTGTGTCATGACAGCTATAATACAGTGCGTCACCTTTAGGTGTTGTTGTGACATCTTTCCCAGTCCATCGTATTTCTAGTATGGCAGTAATATCGGCTTTGTACTTTCCAAGTACGTCTGCCAATGCGAAGACTGCACCTTCTCTATAAAGAGTGCGAACATTCCAGGTGCAGATTCGCAGATCATGGTCCTTAAAACGTTTGCGGGGTTCGTCAACTTTAGAGGGGTTTGTTTTTCTTATCTTTCGTTTTTTCATAGTAGGCTGTTTTTTTCTAGGGGAGGGTTACTAACCCGACGCCCAAACCCAAGTTTTTTAACGTTCTTATGGGTGAACGCGCGGCACATGTTAGCTCACTACCTTTAACGGGTGTTAAAGGCAGTTCCCCAGGTGACACCACGGGGAGGTCAGTGTCCACTTGAGATGAAAGAGGGACCAAGATAAATCCTGGGCTTTGCCATGTTAAAACCGGTCAGGACCGTTCCTTGGTATCTTCCATCCCCTACGTACATCCATCTCACTCAAATATTCAAAAGTACAGTTTAGGGACACTTGACGGATCGGCATGAATTATTTGTAGCAGGTTGTCCTTATGATCTCTTTTTCGTGGGCAAGTCCATAATTTCTGGCATTAACTCAAATGACTGATGAATACTAAAACATATGAATGAAGTATCCTATTTCGCCGAAACTGTTCACATCGTAAAATTGATGAGAGCTGACTATTCTTTGCCACTACACTTGCAAATTGTAATGGCCAATTTTAGATAATTTGGGCCCTAAAATATAGCCTTATATTAAATTCCAGCCGATTTTCAAAATTTAGAATTTTTTTAGCCACACCAATCAACTGGTAAAATTTTCTCATCGATTGGACAAAAAATGTAGCCTCTACAGCGATTTTCTGAAAATTCGACGGAGGCCCCATACAAAGTGCTAAGGAAATAAAAATCGGTCATTGGGCACGGGTTATCGTTAGCAGTTATATATTTTTGTAGAAATCATTGATTGGACCAGAAGTGTTGCTTTTAGAGAATTTTCGTGACAATGAGAATGAGAGAATTTTCATGCACTGTGGTTGAACTTGTAGGGGAAGAGCGACCAAAAATATTTTCAGTGCAGATATCAATACGAAAATTTCAGTAAAGGTTGGTTTAGCAACAAAAATAATAAAGCAACAAAAAATTCAACATAGGTATATTCCACATAGAACGGTATCCCCTGATTTCTGGCATTTTCAATGGAATTGATTTTGTCACGTTTACGTGGTCGTTTTGTGCATTTACCCTGTTTTTGTTCAGAAAAAGACTATATTTTGTTTTTTGTATATTCGTTACAGAACATAAAAAAACACAAAACACATTTTTTTCTTAGCAAACGGGGGTAAATGTAAAAAATGACTATGAAAACGCGACAAAATCGATTAGTTGTCAATGAGAGCCGTACACAAAATTTTCTAAGCGACATTTTTTCAGAACATTTCGAAGCTGAAAAGCATCATCTTGTGGTACTTTTATAACGGCTCTTATAATAAAGGACGAAAGGCACATTGAAGGAAGCGAGTTGGAAGGTCGAAGTGCTCTACTAAAATAATCCTCATTCGATTTGACATGTCAGTGTATTTTACTTTCACCTAACCTTTGCACTGAATTCACCTCGAAATCCAACCTGTTAAATTTTCTCTTTTTTGATGCTATTCTCAAAGATTACAGTAAGAACTAACCCATAACAAATTTATTTTAGAGAAATTTAACATGTTAGTAGCAGATATGAACACATTTGGTACCAAAAATTAGACTTTTATTTTTTTAATTTTGTCCAATGGTAGTTACCACTGTGCTTTGGTCCCATACAAATTGCTATGGAAACTTAGAGGCCCCTATGGCACGTGTTAATATATTCCAATTGTGCTCAAACTTTGGCAATCTTAAATCTAACACAACTAAACCGCCTAAAAAATCTGGCATCGATTTTATCACTTTGAGTTAAAACCAGCCTACTGGACATCCACTTGGCCTTGTTTATGCCTAGGTGTTGGATTCTGCTGCTGCTCAGTACCACGTCTTTGCTGCTGCAAAATCGATCAGCCTCATTCCTATTTTGGATGTTACCTCGTGAAGGCTGAATTTGTCGGTGAATCTATTCATGGGCCTAAGAAAATATCGAACATAAAATTTGAAGGCTATTCGATTAAAATTGACCGAGTTATAGCAAAATCGGTAATAGATATATATGGGGGATATATCCAAATCGGAACCGATTTTTGTGAAAATCCGTGTAGCTATTCAGGGGCCTAAGAAAATTACACGTACTAAATTTGAAGGAAATGATATATATGGGGATTATATAAAATCTGAACCGATATATCTCAGAAGGTTGCAGGGATGGGCAGAAAGTTTTTGCACATTTTTATTTGGAAGAGATGTCCAATTAACGGAAAACAAGAACCGAGGTGGCAATAGGTGGCAATCAAAAGATCTGCTCTACTAAATAATAAGAATTTGATTTTTTTTTTATCAAATTTAAATTTTGATTTCTTGATAACGGCACATTGCCCACGTGCAGTTGATGTCAACTTTTTGTACTAAAAGTTTATATTTATGGCCCACCCATCAAATCCACATCCAAAACTTGTAATTTTATCCACAAACTTTTCAGAAAATGTTATTTAAAAAATTTTTTAATTTTCATATGATTCCGCTTTAGATTACCTGGGAAATATTTTTCATATTTCAAGGGCTATAACTTCATTATGGATGCACATATCGACAAAATTCTTTCAGATTCGTTGTATGGGATGTGTTTACTGTAAGAAAAAATCATGAAGATATGTAAAAGTTAACATCACAATTTTTGATTTTTGTCCACGAGGCAACACTGTGTGTCATGGCCATGGTAGAGGTTATATGCACTCACTAGGCGCTCGTAGAATATATCCTCATCTTCTTCGGTAGGGGCTTGGACGCAGATGAGACTGATATGCGTAATATGAAACAAGTAAGAACTGTGTTAAGTTCGGCCGGGTCGAAATTTTTATATCATCCACCACAAGTGCATTGAAGTAGATATGAACAATTAGTTACTACTAAGATCTTTCACTACGTTAAGTATAATACCTTGGAGGAGAATAATATCTAAACTGATGATGATCACATTATACTGATAATTTTTTGTGTCGAGATTTTCTGTCCACTTTAGAAGGAAAATGTAGCAGCACTCTTTAAAAGAGCTCATAGTGGTTCTCTGTATCCTCTGACTAAAAACAATACCAAATTACAGCAATCTCGGTTTGAAAATTAAACAAAAACCCCTCAAAATGCATAAAATTGGGCAACACCTGTCCATGGGGCTTAGACTAAAACCTACATATATTTATATGGATAGTTTTTTTGCGTATAAATTGTCTATCTATTGGGAACACAAAACTCTAATTAAGTCCATATTTACATTAGACAATTTTCCTTGCGGCAATTGTCAGTTTGTCGGTGAGAGAGGGTGCTGAGAGGCAAAGGCAACCTTGATAAAACCCGAAAATTGGGAGGTACCGATATACCGACAAATTTCAGGTGGAAAGTTATCTACCACCAATGAAGACTAAATACGAAATTTCAGCAATTTTAGTGGTATATTACCATTCTATAGGAGCTATATGGAGACGTTGACATATACCGACAAATTTCAGGTGGAAAGTTGTATGCCCCCAATGAAGACTAAATACAAAATTTTTATAATTTCGATAGAATACTGTGGTTAAAACCTTCAAAATAATGAAAATCGGGAGGTAACGTTCTATGGGGCTATATGGAGACGTTGACATATACCGCCAAATTTCAGATGGAAAGATTTACACCCTCAGCGAAGATTGAATTTTAAATTTTAGCCATTTCGGTGGGGTATTGGGGCTAAAACCTAAAAAATACCTAAAATCGGGAGGCAGTGTTCTATGTTGGCTATATAAAGTCATGTACTTATACCGAACAATTCTAGGTGGAAAGTTGTATACCCTCATCGAAGGCAAAATACCATATTTCAGTCATTTCGGTGGGATATTGAGGATAAATTCTTCAAAATACTCAAAATTGGGGATGTACCGTTCTATGGGGGCTTTATGAAAACGTGGACCTATACCGACAAATTACAGATGAAGAGTTTTATACTCTCAGCGAAGACTGAATACCAAATTTCAGCAATTTCGGTGGGATATTGAGGCTAAAACCTCCAAAATACCGAAAATCGGGACGTAACGTTCTATGGGGGCTATATGGAGACGTTAATATACCGATGAATTTCAGATGGAAAGTTTTACACCCTCATCAAAGATTGAATTTTAAATTTCAGTCATATCGGAGGGATATTGAGGCTACCGTTCTATGGGGGTTATATCAAAACGTGGACCGATATCGCCCATTTTCAATACAATACATCCTAGAAACTTCTATACTGAATTATAAAGCTCTATCTTAAAAATATCGAGCTGTAACTTAATTTCAACAGACGGACGGACATGGCTATTTCGGCATAGAGTTCTATCCTGATCAAGAATAAGTGGATCACTATAAAACCTTCTGACCTAGGCAACACGCAGTGTCGCAACGCGTCATTTGACCTTTTTTTTGAAAGTTTGACAGTTTTTAGCCTCAGCGTACTCAGGAGAGTTTGACATACGACCATGTGTTGTGTTGTTTACAGTGATTTGAAAAAATCCCTTTGCAAAAAAATGGAATTAACTTGTGAACATTTTCGTCCTATAATTTTTCACAAATTTCGACTTGGATAATCACGGCAAGAGTGCATCGATTAAATTAAATCTTTGTATACCGATAAAGGGCCATCCTATATCACTATGAAAAACTGTTTTAACGAATTCAATCGTGGCCTACACTCGCAAAAAAACGAAGGTCGTTAAGATCGCCCAAATCGGCCGTTGTGTCAGAAAATAATTAAGCCGCGCGTTAACGGATAATGCAAGATAACCATGTTATATAGCGTGAAATAGAGGCATACTTGGGCATTTCTTCCAATAACTAAGATTTGATATTGCATGTACACCTGAACGCAAAAAATGGATTTATCTCGCTAAATCCAGCAAAATTGGTCAATCGCTCAAAAAAGGCTCTTGTGGATTTGTGCAAAGAAAAAAAAAAACAAAAACAATCGCGGTGCTTCAAACGACGAATTTTGTATCTATGCTTAGGAGCCCGAAACAAAACAGGAATGGACCGTTTGGGTATTCAAAAGCGAGCCAAATCCAACGAAAGTTGTTCATTGAAGAAGACCTTCGAAGCCTGTTTTTTCGGCAAAACTGACCGTGTGGCGACTATACGGCTTGAGAAATGTAGGACGGTTATTTTTGAGTGTTACACTACAATTTATTTGCCTGAAGTCTCCTGAAAAATTCGAGTGTTACACTACAATTTATTTGCCTGAAGTCTCCTGAAGAATTCGAAAAACGAACAAGAGAAAAATAATCCTTCTGCATCATGACAATGCGAGCTCTCACAAATCGATTCAAACCAGCGCCTGTTTGACCGGACCAAACGTTGAATTGATGGGTTATGGGCCCTGACTGCCCTGACTGGGGATCCAATGACTTCATTTGATTGCAGCACATCAAGAAAAAAGGCGTGGTCAACGATTTTCGTCGCCAGAAGATGTTGTAAAAGCGTTCACAAACCATGTTTTGGAGTTTTCTCAATGAAGCCACTAAAAACAACCCTAAACATGGTCGCATCTCAAACTGTCCTGAGTACGCTAAAGCTAAAATATGTCAAACTTTCCAAAAAATTCAAATGACGCCTGGTGACACTGCGTGTTGCCTAGGCCAGAAGGTTGTTTAGTGCCCATCGTATAAATACTTGATAGTGTCTCCAACGAATATTTCGCTGTGTTACAAACGGAATGACAAATTTAATTATACCCTCCATATTATGGTGTAGCGTACAAAGAATGTCTCGACGTGCTGAGTTGATCTGTGTGTTCCCCTTCATTTGTTCATCTGTTTGTTTGTTCATCACGAAATTTTTGGTGGAAATGGGGATCCCAGAGCGGAAGGAGCTCATGATAATCCCCAGATAATATTTAGGGGTCGGAATGATCAAAAACCTTCTTCGAAGAAAACATAAACTTTTTCGTATAGAAAATTGTCCCTTTAATTGGGGTTATTCCAAAATATACGTCCGGGAAGAAAATTTCGATTTCAATGATGCAAAAAAGATTGACTATTAATACAACGGAGATTTCGCAAATCCATACAAAATTTATATAAAATTGTAAAATAGTAGCATGTATTATACCTTGTTTTGGTTCCCTTTCAAATTGTTGCTATTAAAATAATAAATTTTCATTTTTTCTATGAATACATTTTTTATTCGTACTTTCCTACAGCTTTAGTAAAGAATTAGAAAAAAATTCTAATTCACAGAGTCCGTTGTTATTCGCTTTGCAACACGTAATGCTAATTTGTCAACGCACAAATACATCCACACTTGTGTACATATTACGGTCTACACAAAATGTTTGAAAAAGCGTACTAAATTTATGCCCATGCATATATCAAGTCGCACTCAGTCGCAAGCATACACTTCACACAATCATGTTCAAGTAAACAGGACATTGTAGGCGCGCACACACACACGCACTGATACACCAACCCACGTCTACAAACATATGCCCATTTGCTGTGATAAGTTGCGTTACGTTATGTTCATGTGGATGCGTGAATTCATATGCTGGTGTTTTCTTTAAGTATCGGTCGCTAGTTTGGTTAAAGTATGTGTTTAGGGAAGGAAATAACGCTTACATGGCTTTCAAACTTTGCCACGTTTCTAAGGGTACATTGTTATGCCAAGGCATGGCATGAGCCATGGAGAAAGCACTACAAGGGTAAGTGTACTCTTTGATGATGCCATCCCCTGCAAGCAAAAACTATCGCGGAAGTGACTTAGGCGTGTCGCCCAAGTCACCCTGAAGTGACCTCCGTTGTGAAGAAATGAACCACGCCGGCGTGTCGTCTTGGAAGTCACTCCAGCGACACTTCTGGAAGATCATTTCCGCGATAGTTCTAGAAATTAAAAAAAAATATATTTTTTTTCTATTTATTTTTATTTTTTTTTTACTTTTATTTTTTTTTTTTAATTTTTTTAGTTTTATTTATTTTTCTTCTCTGTTAGAGAAATTATTATTTGCAATTTCCGCCTACATTAATTTTGTCATTTTAAAAATGTGATGTTTTGTTGCCTGACTTGGGAAGCGAACCCGGACCTTCAGAGTGCAAGGCGAGTATGCTTACCACTGCACCACCGTCTCATATAATCATCAGATAGAAAATGTTCTATATTTGTTCAAATGTGTGGAATCATTAAATAAATGTAAACAATCGCCTTGGAAGTCACTCAGAAGTTACTCCGAAGTGTCGACATACGCGATAAAACGTAATCACAATAAGGCTATAGAAATTGTTTGTGTAATTCACCAACTATCTTCCTAGGCGTGTCTCCGGAGTGCCCTCTTAGGCGAGGGAGTGCGAAACTCACTTCCAATTGCTGGCAGGGTCGCGGCAGTGACGGTGGCGTGTTTCTTACCGTTTGTATTTGTAAAAGTTATGTGAGATGTTTCATTTTCACCATGGCAATCAAACACTTCCGCCCGTAATGGTTAACCTTTGCTTAGGCCAATGGGTAACACAACAACTATCTAACATTGACTGTGGCAAAAACCTGTTGGCATGAGATTTTGATTGAAAGTCGAGGTTAATATCTTTGTTTCTTTGATGGTAGCGAACGCAAACTTCAAGCAAACTCACGGATGGTATATGTATGTATGTAGATGTATGGTTGGTCGTTTAAACAAATGAAAGACGATAGACTGGTTGTGCAGAGAATAACTAATGAATGGAACTTGTGGCTCTAGGACCAAAACTTGAACTGCTAAAAAGAAAAACCATTGCAGGGAGGAGTTTGTTTTTGGCTATACGAGAAACTTTGTGGTTTGGTAACACTTGAGGAAAGTTTCAACCAGCGCCAGAAAGTATCAATTAATGGAAAATGTTCTAAAAAATAACGCTTATAAACACAACTTTAGCGTAACATTGAAGAGTTAAACTTCTCCCAAAATTTCTTTAAAACTTTGGCAATCTATGGATTAGATTAGTAACAGGTAAACCGTGAATTTGATGTTGAGTTTATTGTCATGGAAATATGATGCTGCAAACCCATGGCATGAAATGGATTCTAATTAAAGGCAATTACCAAATATTTTATAGTATTTACCGCATAATCCAATAAAGTTTTTCAATATACAATAAAGTATAGAATATTAAAAAAGTTCTATGAGTAAGGCCAAACAAACAATTTAGGAAAATACAAGTAAGCAAACACTATAGTCGGACGGGGCTGACCATGTGATATCCTACATCACAACCCCTGCAATTAGCTACTAGCACATCAAAATTCCTTGATTTAACAAATAAACTTATTGTAAGAAATAAATTTGTGGATTCTACCGTGTCCTAAGACTCCACTTGTAAAGAAGTTTTTCATGGCTGAAATACTCAGGAAATGTCGCAAACATTACTGAGGGGTATTTTGTCACCATTAAAAATTGTAGGTTGCCTGGCCGGAAAAATTCATATTCAATTATACGTCAGGAGGCTGTGGGTGCTTTCGCCTTCACCAAAATAAATAATATTAAAAAAACTTTAACGACAGCTACACCGAGTACATTTTGCAAAAAGTGGCTAAGCGACCCCATGCTGCAATATACCCGGCAAAAATTCGGATCCGTTAGTCATTATGTAACCCATTACAAAGTAATATATTCAAAAATAACTACTTTATTAAGTAATGAGTATAGTGGCACAGAGCTTGTGTGTTTCACTACAAATCCAAGGGTTGTGTCTTCAACGCTCACCGTCGACCGGGAACTTTTTTTTAACCATAGAATAGGTGCGCATGTAACGGCTATAAGACGAAGTTTATGCTATCAACACGCAAGTCGTCCAGTAGACTCGGACCAACTGTGGATGTTGATAATTATAAATTTGAGATAGTAAATGACTTTATCTACCTCGGCACCGCCATAAATAAAACCAACAATATAAGCCTTGAAATAAAGAAAAGAATAATATTGGCCAACAGATGCTACTTTGGTCTAAATAAACAGTTTAAAAGCAAAACCACCTCTCGTCAAACAAAACTTACACTTTACCGGACACTGATACTACCCGTTCTTTTGTATGGATCTGAAGCATGGGTACTTGCGAAAGCAGATGAGGCAGAACTTGGTGTGTTTGAGCGAAAAATTCTTCGAAAGATTTATGGACCAATATGCGTTGAAGGTGAATACCGACGTCGTATGAACCACGAGCTATACCAGCCGACCGACATCGATATAGTAAAACGTATCGAACTACAACGATTGCGTTGGTTTGGCCATGTCAGCAGGATGGATAAAGATGCCCCCGCCAAAAAGGCATTTGAACAGAGCCACTCGACGCCAAGGGAAGGCCAAAACTCCGATGGAAAGACCAAGTTGAAGAAGATATCACAAAACATGGCGTCCAAAATTGGAGGAGTAAGGCAAAAGATCGGTGCGTTTTGAAATCTATTCTTAGTTCGGCTTATGGAACAAGACGTTCTGTTTAGTATAAAAGCCATCTAAGTAAGTAAGTAGGTGCGCATGTAAGCATATGTACACGTTGAAACAACCTTTAATGATCGTGTGCGTGGCCGAGTGTGTAGCGCGTTAGGCTACAAAGCAGAAGTTCGTGTGTTCAAATCCAGCAGATGGCGAAATAAAAAAATAAATAAAAAATATGAAGTGTTTTGAAATTGAAAAAAATGCCACCTCAACTGTTCTAAAAATAGAAAATATAATTTTTTAACTTATAGCCTATTTTTCAACTTCCAGTGGCCATAAAATAACTAGTTATTTTAATGGTTATATTGGTCATAGAATAACTAGTTAATCAGTGCCCTTGTTAAAATAATGGGCTAGTAGGGGGTTTTGTATGTAGTTACGACTACCAAAAAGTACTATAAAAACCCATTATTTTGATAGGATTTTTTTTGATGGGAATGTGTAAAAATCCAAATGGACAATCAATACGCTGAGGCTACAAGTAATTTGCAATAATACCAGAACTGGGAATTTCTCTGTCATGATGGAGACAATTCGTAGCACGGGAGGACATTGTGGTTCTCTACAAAAATCCAGTATATAAGTTACCGAACTAAAGTATGACAATGGGAAAATGCATCGTGAGCATATTCCCACAGTCAATGCCGTTCTCGCAGGTAAGATGATCCAGTGGCAACGGCAGCAGCAGCAAAGGCAAGTGCAAATACAAACAAATGCCACTTTTTAGTCAGTCATGTCAGAACAGCTCACTCAGTAAATACAGAACCTACCCCAATAAGTGGAATCGTCAACAAGAACTTCAACAACAACCTTAACAACAAACTTAGCATTAAAGTGTATTTAAAAATTAAAAGAATTTTAATAATTAATCATTTAATCATTAATCAATTATTTTATAAATAAAAAAAGACCCAGCGAAAAGTTTGCCTCCAAAGAGGCAGTTAAATGATATGTACAAGTGATTTGGAAGTGCATCAAATTATGCATTTTCAATCATGATTTTTACAAGGGAGTGACCCCGGAAAGGGGCACTCCATTGCACCGCATTTTAACTGACCCTTTGGCATTGCATGTTAACTGACCCTTTGGGGTAGAATAGGAGGCAGTCCAGAGCACGTGTTTTGAATAACAAAAAAAGTGCATTTATTATTTATGTAAAACAAAAATATTAATAACTTTATTAAACTAGCAGACCCCGGTCCGCGTTGCTGGCCCGCCATAATGAGTTTTACTGACAACTTTTTATCGACTTTATGCTTGACAATTCAAAAATAGGTATTTTCTACCTGACTTCTTCGGTCCATTGTCAAACCGAGAAGAATTTTAAATTTATCAACAGATTTTGTCTGTAAACTTTCTTTTCTCTTACGGACTTTGTCGGATTTTTTCGCCAATTTGTGAATTTTAGGATTTATTATCGTCCATGTCCCTGTCTTTATCCTAAAGCGATCTAATTATAAAAGTTAAAAAAAACGGTTAAATCGAATTCTCCCGCTTATTGAGACTTATATGTTTTAGCTTTTCATGGCTGATGGGCCGTTGAACCTCACCATTTAAGTACATTTGTAAATACATAGTTTTTCTTGATCGGGGGCGCAACCACCGTTGTCTCGAAAACTAATTTGCAACCCGATGCACTCATAAGTTTAGCAAATATAGCGATAATAAAATTATAGGCCCCGAAATTCGTCTATAAATATATATAACACTTTGTACCTAGGGTGCACACAACTTCATTGCCTACCAAAATGTATGCTGAAACCGATATAATCATAAGTTTGGCTTATACATATAGCGTTTAACAGAAAGGCATGGGAAAGGTACCCTACCTCTTCCGAAATTCATAAAATATACATAACAACGGCAAACATTGAGCTTTTGCTGCACATTTTATGAAAATCACTTCGGTAGTATTGTAGTTGTGATATATTAATATAAAAACAGGCGTGGTCGGGCCTATAGGCCCTAAAAGAAGTACCTAGGTTGTACATTAATCCTTAAATTTTTAATCCGATACATGCCTAATTTTTGCAAATATAACGTTTTTTTTTTAAATATCGCATAGGGGAGTTACCCCGCCCCCTCTGGAATTCAATAAAATATGTAACCTGTTTTCGGGGATGTGGTAAACTTTTCTTTCCAAAGAACCTAAGTTGGGTTATGACAGCATTTGATTTTTATTCATAAAGGTAAGGCGTTTTTTTAAATATGTCCCCTTCAAAATTCAAGAAAATATGCCCGTACATTCCCTGACATTTTCAGTAGTTTTGTAGACGTAACATATTTTAAACAGTGGGTGTGGTTAAGTCTTTGGATCCTAAAAAAGTGGGTAAGATCGGAGACACAACCACAATTGTCTCGCAAATTAACCTCCAAATAGATACATTCGTAATTATTGTAAATATAATATTTTTAAAAAAGTAGGGTATATGAGAAGTACCCTGCCCCTTCCGAAATTCAACTGAATTTGTAGCCTATTTTAAGCGAGGGCCATCCCTGTACATTCTCTGGCAATTTCAGGAAAATCGGTTCAGTAGTTTTTGTAGAAAAGATAAAAATTGAAAATTGAAAAAATTTGGAGTAAAAATGGCCGTGGTCAAATTTTCTTTGCATAAAAACCCAAAATTATCGAAATCGGTCCAGCCGTTCTCAACTGATGTCATTACCAAGGAACGACATTTGATTTTTATTTATAAAGATTTAAAAGTTTAGACAAAACACGATTTTCTTGAAAATCCCTTCAGTAGTTTTGTAGATATAACCTAATTAGAAAGTGAGCGTGGTCGGATCTTAAGTCCCAAAATAAGTACGTAAGGTTGGAGACACAATCGCCATTGACTCGCAAATAAATTCCGAAACCGATACATTCGTATTTGTTGCAAATATCGCATTTTTACAAAAATAGGGCATAGGGGAGGTACCCGCCCGACCCGAAAGTCGAAAGATATGTAGGACCAACCCTGTACATTCGCTGAAAGTTTCAGGAAAATCGATTCAGTAGTTTTGTAGATATAACATATTTAAAAAGTGGGCGTTGTCCAGTCTTAATGCCCCAAATAAGCACGTAAGGTCGGAGACACAATCGCCATTGACTCGGAAATTAATTTTCAAAGCGATACATTTGTAATTGTTGCAAATATTGCATTTTTACAAAAATAGGGCATAGGCGAGGTACCCCGCCCGATCCGAAATTCAACCAAATATGAAGCCTATTTCAACCGGGGGCCATCACTCTACGTTCCCTGAAAATTTCAGAAAAATCTATTGAGTAGTTTCGTAGATATAACATATTTATAAAAGTGGGCGGAAAAGTGGGCGTGGCCAATTTTTCTTTGCATAAAAACCTAAACTGGACTATGACTAACATTTCCACAAAAAATTATCCAAATCGCTCCAGCCGTTTTCAACTGATTCAATTACCAACAAACGACAATTGAGTTTTATATATAAAGATTAACACAAATTATCAGGTATGTGATGGAAAGCGATTCGGCTCGTTTTGGCATAAATCGAAATCGTATATCTCCAATTTTGGTGAATATTTTAATGAAATTGAAAATGGATTTTAAAAATCTTATTCAAATAAGGGGCTTTTGCGAAGCAACACTATATATATCATCAACGGCACTCCGATTATATACCATTTCGATTCTGTAAATCGAGTCGATTCGGTTTTCATCACATACCCGTATGAAAATTCTCTATTGAATTCAATCGCAAACATGTGTGTTTCCTCCGCTCTTCATTTAATCCAAGCTTAAGTGCTTTTGCTTTATCTGCTAAATGGGTTTGATATTGTCTTCCCATCACCAGTTAAGATTTCGACATGTACTCCAACAGCACTCCATTGGGAAATTTTCTTCTCGTGAGTT
This sequence comes from Musca autumnalis, assembly GCF_047663935.1. Classification (NCBI taxonomy): domain Eukaryota; kingdom Metazoa; phylum Arthropoda; class Insecta; order Diptera; family Muscidae; genus Musca; species Musca autumnalis. The sequence continues at coordinate 210,894,355 of NW_027411644.1, forward strand.
ACCGGAAAAATTTTCACAAATAAAATATTATTTAGTTTGTATTAACAAATGTTTCGAAATGTTAACACGATTATCTCTTTTTGGAAATGTATTCCGCTGCCTGTAGAGATGTACAAACTGATTTATGTACATGTAGGGATTTCTAACAACTGCTAATAACATGTAGTGAACGGAGTGCCTTTTTCACGACTCCGTTTGCACTGCATCCGGATGCTGTTAAATTGTGAGGAATTGGAGTGCCTTTTTCACGACTCCGTTGAACTGCCTCCAGATGTTGTTAAAATGTGACAAATGGATGTGATTCTTTAGATTGCATCCAAATGCGGTTAAAATGTGAGGAACGGAGTGCCTTTTTCACGGCTCCGTTTGAACTGCATAAAAACATACCGTGAAAGAACTAGTCTACATTGCACTACTTCCAATTTATTTTGCTGGGGAGTAATTAAAATAAATATTATCCTAAAAAATAATAATTTATATAAGGGTATAGCCCTGTTATCTAGCAGACACATTATCACAATTTGCATCAGGGGAAGCGTCAGTAGCTCTTTCTTATATGTAGTCTACTTTGTCGGTATACGAGGGGCACAAAAAACCTTTTGGCCTAGGCAACACGCAGTGTCGCCAGGCATCATTTCATTTTTTTTAAGTTTGACAGTTTTTTGCCTAAGAGTACTCAGGTCAGTTTGACATACGACCATGTGTTGTGTTATTTGTGGTGACTTGAAAAACTCACTTTGCAAACAAATGGAATTTACTTGTGAACATTTTCGTCCATAATCGGCCGTTGTGCCAGAAAAAAATTAAACTGTGCGCGAACGGATAATGCAAGATCGCCATGTTACATACCGTAAGATAAAGGCATTCCTTCCACCAACTAAAATTTGATATTGCACGAACACGTGGCCGCAAAAATGGATTTTTCTCGCTGGATCCAGCAAAATTGGTCAATGGCTCAAAAAAGGCTCTTGTTTAGGAACCCGAAACAAACCAGGAACCAACCATTGGGTCTTCGAAAGCGAGCCCAATCCAAGGAAAGTTATTCATGGAAGAAGACCTTCGAAGCAAATGGTCTCCTGTTTCTTGGGCAAAACTGACCGTATGGCGACTACACAGCTTGAGATGTGTAGGACGGTTAATTCTGAGTGTTACGCTGCAATTTGTTTGCCTGAAGTCTCCTGAGAAATTCGAAAAACGAACAAGAGAAATCGAATCGTTCGGCATTATGACATTGCGTGCGTTCACACATCTATTTAAACCAGCGCCTGTTTGACCGGACAAGACCTGAAATTGATGGATCATATGAAGACTGGTATACCTGACTGGGTATCCAATGATCGTCGCCAGAAGATGCTGTAAAAGTGTTCAAAAACCATGTTTTGGAGATGTCTCAATCAAACCACTGAAAACAATCCAACACATTGTCGCATGTCAAACTGTCCTAAGTAAGCTTAGGCTAAAAACTGTCAAACTAAAAAAACATCTCAAATGACGCATTATCGCTATGTTTTTTTAGTGCTCCTCGTATGCCCTTCATACAATAGTAATGGTCAATTTCACGCGCTAAATAATATCAGATCATCGTCCAAAATTGTAAGCATCTTCTTCGACCTAAACTTGTACCTCGTGCAAAATTTCGTGACCATTGAGCTATAATCGGGACCTCTAGCGCCTTTACGACTACACTACAAACAAACAACTGTATATATTAGGCTGTAGCCCTGTTATCTGACCTCGTAAATCAATTGGCATCAATGGAAAGGTTGAGAGATCGTCTTCCAATTATAACTCTTAGTTAACTTAGTTTAAGTTCGAAGATGGGTTATATCGGTCCACTCTTTCCCGTACCTCCACCACAAAAGTTTGGAAATGTTCGCAAAATTTTTGCCCACGATAACTCTTAAGGGAAGTAACCGATTTGGTTCATACTTTGCACATCCTGAAACTTCTACCAGACTTAGATGAGGTTCCAATATGGACTCAATCGGTCCACTTCTTCGGGTACCTCGCAAACAAAATTTCGGAAAAGTTCAGTTTAGGACCTTCTCTCGAATCGCTCTTGCTCTTGCATTATTCATTGATCATCAAGTTCGATTCCAATGAGAAATTCATTAAAAATTAATACTAAAACAAGTAAGGCAAGGCTATAGTTGGACGGGGCCGACCATGCAATACCCTACACCTTTACCCTTGGGAATTAGCTTTCCACATATCAACATTTCTAACAAAATAATTGTTTCGCTTTATTGCAATTGTCATCAGGGGGAAGATCGGTAGTTCTTTTTTCATATGTAGTATACTTTGCCGGTATATGCCCTCCAGGAAATAAAATATAGACCAAAAATATTTTTTTTTGTATTTTTCATACAAAAGTAATGGTCCATTTCACCCGCTAAATAATATAAGATCATCATCCAAAATTATAGGCATCTTCCTTTACCTAACTCCCAACCTCGTGCAAAATTTCGTGATTATTGGGCTATAATTGTGACCTCTAGTGTGTTTATCATTACACTACAAACAAATAACAGGGTATGTTAGGCTGTAACTCTGTTATCTTATCATGTACACCAACACAATTGACATCAATAGAAAGGTCAAGCGTTCCTCTTCCAAGTATAGCTTTCTTGCCCGGAATGTCTCTTCCAAGAATAAAGATTTAAGCTGTATACTAAAATTTTTCACAATTTTCACACAAAAGTTTTGGTCCATTTAACCCTCTAAATATTATCTGATCGCCATCTCCAACTGCAAGCTACTTCTTCGTCATATAATCTTACCTTACTTAAAATTTTGATGCGATCTGACTATTTTGCGACTTACAGAGCATCTACAAAATCGGATAAAAATTATGTTTTTGGTCCATTTCACCCGCTAAATATTTCACGATCATCACCAATTAAAATAGCGATCTATTCTGATGTGAAACTGACCTCCATACCAAATTTCGTGACGATCGGTCCGTAATTGCGGCCTGGAGTTTGATTACAATTTATAATGGACAGACGGACACACGGAAGGACGGACGGACTGACGGACGGACACACATCTCAAAATCGCTTTATCTCGCCGAGATATGAAGATTGGTATACCACATTGGGGGTCTCGAACGAATATTTCGCGGTGTTACATGAATTTTTACCAAAACAAACTTATAATACCCTTTCCACATTGTGGTGTAGAGTATAAAAATTATCTTCGCCTAAAAAAGGCAAAATTTTCAAACAAAAAGTAAAATCAGCTGAGCCAGGCTGGGGTTTGAACCCACGTCCTTGAAAAACACAAGAAAAAAGTGTTGTCACGGCGTGTTAGCGTTCAGAGCCAAACTCATTACTTTCAAAGGCAGCGCTAAGCGTTTGTCATGAAAGCACAACTAAATGGGAAAATCCCCATTGTTGTTGTAAAAAACAAAACAAAATGCATTTGAAAGAAGAAAAGTTCGAGGACATCGAAGCCGCTCCACATTCGATATGTCTGAGGAGACTTTACCAAAGTCGAAACATGCATGTCACATAGTGGTGGGTGTGTGGGTTCGAATAGTCGTCGGCTTCCTTTTTCACCTGCATTATTCATTGATCATCAAGCTCGATTCCAATGAGAAATTCATTAAAAATTAATACTAAAAAAATTATCTTCGCCTAAAAAAGGCAAAATTTTCAAATAAAAAGCTCTGATTTTTGTTGTAACAACTAGTATTCACTTCCCCCATGCGACGCTATAATTTGCATCAGGGGCAAGTCCATACTTTCTGAGAAAACAGCCTAAAAGTTACAAAAAATCCCTATGACACCGTGTGTAGTGGTTGGAGCGCAAGTTAACTCTAGAATGGATCTGCCGATTCGGTCCAAAATGTGGCCTTCGTAATATTTTGTGCAAACTTAATTTGAGTTCGAAGATTAGCAATACCGGTCCACTCCAAAATTAAATTTGTATATCTTTCATACAAAAGTAATGGTCCATTTCACGCGCTAAATAATATCAGATCATCGTTCAAAATTGTAGGCATTTTCTTCGACCTAAACTCTTACCTCGTACAAAATTTCGTGACTATTGAGCTATAATTGGGACGTCTAGCGTCTTTATGATTACACTGCAAACAAATAACTGTATATATTAAGCTGTAGCTCTGTTATCTGACCTCGTACATCAACATACATAATTGGCATCAATGGAAAGGTTGAGAGATCGTCTTCCAGTTATATTTGGAAGACGATCTCTCAACCTTTCCGGGCGAAATGTGTACTCCAGAAATAAAGATTTAAGCTGTATATTAAAAATTTTCATAATTTTTACACAAAAGTTGTGATCCATTTAACCCTCTAAATATTATCTGATCATCATCTCAATTTGGAACCTTCTTCTTTGTCATATACTCTTACCTTATTGAACATTTCGAGGCGATCGTAATATTATGGTGACCTACAGAGCCGCTACAAAATTGGATAAAAATTATGTTTTTGGTCTATTTTAACCGCTAAATATTTCATGATCATCACCAATAACACTAGGTGTCTATTCTGGTCTGAACCCGACACCCATGTAAAATTTCGTGACGATCGGACCAAAATTGCGGCCCGGAGTCTTATTAGAATTTATAATGGACAGACCTGGTCGTATATCCAGAGGAAGTGGCTACTTTCTCGCCCCAGCCGTGCTCAGTCATGGGGGGTTGTTTTCCTCGGATAATAGCATTCGGGTCCGCTTACATAAAGTAAAATTTAAATAAGGTAGCTCTTATTAATGGAGTAGATCCCTAGAAATAAATGAAATTGGGGAGAGGAGTGACGTAAGAAAAGACGTAGCCTAAGGTATTAGTCAGTCACTAGCAGTTCCACCGCCCACCCAACCATTCTAAAGAAGTTCATAACTATTTAGACCCAGTTATAGAAATCCCTTATGAATTGTCTTTCATCTTTCGTGCGAAAAAATTAACAAAAAGTAAGTTGCAATGCTGATAACAATTATTTTTCATCGCGAAAATGATATGATTAGCAGATGCAATGTTGATTGGAAACAAAATTAAAACCATTACTTTGATGGTATAAATTTAATATGGAGTTAATATATATAGAGTTAAAAGAAATCTAAATTGAATGTACAGTTAATATTAAGTGTAAAACTTATATTAATTGTGTGACAAAAGACTTTATACGGCTTTTGGATTGGTTTATTTCTAGAACAGGATTCTCTTGAAATGTTATAGCTTCAGGATTTTAGGAAGCAAGCAAGCCAAAGTGATAACTTGCAAATTCAAATAAAAATCCAAGTTTTTAACTTAAATTCAAGTATTCGTTCATTCAACACTGATAATTGCAAAATTGGTATAGAATTTCTTGAAAAATCTTCTCAAAATTTTTAGTAAATCAAGGATTCTTTCTATAATTTAATTGTTCCACTCCTCCTTCACAAATTATTAGCAGGAGTCCCAATCAAAGGATATTAAAATTTCCAATCCTTAGAACACAATTTGAATATAAGGAATCCTTCTTGAGGGATTTTTAAAATTTCGTTTAGATAAATATATATATATTTTTATACCATATACCACAATGTGGAAAAGGGTATTATAAGTTTGTTTTGGTAAAAATTCATGTAACACCGCGAAATATTCGTCGGAGACCCCCAATGTGGTATACCAATCTTCATATCTCGACGAGATAAAGCGATTTTGAGATGTGTGTCCGTCCGTCCGTCTGTCCATTATAAAATGTAAACACGCTCCAGGCCGCAATTATGGACCGATCGTCACGAAATTTTGTATGGAGGTCGGGTTCAGATCAGAATAGATCCCTATTCTTATTGGTGATGATCGTGAAATATTTAGCGGGTGAAATGGACCAAAAACATAATATTTATCCAATTTTCTAGCGACTCTGTAGGTCTCAATAATCGTCCGATCAACGCGTAATTTTAAGTAAGGTAAGAGTATATCACAAAGTAGAAGCTTGAAGTTTGAGATGGAGATCGGATAATATTTAGAGGGTTAAATGGACCAAAACTTTTGAGTGAAAATTGTGAACATTTTTAATATACAGATTATATCTTAATTCCTGGAAGTGACATTCCGGACAAGTGAGATATACTTGAAAGCGGAACGCTTGACCTTTCAATTGATGCCAATTATGTTGGTGTGCATGATCAGATAACAGAGTTACAGCCTAATATATTCCGTTATTTGTTTGTAGTGTAATAATAAACTCGCTAGAAGTCGCAATTATACATCAATAGTCACGAAATTTTGCACCAGGTAAGAGTATAGGTCGAAAAAGATGCCTACAATTTTGAATGATTATCTGATATTCTTTAGCGGGTGAAATTTTATTTTTGGTCGATACTTTAATTCCTTGAGGACATATATATTTCGCAAAGTTGCCTACATATGGAAAAAACTACTGACCTTTCCTCTGATGTAAATTGCAATAAAGAAATGATTAGTTTTTGGTGATGATAGTGAAATGTTCAGGGAATGAAATGGACCAAAAACGAATTTTTAACCAATTTTGTAGCGGCTCTGTAGGTCAAAATAATAACCCGCAAAATTTTAAACAAAGTTTGAGTTTATGATGAAGAAGAAGCGTACAAACCAACGTGAAGATCAGATAATACTTAAATGGACTGAAACTTTTGTGTGAAATTGATAAAAATTTCAATAACGTAGCGGTTAAACAACGGAAGTAGTAGTACTACATAAGTGGGTTCCATTACATTTTAGATTGTGTGAACTAAATTTTCCTGTTACAAAAATGTCTTTGTCATGCTAGATAACTTTTTGGTTTTGGTCATAAGTATTATACATTACATCTCTGATATTTGATAATTAAATTTTCACAATCATTGAAAAGAAGTTCCCTGGAGAGCGATTGTCCAGGGATAGTGGTATAGGGTATCCCATGGTCGGCTCCGTCCGACTATAGATTTTTCTTACTTGTTTATATATAACTTTAAGTTGGGAAACTGCAGTCATAACATTCTTTTATGGGGAGACGATAAAGTCAGTGAATTGTCCAAATTTGAACTTCTATGTCTCAAAAATGGTAAAACCTACAAAAACAACATTAATCTTGTAGAGAATTTTCACTGCTACAACATTTGCTTTGGTGTCATTTTGATAGGGCTTGCGGTTTCCCAGCAAGATCGTGAAAACCTAAAAAAATTAAAAATGTGAACTTTGATTAAAAAAGTTCTCCGTCGATTTTTTTGTTTTTTGATTTTTCTAATCTATAAACATTGTAGTTTCAGAATCCGCAAAAACTTCGCAGGCATAAGCTGCTTTCGTTTAAATTTGAAGAATTTTAATGAAACAATATTGTTACGAATGTAACTGATAGGTTTAAGTTAATTTAGTTTAATTTCCGTTAATAAAAAATTTGAATTGTAACGTAAAGTTTACTTTTACAGTTACTTTATTTAAGCAACAACAACTACCATGTAGAATTCTCTTCATCATTCTAGTTCTTACTTTACCTCTCTTTAATGTGCTTTTGTTTGTTTTGACATAATCATGTAATTATCGTTTAGTTTGCTACTTCTTTATTTCTTGCATTTCTTTGTTGTTGTAATTACGTCATTAGTGTGCTTGTCCACTTGTATTGATCTTCGCCCATGTATGTGAGTCTGGTTGTTCGCTTAGTGCGAATGTGCGTCTGTGTGTTCGTTGTACAGATTCGAGGTGTTGCCAGACGTGTTCTAGAGGATTCTTGAACGAAGGAATTTTGGGGATAAATACGGGTGGAAGCCGCAACGACGAGTTAGTTGTGTTTTAAGCGTTGAACTGAACAGATCGGTTAAAGAATTGCTGCGTGCTAACTAGAGACAAGCTGTGTGCTTAGTAATTAAAGTCGGTTCCGAATAAGTGTAATAAAGTAAATAAGGCATTGTAGAAACGTAATCTAAAACGAACCCTGTTTTATTTGGTACAAATCGTACTGGGGAATAAAACAACGTCTACACGGAGATTAGTCAAATCTAATTCGTAACAATATTATGGAAACTTCCAAGTGTTTCTTTACGATTAAGAAACTTTCTCCCAATACTCTCTTTATATCCCCAAAGGATGTGAATAAATGTTATTAAACTTCTTTAAAGATTTTACTAACTTGGCCTAAAGTTAAACTAACTAACGTGTTGTACTGCGAACTTCTAACCGAATTAATAAACAACAACTATGGTGCAATTGTAAATATACAATTAACATTGTATCGTTGTTATTTCCAATTTTCCACAAACAAATTGGAAACATTATTAAAAATATTTTTGTTTATTTTGTTTGAAATCATAAACAACAACACAGTTCAATTTGTAAATTTAATATTTTTAAAACGTGATCTATAAAAGTTTCATTACAAAGGTTTTTTTGTATTGCCATTGATTGGAATATATATTTTGTTCATTTTATTTATAAACTATCCCAGACTGTATGTACGCTTGGCTCATCTATATTTCATTTAGTATTTTGAATGTGTACTTCATTTTGATTAGAATTCGAATGTTTTATTTACATTGTATTTGCTTTAGTCTAAACCATATTGTGTCAAGTGTCATTGTCAAAGGACCTCTACATGGCATATGGATTGTCAGAGAGAGACACTATAGTGTCTCTGACACAGACATCAGTCTGAAATCTGTTTCATAGAACAGTTTTCACACTGGAAAATACAAACATACCAACACACATACACAAGTGTAATGTGTGACAATACATATGGAGTTTGGACACATATGGTAAAATTTACAAAAAAAAAGCCAACAGCAACAAAAATCTATGTATGGAAATATGTCAGTGTGTTCTTTTTTTCTCGGTTGCTTTTCAAATTGGGTTCCAGTATAAGCTGTGTTATATTCATTTGATGTGTTTGGTATCAGCAACGTTGACTTATGGTACTAAAGATCTCTGTTAGCTTATCCACAATCTGAGATTTGACAAATTTGCATGTGGTTTATATTATGGCCTAAACAAATGACTACAATTTTCAATGTTTTCTATGTGTTTTTTTTTATTTTTGCTTTCACTCACACTACCTTTTGTTTCATGATTTGCTTTGAAAGCTATCAAAAGGAAAGTTCAGAGAATCTTTATACAAAAAAAAAAAAAAAAAAAACTTAAGAATAAAAGATAGGGTAAGGGTCGACTCAGGGATACTATACATGATTTGTTATGATATTGGGTGTAGCAAAATGGGAATATTTTTGCTGCTGTCGATAGTTGATCTGATGTAATTAATATCGGTAATCACCTTGGCGGATACTTGTTATTGAAATGCATCTATTAATTTTCAAACTATTCATAGTGACACAAGAAGAGAGCGGATACACGCCTACTCAAAAATATTCCTGAAAATTTTTACAGATGTTATTCTATAAGTCGACCTCAAATCAAACGATCAATACCCAAAATAGGACTATTTCCACTATTTATGGAATGAAGAACAATTTTATACCTCCAGCATATAACAGTCTCTTCCAAGTCCTTGAGTTTGTAAATCCTAGAAATAATAATTTTATATTATAAAAGGTACTGAGCTTTCGAAAGAATTTAATTACACTATAAATTCTTTGTTCTATAGAATTTTCATACCCTCCTCCATATTATTGTGGGTATATTAGGTTTGGTTTTTCCGTTTGTAACGCTTTTATACACTAGCGATCATCTGAATAGGTTTGAATTTTTTTCTTTTTATATGTTAAGGTATCTTCTGATGTGTTCGTATTGCAGATCCATACTATTTACTTTTTGAAAGTCCTATACTATGCCAACATTCCCAAGAAAAAACTTGACGGCGTTGCCATATTTTCGGAAAATATCCCAATTATAATAAAAAATGTACAAACAAGTGTAAAATTTCTGCGATCATCAGAATAGGTTTGAATCAAATAAAATTGAAAAATTGTACTACCCATGAAAATATTGCGCAATTTTTTGGTTTAGTTTAGTAAAATGGAACATTCTGATAAATCCTACAACCAATTTGACCCGCTTTATTAGGAACGTGGGTTCAATTCTCAACATGGAAAAGTTAGCAAGAACTTTCAGATAAAATCAAGAAATATTCCAACAAAAAACTTTTTATAAACTTGCCTTAAATGACTTTTTGATTTCGTAAGATCTCTTCTGAGCTTCGAAAATTGTCTGAAAGCAAATACCAAGTGTAACCATATTATTAGGATCGATAAAAATTAGAAAGCTCATTGAAAATAGTTGGTATTTTAGTTCAAGTTTCATTTTTATACCCTCCACCATAGTATGGAGGGTATATTAAGTTTGTTTTTCCGTTTGTTACGCATTGAAATACTCATTTGCGACCCTATAAAGTATATATATTCTTGATCAGGGTAAAATTCTGAGTCGATCTGTGCATGTCCGTCCGTCCGTCTGTGGTAATCACTCTAGCATCCACAAAAATGGAGATAGGTTTGCAGGCAGGTCAAGTTCGATGATGGGCTCTATCGGTCCACGTTTTGGTGTAGCCCCCATATAACGGTACCCCCCGATTTACGGCATTTTGACGTTTTTAGCTACATTTTCAGACCGATGTAGCTATAATTTGACATTTAGGTTTCTTAAGTGTCAATAAACTTATGTAACAAAACTTGTGCACATAGGTCCACGTTTTGGTATAGCCCCCCTATAACGGTACCCCCCGATTTACGGTATTTTGACGTTTTTAGCTACATTTTCAGACCGATGTAGATATAATTTGACATTTAGGGTTCTTAAGTGTCAATAAACTTATATAACAAAACTTGTGGACATAGGTCCACGTTTTGGTATAGCCCCCATATAACGGTACCCCCCGATTTACGGTATTTTGACGTTTTTAGCTACATTTTCAGACCGATGTAGCTATAATTTGACATTTAGGGTTCCTAAGTGTCAATAAACTTATATAACAAAAGTTGTGGACATAGGTCCACGTTTTGGTATAGCCCCCATATAACGGGAACCACCCCCCACCCCCCCCCCCCCCCATTTACGGTATTTTGACGTTTTTAGCTTCATTTTCAGACCGAATTAGCAATAATTTGACATTTAGGGTTCTTAAGTGTCAATAAACTTATAAACGGTACCCCCAGATTTACGGTATTTTGACGTTTTTAGCTACATTTTCAGACCGATGTAGCTATAATTTGACATTAAGGGTTCTTAAGTGTCAATAAACTTATATAACAAAACTTGTGGACATAGGTCCACGTTTTGGTATAGCCCCCATATAACGGTACTCCCGATTTACGGTATTTTGACGTTTTTAGCTACATTTTCAGACCGATGTAGCTATAATTTAGCTACAATCTACGTTTTGGTATGGCCCCTATAGATCGGTACCCCCCATTTACGATATTTTGCCGTTTTTAGCTACATTTTCAGACCGATTTAGCTATAATTTGACATTAAGGGTTCTTAAGTGTCAATAAACTGATATAACAAAACTAGGGGACATAGGGCCATGTTTTGGAATAGCCCCCATATAACGTTATCGCCCGATTTCAGGTATTTTGACGTTTTAAATCACATTTATAGACCGAATTAGCTATAATTTGATATTTAGGGTTCTTAGTGACCAAAAAACTTATATTCGAAAAAATTATGAACATAGGTACATGTTTTGGTGTAGCCCCATATAACGGTACCTCCCGATTTTCGGTATTTTGAGATTTTTACCTACAAGTTTTAACCGAATTAGCTGTAATTTGAACATTTGACATTTGAAGTTCTTAGTGGTCACCACACCTCTCCAGCAAAATTCTCTGAAATTTTGGGAAAAAAGCGTCTTTTGTTTGCAGGCAGGTCAAGTTCGATGATGGGCTATATCGGTCCACGTTTTGGTATTTTTGGGTTTTGGTATAGCCCCCATATAACGATACCTCCGATTTACGGCATTTTGACGTTTTTAGCTACATTTTCAGACCGATTTAGCAATAAATTGACATTTAGGGTTCTTAAATGTCAATAAACTTATATAACTAGTGGACATATGTAGGTCCATGTTTTGGAATAGCCCCCATATAACGTTACCGCCTGATTTCAGGTATTTTGACGTTTTAAATCACATTTCTAGACCGAATTAGCTATAATTTAATATTTAGGGTTCTTAGTGACCAAAAAACTTATATTCGAAAAAATTATGAACATAGGTCCATGTTTTTGTATAGCCCCAAATAACGGTACGCCCGATTTTCGGTATGTTTAGAATTTTACCTACAATTTTTAACCAAACTAACTGTAATTAGACATTTGAAGGTTGTAGTGGTCACCACACATCTGCATCAACAATTTTCAACATAGCCCCAATATAACGATACTTCCCGATTTTCGGTACTTTGAGGATTTTACATAAAATTTGAAATTTAAAAGCCAACAAAAATTCTGCAACAAAAATTGTTCATTTAAGTTCATATTTTCGTATAGCCCACATACCTCCGAACTAGCTGTTAATGACATTTTAAGTTCCCACTTTATGTAACGATTTTCGGTATTTGGAGGATTCTAGCTGCAATTTTTAGCCGAATTGGGAGTTATTTGACATTAAAGGCTCCCATCAAAAACTGTCAATATCCATATTTTATTATAACCCCTATATAATGGTACCTCCCAATTTCTAGCCCACCAAAATTTGTCAACATACATAGTTAGATATAGGCACCATAAAAAAGGGCCTCCCGAATGAAGCATTTTATGTACATTATCTGACATTTTAACTTACCCACTTAAAGTTGGGGACAGGAATGAAAACTAATTATTCCATTTTAGTTCAGAATATTTTATGGTGGAGGGTATGAAAAGATCGGCCCGGACGAACTTAACGCTTTTTTACTTGTTTTAATATTAATTTTGGTGAATACGGATTGTTCCGACCAGGCAACATAACATTTTTAATGGTGGAAAAATACCCCTCAATAATGTTGGCGACATTTCCTGAGTATTTCAGCCATGAACAACTACTTTACAAGTGGAGTCTTAGAACACGGTAGAATCCACAAAGTTATTTCTTACAATAAGTTTATTTGTTAAATAAAGGAATTTTGATGTACTAGTAGCTAATTGCAGGGTAGAGGTGTAGTGTATCGCATGGTTGGGCCCGTTCGGCTATAGCATTTGCTTACTTGTTTTTTTAAGTTGGGAAGTTTAAAAGTGAGTAAAATTTTAAATCTGATATCAGTCATACGTACTTCATCGGGGGAGTTTTGAGTCTAGGGGATATCGTTATAACGGGCGATATCATTGGAAATTCGGGATTCTAAAAAGTCAAAACGTTTAAGAAATACCGTCAGATGATAATTTGCCGCACACATTTTGTATACAGACATTTCCGGGAAGAGCACAGGCTTCCCAAAACAAGAAAAGGGTTGCAACACATTTAGTACTCGCTAATGCCCATTAACATTATATTATAACTACCCTGTTTTATAGTCTTTTTGACATGTAATTCCTTAATAAACCCATTTTTTCATAAGTTTATGGGATATGCCTTATGTATTCTAGCGAGCACTAAATGTGTTGAAACCTTTTCTTTTCTTGGGAAGCCTGTGCTCTTCCCTGAAATGTCTATACACAAAATGTGTGTGGTAAATTATAATTTGACGGGCTTTCTAAAACTCTTTGCCTTTACAGAATCCCGAATTTCCAATGATATCGCCCGTTATAACGTCACCGTCGGTATTATAAATGTCTATCGATCAGGTATCAGTTCCCAATATTTTTCCAAAGAGTGTCATAAAGCGGCTGTTTGTGTAAAAGCAGTGTAGTGCCTAAATCCCTCCCACCTAAGTGTAATAATAAAGTAGGTTTTTAGTTTTGTTTTGCTTCTAGCCCAATGCTGTTGGGAGTATAAAATAACATTTGTCGGAACAGCAACAACTTAGCATGCCATAGTTTTTAATAAATAATGTAAATTCTGTAAATTTTTTTTATTTTTCTTTTTTTGTTTTAGTTTCTCATCTTTTAGTTGGAACATAAACATTTATGGTCTCCTAAAAATACGAACGTAGAAAAAATAATAAAAGAAAAGCTAAAGAGAAAATATATAGACATGTTATGTCTGTCCATATGATGGGTTCACCCAAAGGCAATTTGCAAAGAAGGCATTGTTATAAGTTTAAAATAACAAAGGACAAATGTCTTTGATGTAGTGGCCGTACACACACTGTGACACACACCCACACACACACCAAGCACTAAACATCAAAACATCACCACTATAGAAATGTATACAAATTCTCATATGTTTTAGTTGTTTCTTTTTATGGGTGTGATGTCTAATATGGAATAAAACACATTTGTATGTACGTATATATATGTATGTGTGTTATTTCTTTAGGACCCACAAACTAGTGACACATGTGAAAGATATATTAGCACGTGTGTCAACCAACAAACGACAAAGACTAATGGATACGAATTTGAGTGAATTGGGTCGAGTTGATGTGACCACAAAAATGTCATATATATCCTTGGTCTAACATGGAACAAAGGACATTGCTCTGAAACATATGTATGGAGAAAAAAACCAGCATCAACATGTTATGGACGTTTTTGTTTTTTTTTTCTTATTTTAAAGTTATTGTAAACAACAAACATCATTGGGTCATTTGTTACTCTTTTTTAGAAATGAATAGTTTTATACGTCTGCAACAATCAATTTAATATATTTGAAAGCAACAAAATCACTGAATAATAAATAACCTTTTTTATGGGAAAAGGATTGATACTGCTATTAAATACTAAATTTTGTAAATCATTAGGTTGCCCAATTTTTAAATTTTATATAAGGAGGGCAATATTTTAGGGTCATGGATTTGGTTTAACATAACCGTGATATTTGACAACCTTGTATAGTCACATAAGGTTGCAAATCTCATATTATTGGCAAAATGAAAATGTCGTTTTCGATGCGGTGTAGCATTGATGTCATTATACCTTCAGCCATTGAGCTAAAGAGGGTATATCACCAATATTTTTGAAAATTTAACATAGCTGATGCCAAGGTTTACCCTTTCAGAACACGCTACTTGCGATTGTATATTATACAAATTAAATATTTTTGGATAAAATGAAATGTTTTTGGACGTGGCAAAAAATATTGGCCTTAAAAGATAATTTGCTTGGAAGCTGTGGCTATATTTATGTTAAACAAGTGAGCCAAGGCTATAGTCGGGTCGGGGCCGACTATGTGATACCCTACACCACTACCCCTGTTCATAAGCTTTTGACTAATAAAATTCAAAATATTACAATTGGGATAGCTTAGCGCCTTTGCTCTGAATGTCTTCATTAACAAAGGTCAATTTTTTTGAAACGCATTTAAGTGCATCGACAGTACAACCAAAATAACAAGTGGAAAAGTGGGATGTATGCCAACCATCAATAGGCTTCTTTCTCTGTTAGACTCCCATCAACCCCCAAAATTTCGTGAGGATCCAATCAAAATTTCGTAGTGTGATGGAAAAAGGGATGCATTACCGACTATTGCGATATCTCTGTTGTTTGACCACCTATGACAACCTACTTCACATCGTTGTAAAGGTGATTTTTTCCTTGTCAGGTTTTGCTTTCGATATACCTCCTACAGAAGGGAGATATTAACTTTGAAATAAAACGTTGGTCTTTTTTTCCAAATATTTTTGTTTTTTTTTTTTTTTTTTTGTCACATTCCGACCCCTGTATAATATCCGACCATTATCAAAAATCAAAAGGTTTTTTGCTCTGTAGGACCCCCAATAACACCCAAAATTTCGTGACGATCCAATTAAAATTGCGACCTGTAGCGTGATTTCCAAAAGTGGAAAAATGGGATGTATTACCCACTATTGCGATATCTCCGTTATTTGGATACCTACGCCAACCTGCTTTACGTCATTGTAATGATGGGATTTTTACTTTTATTGTCAGACTTTGCTTTTGGAAGGTCCCGAACCAAAGCTGTGATATTCGTCATTATTATTAAAACCGCTAAAATGAAAAGTTGTGTTCTATTAGCGGCTTTTGCGATGTATTCGTTGTTTGACCACCTACGACAACCTACGTAAAGGTGATATTTTCTACTTTCATTAGCTGGTTTTGCTTTTGATATACCCCTTTTAGAAGCGGAGACATTCGATTTGAAATAAAACGTTGACTTTTTCTCCAAATAAGTTTTTTGCCCATTCCGACCATCACCAAAATCAATAGGCTTCTTTCTCTGTAGGATCCCCATTAGCCCCCAAAATTTCGTGACGACCCGATCAAAATTGCGACCTGTAGCGTGATTACAAAAAAATGAAAAAAATGGGATGTATTACCGACTATTGTGATATCTCCGTTATGTGGCCACCTACGCCAACCTACTTTGCATCACTGTAAAGATGGGATTTTCTACTTTCATAGTCAGACTTTGTTTTTGGAAGAACCCCAACCGAAGCTGTGATATTCGTCATTATTATTAAAATCGCAAAAATATAAAGTTGGGTTCTATTAGCGGCTATTGCGATATATTCGTTGTTTGATCACCTACTAGAGCCTACTTTACATCATTAGAAAGGCAATATTTTCTACTTTAATGGCCAGGTTCTGCTTTTGTTATACCCCATATTGAAGCTGAGATATTCGCTTAGGAAAAAAACGTTGTATTTTTCCCCAAATAAGTTTTTTGCCCATTACGACCCCTAAATATTATCCTATCATCACCAAAATCAATAGGCTTTTTCATCTGTGTGACCCCCATTAACCCTCAAAATTTCGTGACGATCCGAAAAATTGAGACTGTAGCGTGATTTCCAAAAAAGTGGAAAAAATGGGATGTATTACCGACTATTGCGATATCTCCGTTATTTGGTCACCTACGCCGACCTAGTTTACATCGTTGTAAAGATGGGATCTTCTACATTCATAGCCAGGCTTTGCTTTTGGAAAGTCCCCAACAAAAGCTGTGATATTCATCATTATAATTAAAATCGCAAAATGAAAATTTGGGTTTTATTTGCGACTATTGTGATATCTTCGTTGTTTGATCACCTACGAGAACCTACTTTACATCATTAAAAAGGTGATATTTTCTACTTTTATCGTCAGGTTTTGCTTTTGGTATACCCCGTATAGAAGCTGAGATATTCGATTTGGAAAAAAACGTTATCTTTTAATCCACATAAGTTTTTTGCCCATTCCGACCCCTAAATATTATCCGACCATCACCAAAATCAATAGGCTTCTTCCCCTCCGGGACCCCCATCAACATCCAAAATTTCGTGACGATCCGATCAAAATTGCGACCTGTAGCGTGATTACAAGGTTTAGATGGACAGACGGACAGACGGACGGACTGACGGACGGACACACATAGCCAGATCGACTCAGCTCGTCGAGACATTCAATTTGGTATATATAAGTATGGGTCTACGACCATTATTTCGATGCGTTACAAACTTTTTGGCCAAAACCAACTTATAATACCCTCCCCACATAGTGGTGTAGGGTATAAAAATGGGTAAAAATGGGTTGAAGCCAACATGTTTTTTTTTTGTTTTCTCCCGATTTGTGAGTCAACCACACTTCTCTCGATTTTCCTGTCAAAGTAAAAGTAGAAGCAAACTAAATTAGGATCATCTCACTGATGTATTACTTTTCAAAATTTGAACTGCTTCTACCATTAAATGATGCTGACATTTTGAAGTCAGATTTACAGTGTTTTTTGAAATTTTCTTCTAATTTCATTCCGCAAACAGGTTTTTCAAAAAATCATATACAGGATTGTAGTACTTGCGATTCTGAGTTATTTGATACGTATATTGTGAATGTAGTCTGCACAGCTTCATAGAAATCTGCATCCAAATGCAGAAATTTTGTGCGAACATTTTTCTAAAAATCATATTTTTCGGGTCTAATATTTGCAATTTTCTCTAGAATACCTCGTACTCCATTGCACATTTTAGTTTTTTACGTTCCGGATCCAATAAATCATTCCTCGTGAAAATCCATCTACAAAAACGCGAGTTACGAGAAATTCCAAAGTAGAAAAATCACCTAAAATTGTTATTGAAAATGTCGCGTAGTTTATCGTGTTTTCTGCGGATCGTTTCCACTGCAATGAAAAAACTAGTGCAGCATCTTCGTTTTAGCTGAAACAGAAATTTGAAAACTTCACTGATGAGGAAGCTACATTCATTTTATCCCAAAAATAGTGTGTGATGCTACATCCACGGTTCTTGATTGATCGCCTTTAAATAGATATATATCGAAGTAGACTTTCATGGTGGACACTGAAATCGGATGCGGACAAAAATTGTATGCATTTTGCGTAAATTAGCGATATTTTATAGGTTTTTTAATGCTAAGATGCAGCCGTTGCTACATCTTAGAGTCCAAATTATATTATATTACATGAAAATTACATGCGGACAAAATGATTTTGATAGTTACGCGATTTACACGTATTTTAAAATGCGTATAAATTAAAATGGGTTATTTGAGCTCTATTTCCATTTCAGAAGCTTTGAGATATATCCCAATCCCAATTACCTTTCCTAATGGGAAAGCTTTAATATGAATGTCAATAAAGCAAAATCCGTCTGTTTGATTGGAAGATTTAAGCAAAATTAAGGAAGTATTCCTATAGATTTTTACAATATTTTCTACTACATAATGAATGTGAAAAAATATATTTTCAAACAAAAAATTATTTTTTTGACCAAAAAATTTGCTTATTTTGGCTGTAACACGGAAACTATAACACCAATCTGTATGATTGTAGTCTCATTTGATTTGCCGTGAAGTTTTGATCCACAACAAATTTTTATGTAATTTTATGACCACTAAGTGGACCTTAATTTTTAAAAAAGTTGACTTATATTCAATAATTTATCAATTTTATGGACATTCCGCGAATTCTGTGTAACATTTTGCAGGTATTATGCAATCTACTTGCTGAAGTCACTTAGAGAGAACTTTTTTGTAACAAATGTGCTCATTAAAATAATTAGCGTTTATATAATATTTTCTTTCTTAGAAAGCGAAATAAAAGCGCCATAACTTTTGTCCGCAACAACCAAAAATTGGCTCGCGACCAGATTCGTACTAGGTATTTTTTTATTAACCTACATATCAAAAATCGTTGATATAGCGCGAAAAAAATATCTTTTTTTCTGAAATAGAATATGAAATAATTGACAATATTCGTGATATATACTTCCATACAACCAAAAACTGCCTCATGTGGCCGTCGTTATATTTCGTTCAAACTTAGGTCAAGTTCGAATATGGATCATGTCGGTCCTCTCCATCAGGTACCTCCCCCACAAGAATTCCAAATTTTTCGTTGAAATGGTGCGTACGGTTAATGCTTTACATACATACATTCATTCGTATGTTCCCACAACATTCCCGAAGAGACAAGAGAGACTTCTCTCATACCAATGAGTGCACGCCGACTAATATCGGCTTAATGACATGGGACCTATATTTTACCACTGAGACCCAACGGCGCAAATTGACCTTGAAGATGAGGTTGAATGGATTTTATATGTTCACGATTATTACTCTTTAAGACGAGAGCTGCAACGTTGTTTCCACTAGTGAATCCAAGTTCTTAGCAGTTTAGAAGACAAATTATCCCTTTTGACATCAAGGCCTCAGCTCTTTGGGGGCCAATAACCGCGAAAGTGGAAGTGATAGGGAAAAAACGCCAGGACACGTGTCTTCTTATTTTTGGTCTCCTATCATGCTGCGGTGTCAGAATATGGTTAATAATTTTCGTGTCGCATGGTGTTATGTAAGCCAATGCTTTACACAACGTAATATTTCTACCAGGGCTCGAAAATACAATGTTTTTCAGGGACAAGTCCGTATACCCTGAGTACTCAGTGCGCCAAAGCTTCCGAACCGAAGATTATTATTATTGGTACCTCCTTCCGGTACCTCCCCCAAAAAATTTAAAAATTTGTTGCTAAACGGAGTAAACGATTTGGTGAGCACGAAAACTACGAGTAGTATCATGAGTATCAAATTTGACCGAAAATTTTCACATAGGAAAATGTCTTCTAAACGTGCATCAAGTTCCAAGAAGATCTCAGATCTCAAAAAAGTAAAAATTGATTACTTTAGGGGATGGCAGAGAAGACTAGTTTCGGCCAACGCCCCTTGGACTCATCAGTTCTCTTAGTTCTTTGTATTGTAGCAAAGAAACCTTCCCCAATTTTATGACGACTCGAGCTCAAGAATAAGTGTGCCTGATGAATTCGTTTAAATGCGAATTCAACCGAAACACCTAAAAACTGTCGTAGCCGCATATGTTAACCAAATTAACTACTCCCACTGTCATGTGTATCTACATTGCAGAGAATGCACATAACCATTTTCTCAAGAATGATGAACTTGCCACTCAAAAAAAAAAAACTGGTATCATCGTAATACAGGCCTTGAGTGCAACCTGTTGCAAGAAAAATCAAAATGATTCGGGAGGAGGTACTAAACTGTACTTTTCCGAAATTTTGTGTGGAAGGTACCCGAAGTTGATATATATAATCCATATTCTAATCGAATCTATGACTCGTAGAGATATTACGATGTGCAATGTGCCTTCGAGAGTTATCATGAGCACCATTTTAGCAAAAAATGTTGAGCTTTTGTAGGGGAGGTACCAAAACTATTCGAGAGGAGGCCTTAACTGCACTTTTCCGAAATTGTGTGTGGGAGGTACCCGAAGGAGCGGACCGAGTCGATATTCGATCTTGATCTAAATCCGGCACGGTGCACGTCGTAATGCAAATCGGTTAGTCCCTAAGAGAGTTATCGTGCATAAAATTCTTGCGAAAAAATTTGAACTTTTGTGGTGGAGGTATTCCAGGTAGTAGACAGATATGGTCCATTTTCGAACTTAAACTAAGTTTGGACGAAGTTTCGAGAGTTATTGTTCGCCCCAGCCAATCAGACAAACAGACAGGCGGACGGACATTGCTAAACCTTCTTGGGGTCTAAAACCATTATTTCGATGAGGCACATTTTGCCAATTGAAAGTGTATATACCTTCGTTAACATAAATGCTGAGGGTATAAAAATACAAATTGACCAAAAACATCAATAAATGAAGTAAAAATTTCAGTCTAATTATATAACACTATGCAACACTGAAAATGCAAACAACTTATAGTATGTATTTTTTGAAAGTATATATTTAGACTACAAAAATATTTTATTCTTGTCCTTATCTACAAATTTGCTTCAGAGGTCAGAAGAAGATTCGCATTGGTTTCAGAGATATAGCCCCGAAGTTTTTTAAAAACTCAATATTTAACCGTGTTTAGACCGAACTGGATTTGGTTTGGGTCTGTACTTTCAAAAAATCTTCAGTTCGAATTGTTTGCACAAGATCACCTTAAAAATGTTGCACAGTGTAATTATGGATAAACATACAACAAATCATCGACTTTTATTTCTGCACACTAGATCTGCATTTTTTCCAAGTGCCCCTAAAACACTTATGAGCTTCAATCCAAATCCATATTTATGTCAGCAAATTCATACGTCCAAAATGGGCCAAAAAATTCTGAAACCCCCTATCTGCCCACAGACGAAAATTTCAATTCACATAGGGTATATCTCTGTTGGCAAAGCCTTTTTATACCCTCCACCATAATATGGATGGTATAATTAAATTTGTCATTCCGTTTATAACACATCGAAATATTCATCAGAGACCCTATAAAGAATATATATTCTTGATCAGGGTAAAATTCTAAGTCGATATAACCATGTCCGTCTGTCCGTCCGTCTGTTACAATCAAGATACAGCTCGCAATTTTTAAGATAGAGATTTGTAATTTGGTATAGAAGTTTCTATTACTCCTATGATGTTTGGTATTGCAAATGGGCTATCTCAGTCCACGTTTTGATATAACCCGCTACCACCCGATTTTCGGTATTTTTAGGGTTTTAGCCTCATTTTCACTCCGAAATGGTTGAAATGGCTGGGTCTTCGCTGGGGGTATAAAACTTTCCTCCAGAAATTTGTCGATATAGGCCTACGTCTTCATATAGCCCCCATAGAACAGTACCTCCGGATTTTTGGTATTTTGAAGGTTGTGGCCACAATAATCCATCGAAATGCCTGAAATTTGATATTTAGTCTTCCATATGAAATGTATCTATATATTTCCACACATTAATATAGGCCCATAGAACGGTACCTCCCGATTTTCGGTATTTTGAAAGTTGTGACCTCAATATTCCCCCGAAATAGCTGAAATTTGGTACTAGGTCTTCGTTGGGGGTATAAAACTTTCCTCTAGAAATTTGTCGGTACAAGTCCATGCCTTAATGTAGCCCCCATAGAACGGTACCTCGTGATTTTCGGTATATTGAAGGTTTTAGTATCATTACCACACCGAAATGGCTAAAATTTGGTACTTTGTCTTCGTTGGGATATAAAACGTTCCATATGAAATTTGTCGGTATAGGCCCACGACTTCATATAGCCCCCATAGAAAGGTACCTCCCGATTTGCGGTATTTTGTAGGTTGTGGCCACAATAATCCATAGAAATGCCTGAAATTTGGTATTTAGTCTTTTTGGGGGTACAAAACTTTCCATATGAAATTTATCGGTACATTTCCATACCTTAATATAGCCTCCATAGAACGGTACCTCCCGATTTTCGGTATTTTGAAAGTTGTGAACTCAATATCCCCCCGAAATAGCTGAAATTTGGTACTTAGTCTTCATGGGTGATATAAAACTTTCCCCCATAAATTTTTCGGTACAGGCCCACGCCTGCATTTAGCCCCCATAGAACGGTATCTCCCTATTTTCGATATTTTTAAGGTTGTGACCACAACAACCCACCAAAATGGCTGAAATTCGTCGGTATAGACCCACGCCTGTATATAGGCCCTATAGAACGGTTCCTCCCGATTTTCTTAATTCTAAATGTTGTGATGTCAATATCCCACCGAAAGACTGACATTTGTTATTTAGTCTTCCAAGGGGTTATAAAATATTCAAGTAGAGAATTATCAGAATTATCAGTCTTCCTATATCCCTATAGAAGCGTACCTCCTAATTTTCGGTATTTTGAAGGTTTTAGCCACATTACCTTACCGAAATATAGGAAACTTGGTATTTTGTCGTCTTTGAGTCTAAAAACTTTCTGCCAGAAATGTGTAGGTATAGATTGATGTTTTGATACAGCTCCCATAGAACGGCACCCCCCGAATTTCGGTATTTTGAAGGTTAGCCAGATTATTTTACCGAAATTGCTTAAATTTGGTATTTAGTCTTCTTCGTAAACGAAAGGAAACTAATTGTTCCATTTTACTTCCATACAACTCGTGGTGGAGGGTATAACAAGTTCGGCCCGGCCGAGCTTAACGCCCTTCTTACTTGTTTATGTTTGTATTTATTTTAGATGACTAGCTGAACTAAGTATACATTTTCACATCCTTCCGATGTACTGCATTCTGGTCTGTAGTTCTTTTTCTTACAAGCACACCAAATATACCTTATCTACTTACGTATGTATGTACCCATGCTTCCAAATTATGGCAATCAAGTGATGCATTCTGCACCGATACCAATAACTAAAGACCGTCCAACGAACATAACGTCTCTCTTATGTCCTCGTTTGGTACTACAGTTTTCGAAGAAATTCTTTTGTTGGCGTTTTTTATTGTTGGACAGCAGAATTTTACATCTTTGTGTTTATTTCAGATTGAGTCCATATTTTGTTGTAATTCAATTGTTTGAATAACAACAAAATATTTTAAAGTGGATATGAAATTGATTAGTTGCGGGCGAAGGGTAGGGAATACTATAGTTTCAGTTGTCACCAAACAACTTCATCAGTTCCCTTTTTTTCGCCGACTCTGTATCGATAAACAGGTCAATAAAGCCATCTAGCAAATTAAATAAAATGAGAAATTTGCTGTATGGCCCTAAAGCTGTTTACCCTACAATTTGAGTCGAACTAAAGAATTTCATATCCACCACTGTTTGTATGTCGTCTTTGCTTCGCAAAGAATACGAACATAGGAATGTTGCTTCAATAAGCGGGGGTAAAAACAACAAGAAAGTTGTTTTTGCATTACGCATTGGTCAACAAGGCCGTGCTGATGCCTATTATTGTTGTTGGCGTTTTTTATTGTTGGACTGCAGAATTTTACATCTTTGTGTTTATTTCAGCTTGAGTCCATATTTTGTTGTAATTCAATTGTTTGAATAACAACAAAATATTTTAAAGTGGATATGAAATTGATTAGTTGCGGGCGAAGGGTAGGGAATAATATAGTTTCAGTTCATCATCAGTTCCCTTTTTCGCCGACTCTGTATCGATAAACAGGTCAATAAAGCCATCTAGCAAATTAAATAAAATGAGAAATTTGCTGTATGGCCCTAAAGCTGTTTACCCTACAATTTGAGTCGAACTAAAGAATTTCATATCCACCACTGTTTTTATGTCGTATTGATTAGTTGCGGGCGAAGGGTAGGGAATACTATAGTTTCAGTTGTCACCAAACAACTTCATCAGTTCCCTTTTTCGCCATACAGCAAATATCTCATTTTATTTAATTTGCTAGATGGCTTTATTGACCAGTTTATCGATACGGAGTCGGCGAAAAAGGGAACTGATGAAGTTGTTTGGTGACAACTGAAACTATAGTATTCCCTACCCTTCGCCCGCAACTAATCAATTTCATATCCACTTTAAAATATTTTGATGTTATTCAAACAATTGAATTACAAAAAAAAATATGGACTCAAGCTTAAATAAACACAAAGATGTAAAATTCTTTTCCATTATAACTGAGAACTGCGTAATCATATTACAAAGCCTGATGAACAGGAATACCAATTTCAGACATGATTTGGAATACTTTTGAATGCATAAGACTGTCAAAGGCAGACTTATAGTGAACAAAAACAATGGTAATGCATCTCTAGGATATTTCCCAGGGTTTGGTCCAAGTCGCTTTGCCGGGTCTAAAACCGCATTGAAGTGGAACAATTATTTCGTTGAAATCAGGTTTTTCTCGATCCCACAGTACGCTCCATACCATGTGTATGTACAAAAGCCAAGAGTTTCATATTTACCACTTTTCGAAAAGATTCTGTTTATCACTCTTATGGGTGGACTCTTGGCACATGTTAGCTCACTATATTTAACAGGTGTTAAATGTTGTTTCCCACGTAGCACCGTTTGAAGTTTCCACTTGAAATGAAAGAGTGGCGAAAATAAATCCTGGACTTTCCTTTTACATCTATTATCCCTCACTTCAACCCTTTTCAGAATAATGTAAAACATTTCGTTCAAATTAGCATTTAAGATTTTCAGTGATCGATATTTCCACTTGATTCGATATAAACCTTTTGGAGCTGCTTTCTTTAAGTTAAACGGTAAAGCAGCCATTTAAATTTTTCTACTGTATGAATAATGATGCAATAGAGCTTTAGTAACCCTTTTTAGAAAATAGCGTGATAAAAACGTTCTCCTGCTAAAATTAGTTCATGTTTATGTTTAATATTAAAAGTGTACGACCGGCTTACAAAATTGTAATTTGTGAAGCAATTCATTTTCATTTCATTTTATGAGGGTTGACTATTCATTCACACCAACAACAAATCATTAAAAGCCAAGACCCTACTAAAATGAAAACATATCCTTCTTCCTTCCACCTTTTTTCTTAAGGAAAATGTGTGACTTTAAGATTCACACATGCATACATATGTATATGTCCATATACAAATATGTTATGTATACATATTAGGGTGACCCAAAAAGCAATCTTTTTTATTGCAATAACTTTTTTTCATTTGATCCAAAAACCTATAATATGGAGTTTCCTGGAGATCCAATATCCATATCCCCTGAGTGTTCTTTATTTCCATAGTAATTTGTGTGGAGCCAAATATCGGAATGGCTCTACAGACTACTATTCTTGTCTAATATAAAAGAAAATCGTTGAAGCTAAAAAACAAATTCTACAACAATTTTTGAAAAATTACCTATAAATGGCCAATATCGATTTTTATACCCTCCACCATAGGATGGGGGTATATTAAGTTTGTCACTAAGTTTATAACTACTCGAAATAATCATTGTAGACCCCACAAACTATATATATTTTTGATCAGCGTGAAATTCTACATCGATATAGCCATGTCCGTCCGTCTGTCCGTCTGTGGAAATCACTCTAGCGGCCGAACGAATTGACGTAGGTGGATGAAAGTTTGGGAAAATCTATTATATGTACGTAGGCCTTTTGGTATTGAAAGCGAGCTATGTAGGTCCACGCTTTCGTATAGCCCCCATACAAAATGACGCGTGACGCGTCGTCGTTTTAAGGAGTTTTTAAGATATTTGTCCCATTTTACAACCGAATTGGTTGTAATTTGGTACTTTGTGTCTCCTGAGGCCAAAAAACATTCCTACCAAAGTTGGTTTATATATTAATTAATATATTTATAATATACTAGCAAAGTGCCCGCTACTTCGTATGCGTTAAATATGCAAAACAAATAAACAATATATAATATAGAATGGTGGAAACATTTTGTCACGCCCACACAAGAGCAATCCACATTTTTTGAGATATTTTAATTGAGGTTCTCAGCGCAAATATGGCCTAACCCAACAACCGCCATCCTCATTTCCAGCTCTATCTGTTCCCTCAAAACCAATTATAGAACTATTTAGTACTTTACATGTAAATATATAAATACGAACCTCCTCCAATTATTTCAAAATTCCCTTTACACAATAACAAATTGTACCAAATCCTGTGCCATTTACAACTTTTCGTATATTTATGGCACATATTTCTTAAATCGAATCCAGATCTATCCGTTCATCCAATACAAAATTGTACCATACATGGAACCATTTTGTACCCCTAAGTGTACCTAATTCCACATTTTAGGATTCGAGCGCTATAATTTCATCCAAATCCTAATTGTACAAAATGTAGTACTTTTGGTAAGCATAAGCACGCATTTCCCCAACAGTAATATTAACTCCAAAATTCAAGATTCCAGCTCTAACCGTTCGCTCAAATCCAAGTTGTACCAAATTTAGTACCGTTTAGTACCTTTCATACATATAAGTACGAATTTCCAAAACTTCCTCAATCCTACACCCCAACAGTAATCTTAATTCCAAACTTCAAGATTCCAGCTCTAGCCGTTCGCTCAAATCCAAATTGTACCAAATTTAGTACTTTTCGTACTCATAAGTACGAATTTCAAAAACTGCTTCCATATCTCAATCCTACACTCCAAAAGTAATCTTAATTCCAAATTTCTTGATTCCAACTCTATCCGTTCGCTCAAATCCAAATTGTACCAAATTTAGTACTATTTAGTACTTTTCCTACCCATAACTAAAAATTTCCAACATTTTATCAATCCTACAATTCAACAGGTATTTTAATTCCAAACTTGAGGATGGTAGCTACATCAGATCACCGAAATCCAAATTGTACCAAATTTAGTACCATTTAGTACTTTTCGTACCCATAAGTACAAATTTTCAAACAAAAAGCTTAATTCCGAATTTCAGGATTCCAGATATATCCGATAACTCAAATCCAAATTTGGAACCATTTAGAACTATTCGTATCCATAGTACGAATTTCTAAACCTACCTCTATCAACACTCCAACATCAATTTTAATTCCGAATTTCACGATTCCAAATGTATCCTATCACTGAAATCCAAATTGTACCAAATTTAGTACTATTTAGTACTTTTCCTACCCATAAGTACAAATTTCCAAAACTTTATCAATCTTACACTCCAACAGTACTCCTTATTCCAAATCTCGGGTTTCCAGCTATAT
This sequence comes from Musca autumnalis, assembly GCF_047663935.1. Classification (NCBI taxonomy): domain Eukaryota; kingdom Metazoa; phylum Arthropoda; class Insecta; order Diptera; family Muscidae; genus Musca; species Musca autumnalis. The sequence goes on from NW_027411644.1 coordinate 210,922,144, forward strand.
CGATTCACCCAATTGCAAACTGTACCAAATTTGGTACCATTTAGTACTTTCGTACCCATGAGTACGAATTTCTACAACTACCTCAATCTTACACGCCAACAGTAATCTTAATTCCAAATTTCAGAATTACAGCTGCATCAGATCACCGTAATCCGAATTGTAACAAATTAAGTACTTTTTGTTCCCATAGGTCCGAATTTCCATACCTACCTCTATCCAACACTCCAAAACTAATCTTAATTTCGAATTTCAGGATTCCAAATGTATCTGATCACCCAAATCCAAATTGTACCAAATTTGGTACCATTTAGTACTCTTCGTTGCCATAAGTACGAATTTCCAAAAGTATCCTAATCCCACACTCCAATAGTAATCTTAATTCCAAATGTCACTATTCCAGCTCTATCCGATCACTTAAATTCATATTGTACCAAATTTGGTACCATTTAGTACTTTTCGTACCCAAAAGTACGAATTTCCAAAAACCGATCCTTATCTCACGCCAACATACCAACACCAACCTACACTCAAAATTTCAAGCTTATAGCATTATCCGTTTCGTCTGGGCATTGATTATAAGGCGGTCAGCCACACAAATGAGACAATTTTTAGTACATTTTAGTGTTTTTCGCATCTTTCTAGGACGAATTTCCAAAAACCCAGCCTTATCGAGCCTTCGCCTCAAGATTAAACCTCACACAAAATTTCAAGATTCTAGTTTCAGCCGTTTCGTCTGAGCGTTGATTATTAATCAGTCAGCCATACAAAAAGCACCATTCTTAGTACATTTTAGTACTTTTCGCACCCTTCTAGGACAAATTTCCAAAAACCCAGCCTTATCGGTCACCTTCGCCACAAGTCTAATCCTCACCCAAATTTTCATGATTCTAGCTTCAGCCGTTTCGTCTGAGCGTTGATTATTAGGCGGTCAGACACACAAATTTGACAATTTTTAGTACATTTTAGTGCTTTTCGCACCCTTGCAGGACGAATTTCCAAAAACCCAGCCTTATCGAGCACCTTCGCCCCAAAACTAACCTTCACACAAAATTTCAGGTTTCCAGCTTCAGCCGTTTCGTCTGGGCGTTGATTCTTAGCAGGGTTTCGGAGTCGAGCCATTTTTGGTCAGACTCCGACTCCGACTCCAGTCCAATTTTTTTTCTCGACTCCGACTCCGACTCCAACTCCGGAGTCGACTCCGAAAATAGATAAAATAAAATTCACAACTTAAATTACAATCATTTCAGTTTGAACTTTCAAGATACATTACATTGGGAGGATACCAAAACATATTCCTATATTGTTCTTTTTTTTTTTCGTTGACAATACGGAATACAAAGTAACAACCACTTCAGTATACTTCACACTTCAGAACATGTAGCAAACCTAAACACCAACATACGAGTATATTTACAATTATGTACCCAATGAGACTCGAAATATCAAATTACCATAATTACTGTCCGGTAACACTCTTTGTAATTTTTTGAGTTATGCAAAATTAACGATATTTTAACACCGCATCGTGATAGAAGATCAAAATAGCCTATTTCCCCTTACCATACACTTTCGTGGTTAAGGTTACTTGAGGTTCACATTTTTAGGGTTTTTTTTATATTTTCACGATTTTGCTTGAAAACGGTAAGTCCTATCGAAATGGGGCTAAAGAAAATATTGTTGCTGCAAAAATTCACTAGAGGATTGACCTTTATAATTTGTTCGTAGGTTTTACCATTTTTGAGATATAGAAGTTTAGGTCACATTTTTAGGTTTTTATTGTTAGGTTTTCACAATTTTGCTTGGGAACGGCAAGTCTTTTCGAAATGGGACTGGAGAAAATCATATAGCTGTGGAAATTCTCTACAAGACTGACTTTTGCAATATTTTCCTAGGTTGTACCATTTTTGAGATATATAAGTTTAAGTTGGCAAACTGTAGTCATGGTATAGTTTTATACAGAGGCGATACAGTCAGTGCATTGTCCCAATTTGAACTTCTATATCTCAAAAACGGTAAAATCTACGAAAATGTCATGAAGGTCAATCTTGTAGACAATTTTCACTGCTACAACATTTTCTTTACACCCATTTCCATAGGACTTGCGGTTTTCAAGCAAAATCGTGAAAATTTAAAAACTCCCTATAAGTGTGAACTTTGACCGCGATTTATTTAAAAAGCCCTCCGGCTATTGCAGTTTCAGAATCCGCAAAAACTTCTCAGGTGTAAGCTCCTTCCATTTAAATTTGGTTAAGGGGTACCGTGGTAGGTCTTTCGTATGATTTCCCTTAAAGTACTACAAGGTCTTTCAAAGAAGTCCAAGAGGTTCTTTTAAAGCAGAAATAAATGACTTCTAATAAAAAACAAGTAAAAAAGTATCAGTCGGCTTTGCCGACAGAGATATACCCTCAGCCTGTGCAAATTCAAACACTTTTTTCACAAAAAACTTATGTATTTAGGGGGTTTCAAAATGTTGGTCGTATGAACCGACACAATTGTTGATTAGGATTAAAGTTCAAAAGTTTTGCGGAAAAGGTACTTAAAGGAATGGACCGACATAGACCACGGGGGTGCCATAGGGGGTTTTTACACCCTTCGGGCTGTTTTCTCAAGAAGTATGGATATGCCCCTGAAACAACTTTTACCATCGTAATTGAGGCAGCGAATGTGAGTTGCTTCAACAAAAATCAAAGTGATTCAATAGCTGGTCTTAAAATGAACTTATCCAATTTTTGTGTGAGAGGTACGGGATGGAGTGGAAAAATATAGTCCATATTCGAACCTGATCTATATATGGTAGATATTATGAGAATGTGTAAAGTATGGCCAAATTTTGGCCGGAATCGGCATTTCCGTTCGAGAATTATCTTGCGCTTCCACCCATAAACATGGTGTCATAGGGTTTGTTTTTCAACTTTCAGGCTATTTTTTCAGGAAGTATGTACTTGCCCCTGAGAAAACTTTTACCTTCGTATAGGGGACAGTGAATACAAGATGTTACAACAAAAACCAAGGCGATTCGAGAGCAGGTCCTAAACTGAACTTTTCCGAAATTTTGTGTGGGTGGTACTGGAAGGAGTTTACCGATTGAGTCCATATTGGAACCTCATCTAAGTCTGGTAGAAATTTCATAATGTGCAAAGTATGGACCAAATCGGTTACTTCTTTCAAGAGTTATCGCACGCACAAATTTTCCGAACATTTTCGAACTTTTGTGGGGCAGGTACCGGAAGGAGTGGACTGATATAATCCATCTTTGAACTTGAACTAAATTTGGACAAAATATTACGAAAGCCAAATTTTGGACCGAATCGGCAGATCCGTTCGAGAGTTATCTTGCGCTCCAACTACTACACACGGTGTCATAGGGTTTTTTGTAACTTTCAGGCTATTTTCTCAGGAAGTATGGACTTGCCCCTAATGAAACTTACAGCGTCGTATAGAGGACAGCGAATACAACTTGCGTAATTAAAAATCAAAGCGATTCGAGACCAGGTCCTAAACTGAACTTTTCCGAAATTTTGTGTGGGAGGTACCCGAAGGAGTGGACCGATTGAGTCCATATTGGAACCTCATCTAAGGTTGGTGGAAATTACACGATGTGCAAAGTATGGACCAAATCGGTTATTCCCTACAAGAGTTATCGTGGGCACAAGTTTTGCGACAATTTTTGAACATTTGTGGGGGAGGTACCTGAAGGAGTGGAACTATATGGCCCATCTTCGAACTTAAATCGAATCTGGACAAAATATTTCGATGCCCAAAATTTGAACCGAATCGATTGATCCGTTCGAGAGTTATCGTGCGCACCAGCCAGACAGACAGACGGACAGACAGACAGACAGACAGACAGACAGACGGACGGACATTGCTAGATCTACTCAAAATTGTCTGAAACGGATATCGTACAAACATACTTGGGGTCTAAAACCATTATTTCGATGAGGCACATTTTTGGTCGTATCAAAGTGTAAATACCCTCTTTAGCCTAAAGGCTGAGGGTATAACAAGAGAAGACCAGTGAGTTCTCCTTAAAATGACCTGTAAATCTTCTAAAAGATCTTCTTCAAGTATATTTGGAGCATGCAAACATTATTCCAATCAATTGACCAAAAATGCTTCCGATATGCATTTTGTAGTCAAAATAGAGATTAAGAGTTTTTTTTTTAAACTATGATCATTTAAATATATTAAATTGATTTGACAGATTTTGATAAATGTAGAACAGATTGTTGCCCGGAGTCGGAGTCGAGCTTTTTTTCACGACTCCGGCTCCGACTCCGACTCCAGCAAAATTTGCTAGACTCCGACTCCAGACTCCGACTCCAACTCCGACTCCGAAGCCCTGATTCTTAGTCGGCCCACCACACAAATTTGACCTTTTTTAGTACATTTTAGTGCTTTTCGCAACCTTGTAGGACAAGTTTCAAAAAACCCAGCCTTATCGAGCACCTTCGCCCCAAGACTAATCCTCACCCGAAATTTGGGAATTCTAGCTTCAGCCGTTTCGTCTGGGCGTTGATTATTAGGCGGTCAGACACACAAATTTGACAATTTTTAGTACATTTTAGTGCTTTTCGCACCCTTGCAGGACGAATTTCCAAAAACCCAGCCTTATCGAGCACCTTCGCCCCAAAACTAACCTTCACACAAAATTTCAGGTTTCCAGCTTCAGCCGTTTCGTCTGGGCGTTGATTCTTAGTCGGCCCACCACACAAATTTGACCATTTTTAGTACATTTTAGTTCTTTTCGCACCCTTCTAGGACAAATTTCCAAAAACCCAGCCTTATCGAACACCTTCGCTCCAAGGCTAATCCTCACCCAAAATTTGAAAATTCTAGCTTCAGCCGTTTCGTATGGGCGTTGATTCTTAGTCGGCCCCCCACACAAATTTGACAATTTTTAGTACATTTTAGTGCTTTTCGCACCCTTGTAGGTCGAATTTCCAAAAACCCAGCCTTATCGAGCACCTTCGCCCCAAGACTAATCCTCACCCAAAATTTGGGAATTCTAGCTTTAGCCGTTTCGTCTGGGCGTTGATTCCTAGTCGGCCCCCACACAAATTTGACCATTTTTAGTACATTTTAGTGCTTTTCGCACCCTTGTAGGACGAATTTCCAAAAGCCCAGTCTTATCGAGCACCTTCGCCCCAAGACTAATCCTCACCAAAAATTTGGGAATTCTAGCTTAAGCAGTTTCGTCTGAGCGTTGATTCTTAGTCGGCCCCCCCACACAAATTTGACCATTTTTAGTACATTTTAGTGCTTTTCGCACCCTTGTAGGACGAATTTCCAAAAACCCAGCCTTATCGAGCACCTTTGCCCCAAGACTAATCCTCACACAAAATTTGGGGATTCTAGCTTCAGCCGTTTCGTCTGGGCGTTGTAGATCACATCATCACTTTACTCTTTTATATATATAGATATAATTAATATATTTTGAATGTATTAGTCCCATTTGACAACAGAATCGGTTGTAACTTTGTATTTTGCATTTCCAGAGGCTAAGAAATATTTCTACCATAAAATGTTTATAGAGGTCCACGTTTTGATATAGCCCCCATAGGACGATATCTCCCGATTTTCGGTATTTTGAAGGTTTTGGCCTCATTATCACACCGAGATGGCTGAAATTTGGTATTTAGTCTTCGTTTGGGGTATAAAACTTTCCCCCAGAAATTCGTAGGTATAGGTCCACGCCATCATATAGCCACCATAGAACAGTAACTTCCGATTTTCGGTATTTTGAAGGTTGTGGCCACATTAATCCACCAAAATGGCTGAAATTTGTGGTGGAGGATATAAAAAGTTCGGCCCGACCGAACTTAACGCTTTTCCTACTTGTTAGAATTCGTTTTTGGCCACAATAATGAACTGGTAAAATTTCTATATATTGGAGAATAATTGTGACCTGTAGAACGATTTCGTGAAAAGTTGCCTTTGGAAAAAATACTATGGAAATAACAAAGCAAATTCAGATAGATAATGAAGATAAAATATTCATATTTGCTGAAATCGGGTGGTACCGTTATATGGGACCATACCAAACCATGAACATTTATTTTCTTTCAATGGAGAAGATTTTTGACCTCATGCTCCGAAATTGGAAAGGAGAATATCTTTGGCCCAACAGCCGGAAATTTAGTCTCCACAGTGAAATATCTGACAATGGAATGAGGCTGATAGACTTCGGAGCGGCAGAAAAAACATGGTATTTCATAAGGGCACCTGGCTGTCTCCAGATCAAAGAACAAGAAATCAAATTGATCATGTTGCGATAGATGGATGACTTTCATCGAGCGTGTTGGATGTACGATCGTTCCGAGGAGCAAACATAGATTTGGACCACTACCTTGTGGCAGCAAAGGTACGTACCCGTCTAAACCTTGCAAATTAAGCACGAACAGATACAACGCGGAAATTGGACATCGGTAGGCTACAAATACAACAGATAGTCACAGCATATTAATCTCAACTAGTCCAATTACTTAATGAAATCACTCCTCGTCCCTATAACATATCAACACAATGGCAAAATATTGCCCACTCTATGCAAACAGTCGGAAAATCCATACTTGGATACCAGAGACCTCCACCAAGGAATCCATGGTATGAAGAGGAGTGTCGTACTGCTACCGAAGAGAAAAATGCGGCATTTAGAGCTACTTTACAATCAGTAGCAACGCGTAGCGCACGAGAGAGGTATCGGGAAAAAAGTAGAGAGAAGAATTGTCTTTTCCGCAGGAAAAAGAGAGAAATGGCAAAACGGGAGTGTGAAAAAATCGAGATGTACAGGAGCCAGAATGAAGTCCGAAAGTTGTAACAAAGAGTAAAACATCAAACTGATTGCTTTGGTAAAGGCACATCCTCCTGTAGAGACCAGCAAGGTAATTTGGTAACTGATACAGATAGTGTGCTCAGGATATCGAAAGAAGATTTTTCCAAACTGTTGGTATCCAATAGTAGCGAAGACGGCAATGATACCACAGATCCAATCCCAAAAGAATGTATTGAATGTATACTGCCCAGCCAAGATGAGGTAAAGACAGAAATAAACCGGCTGAAGAATAATAAGGCAACAGGAGCCGATGGCTTACCAGCCGAGCTGTTCAAAACCGGAGGCGACACGGTGATAAGGTGTATTCGTCAGTTAGTTAGCACCATCTGGCAGGAAGAACGAGTACCCTAAGATTGGAACATCCTGTGCCCTGTTCACAAGAAAAGAGATAAGACTGTATGCTCTAACTATAGGGGCATAAGTCTTCTCCATATTGCCTACAAAAATGGGGTCACGGATACTGTGCGAACGACTTAAGCCTATAGTCAAGGAAATAATTAGGCCATACCAATGCGGCTTTAGACCTGACAAGTCCACCTTTGACTAGATATTTACTCTGTGGCAAATACTGGAGAAGACCCAAGAGATGCAGATCGACACCTACCAACTTTTTGTCGATTATAAATCAGCCTTCGACTGCCCCCTAAGTTTAAAGGTATTGCAAGCCATGTCTGAAATTGGTATCTTCGGTCCTCAGTTAAAAAAGACAAGAACCTCTCAGAAGAGTTTAGTACCAAAAGAGGTTTTAGACAAGGAGACAGCCTATCGTGTGACTTATTCAACATTCTGCTGGAAAAGGTTATACGAGATGCCAAGGTCAAATAAAAAAGGCACAACATAAACAAAGAGCCATATGATACTTGCTTATGCCTACGACACTGACATCATGGGTCGATTTGTAAATTAAGAAACTGATACCTTTGCAAAAGTCAAAAGAAAATCTGCTTAAGTGGGTCTAGCGGTAAACGACGAGAAGACCAAGTTGGTGGCGTCGACGCGCAATCCGCCCATAGAGCTCAGACCATCTGTTGACGTTGGTTCCTATAATTTTGAGATAGTAAACGACTTCGTCTACCGCGCCACCGCCGTAGACACAACAAACAACATCAATTGTTAAATAAAAAGAAGAATTGTATTGGCCAACATATGCTACTTTGGCTTAAGTAAGCAGTTTAAAATCAAAGCCACATCTCGTCAAACAAAAATAACGCTTTACAAAACACTGATACTACCCATGCTAATGTATGGTTCCGAAGCCTGGGTACTTGCGCAAACAAATAGGACAGTGCTTGGTGTGTTTGAGAGAGAAATTCTTTGAAAGATCAACGACATCAGTATAGATAAATCAAGATGCAACGATTGCGTTGGTTAGACTATATCGTAAAGATGAGCGATGATGAACGCGCTAAAAAGGCGTATAAATACGGGCCGCATGGCGGTTCACGCAAAATTTGCAAGCCAAAGCTTCGGTGGAGCAAACAAGTGGATGACGAGATGAAAAAGTGCGGTATTCCAGAAAGCGAAGCGCCAAACAGAGAGGGCTAAACCAAACCGTGGACCAATGTATGTCCATAATTATTGGTGGATAGGTTTCTGTATCACCGGAAATCCTAAATGTCCAATTATAGCTGAAAATGTGTGTAAAAACGTGGGAGTTGACCAGACCGAGCCTAGTGGATTGATGGAACTGTAGCTTAGGAGAGATAGTTCTTAAACTAAGTATTACCTTGAAAGAATGCACACATACTCATACATACCTACACTTACCTTATGATCCCTAACCTATCGGTATTCCAATTTTACGGACAAACTCTATAAACAAAGCAAAAAATAAGCTGCAATTTCCCCCGTTCAAGGGTTGTTGTACCCATTTCTTTGATATATTAAAACTTTTATACATTGTGTATTGTGTTGTATTGCCATTTGCAGTTTTCATTATGTTGTTGTTGTTTTTAATATTTCATATCAAGTTATTTTCAATCGCCCAAACATTCGATTTCGATTTCCCATACATTTGCAGTACCCTTACAAGAAAAATGATTAGTTTCCATTTGAGTTTTGTATGGAAGAGGGACAGAATAGTTTCATGTTAAAACAAATACTCATGGGGTTTATGCTGGGTTGTTCCAACAGATAGCGTTATGAATCTTAAATGAAATAAAGTGTAAAAAAATCTCTGAACGTATCAGTATTTCTGGTTTTCTTTTGATTAAGCTACGCTACGTTGTAAGTAGGTGTGTTCTTGAAAAAAATATATAGAAAAATGAGGGGGCGAGAGAGTGCCACAACAAATTGTTATGCATTATGAGTCCGTCATACATACATTTGACTCTTGACAAATGACATTTTATTTACGCTCATACTTAACCAACTGACCTCACTTATGAATGCTGTGTTTGTGTTGCTATTTTGTCGTTCCTCTTTTTTCTAGTGTTCGTTTTTGTTTTGTTTTTTTTTTGTTTGTTATTTTTTATATTCTCTCAGCGTTGTCATGTCATACATTAATTTTGCTTATCCAGACACACATCAGCATATTCGCATAGCCATTGATATGAAACCTAAGCTGCGTATATGTCATTCCATATAGTTTTCCATTGGGAATTATCCCCGTTTTTTATCACATCGTATCGCATTGAGTGAAATAGATAGTCACGAATGTTAGTAGGGTCAAGTTTGAAGTAATTCATGTGGGAATTCTTTTAATAGTTTTCTTAACAGCTTAGATGACATTCGTCAAATTGTCATATCGTGTTTGTTATTCACATTTGTAATTGGAATCTCATATAAATCCCTCAGATGAAAGCACATTAAAGTGTATATCACCAATAGGGGTCGGTGGGAGGAATTGAAAAATTGAGAAGCGAGAAAAGTTTTGCAATTGAAATATTCACGTGGGTTTTACGAGTCAGACATTAGTGTGTGTTCAAAAAAAAAATTGAGTTAAATATTCGATGTTCGGAGTAGTTAAATGATGACCACTTGTGGAGCAGGGAGTCTCAAATGTCAAAGTAAGCAAAATATCGAAAATCGGGAGGTACTAGCAAAACATGGACCTATATTGACAATTTTTGTTGGTGAAGTTTTCTGACCACTGGGAACCTCAAATGTGGAATTGCAGGTATTTCGGTCAAAAATCTATGTTCCGTCCGGGCTATACCAAAACAGACCTATATTGACAATTTTTGGTGGAGAAAATAACGAAAATCGGGAGGTGTCGTTATATGGGGGCTGCACCTAATCATGGGTCTTTTCGAAAATTTTTGGTGGAAAAGTTTTGTAGCTGCAGGGAACCACAAATGTCAAATTACGCATAGTTTAGTCAGAAAATGCAGGTTAAACCCTCGAAATACCGAAAACCATAGGCCTATGTAGACAATTTTTGTAACTAATGTAGACAAAAAATTTAGCTAAAATCTTCAAAATACTGAAAATCAAGAGGAGCGGATATAAATAAACATGGACTTATACCTAAACATGATCTTATGTTGAAAATCGTTGGTGAAGAAGAACATCAAATGTTTAATTACAGCTAATATAATTGTTCCACAAACACCCCAGACGGGTTAAGGGAAACTTCTCCATATCAATGAGTGCACCCCCATTCGTATTAGCTCAATGATATGTGACCTAATGTTTATTTTGCCACCGTTGAAAATGTTGATGTTGACTGGCCGGGGAATCGATCCCACGACCTTCAGCGTGCAAGGTGGGTGTACATGCCATTGCACCACGGTGGCACCCAAATTAGAGCTAGTTCGGTTAAAAATTGTAGTTTAAATCCTCAAAATACCTTAAATCGGGAGGTACCGTTATTTGAGGGCTATACCAAAACCTTAGCCGATATAGGTCATCTTCGAACTTGACTATGCCTACGAAAAAAGATATACGGGCACAAAAATATAGCGCTATTGTTCAATTTTAGTGGACACTAGAGTGATTACAATAAACGGACAGATTGACAGACATGGCTAGATCGACTCAGAATTGTATCCTGATCAATAATATGTATATTAGGGAGGTTTTAAAAAATCGATGTCGGATTTTTAATACGGCATACCCGTAAAGAATTTAGTTTTGTTAGATTTTAAGATTGCCAAGATTTGACTACAATCGGAATATGTTAACAAGTGCCACTGGCGCCTCAAAGTTTCCATGGGCCCTATATATAGCTAATCTAAAAATCCGACCCGATTTTTTTTTCTAGAATTGCTTGTTTAGTCACAGAAATGAACCGATAAAATTGTTTCAGCGATTGGACAATAAATGTGGTCTCTAAAGCGATTTGGTGAAAATTCGCCTTTGGCTCCATAAAAAGTACTGTGGAAACTTTGAGGCACAAGTGGCACGTGTTAACATATTCCAAGGGGAGGGTATAACAAGTAAAAAAGCGTTTTGTGATTACTAGGAACCTCAACTGTAGTTCGATCAAAAAGTGTAGCTAAAAACCTTAAAATACCGAAAATCGGCAGGTACCGCTATAAGGGGGCCAAAACATGGACCTATGTTGACGGTTTTTAGTGACCTGACCTGAAATTACAGATAGTTCGGTCAAAAAATGTAGTTAAAATCCACAATATACCAAAAATCAGGAGGCACCGTTATATAGGGGCTTTACCAAAACATGGACCTATGTTGACAGTTTTTGGTGGAGAAATTTTGTGATTACCAGGAACCTTAACTGTCAAATTACAGGTAGTTCGGTCAAAAGTTTTAGCTAATATCCTCAAAATATCGGTAATCGGGAGGTACCGTTATATGGGGGTTATACCAAAATATGGACCTATGTTGACGGTTTTTGTTGGAGATGTTTTATGAACACTGGGAACCCCAATCGTGGAATTACAGGTAGTTCGGTCAAAAAAATGTAGTTAAAATCAACAAAATACCGAAAATCGGGAGGTACCGTTATATGGGGGCTATACCAAAAAGAGTTCCGGTATAGCCCATCTTCCAACTTGACCTGCCAATGGAAAAAAGACGCTCGGGTGCAAAAATATAGCGCTTTAGCTCAATTATTGCGAACCGTAGAGTGATTACAACAGACGGACATGGCTACATCGTATTAGAATTTTATCCTAATCAAGAATATATATACTTTATATGATTAGTTCGATGTGCTGCAAACGGAAAAACAAACTTAATATACCCTCCATACTATGGTGGAGGGTATAAAAAGTATCACTCCGCTTTGTCGACAGAGATATACCCTCAGCGTATGAGAAGAAGCAAACCGCAATAAAGTTTAAATTTAAATTTAAATTTATCCCCGAACATATCTGAACCTGTTCTTAGTAGCCCATCTTTGAATTTGATGTAAGTTTGGAAGTCGTACCGTACAGTGCATCCAAAGTTTCGACAAAATGGAGGATTCACTCTAAGAGCGGTAGGTGATGACCGTAGTTTTTTCTTTTTTTACATATCTATTATAATTATGTCACTCAGTATGGACTTAATGCCGATAAGAAGTATACTGTCGTAAATATGTCAAAACCATCCTAGACATGTCTCTAAATTCCAGATTTGCGAACAATTTGGAAATTTTGTGTAGGAGGTAGACGAAGGAGTGAATCGATATAGTCCATATTCGAACATGATTCAACTGTGAAAGGAATTTAGATGCGCAAAAGTAAGACCAGTTCGATAGTTATCAGGCCCACTAGGCACTTTAGTTGGTCATCGTATATTTGGAGCTTTCGGTCCATCAAGCCAGGAAGCATGGGCTTGCCCATGAAAAACATTACATGACTGTCGACACCAATAAGTACTTCCGGCAAACTAGATGTACCTTTGGCAGAAACTTTGCAATGTGCGAATTTTTGGTCAAATCGGATACTCGATTCGTTAGAAGCATTGAGACATTATCTCACGAAGAAGGAACTTACAACTGAAAAAAATTGTACCGTCGACAAAAGAGGTAGCGATCACAATCTTCTGAAAAAATTTCATGCCGAAGAGAGTTCCTTAACTGCACTTGTGCAAAATTTTTTAAATTTTGTGCATATTCGGAGCTGAATTGTCCTTGAAAGAAAACTTTGTTGTGCTAAGCTTGGACTAAATCGGGGTCTCGCGATGAGCGTTATCGTGCTATTTGAGCGATACCTTTGAATTTGATCTAAGTTTGGAGAAGATATTACGAGATTCAAAATTTGAACGCCCATGTGTCGGATAGTTTTAATTTTTTGCAGCAGTTTGTACTGGTGGTGGTTTTGCCCACCTTAAAAAGATACACCATACTTCCTGAGATAAACTGAGTACGAATTCGTAATTCAGTATCCGATCAGACTGAAACTTTTCATATTGTAACATTTCATCAAAACGTACGTCAAGTTCCACGATGTTCTATATCTGACATAGACTCCCCAAAGCTATTCATGAATCGTTTTGAAGTTGTTATCGCAGATACTCGTGGTCCTGTTTATAGCGACTTCCAAAATAAGATATATTTCCTAGATGGACTATGGACTGTGGACATTTTAATAGCGCGTCATTCCAATCATGACTACAAAATTATTTTTTAACTAGGCAAAGATATGGGCCCCAAACTGATGATTAATTAGGTCTTTCAGTGGAAAAATTAAGGACATTGTTTATGATAAAAATATGTATGAACAAGTAAGATAAAATCAGTCGACTTTGCCGACAGAGATATACCCTCAGCCTGTGTGATTGTATTTCCCATGTTTTCCCCAAAAAAACTTTTGTATTTACGACGTTTTCAGAAGTTTGGGCATATGAACTTGCCGACAAAAAATTGATTTAGATTAAGGCTCAAAAGTATCGCGGGGGAGGTACATAATGGAAGTGGGTCTTATTTTGGGAGACATTCCTCTCCATAGATATCGAGCCGACCAATATGGACATGTTTTCACAGCTTTCGGGTCATTTTCTAAGGAAATATGGACTTGCCCCTGAAAAAACTTGAAACGATTCAAGAGAAGGTCTTAAACTACACTTTTCGGAATTTTTTTGCAGGAGGTACCCGAAGGAGTGGACCGATATAGTCCATATTCGAACTTGATCTATGTCTAGTAGAAATTTGACGAGGTGCAAAGTATGGAACAAATCAATTACTCCCTTAATCGGGCGCACAATTCTTTTGAAAATTTTCGAACTTTTGTGCGGAAGGTACCTGAAGGAGATGACAGATATGGTCCATCTTCGAACTTAAACTTAGTTTAGGCAAAATATTACAAAGTGCAAAATTTAGTTCGAATCGGTTGATCCGTTCGGGAGTTATCGTGCGCACCAGCCTGCCAGACAGACGGACGGACTTGGCTAAATCGGCTCCAAATTGTCTAAAACGAATTTCGTCCAAACATACTTGGGGTCTAAAATCGTTATTTAGATGAGACACATTTTTGGTCGTATCAAAGTGTATATACCCTCATTAGCCTAAAGGCTGAGGGTATGCAAATATTCATTTCGGGGGGTACAATGCCACACCCCTACCTATGTACCTGCACGTTTGCTAGGCAACTGTCATTCTACTGCTCCAATAGATAGGGAGGTGCTCCGAGTCCAGCTTTTAGGCTTTAGTTTCTTCGATTCCCAAGCTAGGCAACGTTAATTGTTAACAGTGTCATATTTGCATAATTTCCTGAGCATTGTAAAACTTCTGTAGTAGTGGTATCTTAAAACACGCCATTCGGACTCGGCTATAAAAAATAAGTTTTACATAATTGAACTAATATGAATAGAGGTACACTCACTGATACGTGTGAAGTCCTTATGGGATATTTGTGGGACCTACCCCGTGATCGCGGATATAATTTCTGACGTTCCTCCACACTATTGTGGAATTAGGGTGCATGATAAACAATTTGTTGTTCAGATAAAACGGAATGATCTTCGCCTTCTCATGCTGACTCGAGGGTGCGCCCCATTTTTAAGGACAACGTTCTTTCAAGTTCAAATATTTTTCACGGCTTGTAAGATAGATGGTGATTGGAATCCAATCATTGGCAAATATGTTCAGGAGGGCGTCATCTCAGCAGTTTATGGAATGAAAGGCGTGGAGATCAGCGGAGGATATTTTCACATTCTTCAACTGGAAGAACTGCAGTAAGTAAGCTACGTAAAAAAGTCACCAAATTCAGCTTTGAACTTTACCTTTTTGGATAACTAATATCCCCTACTCCATATTTAAATTTGTTTCTTTAGAGGCTTTTTTTTTTAGTGTAATGTAAAAGTAATAGGAACTGTCCTAGTTTCAGTTCCACGTAAAACCCCATATGTGACACATATTATTTTATAAAGTTTTCAGTTACTTGTATTTGTTTATTTGTTACTGTTTTCTCGTCATTCTAATTACTGCTGTTGATTTGTTCATATTCTAATGTTTACGAGTTAAGTGCATACATGACTCCAGTGAGCAATCATCACATACATATGTATACATAAGTGTGCGTAGAGACGTGTGAATATATAGCTCATGGAGTACATTTGAAGGGGAAAGCATAATTTGTTTCTATGTCAATATATAGTTGACAAGTTGTATTTATTTGTTGATAATAATATCAATAGGTTTCGTTAAAACTATTATTGTTATTATTGGTAAAAAAGTAGGTGCCAATATAAAAAAATAATGAATAAACGGTAAATAGGTATTTTACAAGTTTACTGTATTTAGATTAGGAATAGAAACACGAATGAAAGAGATCTTTATGTATGTCTATAAGGACCATTACCACTATCAACAAGTAAGAAAGGCGTTAATTTAAATTTAAACTGGAACAATCAGTTTCCTTTCGTTTATGAAGAAGACTAAATACGAAATTTCCGCAATTTCGGTAGTACAATGTGAACAATGTGGCTAACCTTCAAAATACCGAAATTCATGAGTTACTGTACTATGTTGTACTATGGGAGCTATATCAAAACGACGATCTATACATACATATTTCTGGCAGAAAGTTTTTAGACTCAAAGAAGACGAAACACCAAATTTCCGATATTTCAATAAGATAATGTGGCTAAAACCTTTAAAATACCGAAAATCAAGGGGTACGCTTCTATGGGGGATATAGGAATATTTTATAACACCATGGAAGACAAAATAACAAATTTCAGTCCTTTTGGTGGGATATTGACGTCACAACCCTAAGAAGTACGAAGATCGGAAATTATCGTTCTATGGGGGCTATATCGAAACGTGGACCTATAACAGCGAATTTAAGTCGGAGAGGCTTTTACCCCCAACGTAGACTAAATACAAATTTAGACTAATTACAAAATTGTGGCCACAAACCTTCAAAATACTGAAAATCGTGATGTACCGTTCTCTAAGGTCAATATGAAAGCGTGGACCTATACCTAAAAATTTCAGGTGGAAAGTTTGGTGCCTCCAACGAAGACTAAATACCAAATTTCAGCCATTTCGTTGGATTATTGTGGTCACAACCTTCAAAATACTGCAAAATCCGGAGGTTCTTTGGGGGCTATATGAAGGACCTATACCGACAAATTTCACGTTGAAAGTTGTATACCCCCAATGAAGACTAAATTCCAAATTTCAACAATTTCGGTGGAATATTGATGCCACAAAATCCAAAATACGGGAAATCCGGAGGTACCTTTCTATGAGGGCTATATGAAGGCGTGGACCTATGCCGACAAGTTTCATATTGAAAGTTTTATAGCCTCAACGACGACTAAAACCAAATGTTAGCCATTTCGTTGGAATATTGTAGCCACAACTTTCAAAATATCGAAATTCGGAGGTACCGTTCTTTAGGGGCTTTATGAAGGCGTGGACGTATACCAACAAATACCATATTGAAAGTTTTATACCCCCAACGAAGACTAAATACCAAATTTCAGCTATTTCGAAAGAATATTGAGGCCACAACCTTCAAAATACCGAAAATCGGGAGATATTTTCCTATGGGGGCGTAGACCTATACCGACAAATTTCATATGGAAAGTTAAATATCCAAATAACCAAATTTCAGCCATTTCGGAAGAATATTGATGCCACAAACTTCAAAATACCGAAAATCGAAAGTCGGGAAGTACCGTTCTATGGGGGCTATATAAAGGCGTGAGCCTATACCGACAAAATTCTGGGGGGTAGTTTTATAATCCCAACAAAGACAAAGTACCAAATTTCAGCCATTTTGGTGTGATAATGAAGATAAAATCTTCAAAATACCGAAAGTCGGGTGGTACCATTCTATGGGGGCTATATGAAAATGTGGACCGATGTAGCCCATTTGCAATACCAAACATCCTAGGAGTAATAGTAACTTCTATATAAAACAAGTAGAAAAGTATCAGTCGGCTTTGCCGACAGAGATATACCCTCAGCCTATGTGAATTGCAACTTTCATCTACGGACAGATCGATCAGAATTTTGTGGTACTTTTTGGACATATGAACTTGCCCACAAAAATGTGGATTAGGATTAAAGTGGAAAAGTTTTGCGGAGGAGCGAATGGACCGACATAGTGCATTACGGAAGTGCATCTTATTTTGAGAATCATATATTTTCGATATATATCGCGCCCACTAGTCATTTAGTGGGTTATCGTACACCTGTTGAACCAGGATGCCAGGAAGCATGGACTTGTCCACGGAAAACATAATATGGCTGTAAACAGAAACATAAAGAACATCATCGGTATACATTTTTAAAGGATCTCCGAACAGACCCTACACTGCACTTGGCTACAAATATTGAAGTTTTGTGTTGGAGGTATCCTAAGGAGAGGACCGATATGGACCATTTTAGAAGTTAAACTAAATTTGGGCAAAATATGAGGAAGGCCAAATTTTGGACCTAATCGGTTTGTCAGTGCAAGAGTTATCGTGCTCTCTAGCTACTACATATGGTGCTATAGGGGGTTTTTTTTTACAATTTTCGGGCTGTTTTGCCGAAAAGTATGGGATTGCCACTGAAAAACCCGAATCGGTAGATCCGTTCGAGAGTTATCTTGCGCTCCAACCACTACACACGGTGTCACAGGGGTTTTTTGAACCTTTCAGGCTATTTTCGCAGGAAGTATGGTTTTGCTCCTGATGGAAAGTGTACCGCCGTAGGGGGTGGGTGGGGGGCGGCGTGAATACAAGATGCTACAACAAAAATCAAGACGAGTCGAGAGCAGGTCCTAAACTGAACTTTCCGAAATTTTGTGTGGGAGGTACCCTAAGGCGCGGACCGATTGAGTTCATATTGGAACCTCATCTATGTTTGGTAGAAATTTAAAATGTTGCTCTTACATTTTTCTGGACATTGTCTAGATTCTGTACGTATTTTTAGTTTATTTTTTAGAGATTTTCATGGACTCTGAATTAGAATAAATATTTTTTGAAATTTTGCCTGTTAGGGCGAAGATCATTTTTTTTTAATGATTTTATTAATTTTCTCGTTTAGAGTTAAGCTTAATGATCTGAAATTATTTGCAAGTGAAAAGGGAAAGCCATGGACTCGAACCCACATAGTCACCAAATTACGTTACCTGGTTTCATTGGTGGTAAAGCAAATCTTCGGACGTATCGACTATGTAATGGCTTCTCTGTCCTAGAACTTATCGTTTTTCAAATGAAAATGTGTTTTTATACATTAACGGATATTTGGCCGTTGAAATGTATTTTCTTCACAACAACCGCTTTTTGCGATGCCTTTGAAGTTATGAGTTTTGGCTTTGAACGCTAACACGCCGTGACAACATTTTTTGATATGTTTTCAAGGACGTGGGTTCAAATCCCAGCCGGGCTCAGCCTATTTTTTATTTTTTTTGAAATTTTGCCTGTTAGGGCGAAGATCATTTTTTTTAATGATTTTATTAATTTTCTCGTTTAGAGTTAAGCTTAATGATCTGAAATTATTTGCAAGTGAAAAAGGAAAGCCATGGACTCGAACCCACATAGTCACCAAATTACGTTACCTGGTTTCATTGGTGGTAAAGCAAATCTAGAATAAATAACATTTACACCAAGATTTTTTCATTATTTGTTGATTTTCCTCGAAAATAAATACAAATTTTGAACAATTATAGCATCAGCGGATAGATATAACATTCTGTTAACGGATTATACATATATTTTCCTATTAAAACCCAAAGCGAATTTTTAAATATTTGTTTCTTTTTAAGGGAACAAAACACCCTATAACTTTTGGGTGCAGCATCCAATTTTGTGAACGCGAACATATTTGAAACCACAATTTTTATATCCTCAGTATTTATGCTAACGAGGGTATATATACTTTCATACGGTCAAAATGTGCCTCATCGAAATAATGGTTTTAGACCCCAAGTATGTTTGGACGAAATGTGTTTCAGACAATTTGGAGTCGATAGAGCAATGACCGTCCGTCCGTCTGTCTGTCTGTCTGGCTGGCTTGAGCGCACGATAACTCTCGAACGGATCAACCGATTCGATCTAAACTTAGTTTAAGTTCGAAGATGGGTTATATCGGTCCACTCCATCAGGTACCTCCCCCACAAAAGTTCAAAAATGTTTGGAAAATTTTTCGTACGGTAAATCTTGAAGGGAGTGGCCGAATTGGTCCATACTTTATACATCCTAATATATTTGCCAGATACAGATCAGATTCAAATATAGAACTTATTTGTCCACTATATCCGGTACTTCCCACACAAAATTTCGGATAAGTTCACTTTAAGACCTGCAATCGAATCACTTTGATACCATTGAAAAAAAATCATTTGATTTTTTTCAATGGTATTGAAAAGGAAATTTGAAATTTACCATATACCGTCGTTAGCATAAATGCTAAGGGCATAAAAATATTGCTCAATATTTTATTTCCTGGAGGACATATACCTGCAAAGTAGACTACATATGGAAATATATCTACTGATCATCCCCCTATGCAAATTGCAATAACGTGTCTGCTAGATAACAGGCTACTGCTTAATATATGATGGGTTTTGTGTAGAGAACCACATTTGCTCATTCCCAGTTTTTGCATTATTGCAAATTACATGGTGCCCTAACGTTTCAATTGTCCAAATGGATTTTCATACATACATTGCCACTTTTTTTAAAACTATTCCTCAGCCAGGCAAAATCAAATTTTCAACGGTGGCAAAATATCCTTCAGTAAGGTTTGCGACATTTTCTAAGTATTTCAGCCATGTAAAACTTCTCTACATTATTTGAGCTTGGTGTGATACGGCACCAGAATGCACAATGTTATTTCTTACAATAAATTTATTTGTTCCATAAAGACATTTTGATATGTGGAAAGCTAATTCCCAAGTGTAAAGGTGTAGGGTATCACACGGTCGGCCCAGTCCGACGTGTTTTTTCATAATTTTCTCTTTATAGCAAAAAAAAGTTTTAACTATGTTTTTTTTTTCATTTACTTATTTACTGAGAAATGTTATATAGAAATACACACACAAGCACACTTATATTTGGTATTTAATTAACATTATTATTTGTAATGAAATAAAATATGTGATTAATATAAAAATTGAAAAGAATTAAAATTTATAAAATTGTTGAAAAAATATAAACATTGTTAAATAGACATGTTCAACAATTCATCACTTAACGACCACAAAATAGTTGTCATTTGTTATAAAAAAATATGTATATAATACACAGATATGTATATGTTTATGTATAGATGACTAACAATGGATAATATTACAGTTTAATAGTTATTAAATTGTTAATTTAATTAAAAATAAAATGCTGAATATTGAGATATTAAAATAACAACTTGTAATTGAATAAATAACAAAAAATATGTACTGTAATCAATATGGCAAAGGGACAATGAGGTTTTTTCATAAACACTGCAACACTACGCATGAATTTTACGGAAAAATTTCATTAAAGTAAATTAATTAGATGACTAAACTGGAAGATAGATGTCAATTATCTGATTCTTCGTTTAGTACTGAGCTATGCGGAAAGGTAATAATAATTGTTCCCACACATCCCACAAGGGAGACTTCTCTCATAACAATGAGTGCACCCCGATTCTTATTAGTTCGAAGGCGTGTCCTAAGACACCACTTGTAGAGAAGTTTTACATGACTGAATTACTCCGAAAATATCGCCAACATTACTGAGGGATATTTTGCCACCGTTGAATATTTGATGTTGCCTGGTCGGGGAATGGCGAAAATCTATAATTTATTGCTTCAAATATTAAAAAACAACAAAATGTAGTATTTTAACTGAGGACTATGTGTCAGTCATTGTCAATTGTCAAATTCAAATAGGCTCTCGACACATAGATTGTAAGAATTTTTCGTCATGTAAAGATCTAATAAAGAACACATTTTCCTGGTAAAAAAAATCCGAACCAATTATTTCCTTGATTTTATCGTAAGAGCGACGGATTTTTACATTACTCGAGGAAGAGAGCTTTACGTATAATTAAATTTTAACCTTTTACGCAATTACGGATATCTACCCAAAATAAAAGTGAAAGAATACAAAATGGAGATTACACTTCTAATGTACTTACTTACTTAGCTGGCAAATTACAGAACATTTGATCCATAGACCGAACTAAGAAAAGATCTCCAATTCTCTCTGTTTTTCGCTTCGCTTTCTGGAATACCGCGCCTTTTCATTTCTTCATCCACTTGTATGTTCCATCGAAGCTTAGGCCTGCCGATTCTGCGTGCACCGCCATGTGGCATGTATTCATACGCCTTTTTAGCGGGTTCATCATCGTTCATTCTTATGATATGGCCTAGCCAACGCAATCGTTGCATCTCGATACGTTTAACTATATTCATGTCTTTGTATAGCTCATATATAGCTCGTAGTTCATACGACGTCGATATTCACCGTCAACGCAGATCGGTCCGTAGAATTTTCGAAGAATTTTTCTCTCAAACACGCCAAGCACTGCCTTATCTGCTTGCGCAAGTACCCAGGCTTCGGAACCATACATCAGCATGGGTAGTATCAGTGTTTTGTAAAGCGTTATTTTTGTTTGGCGAGTTGTGACTTTGTTTTTAAAGTGCTTACTTAAGCCAAAGTAGCATGTGTTGGCCAATACAATTCTTCTTTTTATTTCACAACTGATGTCGTTTGTTGTGTTTACGGCGGTGCCGAGGTATTCGAAGACCTATGTACCTCAAAATTATAGGAAGCAATTTCAACAGCTGGTCCGATCTCAATGGACGCATTGCGCGTCGACACCATCAGCTTGGTCTTCTCGCCGTTTACCGCCAGACCCACTTTAGCAGATTCTGCTTCGACCTTCATAAAGGTATCGGTTACTTCTTTTACTGATCGTCCCATGATGTCTATATCGTCAGCATAAGTAAGTAACATGTGGCTATTGGTGTAGATTGTGCCACTTATTTTGACGTTTGCCTCTCGTATAACCTTTTCTAGCAGGATGTTGAAAAGATCACACGAAAGGCTGTCTCCTTGCCTGAAACCTCTTTTGGTACAAAACTCTTCGGAGAGGTTCTTTCCTATTTTAACTGAAGATCTTGTGTCAGTTAGAGTAATTTTACAAAGCCGAATTAGCTTTGCGGGGATACCAAATTCAGACATGGCTTGGAATACCTTTGAACATAGCGGGCTGTCGAAGGCTGTTTTATAACCGACATAAAGGTGGTAGGTGTCGATTTGCACCTCTTGGGTCTTCTCCAGGATTTGCCGCAGGGTAAATATGTGGTCTGTGGTGAACTTGCCAGGTCTAAAGCCGCATTGGTATGGTCCAATTATTTAGTTGACGATGGACTTTAGTCGTACCAGACATAGATCAAGTTCAAATACGGAATATATCGCTCCACTCCTTCGGTTACCTCCCACACAAAATTTCGGAAAAGCGCAGTTTAAGGCCTCCTCGCGAATCGTTTGGATTTTTTGCAATAACTTGTATTCGCTGCTCCTATTAGAATGCCCAAGCAAGGGGCAAGTCCATACTTCCTCAAAAATCGCCCGAAAGCTGTAAAAACCCCTACGGCACCATATGTAGTGGCTGGTGCGTAGGATTATTCTCGAACGGATCAACCGATTCGGTACAAAATGTGGACTATACATGTCAACTCCTCTATACATGCCAACTCCTCCCACACAAAATTTCCGAAAAGTGCAGTTTAAGAGCTGCTCTCGAATCCTTTGATTTTTGTTATGGCAGTTTGTATTCCCTGCCCCCATTGGGACGGTACAAGTTCTTTTCAGGGGCAAGTCCATAGTGCCTGAGAGAAATTACCTGAAAGCTGTAAAAACCCCTACTACACCATAGCTTTGTTCCTTTACTTTTTTAATGGTAAAAGTGGTTAAAGAGAAAACTGCTCAAAATTGCTCTCTCATGAAAATTTTTAACAGAAAAGTAAAGGAACGAAAAATGGTAGATTTGGTAGCAATGTCAAAAAGAAACATAAAAATTCAATATTCTTCTTTTATTTCACAGTTTTTAATTTTGTTTTGTCAGCGTTCTCCTTTTTCTTCTGCTTTTCGTTCATTTTTCTATTCATTGTGAAATAATTGTCAAACAAATATCAAAAAATCAGTTCTACCATTTTTTACGTGCAGAAATTTGTCTGGTAGCTTGTGGTAGAAGAGATAGTCATATGTGCCCTCTCTCCTCTCTCACTCTTAAAAATTTCTGGCAGTTGTTTCCACTTTTTGGGGTTAATGAGCGCTTTGCAGGTTAAAAATGGTAACAAATGGTAAAAATAATAACCTCAGGTAAGTAAAGGAACACAGCTCTCGTGTAGTGGATGGAGCGCACGGTAACTATCGAACGGGCCAGCCGATTCGGTCCATTGTTTTGCCTTCGCAATATTTTGTCCAAACTTAGATTAATTCGAAGGTGAACCATATCGGTCCACTCCTTCGGGTTCCTCCCCACAAAAGTTTAAAAATTGTCCATAAAACGGTACGCTTTACATTTCTTGAACGGTAATGCTGATTTGGATCAAACTTCGGATCCCATAATATTTTGTCCAAATGTAGTTTAGCTTGCTGGAAAGTCCAAAAGCTTTAAGTTATACGGTGGAGAAACGACTCCCAAAATAAAACCCACTTCCAAAATGGACTATGTCATTCCATACCTTTAGGTAGCTCCTCCGCAACACTTTTGAGTTTCAATCCAAATATATTTGTTGTCGGCAAGTTCATACTTCCAAAAAGGACCACAAAATCTGAAAACCTCAAAAATACATATTTATTGGGGAAAAGGTTTTTGGTTCGTAGCTATAATATATTGTACCTAGATGAAAGATTCGCAAAGGCCGAGGGTATATCTCTATCGGCAAGGCCGACTGATACTTGTTAACTTGTTTTTTTTTTTTTGTAACTTTCTGGGTTTTTATTTGTATAGAGTAATCTGTGTTCCGATATTATTGAAGAAAATAGGTTTATTGTTAACAACCTTTTGGCTCTTACCTTTATATATGTGGTAACAAATCCTAGGCTATGACAACCGTTTTATCATGCCACTAAACAATTTATTTAAATAACAAATCCAAAATTCCATACCCCAAAACTGAATTTCCCTTTACTTTGTAACTTTTGGCTTTATGTTCCACTATGTCACATAACTTGGAAGTAATTTAGTTAGAAGACATAAAAACAAATTTTCTCCCCACTAAAACAACAAAAACCAAATACTTTTTAACTCTTTTTTATGTCGGATATGTAATGAAATTTTATGAATAAAACCCAAAGTAAAGTAATGGCAGCCTATGACAAAAAGTCCAAAAAAAATCAATATCAATAAAGAAACTTTTCTCCCCCACCTACCATAAGACTATTACCGAGAAAACTTTGTCTATGTCACACATTCATGAAGTTGACTAAAATACAATACCAAATAAGCGTCTTACAAACAATATTAACAGTTTTTCAATAAGAATTCAAAAGTTTCTTTTATTTGGTTTATTAACACGTTAATAAAGACAAGCAGAAGAAGAAGAAGAAAAAAGAACCGAGAATAGTAACTCTGAAAACACATTCAAATCTTAAAGATAGTAGAATGGGTTTCTTTTGCTATAGTAAACCACAAACTAATGAATAACTAATATAATAAAGACTTGACCATAAAAGTTTTTTTTGTCTTCAGCATGGATTATGTGGACAAGTAAACTCAAGTAATCAACTTGACGTTTTGTGCACAAAGGACAAGAGATATTCATTTTGTATCCAGACGAGACAAACAGTCATCTCCGAGATGCTAATGAACTACTCTCTGCTTGTCCGTGACACTTAACGTTGTTATTGCGTCGTCTTGACATCATAAAAGTACCATAAAAATATTTGCGACAAAACATAGTTAACTTTTCTAACTTATGCAAATATTAATGATTTGAATTTTATGTGAAACTATGTGAATACAATTATGTGAGTAGATATTATAATATACAATAAAATAGATTTATTTGTATTCATTCTTTAGGGAAATAAGTTATTGTATATTGTAAAGAAATTCAACAATGATATTTACAATGCATAGTTTGTCATTTCTTATGAACTAAAAGATTATATATTTTGATCTATGTCCTTAACAAATCGTATCAAATACTTTGCTTTATGTCAGGAATAAAAAATCCAATACGTTTCCTAGATTAAAGTAGCACATTTAAATACAGCTGCAAAATAACAATTGTACTGTTAAACCTTTCATTCTAAACCTAAATCCAAAATTCTATTTTTATTTAACTTTTTATAATTTTTTTGGCTTGAGGTCAGAGAAAAATCAAAACTAATTTTTGTTATTTATTTTGCCAATATATCGACCATAACACTGTGTGTAATTTTTTGTGTCATGGAAAATTAACCACATTCTGACACCGCACCGTGATAGAAGACGAAAAATAAGAAGACACGTGTCTCGGCGTTTTTCCCTGTTACTTCGAATTTCGCGGTTATGGGCCCCCAAAGACCTGAGGCCTTGATGTCAAAAAGGACCATTTTGTCAGGCTCATATCTTCTAAACCGCTAAGAATTTTGGTTTACTCGTGGAGGCAAAGTTGTAGCTCTCATCTTAAAGAATAAAAAATATGAAGGCATAAAATCCATTCAACCTTATCTTCAAGGTCAAAATCGTTAAGGTCAAGTTTCCGTTATAATTTTTTCTCAGATTTTGGCCTACAGATATCAAACCGATCAAAATTGAATCAAACAACCAACTACAAAAATGTACCTCAGATCTCAATAAACAACTTTCTAGAACATACGAACCCTGTAGAAATGGTTCTTAAAGGCCAAAATAGCAAAACAAATGCAATTTTTATTTTCTTTTTTCGGTTTCTGCTCCATAGAAATTAAACCATTCAAAATTCAAGAAAACATTCAACCACAATAATGTAGCGAATATATCAGTATACAACTTTGTGGAACATCAGAGCCCACTACGAACTGTTCTTAAAGGTCAAAATAGCAAAAAACTTTAGAAAATATTCGATTTTTATACTTTTTTCTCCGATTCTGGTCCATAGATACCGAACCGTTCAAAATTCAAGAATACAAGCAACTACAAAAATGTACCTAAGTTCTCAGTTAACAACTTTCTAGAACGTATGAACATTATAGGAGCGGCCCTTTAAGCTCAAAATTCCATTAGATTTACCCATTCTTTCCTGGTCAGGTCCGTAAATAACAAACCTTTCAAATTTTCTAGAGTGTTGAACAGTTTGTTATTTCCAGACCTGAGCATTAACCATAATATAATTGTTAGTGAATTTTGAACATGAAGGACCGTTCTTTGTAGTTCATTTTATTCTTGAATTTTGAACGGTTCGGTATCTATGGACCAGAATCGGAGAAAAAAGTATAAAAATAGAATATTTTCTAAAGTTTTTTGCTATTTTGACCTTTAAGAACAGTTCGTAGTGGGCTCTGATGTTGCACAAAGTTGTATACTGATATATTCGCTACATTATTGTGGTTGAATGTTTTCTTGAATTTTGAATGGTTTAATTTCTATGGAGTAGAAACCGAAAAAAGAAAATAAAAATTGCATTTGTTTTGCTATTTTGACCTTTAAGAACCATTTCTACAGGGTTCGTATGTTCTGGAAAGTTGTTTATTGAGATCTGAGGTACATTTTTGTAGTAGGTTGTTTGATTCAATTTTGATCGGTTTGATATCTGTAGGCCAAAATCTGAGAAAAAATTATAACGGAAACTTGACCTTAACGATTTTGACCTTGAAGATAAGGTTGAATGGATTTTATGCCTTCACATTTATTATTCTTTAAGATGAGAGCTACAACTTTGCCTCCACGAGTAAACCAAAATTCTTAGCGGTTTAGAAGATATAAGCCTGACATAGTGGTCCTTTTTGACATCAAGGCCTCAGGTCATTGGGGGCCCATAACCGCGAAATTCGAAGTAACAGGAAAAAACTCCGAGACACGTGTCTTCTTATTTTTCGTCTTCTATCACGCTGCGGTGTCAGAATGTGGTTAATTTTTTTCGTGTCGCACAGTGTAATCTATGATTATCATCAGGGCGTTTTGATTTTTTTTCGAGTTCAGAATACAACTAACTAACTTTTTGGTGTTTTTTAATTATACTTTGTTTTGTAATTGATGCGCTTTTCTGCAGGAATATTTATAATATGTAAGATTTCAAACATGTATCTCCGGTTGTAATTGTTTTCCTGCATTAGGATTTCCAATTCTTTAAAGTTGGGCGTGTGTCTTGTTAAGGAACAGTGAGCTGTTCCATAGGGTTATTTTTGGCTCTTAGCGTAGTCTTAAGTTTGCTTTTTGGTAGTAGCAGCATATACCTTGTGGCATATGCTGAACTCGTCTCCATTACAGCTGATTTTATAAACAACATTTGATTTGTCATCAAGAGGAATTTTGGATTTTGTCCGGCTGAAGAATTTGTTATGTGTGTTACAGCCCTTTAGAGATAGTTGATATTTGTCCGAGTTGTAAAGATTTGATTTAGAGAAAAGCTCAGAAAACCTAGGGACGTATGGGGACCTTTTATATGTTTTTATACCCTCCAATATTCCATCGAAATGGCTGAAATTTGGTATTTAGTCTTCGTTGGGGTATACAACTTTTCACCTGAATTTTGTCGGTATAGGTCCACGCCCTCATATAGCCCCCATAGAACGGTACCTCCTGATTTTCGGTATTTCGAAGGTTATGCCCTCACTATTCCACCGAAATGACTGAAATGTTGTAGTAAGTCTTCGTTAAGAGTATACAACTTTCCACCTGAAATTGGTCGGTATATGTAAACGTCTTCATATAACTCACATAGAACGGTACCGCCCTATTTTCGGTATTTTAAAGGTTTTAGCCTCATTATTCCACCGAAGTGGCTGAAATTTGGTATTTAGTCTTTTTCTGGGCTACAAAAATTTCCCTCAGAAATTTGTTGGTATACGTCCACGTTTTGATCTACATCCCATAGAACGGTATATCCGAATTTTCGGTATGTTGAAGGTTTTAGCCTCATTATAACACCGAAATGGCTGCAAGTTGGTACTTAGTCTTCGTTGAGGGTATAAAACTTTCCACCTGAAATTTTCGGTATAAGAACATGTCTTCATATAGCCCCCATAGAATGGTACCTCCCGATTTTTGGTATTTTGAAGTTTGCTGCTCAGTATCCCATCGAAATGACTGACATTTCGTTCCCCACCGAAATAGATAGGTGTATGAAACATTCCACCCGAAATGTGCCGTTATAGGTCGACGTCCTCAAATATCCCCCATAGGACTGTGCCTCCCGATTTAAAGTACAGTATAATCTCGATAATCCGGACACCACATGTTTTGGCGGTGTCCGGATTATCGAAATGTCCGGTTTACCGAGTAGTCATGAAAAGCACACAATTTTGAGTTTAAATTATAAATAATGCAAAATGTAATCTATATAAACATTTTATTTAACATAAACGAAGTCGTATATAAGTAAAAATTTGAAAAAATATACTGTATGTTAAGATTTTGATTATTTTTATTCTGAGAACAGACTTCAATGCACCTTTCCCCAATGACATCATCGGAAACAATTATTTCTATTGTCAATAAGGTGTAAGTCGTCCTTTTGATGTATAAGTGTGCCGTAATTTGCAGAAAATTTTTAACACCGTGTAACCATTGTGGTTTGATTTTCAGGTGAGAAAACATCGCATTTTCAAAAATACCGCTCAACGTGATTTTGGCGAATTTTGCTGAGTAATTCAGCACTTGTAGATAACAAGTGGTGTCGTAGGACTCGCTATTCGGACTCTTCAGTGAAATTGTCTTTTGAGCTTTTTTGAAATGATGCCATTTTTAGCGAAACCCCGAACTCTTTAAGTATTTCCATACAAATTAGACTCACACTCACTTTTCGTCTTTCCCAAACAACATCAGAACAAAAATATTTGTAAAGAACTATCAGCAAACATCAGCACAGTTGCCTGTAAATGAGTTGTTGGAATTTATTTAAATTTCCCTTTGCGCGTAGAATTCGCTGTTTTATGTTTGTTTTTGTTGTTTTTGTTGTTATTTTGTTTTTTTTTTATGTTTGCCTTATTAAGGCGAAGGTCATTTTATAGTGATATTAGAATTAATTCTCTTTCGAGTTGAGCTGTTATGAGATTCTTTGAGAAATTAGGTTTTCACCGAAGTCCCTCACATTCACGGGTGGTAAAGTCCGATCATCATTTTGATTTTGGCTTTTTAAGCCAAATCATATTCAAAAATAGGGTTAATTTGTGGTCACCACGAATAAATTTAGCATAAAATTATTTTTTTTTTTATCAATAAAAAACCAAATTTCCATTACCAGAAATAACTCAATATAGAAGAAAATGAATGAGTGTCCGGATTATTGAGGTAAAAAAATTGCCGTTTGTCCGGATTACCGAGTCTACAGTGTAAATATTTTTAGTGTCCGGATTACCGCGTTGTCCGGATTAACGAGTGTCCGGATTATCGAGACTATACTGTATTTTGAAATTTGTGGCCTCAATATACCGCCGATATGACTGAAATTTAGTTATTAAACTGCCATGAGTATAAAAAATATTGCAGAAGAGAATTATCAGTATATACCCTTTTCTTCAAATAACCCCCATAGAAGAGTACTTCCCGATTTTCGGCATTTTAAAGGTTGTGTCATCAATATCCCATCGAAACGGATGATATTTAATAGTCCGTTGGTGGTATAAAACTTTTCACTTGAAAACGAAATTAAACTAATTGTTCCTTTATACTTCAATACAGTTCGTGGTGGAGGGTATAAAAAGTTCGGGCGGCCGAACTTAACGCTTTTCTTACTTGTTTTTTTCTTTTTTTTTTGGTTCTGTATTTTGTATTTTGCTAGACATTGCATGTTTCAACAGTTGATCTATAGTTTTGATGGGAAAATCGTTCATACTCAGGATTCTTCTGACGTCATTTTTGTTTTTTGAATGTGACTATTTGTCGCTGATTTGAAAGACTCGCCTTATGAAGTTTGTTGCGGTATTGATTTTGATGAGATGGGGGTGTTTAATTGATTATGCGTCCTGACGCAGTAACTTTATCGGTAAAAGTAAAAAAACTGTAATTTTGGCATGGTGGAACTATCAGTTGGTACTGTTTTATATGGGTTATTCCGAAACGTGTACCTACATATGTTCAACAATTAGTTTGGCAGGCGTTTTGACAAATGAGAACCACAAATGAAGAGTTAAAGCCTGTTTTTACTCTGATATTCGACAATCAACACCAACACATTTGACATTAATTTAAAGCACCGATGGTTTATTTTTATTATCAGACATAGAAGAATTCACAAATTAAAAATAAGGGTAACTGAGCGTAATTTTTTAAGCCCATATAGTCTTCTTTAATATTACGTACTTACTTAGCTGGCCCATTACAGAACATTTGTTCCATAGACCGAACTAAGAAAATATCTCCAATTCTCTCTGTTTTTCGATCCGCTTTCTGGAATACCGCACCTTTTCATTTCTTCATCTATGTTACTTCCTTTGCTGATCGTCCCATGATGTCTACTATGTCATCAGCATAAGCAAGTAACATGTGGCTATTGGTGTAAATTGTGCCATTTCTTTTGACATTTGCATCTCGTATTACCTTTTCCAGCAAAATGTTGAACAGGTCACACGAAACCTCTTTTGGTACTGAACTGTTAGGAGAGGTTCTTTCCAATTTTAACTGAGGACCTAGTATCAGTTAAAGTCATCATACAAAGCCGGATGAGATTTGCGGGAATACCAAATTCAGATATTGTATGGAATACCTTTGATCGGAGGGGACTGTCGAATGCTGCTTTCTAATCGACAAAAAGGTGAAATGTGTCGATCTGCATCTCTTGGGTCTTCTCCAGGATTTGCCGCAGGGTAAATATCTGGTCAATGATGGACTTGCCAGGTCTAAAGCCACATTGGTATGGCCCAATTATTTCGTTGACCATTGGCTTTAGTCGTTCGCACAATATCCCTGACACTTGTGGGGGGACACTTGGAGAAGACTTATGCCCCTATAGTTGGAGCATACTGTCTTATCTCCTTTCTTGTGGACGGGACACAGGATGCTCAGGTTCCAATCGTCGGGTACACGATCTTCCTGCCAGATGGTGCTAACAGGCTGATGCATACACTTTACCAGCGCGTCGCCTCCGGTTTTAAACAGCTCGGTTGGTAAGCCATCGGCTCCTGCTGCTTTATTATTCTTCAGCCGGTTGATTGCTGTTTTTACCTCATCTTGGCCGGGCGGTATACATTCTGTACCATCTTCTGGGATTGGATCTGTGGTATCATCGTCTTCGCTACTATTGGATACCAGCAGATTGGCGAAATGTTCCTTCCATATCCTGAGCACGCTATCTGTATCTGTTACAAGATTACCTTGCTGGTCTCTGAAGGAGGATGTGCCTGTACCAAAGCCATCTGTTTGATGTTTCACTCTTTGGTAGAATTTTCGGACCTCATTCAGGCATGTCGATTTTTTCACACTCCCGCTTTTCCATTTCTCTCTTTATCTTGCGGAAAAGACGATTCTCTTATCTTCTTTACTGCCGATATCTCTCTTGTGAGCTACGCGTTGCTACTGATTGTAAAGTAGCTCTATATGCCGCATTTTTTTCTTCGGTAGCAGCACGACACTCCTGGTCATACCATGAATTCCTTTGTGGAGGTCTCTGGTATCCAAGTACTGATTTTGCGGCTGTTTGCATGGAGCGGGCAATGTTTTGCCATTGTCCTGATATGTTATCGGGACAAGGAGTGCTTTGATTAAGCAATTTGGCTAGTTGAGTGGAATATGCTGTGGCTATCTGATGTGTTTGCAGCCTATCGATGTCCAACTTCCGGGTATGTACCTTGGCTGCAACAAGGTAGTGGTCCGAATCAATGTTTGCGCATCGGAACGATCGTACATCCAACACGCTCGATGAATGTCTTCCATCTATCACAACATGATCAATTTGATTACTTGTTCGTTGATCTGGAGACAGCCAGGTGCACTTATGAATATCGAAATGATTAAATCTGATACTGCTAACTTCACACAGAGAAGAGATATTGTTGGAATAATAATATTCTAAGAACAAAATAGTGTATTTTAAAAATCTGAAAATATATATTGTTGTTTCAACCATATATTTTTTATTAGGAAACATGATGACACAAAATATATTGTTGGGCCAATAATACATATTTTAAGAATTTTAAAATACACTATTTTGTTCTTAGAATATGATTGTACCACGTTTTTTGCAGCTGCAAAGTCTATCATCCTCATACCATTGTCAGATGTTTCACTGTGGAGACTGAAATTCCCGACTGTTGGACCAAAAATATTCTCCTTTCCAATTTTGGCATTAAAATCGCCTAGAATAATTTTAATGTCATGGGCAGGGCAACGGTCATATGTTTCGTCTAAGCCCTCGTAAAATATATCTTTGGTCTGTTCGTCCTTTTCTTCAGTGGGAGCATGAGCGCAAATAAAGCTGATGTTGAAGAATTTAGCTTTTATTCGAATTGCAGCAAGTCTTTCATTGACTGGGGTGAAGCTGGATACCAGATGTTTTAGTTTCCGACTAACTACGAATTCGCAATAAAACTCATGCTTTACGTCATGGCAGCTATAATACAGTGCGTCACCTTTAGGTGTTGTTGTGACGCCTTTGCCAATCCATCGTATTTCCTGTATGGCAGTAATATCGGCCTTCTACTTTTCAAGTACGTCTGCCAATGCGAAGACTGCACCTTCTCTATAAAGAGTGCGAACATTCCAGGTGCAGATTCGCAGATCATGGTCCTTAAAACGTTTGCTGGCTTCGTCAACTTTAGAGGGGTTTGTTTTTCTTTTCTTTCGTTTTTTCATAGTAGGCTGTTTTTTCTAGGGGAGGGTTACTAACCCGACGCCCAAACCTAAGTTTTCAACGTTCTTATGGATGAACAGGCGGCACATGTTAGCTCACTACCTTTAACGGGTGTTAAAGGCAGTTCCCCATGTGACACCACGGGGAGGTCAGTGTCCACTTGGGATGAAAGAGGGACCAACATAAATCCTGGGCTTTGCCATGTTAAAACCGGTCAGGACCGTTGCTTGATATCTTCCATCCCCTACGTGACTTAGGCTACGTCAGGTAAACCTACAGTTCGAATTTTCTGAAACCCTTTAGAACATCTATTTTCACTTCATCTTCCCCACCCGTTTGACCAATGCAACGGGTACATTTTTTCCAACACTTCCAATAGGAATTACCAAAAACCCAGACTTATCTCTCCACTCCACCCCAATGGTGACTCTCAAGTTTCTAGCTTTAGCCGTTTCGTTTGGGCTTTGATGAATCAGTCTGTCAGCCACTCACCCCATTGATCTCTTACATTTATAGATTTTTCGTGGTTTTCTCTACCCACAAATCCCCTATGATTTTTAACCACACTGCATTCAAATACTGACTGTCTATAACGTAGTAATCCATGACATGTGATGAGTTTGGAAAGATGTCAATTAATGTTTATCCATTACATTAAACTTTGAGTAGCTTAGCATCCTTGGAATATTCTATGCCACTCAATGGTCAGCAAACACAAACCGTTGCCCTTTTCCATTGTTTTCTGTTTTCTTAACAACGATGTAAGAAAATGCCTCATTAAGCACCATCCCTAATTGGAGTACTTCAGTTTAATCTTATCCCTTTTTTCCTTAACGAAAAATTAATTAAAAACGGTCAACCCCCCAAAAACTAACACACTGACCACAACAACAACAACTAGAAGACGATCTTAAGATTCACTACCCTTAAAGAGTGTTCTTAATTAAGAATGTTACTCATGTGGCTACTAGACGAAACTCTTAATTACAAATTTATCCAAATTTCAGCACTTAACAAAAGCAACAATTTTTAATTGACACAACTATTTAAATGAAGTGGTTGAAAATCTATATCGACCATTATTTGAAATTTGAATAGTTTTAAAACACTGACATACATACACACACATACGTACATCCTTTGGCTATTAGACGTTGTTAATTAAGATTTTGAAAGTAACCAAACTAAATTCTAAGAGAATCCTAACAAAAAAGAAAAGAAATCCATTTAGTTGCCAACTTACACATAAAGTTCAAACTATCATCCCTTTTTGTAAATGTACCTAACCTTTATAACAAGACAGTTTTATGGGGTGTCTATCAGCAAGAGTGTTTGTACATGTCGCTCATTTACTCAAACAGTGGCATAACTCAAAAAATGGGTTTTTTGAGTTAGCAAATTCAATCAACAAAAAAAAAAAAAAATAGAGTTTATGAAACACTAAAACACTTCAATAGCTTATTATATACTTTGGAATTATAAAAATAAAACATCAATTAATACAAAAAACACATCAAATCATGCTTAATCTTGCACAAACATTTGGTACTGGTATTAAAGTACTGCAAGTGCCGTCTTATATGAACTGGAATTTTTCAAGCCATTCGCACAAACTAAGCCGAATCTTTCAAATCACAGTTTTGAACTGGTTCATGTAAGACATTGTGTGATGGCTTGTATAGGCTTGAGCATATCAATCAAATGCTTGATTGACTGTAAGTGGCAACATGCCATTTTCAAGCTGGTGGTCACTTGAGGGAATACTGTGATCATTGTGGTCGCTTGTGCGTATACTTTAATAATTGTCGTCGCTTCCCAGCAAAAATTTGGATCCGTTAGTCATTATGTAACCTATTATAAAGTAGTGTATACAAAAATAACTACTTATATTACCCTTTCTACGTAATGAGTACTTTGGCACAGAGCTTGTGTGTCCGACTACAAATCCGAGGGTTGTGTGTTCAACGCTCACCGCCGGCCGTGTGTTTTTTTGTTAAAAAAACCAAAGAACAGTTGGTGGTGCACATGTAAGTCATTATACAACCCTTTACGTTCGTGTGTGTGGCCGAGTGTGTAGTGTGTTGGGCTACAAAGCAGAAGTTCGTGTGTTCAAATCCGGGAGAGAGGCGAAGTAAAAAAATAAAATAATAAAAAATAGAAAAATTGTGTTTAAGTATTGAAAATATGGAAAATTTTGAAAATATAAAATAAATAAAAAATAATTAATTACAACAATTAAGTTACAGTGTTTTATTTATAAATACACTAAAATACAAAATAAGTTTAGTCTCAATAAGTATATTCTGCTTCAGTGTAGGATCTCTCACATAAAACGCTTTTGGGTTATTGTCAATTTTGTCACAATTTTTAAGTTAAGCGCAAGCGTTTTATTTGAGCCCAGCAAAAATTCGGATCCGCTAGTCATTACGTAACCCATTACAAAGTAATGTAAACAAACTTCTTTTCGCATTACAAGTAATCGGAAAAGTAATGGGTTACTTCTTAAAAAATTTGCAAGGCAAACCTACTTACTTTACTCCTCACTAAGTAATGAGGACGATGACACAGTGTGTGTGTGTCCGGCTAGAAATCCTAAGGTTGTGTGTTCAACGCTCACCGTCGGCACGCGAGTGTTAACAGTTCGTGGTGCACATGCGTACTGCACATTTAAGTTCTTAAGCAACCCTTAATATTCGTGTGCGTGGCATAGTGTGTAGTGTCTTTGGCTAGAAATCAGAGGGTTCGTGGGTTCAATTCGGGCAGACAGCGAAATAAAATAAAGTAAAATAAAATTAAGAAGTGTGATGAAATTAAAAACAAATTCTCTACATCAGCTGTTCTATAAATCGAATTTTTTCACCCTACTTTTCAACTTCTAGTGGCCACAGAATAACTAGTTATTCTAGTGGTCATAAAATAACTACAAACTGAGTGCGACATGCCCTTGTAAAAATAATGGGGAAGAAAGGGGGTTTGAGAGTAGTTACGGCTCTCAAAAATCCCTTACGAAACCCATGATTTTGGTAGGACTTTTTTTGCTGGGAGAGATCCCATCCTGAAGAAAAATATACTTATTGAGGCTAAGTGAAAAATACATTTTTAGGTTTATTATACCCTACACCACTATGTGGAAAGGGTATTATAAGTTTGTTTTGGTAAAAATTCATGTAACACCGCGAAATATTCGTCGGAGACCCCCAATGTGGTATACCAATCTTCATATCTCGGCGAGATAAAGCGATTTTGAGATGTGTGTCCGTCCGTCCGTGTGTCCGTCTGTCCATTATAAATTGTGTGGAGGTCGGTTACACATCAGAATAGATCGCTATTTTAATTGGTGATGATCGTGAAATATGTAGCGGGTAAAATTGACCAAAAACATAATTTTTATCCGATTTTGTAGCTGCTCTGTAGGGCGCAATAATAGTCCGATCGCCTCCGAAAATTTAAATGAGGTGAGAGAATATGACAAAGGAGAAACATGCAATTTGAGATGACGATCAGATAACATTTAGAGGGTTAATGGACAATAACTTTTGTGTGAAAATTGTGAAAAATTTTGATATACAGCTTTTATCTTTATTCCTGGAAGAGACAATCCGGGCAAGTAAGCTATACTTGGAAGAGGAACGCTTGACCTTTCTATTGATGTCAATTGTGTCGCTGCATCTGATAACATAACAGAGTTGCAGCCTAATATAACCTGTATTTCTTTGTAGTATAATCATAAACACGCTACAGGTCGCAATTATAGCTCAATAATCACGAAATTTTGCACAAGGTTAGACTTTAGGTCGAAGTAGATGCTTGCAATTTTGGATGATGTTCTGATAATATTTAGCGGGTAAAATGTATCATTACTTTTAGATCTACAGATCTTTCCCCTGATGCAAATTGCAATAACGTGTCTGCTAGATAACGGGCCTACTGCTTTATATATAATGGGTTTTGTGTAGAGAACCACATTTGCCCATTCCCAGTTTTTGCATTATTGCACATGACATGGTGCCCATGTTTTAATTGTCCAATTGGATTTTTATACATACATTGCCACCTTTTTTCAAAACTATTCCCCAGCCAGGCAAAATCAAATTTTCAACGTTGGCACAATATCCTTCAGTAAGGTTTGCGAAGTTTTTTGAGTATTTCAGCCATGTAAAATTTCTCTACAAATGGTGTCTAAGGACACGTTGTTCGGAGCCAATATGAATCGGGGTACTCTCACTCATTGATAAGAGAGAAGTCTCGCATGTCCCTTCTGGGATATTTGTAAAACAATTATTATTATTATATTTTTTATTATTTAAGCTTTGTGTGATATGGTACCAGAATGCACAAAGTTACTTCTTACAATAAGTTTATTTGTTCCATAAAGAAATTTTGATATGTGTAAAGCTAATTCCCAGGGGTAAAGGTGTAGGGTATCACATGATCGGCCCCGTCCGACTATAGCCTTTTCTTACTTGTTAGTAAATAAATTTGTTTCACCACTTAGAACCAAATAACCAAATTAGGCCAATTTAATTCGAAAATGTAGATAAAAACTTTAAAATGCTTGAAATCAGGTGGTACCATTACATGGGGACAATAACAAAACCTGGGCATATTATCACAATTTTTGGAGAGGAAGTTTCTCTACCATTGCGAACTACAAATGTCAAGATACAGCCAATTCGGACCAAAAATGAGGATATAATCCTAAAAATACCTTAAATCGGGTTGAACCGCTGTATTGAGGTATAGGAAAAAGTAGACCCATGTTGGTTTTGGATACATATTCAGGTATTATCATCCAAATCTGAAAAGTGTACAAAAGCAATTGGTCATCTGCAGCGTGTTAAAAATGAGTTACTGGATTTGAACTAAACAAACTGACAGACAACAAAAAAGTAAAACCAGTTAGGAAAGGATTAAAGTCGGTCGGGGCCGACTATATGATACCCTACACCACTGTTAATATGTAAAATATATATTGGAAGCTATACCGAAATCTGAACCGATTCAAAAATAATATGGCACAATTATTTCTGGACCAAATTCCGTCACACATTCCAAATTTCATCGAAATAAGATTTATATAGCGTGTTTTGTACAGCAACTACTTAAAATCGGCCGAAAATATATATGGGTGTTATATCCAAATTTTACCCGATTTCTTTATAATTTGGGAAACTTATTTTTAGACCGAATTCAATCACACATTCTAAATTTCATAGATATCGATCATATATAGCGTGTTTCGTGCAGCAACTACTTAAAATCGGCCGAAAATATATATGGGAGCTATATCCAAATCTTAATCGATTTCAATATAATTTGACACATTTAGTTCTAGACCAAATTCAGTGACAGATTCCAAATTTCATCTAAATCGGACTTATATAGCGTGTTTCGTGCAGCAAATATTTGAAATCGGCCGATAATATATATAGGAGCTATACCCAAATCCTAACCGATTTCGATATAATTTGGGACATTTATTTCTAGACAGAATTCTGTCAAAAAACAACAAACAAAAAAACATTCTTCCACAACATCCCATACGGGACAAGGGAGACTTCTCTCATATCAATGAGTGCACCCCGATTCATATTTAGCTCAATGATATGGGACATACTGTTTATCGCCGAGTCCGAACGGCGTGTCTTAAGACACCACTTATGGAGAAGTTTTTCAAGGCTGAAATACTCAGAAAATGTCGCCAACATTACTGAGGGGTATTTTGTCACCGTTGAAAAATGTTTGATGTTGCCTGGCCGGGGAATCGAACCCTTGCATCACGGTGGCACATAATTCTGTCACACATTCTAAATTTCATAGAAATCGGACATATATATCGTGTTTGGTACAGCATGTACGGGAAATCGGCCGAAAATATATATGGCAGCTATACCCAAATCTGAGCCGATTTTCACCAAAAGCAATAGCGTTCTTCCTATGGCAAAAAAATGATATTCTCTAATTTTCAGCTGAATAGGACAATAAATGCGAACTATATGTTGCGAACAAAAATACATGGATAGACGGACGGACGGACATGCATAAATCGACTCAGAAAGTTATTATTTGTATATCCCCAAAAGGAACTATGTTTCCTTATGTATGCTACATACAAATGCACAAAGACATCTGCCACAGTGTGGTGTATGGTATGAAAAACACTGTAAAAACAAGTAAGAACGGCGTTATGTTCGGCCGGGCCAAACTTGTTATACCCCACCACGAGTTATATTGAAGTAAAATGGACCTTTTGTTTATGAAGAAAATAAAACAATGTGGCTAAACTAAAAATACCTAAAATCAGAGATACGCTTCTACGAGGGCAGTTCAAAAACATCTTAGCCTAGCACAAAAAGCGCGGTATAAACAGAAAAAAGTTAAGTGTTTTGGAAACTTCCATCTCTGTTATGAACACATGTTAAAGAAGGCAAAAACAATTCAATCGGCTGGTAAGGTTATGTCAACGGTTTTTTGGGACTTCAAAGATATTTTATTGATTGACTATCTGCAAAAGGGTAAAACAATAAATTCAGAGTACTATTGCAATCTTTTGGATCTATTAAATGTACAAATTCGAGAAAAACGTCCTGGCTTACAACACAAAAAAATAATGTTTCATCAAGACAAGGCACCAGCGCACAAGAGTGTTTTAACAATGGCTAAAATCAACGAATTAAAGTACGAGTTGCTTGACCACCCACCTTATTCTCCTGATTTAGCTCACAGTGACTTTTACTTGTTCCCTAATCTAAAAAAATTCCTTGGTAGCAAGCGTTTTTCAAGATGCAATTACAGTTGTAAACCACTATTTTGAAGACCTTGAGGAAAACTATTTTAATCAAGGGATAGAATTGCTAGAAAAGCGTTGTAGAGATTGTACTGAAAAATAAAAATATTTTTGAAAAACTAACTATTCTCTTTCATTGATAGGCTAAGAAGTTTCCGTACCGCCCTCGTATGGCGGATATAGGAAGACGTAGACCAATACTGATAATAAACTTCTGGAATATTTTATAACCCCATGGAACACTAAATAACAAATTTCAGTCATTTCGGTGGGATATTGACGCCACAACCTTCAGAACTACGAAAGTCGTGAGATTCCTTTACGAAAAATTTCACATGTAAAGTTTTATACCTAAAATGAAGACTAAATAGCAAATTTCAGCCATTTCGGAGGTGAGGGAAAAAACTTCAAAATACTGAAAATCGGGTGGTACCGTTCTACGGGGGTTATATGAAGGGTGAACCTATACCGACAAATTTCATATGTAAATCTTCATATCTCAAATTAAGACTAAGTACCAAATTTCAACCATTTCGGTGGATTATTGTGGCCACAACCTTCAAAATACCGAAAATCGGAAGGACCCGTTCTATGGGTGCTACATTAAGGCGTGGACCTGTACCGACAAATATATGGGGAAAAGTTGTATACCCCCAACGAAGACTAAATATCAATTTTCAGCCATTCAGTGTTCTATGGGGTATGTATTTAGGTTTTCAAGTTCTTTACATTTTTATATTTAACGTCCTTTAACTTAAATTCTGTAAAATTGTGGTAATAATCGGACAATCCGAACAGAAGTTATAAACAAATATTAACTTAGCATAGTACTGAAGGTCAAAGAAATTTCCAAACTGTAACTGTAAAATTTTGGTAATAATCGGACAATCCGAACAGAAGTTATAAACAAATATTTGCTTAGCATAGTACTGAAGGTCAAAGAAATTTCCAAACTTTTAGATCTTGTCCTGCAAAACTCACTGTTCAGAATTAGCAAACTATTATTTGGAGGTGTCGAACGTCCTTTAGCTTAAATTCTGTCAAATTTTGGTAATGATCGGTCAATCCGAACAGAAGTTATAAACAAATATTTACTTAGCATAGTACTGAAGGTCAAAGAAATTTCCAAACTTTTAGAGCTTGTCCTGCAAAACTCACTGTTCAGAATTAGCATACTATTATTTGGAGGTGTCGATATGTAAAGTTTCATACACAAAATGAAGACTAAAGGCCAAATTTCAGCCATTTCGGTGGGATATTGTGGCCACAACCTTAAAACACCTAAAATCGGGAGGTACCATTCTATGGGGGCTATATTAAGGCGTGGACCTATACTGACAAATATATGGTATGCCCCCAACGAAGACTAAATATAAATTTTCAGCCATTTCGGAGAAATATAGAAGCCAAAATTATCAAAATACCGAAAATCGGGAGGTACCGTTCTATGGGGCATTAGTAAAGCGTGGACCTGTATTGGCAAATTTCTGGGGGATAGTTTTAAGCGACCCACGAACACTAACTACCAAATTCAAGCTATTTCGGTGTGGTAATGAAGCTAAAACCTTCAAAATTCCGAAAGTCGGGCGGTACCGTTATATGAGGGCTATATCTAAACGTGGACCGATATAGCCCATTTGCAATACCAAACATCCTAAGAGTAATAGAAACTTCTAAACCCAATTACGTAGCTCTATCTTAAAAATTGCGATCTTTATCATGATTTCAACGAACGGACGGACAGACATGGCTATATCGACTTTACCCTGATCAACCATATACACACTTTATAGGGTCTACGATGAATATTTCGATGTGTTACAAACGGAATGACAAATTTAATTATACCCTCCATACTATGTATGGTGAAGGGTATAATTATCTAAAGATGCCCGAATACACCAAAACTCTAAATCGTACCTAAACACAAGGAATCTGCCAAAATTAAAATCACGTGTTAGCGTTAATATTGTACTTTATCTGAATTTAATAAGTTTTGACCCACAAAACTTCATTCTAGATAGAAGACGTCAAAGACAAAAATATTCTCCATCAAATAATATAATAACTAGTGGAGAATATACCACAGTAAACAATGGAAGAAATATTTCTTTATTTTATTATATATTTTATTTAATTTTTTGCTTTTAATTATTATATATTATTCCATTCTATTTGCATTAAATTTTTATGGTTTTAATTGCTTGAATAGTTGTTTGTTGGTCTACTTTTAATACAAACAAATATTTCAAATTTAATACGCTACCTCTTTGTAGGTTCAGGGCTTTCAGGAAGGTTTCTGCCGTTCCATATGTATCGATCTACAAAATTTGACAATTCGTGTGAGAAGAATAAAAATTTTTACAAAAAGAGGGGGTTAGCAATTTACATTTAACGTGTTTTATAAAACTTGCGTCATTTAGGTTGTCAATTCCATAGAATATGTGTCAAATAAATGACGTAAATTCCCTAAACACCTGTTTTAAGTCCAAGTGTAAAATGTGTTTTATTTATATAATAATAAAATATTGTGGATAGCCGGTAATTTGTATTAACGAATTACAGACATTTTGTAAAGATGTCAGTAGATGTATGAACTTTCAACTAAGAACACTTAAAATTACTTAAAAAGTTGAGATACATACATACAGCAAGCCACACATCACATTACAATTGGGGAATAGGAAACATTTTTCATTTATTGCAGTGTTGGCGATTTTTATTTCGAACGCCATAGTTTTATTATGGCAAAATAATTATGGATATTTTTTAATTTCGAAATAGATGGCGTTCTAACGTTTATTCGGGTTATCGAGTTTCTTTGAAATTATTGAGATTTTATGATGTATGATAATTTTATGATGCCACCTGAAAGTAAAAATCCGAATCGTAAATAATGTGGAAATTTCATTAAGGGTTTCTTTATTCATGTAACATAATATACACTAGGGCTATGACTCTTTACAGCCTCATATCCATGTATGATATTTTGATGGTTTTTTCCCTAAGATTGCATAAGATCTTAATTATAAAGTGATTCTATAAAAAAAGCTTCCGCACAAAAAGCTTTTAAAGTTTTTATTTTTCAAACATTTTTTAAAGTCACTGTAAACTGAAAACGAGATATAGGACATACGACATAATCAAAATGACATAACCTATAACATATATATCACTTTATAGTTTATATAACATTATTTTAGGCATTAATAGAAAAAATTCATTCATTCTCACTACAGGAAATCATTTTTGAGAAAAATTTCAAAGAGTCATAACCGTAACACACACACGGCATTTCATCATTCCAACAACAACAATTGTTCATTGTTCAAACATATGTGGTTAGGATGGTCATAGAGAAAATCTGGCATTTTTGCATATTTTGACATATTTGCATAAAATGAGCATATGCAAAACCATATGCAAAAATATATACAAGGATTTGTGGTCTAAAAATCGCAACGAAAGGACTGAAATGTGGTACTAAGTCTTCATTAGGGGTATGAATTTTTACACCTGAAATTTGTCCGCATGGGTCCACGTCTTCATATAGCCCCCATAGACGGTACCTCCCGATTTCCCGTATTTTGAAGGTTGTGGCCTCAACATCACACTTAAATAGCTGACATTTTGTATAAAGTTTTCGTTGGGAGTATAAAACTTTCCACCTGAAATTTGTCAGTATAGGTTCACGTCTTCATATAGCTCCCTTAGAACGGTTCCTCCCGATTTTCGGTATTTTGAAAGTTGTGGCCTCAATATCCCTCCGAAATGGCTGAAATTTGGTATTAAGTTTTCCTTGGGGGTATACAACTTTCCATCTGAAATTTTTCGGTATAGGTCCACGTCTTCATATAGCCCCCATAGTACTGTACCTCCCGATTTCCGGTATTTTGAAGGTTGTGGCCTCAATATCCCACCAAAATGGCTGAAATTTGGTATTAAGTCTTCCTCGGGGGTAAACAACTTTCCACCTAAAATTAGTCGGTTTAGTTTCAGGACTTCATATAGCTCCCATAGAACGATACCTCCCGATTTTCGGTAGTTTAAAGGTTGAGGCTGTGGTTATATATTTCTCTATTTTATTGACTTGTCTGAAAAGAATTTTTAACAGAAAAATTGTACATACAAACATTTTTTACGTATTATTGAAATATTTGTTGCATAAGAAAATATGTAAAATGCATACATTTTTGCAAATGCAAAATTTGCATAATTTTGCATATACTCGTATCATATGTTTCGATTGCAATTTAATCAGAAGCCAAAAATATGCCCAGTCCCAAAATTTGACATGAATCGGACCAAAAATAGG
Source organism: Musca autumnalis (assembly GCF_047663935.1). NCBI lineage: Eukaryota > Metazoa > Arthropoda > Insecta > Diptera > Muscidae > Musca > Musca autumnalis. The sequence goes on from NW_027411644.1 coordinate 210,966,321, forward strand.
AGTTGCATAAAATTCAGCTGTCTATTTATGACACACCACTCAGCCAACTCTTGTGTTGAGCGACTTCATTTTGGTGGTTGGTTCTGCTTGGTTGGTTTTTAAAATGTTGTTGTGTACCTTGGATGGTCTTGAACATTTTGTTGTGTGGCTTGGATAGTCTTGAACATATTGTTGTGTGGCTTGATTGATTCGAACATTTCGTTGTGTGGCTGGATTGACTTGAACATCTCATTGATTCGGCTTAATTATTTTTGAAAATTTCGTTGACTCGACATTTACTTGACTCGTTTGTAGCATTGACATAGAACGACTTATCTTGTTTTTTCTTCCAATGCTTGAATGAAGAAACAAGTGGCTTGTGCAGATGTTTTACTGATATCTGGCTAATTATCTGCAAAAAATGGACCAAGTAGTTATTTTAGTTTTTCTGTAATAATCTTCTTAAGTTGAGAAGTCAAATTTTAGTCGGCTACTTAAAACGCATTTTTTTCAAAACTGGATTTTTTGAGATGTGTCACTCTTGGAGTAAATGAGGGATATGTCTGTTAGTGTGTTCGAATTTTTATGAGTAAAAAGTTTCTATGAAAGAAAAGTAAACTGGAGGAGAAAAAACACGAAACTTTCTTCGTTATCCAAATTATGTTGGTGTTTGTTAAAGTTTTGTTTCCCTGCCTTCTTTGTATAAATTTTGTGCTATTTATTTGATATTCGTGTTGTTGTTGTTGCGCATGGTCTTCAACTACCCATAGATACCGTGCAAAGAAATAAAGAAAAAAAGGATATCAATAAGAAATGTGGATAACATTGTTGCATTTTGTTGTTGTTGTTTCTTTTTTACTTCTATCGTTGTTAAGTTACAGGATTTTTTCTTGAGTATTCATTCCCATTAACAATCACTTTCAATTTTCTTAAAGAACAGCGCATTCCATTTGTTATACAAAGTAAACAATAACAAAGAAAAAAATTCCCCTTTAACAATCCATGTTGTGAAGACCAACAATCAACTTTGTGAAAAAGGAAAAACTTTCCATGTTTCAATGTAATAAAAAAGTACTATTGGAATTGTTCTTGATATTATTTTGTTATCTTTCTTTTCTTCGCTCTCATTATTGAGGCATTCATTGGCAGAAATTAACTTCTCATTGAAATGAAATGTCGTCTGCCATTCAGCCACAATGGTCATGTCATTTAAAGCCTATTAAATAGTCTTGTGTCAGAGAAAAGTTTTTGTCAATAATTTGTTAATGCACATTTCTATAATCTGGTTAATTTTAACTAGCTTTTGTAACAATGAGCCAGTTTAAGCCATCTTTGCAGACAGAAATATAAAAAAACAAGTGAGAACGGTGGCCGACCGAATTTTTTTACCATCCACCCTTCCGAAACATGCACCAATATTAAAACGTTCCGAATTGAGATTTCGTATCCTTTGATAACACGCAATACAAAATTATAGTAAACTCTCGAAAAACATAAAATTATCCGTTCATGGGGGCTATAATAAAACCCGTATATGGCCAAAAATTTATAAAATTGAGTTTTCCAATTAAAAAAAAAACACATAATTTTTTAGATGCTACTGAAATATTTTTTTGTACATAGCTTAAGAAAAAAATTTTCATTCCAAAAATGTTTTTGTAAATAACATAGATCGTTGCGAGCAAACGATATAACTCTTTTTAATTTGAATGTTTAGAACAAATTCTAAAAAAACCGTTAATAGAATTCTTACTCTTTGCGATGATGCAAAACCACTCCCGAAATGTCTAAATGGATTGGCGAAAAATCAAATTTATGACAAAATTTTACGTATTTGCAAACATATTTTTGAAATACAGTGACTGTCACTGAAAACTATGTAACCTGAAATAATAAATGTAAAGGTTGATAACTTGGAAACGAGTTGAGATTTTTATACCCTCAACATTTATGCTAACGAGGGTATACATATACACTTTCAAACGGGCAAAATGTGCCTCATCGAAATAATGGTTTTAGACCCCAAGTATGTTTGGACGAAATGTGTTTCAATCAGTTTGAAGTCGATTTAGCAATGTCCGTCAGTCTGTCTGTCTGGCTTGCTGGTGCGCACGATAACTCTCGAACGGATGAACCGATTTGGTCCAAAATTTGGCTTTCGCAATATTTTGTCCAAACTTAGTTTAAGATCGAAGATGGGTTATATCGGTCCACTCCTTCCGGTACCTCCCCCACAAAAGTTCGAAAATGTTCGGACAATTTGTGCGCACGATAACTCTTGAAGGGAAGAACCGATTTGGTCCAAAGTCTGCACATCGTGAAATTTCTATCAAGCTTAGATGACGTTTCAATATTGACTCAATCGGTCCACGCCTTCGGGTACCTCGCACACAAAATTTCGGAAAAGTTCAGGTTAGGACCTGTTCTCCAATAGTTTTAATTTTTATTGTAGCATCTTGTATTCACGGCCCCACATACGACGGAACAAGTTTCATAAGGGGCAAAATCCTACTTCCTGAGAAAATTGCCTGAAAGGTTCAAAAAACCCCTATGGCACCTTGTGTAGTGGTTGGAGCGCAAGATAACTCTCGAACGAATCTGCCGATTCGATCCAAAATTTAGCCTTCATAATATTTTGTCCAAACTTAGTTTAAGTTCGAAGATAAGCCATATCGGTTCACTCCTTCAGGCACCTCCCCCACAAAAGTTCAAAAATGTTCGGAAAAATTGTGCCCACGATAACTCTTGAAGGGACGGACCGATTTGGTCCATACTTTACGCATCCTAATATATCTACCAGATATATATCGGGTTTGAATATGGACAATATTTGCCCATTCCTTTGGGTACCCCCTACACAAAATTTCGGATAAGTTCACTTTAAGACCTGCTCTTGACTAACTTTGATTTCTGTTGAAGCAACTTGCAACAGCTGTCTCAATTACAACGGTAAACGTTTTTTCAGTGGCAAGTCCATACTTCATGGGAAACAACCCGAAAGTTGTAAAAACCCCTGTGGCACCATATGTAGTAGTTGGAGTGCACAATAACTCTCGAACTGATAGACCGATTTGGTCCAAAATTTGGCCTTCGTCATATTCTTTCCAAACTTAGTTTAACTTCTAAAATGGCCCATATCGGTCCTCTCCTAAGGATATCCCCCACAAAAGTTCAGCATTTGTGTCCAAGTGCAGTTTAGGATCTGTTCGTAGATCCTTTGGAAATGTCTACCGATTATGTACAGCCATATTATGTTTTCCCTGGCATACTTGTCTAACAGGTGAACGATAACCCACTGAAATGACTAGTGGGGGCTATATCTATCGAAAAGATATGACTCTCAAAATAAGATCCACTTCCGTAATGCACTATGTCGGCCCATTCCGTCCTCCGCAAAACTGTTGAACTTTAATCCTAATCCACATTTTTTCGGCAAGTTCAAATGTCCAAAAAGTTACACAAAATTCTGAAAAGACCCTAAATACATTCGATCTGAAAGTACCAATTAACATAGGCTGAGGGTATATCTCTGTCGGCAAAGACCCCCAATGTGGTATTTTGAGATGTGTGTCCGTTCGTCCGTTAGAGTTGCGTCGTTCATGAACGAACCGGCTCAAAGGAACGATTCCGTGAAAAGAACGAACGGATCCGTATCCAGCTCATTCTTTTATATCGTTCATTTAGATCCCCGATGGCCGAGTCATTGCTGCTTACAAAATTAGCAGCATTGGTTTTGCAGTCAAACTCTAAACAAACGCTGCGTTAGCGCAGCAGCACAAATTTCCACACAAAACAAACAATGATTCAGAGAGCTACTCTCGCTCAGTAACTCACCTCATTCAGTAGCACATCTCGGTCATATCTTTCTTTTGCATCATTCGTTCATCTGGTTCTTTCATATCAAAACCACCACCACTACGTTCAGAAACAAAACCACCCCCATTAGCACACAAACAAGCAAGTAACACAACAGTGTGTCATTCGTGACCGAACATTATCAAAAGAACGATTCGGTGAAAAGAACGACGGAGTCATATGCAGCAGAGAACGAACGACTTCAAAAGAAAATAATACATTCAAATGTATTGTTGAGCGAAAAAGAGCCAACGAACGAAGTAAACGACCCGGATCTTTTTGGTGAACGGAATGAAAAAGATCGATCCGCTCAATGAACGAGATTGCCAAACACTATCGTCCGTTCCTCCGTCTGTCCATTATAAATTGTAATCAAACTCCGGGCCGCAATTTTGGACCGATCGTCACGAAATTTTACATGGAGGTCGGGATCAGGCAGGAATAGACACCTATTGCTATTGGTGTTGATCGTGAAATATTTAGCGGGTGAAATGGACCAAGAACATAATTTTTGTACAATTTTGTAGCGGTTCTGTAGGTGACAATAATAGTCCGATCGCCTCGAAATTTTCAATAAGGTAAGAGTATACGACATAGAAGAAGCTTGCAAATTGAGATGATGATCAAATAATAGTTAGATGGTTGTATGGACCACATCTCTAGTGTGAAAATTGTGAAAATTTTTAATATACAGCTTAAATCGTTATTTCTGGAAGACACATTTCGCACACGTGAGTTATATTTGGAAGGCGATTTCTCGACCTTTCAACCTTTCGCAATTAAAGCTCAATAGTCACGAAATTTTGCACGAGGTAAGAGTTTAGGTAGAAGAAGATGACTACAATTTTGGACGATGATCTGATATTATTTAGCGTGTGAAATGGACCATTAGTTCATTTTATAGAAGATATAAAAATTTAATTTTGATCCATATTTTAATTCCTGAAGAGCATACGAGGGACACTAAAAACCCCTTCTGGCCTAGGCAACACGCAGTGTCGCCAGGTTTCATTTGACATTTTTTTTTTAAAGCTTGACAGTTTTTAGCCTAAGCGTACTTAGGACAGTTTGACATGCGACCATGTGTTGGATTGTTTTCAGTGGCTTAATTGAGACACCTCCAAAACATGGTTTTTGTGGGCTTTTACAGCAGCTTTGGCGACGAAAATCGTTGACCACGCCTTTTTTCTCAATGTGCAGCAATCAAATGAAGTCATTGGATCTCCAGTCAGGGCTGTACTGCGCATGGCACATCAATTCCACAGTTTGTCCGGTGTGAGAATCGATGTTATTGGTCGAAGTGTGAGAGCTCGCATTGTCATGATGCAGAACGATTCGATTTTTCTTGTTCGTTTTTCGAATTTCTCAGGAGACTTCAGGCAAACAAACTGTAGTGTAAAAATCAGAATTAACCGTCTTACAAATCTGAAGCCGTACAGTCCCCACACGGTCAATTTTGCCCAAGAAACATGGTACCATTTGCTTTGAAGGTCTTCTTCCATGAACAACTTTCGTTGGATTGGGCTTGCTTTCGAAGACCCAAATGGTCGATTCCTGTTTTGTTTCGGGCCCCTAAGCATAGATACAAGATTCGTCGTCAGTGACGATCTTATAAATGTCGTTTGAAGCACCGCGATCGATTTTATACACAATTTGTTTGCACAAATCCACCAGAGCCTTTTTTGAGCGATTAAGAATTTTGCTGGATCCAGCGAGAAAAATCCATTTTTGCGGCCCAAGGATGCTTCTATCTCACAGTATATAAAATGGTGATCTTGCATTATAAATAAAAGAATTTTGATGTGCTAGTAGCTAATTGCAGGGGTAGTGGAGCAGGGTATCACATGGTCGGCCCCGTCCGACTATAGCATTTGCTTACTTGTTATACCCTACACCACTTTGTGGGGAGGATATTATAAGTTGGTTTAGGCCAAAAAGTTTGTAACGCATGGAAATAATGGTCGTAGACCCATACTTATATATACCAAAATGAATGTCTCGACGAGCTGAGTCGATCTGGCTATGTGTGTTTGGGTGTTGATGAGGGTCCCGGAGGGGAAGAAGCCTATTGATTTTGGTGATGGTCGGGTAATATTCAGGGGTCGGAATGGAGAAAAAGTCAACGTTTTATTTCAAAGCAAAACATGCTAATGAAAGTAGACAAAATCACCTTTAAAACGATGTATAGTAGGTGGTCCGTAGGTGGTCAAACAACGAAGATATCGCAATAGTAGCTTATACAACCCAACTTTTCATTTTTGCGATTTTAATTATAATGACGAATATCACAGCTTTGGACGGGGAGCTTCCAAAAGCAAAGCCTGACTATGAAAGTAGAATATCCCACCTTTACAATGATGCAAAGTAGTTTGGCGTAGGTGGCCAAATAACGGAGATATAGCAATACTCGGTAATACATCCCATTTTAGAATTTTTTTTTTTCGAAATCGAGCTACAGGTCGCAATTTTGATCGGATCGTCACGAAATGTTGGGGGTTAATATGGGTCCCATAGAGGAAGAAGCCTATTGATTGTGATGATGGTCGGACAATATTCAGGGGTCGGAATGGGCAAAAACTTATTTAAAGAAAAGGTCAACGTTTTATTTCAAAGCCAATATCTCCGTTTCTTTAAGAGGTATATCAAAAGCAAAACCTGGCAAGGAAAGTAGAAAATATCGCCTTTACAGCGATGTAAATAGGTTTTCGTAGGTGGTCAAAAAACAGAGATATCGCAATAGTCGGTAATGCATCCCATTTTCGATTTTTTTGTTTTTTTTTGTAACCGCGCTACAGGTGGCAATTTTGATCGGATCATCACGAATTTTTTCGGAATAAGCAAAAAGCTTATGTGGAGAAAAGTCGTCGTTTTTTCTTATGCGAATATCCCCGCTTCTGGTAGGATTATTCCAAAAGAAAAGCCCATCAATGGAAGAAGAAAAGATCTCCTTTATGTTGATGCAAAGTATGTTGGCAAAAGTGGGTAAACAAGCAAGATATCGCAAAAGTCAGTAATATGTCAAATTATTTGTAATCACGCTACGGATTGGAATTTTTATCGGATAGTCACGAAATTTTAGGAGTAGATGGGGGCCCCATGATTTTCGGATAATATTTAGGGGTCGGAATGGGGAATACTCATGTGGAGACAAATTCGAAGTTTTATTCTTTGTGAATATATCGGCTTCAAGTAAGAGTATTCCAACGGCAAAGCCTGTCAATGAAAGAAGAAAATATTACCTTTACATTGGTGTAAAGTAGGTTGGCGAAGGTGGTCAAACAAGGGAGATACCACAATAGTCGGTAATGCATCCAATTCTTCCATTTTTTGCAATCACGCTACAGATCGTAATTTTGATCGGATTGTCACGACATTTTGGTTGCTTATGGTGGTCCCAGAGACAAAGAGGCATATTATGTTTGGTGGTAGTCGGAAAGAAATTTTTACCAGTGAAAAGCTTATACTCAGGGATAGTGGTGTAGGATATCACATGGTCAGCCCCGTCCGACTATAGCATAATATTAATATCTCCCTAAAAATGTAGGAAAAGACCAAAGTCGGGCGGGGCCGACTATGTAATACCCTACACCAGTCGAAATATGTAAAAATAGAATAATTAGTATACATCCCAATACGCAAATGCTTAGCTTAATGATGAAAGTACTTAGCTCCAACGCCACGCCAAGTCTTATTAAAGTAAATTTGTTGAACTCATTAAACTCCAAATGGCAAATTGGAGCCATATTTGGGGAAAATCGTTAAAATACCTATAATCGGGAGGTACCGTTATATGGGGGCTACAAAAAAACATGGACCTATCTTAACAATTTTAAATGGCGAAATTTCGTGGCCACTGGGAACCACATATGTAAAATTTCAGGTAGTTCAAGCAAAAAATGTGGCTAAGATCCCTAAAATACCTTAAATCGGGAGGTATCGTTATATGGGGACTATACCGAACCGTGGACCTATCTTGACAATTTTTAGTGGAGCAATTTCGCGGCCATTGGGAACCTCAAATGTAAAATTTCAGCTGGTTTGGGCAACAAATGCGGCTAAGATCCTTAAAATACCTTAAATCGGGAGGTACCGTTATATGGGGGGCTATACCAAAACTTGGACCGATATAGCCCATCTTCGAACTTGATCTTCCGACGGCTAAAAAAATTGTATTCCCCAATTTTCAGCGAACAAATGCGACCTGTATGTTGCGAACGGACGGACGGACGGACATGCATAAATCGACTCAGAAAGTGATTCTATGTATATCCCTAGAAGGAACTATGGGTCTATCTCGCTTCCTCGGTCCCGTCCCGACTGTAGCCATTGTTCACTTGTTTCTTAATATTTATCTTATCGCCGATATTGTGGTCAATACAATTCTCATCAGTTAGTTTTTGTATGTTTAGATGAGATAAAGCAATTTAAATTTGCCAATACCTTTATGCCTTTACCTAAGTAAATGCGTGTTGCGTGTGCGTTCAAAAAAAAACAAAAACAAAATACATGTATATGTTTTTGTTGTCAATTTGAAATACATGTATTTTGTTTTTGTATTTTTGAACGCACACGCAGCACGCAGTTAATTAGGTAAAGGCTTTAAACTGTTTCCCATCAGGGATACCATTATCATATATACTTGAACATAAGCTAGAAAGTACTCTGTCTACTATATACAAACACAAACACACAAAACCCATAATAAAGATGAAAATCAATAGTCTCACAGTTCGTAATGGTATTACATTCTTCTTCAGTCAATATAAAGCAATTGCATACCGCAATCTTATTCAGAAATAAAACTGTTACCATATTTCCATAAAATCGCATCACAGACATCTTTCCTGCTCTCCGTTTTTGTTTTTTGTTTGCACTGACGCTTTATTATACGACACAAATTGATTTTGGAATTGAATTCCATCACCGCAGAGGAAATTTACCACGAAACACAATTGCCGGGCAAAATAACAATCCAACCAGTAGCAGCAGAAACGGTTGTACTAGCAACCAACAACAATAACAACACTAAGGACAACAACAACAAAAAAGGGAAAGGAACAGCCGCATCACAGCAAGAATAATAACGGGTAACAGTAGGAAGGCATACGAAAAAAATAACACCAACAGCAATCATCCGGCAATACACTATGAATTTGTTGTATCCAATTCAATACAGCAGCGGAAATACAATACGAATATAACGACACCAAACAACAAAAACAGAGATGGAAAATGCGGTTGTAAAGTAGAACAGGAAAGGTGTAGCGTAGAGAGTATCGGTGCTAAGGGGCAAACGAAGAAAAAAAAAAACAAGAATCACGATTGAAATGAATTGAATAAAATCATATTTTATGACAGTCAAGCCAAGCAACCAGCAACCAATGATGGAAAGAAAAGAAAAATGTCGGGTAAAGGACACTGAACCTAATGGGAACCGTTAAGCTTAAGGTGTTGAAGAAAATATGAAATCATTGTTTGTTGTTACTCACAGGGGATCCGTTGTTAAGCAGCACACAAACACCCAGCTACACCTCACCTCATTCAATGACCAGCACGACAACAAAGGATTCTTTCAATCCTTTTGTGTGTTTAACAAAACGACAAAACAAAATAAGAAAAATAAAAAAAAACAAAACAAAAATAAAAATAAAAATATGCTGTGATTGCATTACTCGTCCGCTTATTTGCGGTAGCTTAAATACCATAAAGCATATAAAATATTCCAACATATGATGACATTTCATTTATGGAATTGTCCCAGTGCAGCATGATTGTTTTTGTCACATTTGTTAGTAAAGCAAAAGAAAGTTGAGGGGTGAAAGGGGTAGAGGATAGACATTGAATAAATAGAAAGGAAAGTAACAAATTTAAATAAAAATGGTCAAGTTAAAAACCACTTTACTGCAACGAGTAACAATTTTAGTGAACCCTGCAATAAGATGTATGAATCCTAATTGACTACCGAAAGTTTCAATTTATGAATATGTGAATGGTTTTAATTAATAATTTGGTAAAATGCTCCAAATATAGCTGGGACATTCGTTATTAAAATTAAAATTCAAAAAAGGAAAAATGGGATGGATTAGCGACTATCATCTCCGTTATATGATCATCCAACCAACGCCAACCTACGATGAATCATTCTTTATGAAAGATTTTAGACTTTCATTGTCAGCTTTTCTTTTGGAATACACCTATCAGAGGCGAAGATTTTATCATATAATTAAAACATTGACTATTTTTCTATAAGGTGACGCGACTACAAAGAGCCAAAATTTTGAGTAGCCTAAAATGTATTCCAAACTTAGTTTGAGTTCATCGATGGACTGTACATCGCACAGTGGATGCGCCCATGGGACAAAAATCAAAAATGTTATGTCTGCGTATAACACTTTTATGAGCGTTAAAGTGTTATAAACATTCCAAAATTCACTGTACTAACAATGTTTTGACAATTTATATCGGTATACTCTGATGGGAGCATCGTAAACATATGTGCTGATTCTTAAAAATAGCGCGTTGAAAACGGAAAAAAATAAAGTGCTTTACAAATAAAACAAAAATATATATGAAATCAAATATATATAACGATTTATAAAATAGAAGTTGTTATTCAAGATATGAGCTTATTTTCTATATCATTTCATCTGTGCATAGTGATCCTTGTGTATTAATAATAACAGCCAACAAAATATGTTAAAGTATGTAATATTTTGGTTTTTTGACAAACTTCCCATAAGCTTTTAACTAGCTACCGATCTCCGCCGCCTCACTAGCATTTTTCTCTAGCTTTAGGTGTCAAGATTTAAAAAATGTATAAGTTAGCTGCGGAAATTTGCGGATGAACATGGTGTAACCAATTTTGTGATATAACCTCTAAATGAAGAAATTGGAAAAGGGCCCAACTCCTTTAAAAAAAAACTCCCTAACCCTACAATTTTTGTTACTGCTTTGGTCCAAACATTGCATATCGTAATATTTCTCCGAATCTTAGATAGAGTAATGATGGTACATATCGGTCCACTCCTTCCGGTACCTCCCCCTTTAAAGTTCAAAAATATTCAATAACATGTAACGCTCGATTTCTCATAAACGGAGCAACCGATTTGGTCCAAACTTTGGATCTCGTAATATTTTGTCCAAACTTAGATTAAACTCGAAACTAGGCCATATCGATCCACTTCTTAGGGTACCTACCTCACAAAAGTTCAACATTTTTGTATAAGTGCAGTTTAAGGTCTGTCCGAGGATCCTTTGGAAATTTTTACCGAAGGTAGTCCTTGTTATCCTGTTTACAGCGATATCATGTTTTTCGTCCATGCTTCCTGGTATAATGGCTCTAAATTAAACAGTGATCGACTGAAATGAGTGGTGGTGCAAAATCTATCGACAGTAATAACTCTCACAATAAGACCCACTTACAAAATGGAGTACATCCGTCCATTCCTTCGGGTACCTCCTCCGAAACCTTGTGAACTTTAATCAAAATCCATATTTTTGTCGGCAAGTTCATACGTCGAATTAGAGGGCACAGAATTCTGAAAACCATCTAAATACATAGTTTTCTGTGAAAAACAGATTTTCAAATCACACAGACTAAGGGTATATCTGCGTCGGCATAGCCGACGGATACTTTTTTACTTGTTTTACATTTATTTTTTTGTACAACATTATGTGGTACTATTAATTAATATGTATTTATATGGTTTTAGCATCGAAATGATACTTAAGCATGCCCGATCATGCTCAAAATTTGTGATGATTCTTGCGTAGTGATAAATACACAGTCCCTAAAGTTTTAAGATGATACACCAATATTTAATATTTTTGTCGCACTGCCCTAAAGGAATGCATCCACTGTGCATCGCTTGCACACAACGTTAAATTGTGATTTCACGAATTGTGAAGATTTGAACCACATATTTCTTCCGAATTAGTTGTAACTAGACATATTCAATTCTTTATGAAATTCTTTGGGGTTGAAATTTGTCAGTATGGGTCCACGTTTTGATATAAACCTCATAGAACGGTACCTCCCGATTTTCTGTAAATTGCTGACATTTGGTATTCAGTCTTCGTTGGGTGTATAAAACTTTCCACCTGAAATTTGTCGGTATAGGCCCACGTCTTCATATAGCCCCATTTGGACAGTTACTCACAGTTTTTCGGTATTTTGAAGGTTGTGGCCTCAATATCCAAATAAAATGGTTGAAATTTGGCATTTAGTGTCCGTCGGGGGTAAATAACTTTCAACCAGAAAATTGTCGGTCTTCATATGGCCACATAGAACAGTATCACCCAATCTTCGGTATTTTAAAGCTTGTGCACTCACTATAGCATCGAAATAGATGAAATTTAGTCCTAAGGCTTCGTTGGCGGTAAGGACCATTCAATCTGAAAGCTGTCGGTGTACTTTCCATCGGAAAATTGTATAGGTAAACGTCGTCATATAGCCTCCATAGAACGGTACCCCAGATTTTCGGCATTTTGACTGAAATGACTGCAATTTTGTATTTAGTCTTCGCTGGAGTGATAATACTTTTCTTCAGAAATTTGTCGGTAATGGTTTACGTTTTGATAAAGCCCCCATTGCGCATCATAATATTCATACGGGAAACAGATCAGGTTCTTAAATAGACTATATATTAGGCCGGGGCGATTTGAAAACCCTAATGGGTCCTTCGCCTTTCTTATTCCTGGGATTGAACTGAGCAAAAAAGTCCACTAGAGCGTAGGTCTACGTGAAATCGAGCCTCCGATTCTGACTTTAAGTTTTTTTATCCACGTTTTATGGACATTTTGGCATATAACAGGCAAACCATTGGGATTTTTTATCAAACACAAGGACAAAAATTGTAGCCAAGATAGTAATTAAGAAATCTCGAATACTTCGCGAAAGCATTGGAGCGGTCCTTCAGGAAGTTTTGGCCTTGAGAAGGTGCAAACTTTTCGAAAAATGTCAATAAATGGCACTGTGCTACAAAAGTTGACCAGAAAAATATTTAAGCGTTCTGATGCAAAATTATATCGTGTTGGGATCCATGGACAACGACAATGCCTTTAGTTCGTTTGGGTCACTTCGTTTTATTTTTTTATAACGGTAAAATGGTGAAAATCTGGGTTTCTTACATTTTCAAATTTAAATGGACATATCTTCTTTTTTCACAACGGATTTTTATTGATCCTTCTTCCTTTTAAAGGGGTGAATAATATCTTGCGAACAAGTTATTACTTTTTTAAATCGGTTAACATATGGCTAAGTTATAGTGGTTTAAGTCTGAAAACCACCACGTGAAGGGCCCATTATGTTTTTTTTCCTTCGATACAAATCGCCCCGGCTCATTCGAGTACCTCCCACACAAAATTTTGGATAAGTGCAGTTTAAGAGCTGCTCTCGAACCCCTTTGATTTTTGTTGTAACAACATGTATTCGCTGTCCGCTTTACGACGGTACATTTTTTTCAGGGTATAAAAACCCCCTATTGTGCAATCTGTAGTGGCTGGAGCGCACTATTACTCTCGAACGGATCAGCTGATTCGGTCTAAAATTTACCAAACTTAGTATAGGTTCGAAGATGAGCCATATCGGTCCACCCCTTCGGGTACCTCCCCACTTTTTCACTAAAAGGGTTCGCGCTATATCTGTTGAACGGATCAACCGCGTTTAAGTGTACTTTAGGATCTGCTTCAAGATCCTTTGGAAAATTATATCGATGCTACTCATTGTGGTCCGGTTTACAGCGATATTATGGTTTTCGTGGGCGTATGAACTTTCCGACAAAAATATATATTTGGAATAAAACTCGCTAGTGGTCCGGAGGAGGTACAGCTAGTCACCGTATAACATAGAGGTTTTGGACCACTATATCAGGCGCCCTGATATAGTGGTCATACGCCCTGATATAGTGGTCCAAAACCTCTATGTTATACGGTGACTAGCTGTACCTCCTCCGGACCACTAGCGAGTTTTATTCCAAATATATATTTTTGTCGGAAAGTTCATACGCCCAAAAGGGGTCACAACATCTGAAAACACCATAATTATTCGGGAAAAGGATTTTTATGTAGCCGGTATTCGATTCTATATCGTCCATAGATGATATAGGTATATCTCTGTCGGCAAATCCGACTGATACTTTTTCACTTGTTATATTTAATCTTCGCTAGGGGTACAACATATATTATATATATTAAACATATCTTTCAAAAAATTAGACATTACGTGTCCGCATTACGCGGCCTATACCAAGCCCCATATAGCGGCATCACTAGATGCAAGCTTTTTAAAGATTTCATTCACATTTATTTGCCGAATTGGCAGTTAATTGGAATTTTGTTTTCGCAGGGTCTAGCCCCCATGAACCGGTATTGCACAATTTGATGTATTTCGAGGGTTTTTTGTCAAATGTACGAAGCGCGATTCCTATAATTTGGTATTGCGTGTTGTCGGACGATACAAAATCTTTTCAAGTGTTTTGCTACATTTCCCTTCTGAAGTGGATTTAACTCGGTATTTTGGTCCCTCAATGGGAAAAAATGCCACGTATAACATTTTCAATTTAAAGGGATTTTCCAGAAAATACCCCTCAACGTGTAGGAAGAACTTAGTACTTTCGTAAGCGAAAGGAAAATAATTTTTCCTGTTTGCTTAAATACAGTTCGTGATGGAAGGTATAAAAATCAAATATTGGCCTTTAGACTCCACTTACTAGGATGCTGTAAGGAGCACACTCATGAGATATGCCTTAAACGACGTAAAATCATGAGTTCTATAATCCTATTATGAGTTTTGTATATTATCTTGTTGCGCGTCCGAATTATTAAAAAAATTAAAAAAAACCCGAAATTCCGGCTTCAACATGTCAGCATCAATTTTAGATGGATGCAGTGGACATATCGAAAAATGGTACACTAGTATCATATTGCCCATGAAGTATTCTTTGAGTCTTTCTTTGGGCATATGTCTATAAAATGTAAGGTTGAGCAAGAAATCGGAAGGGAGCATAAACAAATTGTTGGCTTCAACCCATTTTTACCTATTTTTCTACATTGATGCCAACACAGCTTCCACGTTAATTGATTTTAATGGTCGACCTTATGGGATTCCTCCTAAAACACTTCATTTTAAAGAACTTCAATCATACTATATAGATTATGTTAACAGTTCGCGAATTCTGAATGGGTGAAACTCGGATTCATCGATTGTAAAACATTTTTGATTTTCGCCATATACACTTTCATACGGGCAAAATGTGCCTCATCGAAATAATGGTTTTAGACCCCAAGTATGTTTGGACGAAATGTGTTTCAGACAATTTGGAGTTGATTTAGCCATGTCCGTCCGCCTGTCTGTCTGGCTGGCTGGCTGGTGCGCACGATAACTCTCGAACGGATGAACCGATTCGGTTCAAATTTTGGCTTTCGTAAATGAAATGAAATTTCTACCAAACTTAGGTGAGGTTCCAATATGGACTCAATCGGTCCATGCCTCGGGTACCTCCCACACAAAATTTCGGAAAAGTTCAGTTTAGGACCTGCTCTCGAATCGTTTTGATTTTTGTTGTAGCATCTTGTATTCACGGCCCCCCATATGGCGGTACAAGTTTCATCAGGGGCAAAACCCTACTTCCTGAGAAAATAGCCTGAAAGGTTCAAAAAACCCCTATGACACTGTGTGTAGTGGTTGGAGCGCAAGATAACCCTCGAACGGATCAGCCGATTCGATCCAAAATTTGGCCTTCATAATATTTTGTCCAAAATTAGTTTAAGTTCGAAGATAAGCCATAACGGTTCACTCCTTCAGGTACCTCCCCCACAAAACTTCAAAAATGTTCGGAAAAATTGTGCGCACGATAACTCTTGAAGGGACGGACCGATTTGGTCCATACTTTACGCATCCTAATATATCTACCAGATATAGATCAGGTTTGAATATGGACTATATTTGCCCATTTCTTAGGGTACCTCCCACACAAAATTTCGGATAAGTTCACTTTAAGACCTGCTCTTGACTAACTTTAGTTTCTGTTGAAGCAACTTGCAATCGTTGTCTTAATTACAACTGTAAAAGTTTATTCAGTGGCAAGTCAATGCTTTTTGGGAAAACAGCCCGCAGAGAGCACAATAACTCTCGAACTGGTAGACCGATTTGGTCCAAAATTTGGCCTTCGTCACATTTTGTGCAAACTTAGTTTAACTTCTAGAATGGCCAATATCGGTCCTCTCCTTAGGATACCTCCCCCACAAAAGTTCAACATTTGTGTCCAAGTGGAGTTTAGGGTCTGTTCGGAGATCCTTTGGAAATTTATACCGATGATGTACAGCCATATTATGTTTTCCATGGACAAGTCCATGCTTCCTGGCATACTGGTCCAACAGGTGTACGATAACCCTCTGAAATGACTTGTGGGCGCGATATCTATCGAAAAGATATGACTCTCAAAATAAGATCCACTTCCGTAATGCACTATGTCCGTCCATTCCCTCCTCCGCAAAACTTTTGAACTTTAATCCTAATCCACATTTTTGTCGGAATGTTCAAATGTCCAAAACGTGCCATAAAATTCTGAAAAGACCGTAGATGAATGCTTCAATTCACATAGGCTGAGGGTATATCTCTGTCCGCAAAGCCGACTGATACTTTTTTACTTGTTACCGAAGGTTTCCCTAGTGGCCATGTTTACAGCGATATTAGGTTTTTCGTAGGCTAGTGTGACAAAAAGCTATATCTATCGATATCCCCGCAAATTTTTGAGCGTTAATCCTACCCATACTTTTGTCGGTTCATACGACCAAAATTTTGAAAAACATCCTAAATACATAAGTTTTTGGGAAAAAAAGTCGGCAAAGCCGACTAATACTTTTTTACTTGTTTATATTTCAATGGATTAAACGTTAGTTTAGTGATTAATAGACAAAAGTTCATTCATTCCCGCTAAGGTAAATCGTTTTTGAAAAATGTTGTTTTGAAAAATGTTGGGTTATTTTATTTCATTGATTTCTTCATTAAAATGTGTCTATAAAATTTCTATTTTGTTTCAAAAATGTGTTGCATACATTTGATTTAAGATTTTCGGTGTTCTTCGCGAGTTTAAGTTCTACACGACTGCTACAAAGCAAGTGCGTGATTTTGACATTCTGTTTGTACTAAAGACAGTCCTTTCGAAATACATAAACCCAAATTTACATGGAAAAGTGTACTTTTACGTGTCGCATAGATTTTCGTTTCGAAGGTGTTTACATGAACAGAAATTGATTCTTTCCCCTTCTGAAGCGCAAGAAACTTTTCGGTCGACATACATGAAAATGCTGTTAGAGCTCACTTTTCGATTTAGTTTTTCCAAAATGTAAAAAGGTTACGACATTTTCAAGCAAAAAAATCAAACAGATTTACCGACAATTCTATTTAAAACATCCTAAAACATTTATCTGTTTTTAGACAATTTTGGTTCCCAATCAGGACGAAGCTCCCATAAGTCGTAGTGGTTTTCATTCTCTCAATAAGAAAAAAATTTAAATGTCTTATTTACTGTATGGAAAATTGTATATATATCGGTAACAACATTTGCAACAAAATTTCAAATATTTCTTTTTATTTTCACGGAAAATCAACAATGTGAAACAAAATTTGGGAGCAAATCTAAATTATACTTACACAGAGTCCGCATAAATCTCTAAAAATTAAACTAACAATAACAGGGAAAAATATTGTTTGAATATTGTTGCAAATATATTTTTTTGGCCTGCAAAAACTTCACCAAGAAACATGGTTTACCGTAGCGAAAACATAGTTGCCCGAAATCGGGAAATAGGATACAGAAACGTGTTGACTTCTACACATTTTTAACAATTTTTTCACCTTGAAAGCAACACAGCTTCCACGTGAATTATACTTTATGGTCGCAAATGTTTGATTTTTTACGACACTTAATTTTAGAGAAATTCTTTCACCATAATGACACCATAAACCTCAGGTTCAAGCATTGAAAGCATTTTAAATCGTTGTTATGTGTATATGAAGTTGGCGACGTATGATCGTTTTATTCATCAGTATTGATAAACAATACGCAACCCTATGCAAATAATATTGGAATTTGGTGTTCACATATTGATTTATTTTTCAAGAAAGACATGCGAATAAGGGGGACGAGCAAAAATTCGCCAACAGAGGATTTCTGGTGAAACTACAAATTAATTCCATGTGGAGAAAAAAGTTGAGGTTAAATGTCATTTTTAATTTTTTTAGTAAATGTTATACATTTATAAATTTCGATGTCTATGTTTACGAACTTAGACCATTTTACAAATAAAGACTGGTTACTTTAATGGATTCTTTGTATTGCTTAGAATGTTGTCACAAGAGTACAACAGCCACCTGTCTGTCCTTGATGAAAATTAGCAGCAATCGAAAGACAACTCTTAGAACTAAATACCCACAACGCTTAAATAAAGGAGGAATTCTAACCAATGTTTCCTTAATTAAAGTGATTTCTGTTAGACATTTTACATTAGGGCCAAAATGAGCACATACAACACACACACTTTAGTGCGCCCAGATATTTGCTAAGGTATCCTTAAAAAAAAAACAAGGACATGATTTCCACAAGTACTAGCGGGGAAAACAATCGTAAATGACTTGGAAATAAAAATAAAGAGTTGTATTTATTTAAGTGTATAACCTAGTACAAAAGTAACATTATGTATTCATTTAATGTAAGAGATATAAATGTCCTTATAAAGCCTACACCCTTTAAAAATTACTTAAGGAATTTTGCTGATAAAAAATATGACTACTCCCGGACATTAATATGAGAAAAGGGAAATGCAACATTTGAAAAAGTATTGAAGGTTATGAACTTTTGCTAACTAGATTTATTGAGACAATATAATTATTGTAAGCCATACTAATTTTTAAGCCCCAATATACGAATATTGAAATTATGTCCATGAAGAGTTGGACCCACAGTGCGAAAACTTTAAAACCTGGGAACAAGCGCCAACGGAGGAATGAATTGTGCGAAATGTGTGCGAAATATATATGGTCCATATCTGAAATCAATTTCCGATATCGAAAATTTTGGGACTTCTTGACATTATATCCATGAACAGTTGACCCACAGTTCGAAAACTATAAAACCTGGGAACTAGCCGCTACGGGGGAATGAAATGTGCCTCAAGTAGCTACCGAAATATATAAAGTCCATATACGAAATCAATTCCCGATATCGAAAATTTTGGGACTTCTTGAAATTATACCCATGAAGAGTTGGACCCACAGTTCGAAAGCTATAAAACCTGGGAACAAGCGCCAAGGGGGAATAAAATGTGACTCCAGTAGCCACCGAAATATATTCAGTCCATATCTGAAATCAATTTCCGATATCGAAAATTTTGGGACTTCTTGAAATTATATCCATGAACAAGCGCCAACGGGGGAATGAAATGTGCCTCCAGTAGCTATCCATAAAGAGTTGGACCCACAGTTCGAAAACTATAAAACCTGGGAACAAGCGCCAACGGGGAATGAAATGTGCCTCTAGTATCGAAAATTTTGGGACTTCTTGAAATTATATCCATGAAGAGTTGGACCCACAGTTCGAAAAGTATAAAACCTTGGAACAAGCTCCAACGGGGGAATGAAATGTGCCTCCAGTAGCTACCGAAATATATTCCGTCCATATCTGAAATCAATTTCCGATATCGAAAAGTTTGGGACTTCTTAAAATTATACCCAACAAGCGTCAACGGGGGAATGAAATGTGCCTCCAGTAGCTACCGAAATATATAAAGTCCATGTCTGAAATCAATTTCCGATATCGAAAATTTTGGGACTTCATGAAATTATACCCATGAAGAGTTGGACCCACAGTTCGAAAACTATAAAACCTGGTAACAAGCGCAAACGGGGGAATGAAATGTGCCTCCAGTAGCAACCGAAATATATTCAGCCCTCGTATTAGTCTTCAATCAGAGTTTACGAATTTAGGACTATTACAATAAATTGGGACAAATTGATAATAAATATCTGTTCAACACCAACGAGAAGTTAATAAAAATTAATATCAAATGATCTTCGCCCTAACAGCAAAAGTTCATATAAATAAAGCAGCTTGAGCCAGGATGCGATTTGAACCCACGTCCTCGAAAACATATGAAAAATATTATCACGATGTGTTGGCGTTCAAAGCCCAACGCACAACTTCCGAAGGCTGCACCAAAAAACCTTTTGTTGTGGAAGCCAAGCAGATTGAATGGGAAAAAAGCTTATCAGTGCAAAAAAACATTGGATTTGAAAAATTAAAGTTCGATGGCTAGCTTAGACTCTTAATTACAACATTCGCAGTTACAATATTACAATAACTTCGATATAAATATAATATTCGAAGAATTGTCAAGAGAAACCACTACCTGCAAAAGCCGATATGTCTTATGAGCTGCTTAACTAACAGCTAAACCGGTCGCCGGTGTTCGGTTTTCGTTCTTCATGTGCAAAATATTCGATCATTCAGCTCAACTGCAACGAGAAATTAATAAAAAATAATTAAAAAATTATCAGTCGGCTTTGCCGATATACCCTCAGCCTGTGTGAATTGAAACTTTCATATATTGATAATATCGAATCTACTACCGGCTACGCAGATTTTGAGTCCCTTTTTTGTCGACCACAAAAAATATATTTGGTTTGAAGCTTAAAAGTGTTGCGAAGGATGTATGTATTTGAGGGAATGGACCGACATAGTCCATTCTGAAAGTGGACCTTATTTAGGTAGTCATTCCATTCCATAGATATTGTGTACACCAGTCATTTTGAGCTGGTCACCGTAAAATGGGCCACTATGTCAGGATGTATGGACTTGCCCATGAAAAACATAATATCTCTTAAACAGTACCACAAAAAGTAGCATCGGTATAATTTTCCAAAGGATCTTCGAACAGATGCTAAATTGCACTTAAACAAAAATGTTGAACTTTTGTGGGGGATGTACCCTAAGGAGTAGACCTATATGAACCATATATTTATACAACTATATAACTACATTTGGACAACAAATTAGAAGATACGAAGTTTGGAGGTTGCTCCGTTCTTTAAGTGACATTTTTTAACTTTTGGGTAGCGGTACCGAAAAGTGCGCATCAATAGTGCCCACCTTCGAACTGAAACCAAGTTTGGATAAAATTGAAAAAGGTCAAATTTTTGGACCGAATCGGCTGATCCCTTCTACAATTATCGCGTGCTCCAGCCGTTACACATTGTATCACAAGGGTTTTTACAGCTTACGGGCTATTTTCTCAAGAAGTATGGACTTGCTCCTAAAAAACTGTACTGTCTTGCAATCGAATGCAAGTTGTTACAACAGAGATCAAAGCGATTCAAGAACAGTCCTTAAACTGCATTTTTCCGAAAATTTGTGTTTAAGTTACCCGAAGGAGTTGACATATATAGTCCATATTCGATCCTGATCTATGTCTCGTAGAAATATTACGACGTGCAAAGTACAAACCAAATCGGTTACCGCCTTCGAGAGTTATTGTGCGCCATTTTAGTGACAAGTTTCGAACTTTTGTTGGGGAGGTACCTAAAGGAGGGGACCGATATGGCTCATCTTCGAGCTTAAACTAAGTTTGGACAAAATATCACGATGGCCAAATTTTGGACGGCATCGGCAGATCCGTTCGAGAGTTATCGTGTGCTCCATCCACTATACATGGTGCCATAGGGGCTTTTTACAACTTTCGCGCTATTTTCTCAGGGAGTATGGACTTGCCCCTGATAAAACTTGCATCGTCATAATTGGGCAGCGAATACAAGCTTTTACAACAAAAATCACAGCGATTCGAGAGCATGTCCTAAACTGAACTTTTCCGAAATTGTCTGTGGTAGGTACCCGCTAGAGTGGACCGATAGTGTACATATTGGAACCTCATCTATGTCCAGCATAAATTTCACGATGGACCAAATCGGTTACTACTTTCGAAAGTTATCGGCGGAACAATTTTTCTGAAAATGTTCGAACTTTTGTTGGGGAGGAACCGGAGGAACCTCAAGGAGGGGACAGATATTGCCCATCTTCGAACTTAAACTAAGTTTAGACAAAATATTACGAATGACAAATTTTGGACCTAAACCGTTGCTTCGTTCGAGAGTTATCGTGCACACCAGTTAGCGAGACAGACAGATAGACAGGCAGATGGAGAGACGGGCGTACATGGCTATATCGACTCCAAACTGCCTGAAACACATTTCGTCCAAAAAAACAATTTATTTCAATGATGCACATTTTGCCCGTATGAAAGTGTATATACCCTCGTTAGCATAAATGCTATAAATAAATAAAGCTCAAAGGTGTTGCGTAGGAGATGCCTGAAGTAATGGACCGGGTTGTCCATTTTGGAAGTGGATCTTATTGTGGGATTCATTCCCTTCGGTAGATATTGCGCCCACCAGTCAATTCAGCTGATCATCGTATAATTTAGAGATTTTGGACCATTATATCACTAAGCATAGACTTGCCACGAAAAATATAATATCACTGCAAACAGGACACAAGGAGCTTCTTCGATAAAAAACTTTCAAAGGCTCCTCGAAGAGATCTTAAACTTCACTTAAACAAAAATGTTGAATTTTGTGAGATAAGTACCCGATATGGCATATTTTGGAATTTAAACTATGTTTGGAGAAAATATTACGAGAATAATGTTTGAACCAAATCGGTAAGGCGAATAATTTTGAACTTTTGTGAGGAGATACCCGAAGGAGTGGACTGACAAGAACAATATGCAGTGTTTGGACCAACGCAGTATCCGATTTGAGAGTTGTAGTGCGCTGCAGCCACTACACTTGGTGGCCGTAGGGATTTTTCTAGAGCTTTTGGACCATTTTCTCACGAAGAATAGACTAGGTCCCGAAATGTGTACCATTGTAATAGAGGCTTTTAAGACAACCTGCTGCATAAAATAAAGCAATTCGAGAGGAGTGAGGCATTAAACTGCACTTTTCCGAAATTTTGTTGTATTCAAACGTAAGTGAAAGCAAAAAAGTTGAACTTTTGTGTGGCAGGAACTTAATTTATGTTTGGACAATATATTACCAAGGCCAAATTTTAGATCGAATCGGTTATTCCGTTCGAGACTTATCTTCGCAATAGCTAGACATACAGACGGACGGACATGGTTAAATCGACTCCAAATTGCCTGACACATATTTCGTTCAAACATATTTGGGGTCTAAAACCATTTTTTCTATGGGGCACATTTTTAGTCGTGTCAAATATACCTTCGTTAGCCTATAGGTTGAGGGTTGAAAATTGTAGGTGAAAAAATGGGTGACCACTGGGAACCTTAAATGTCAAATTGCAGGTAGTTCGGTCAAACAATTTTGCTAAAATTCTCAAAATACCAAAAATCGGGAGGTACCATTATATGAGGACTATACCAAAACATGGCCCTATGTTGACAGTTTTTGGTGGAGAACTTTTGTGGCCACTGGGAACTTTAAATATCAAATTTCAGGTATTTCGGTCAAAAAATGTAAGTTATATCTTGAAAATACCTAAAATCCGGAGGTACCGTTATGTGGGGGCAATACCAAAACGTGGGCCGATATAGCCCATATTCGAACTTAACCTACCTGTGGAAGAAAGACTCTCGGGTGCTTCCCCCTTACTACGTTGATGATTGTAAACATGATCACTCCTATTAAAACCGAGAAGTGGCCTTTATATGGATTATAGCGCAAAATAAATAAGATATAGATTTGTGGATGAATAAGTCGAAATTGTCTATCCTAGAACGAAATTTACAAAGAAGCACATACAGTTTGCAGCGACTGGGTTCTTAAACCGTTTGCGTCATCATCTAAGGAAGAATGTTCTTTCCCGGTAAAATAATTACAACATAGAAATCAGGACCACAGGCACTACTTCTGAAACGTTTGGACCAAATAATAATCTGTAATATTACAGAATTGGTAACTCTCTTTGACGGACATGGCTTGATATATATCAAATTTACTCACTGGTAAAAAAAATCACTTAGTTGCAAATTTAGTTTAATCATTATGCTTTTGAATCAACAAAGTCAAATAATATTATATTCTCACTCACTTCTGAGTTAGCTGACCTATTACCCAAAACATGGTCCTTATTGCTAGCATAGACGAACAAGCAAAAAATGTTTTACTCATCTCCTCTTTTCTTTCGACAACAATAAAGTTTAATTTAATGATGTGTGCCCTATATAAATCCCCATAAATACCTATGACAACAATATTGTCTGGGAGAAAATATTCATAAGACAAAATAAACAAAGAATGTTGATAGAAAATCTGGCTGTATTGCGAAAATAATTAAAGCAAAATCAGAAAAGCAAATATTTGTTTTTACTTTCTTAGAATTGAAATATTCGAGTGCACTTTTATAACCAAGATGGCTCTTAGTACATAGGCGACGCAGCGATGTCCTTGCAGCTTTACGTAGTGTATGTGTGATTTGAACGCTTTCATTGTGATTTTTTTTTTCTTCTAAGTAAAATAATATGATTTCTAAAGTGGTTTCACAGTCAAATTAGTGTATATAAGAAAGGTTGTTGTCTTCATAGTTGCCAACTACTCTACTCGCCCTATATTACAACAATATGTGATTTTTTACCATATAATGATATTTCCATCGACTTGTTTCAGGAATTTAAATCATTCGATTTAAAGTTTCCTAAAACATATTGATCGCTAAGTTTGATAGATTACTATTTTAAATTATAATCCATAAACCTAACCGACAGCAAATAAAATAAAGGATATAAACAAGAAGGAAATTGTCAATCGATTTAGAAATAAATACTGATAGACCATACATCGATTTTTTATTTATCAAACTTATTATCTCACAAAATAAACATTATATACAATGCATACATACATATGTCCCCATACACGTCTCAGACGAAACGCCGTACAGTGGTTCAGAATCGTTTTTTCCTTGTCAAGCCTCTGTAACTTTTCAAGGGATAGAGATATTTTCATAATTTCATTAAAATCCGGCCTAATAGTTGAAGAGGAATTAAAGATCAAAGTTAAAAAATTTTAGGGTTTTTTCTTATTGCGAATCAAAATATAGGTGTTTTTTGAGTTTTTCATATGTTCTAACTATTTAAAAAAGTCAAACACCAATAAAAACCCATAAAAATGCAAAAAAAAAATAAAAAAATTGTTTAGAAAAAATTTTTTCAAAATATTTAATTATTTCCAAAACTCTTATAAAAACTCATATTTTAAAAATGTCTGTTTATGTAAAAAAGCTTTAATTCATATCGGAAACTGTATGGACGAAACCAACATTTTACCCATGTAATATCAAAAAAACCAGTAGGAAAAGACCAAAGTCGGGCGGGGCCGACTATGTAATACCCTACACCAGTCGAAATATGTAAAAATGGAATAATTAGTTTTTAATTAATATGGAAGCTATACCAAAATTCGGGGCTATATCAAAACGTGGACATATGTATGTCCATAATTCTTGGTGGAGAAGTTTTTTAATAACCCAAAACAAACATTAAAGTAAATTTTTTGAACTCATTAAACTCCAAATGGCAAATTGGAGCCATATTTGGGGAAAATCGTTAAAATACCTAAAATCGGGAGGTACCGTTATATGGGGGCTACAAAAAAACATGGACCTATCTTAACAATTTGAAGTGGCCAAATTTCGTGGCCACTGGGAACCACATATGTAAAATTTCAGCTAGTTCAAGCAAAAACTGTGGCTAAGATCCCTAAAATACCTTAAATCGGGAGGTATCGTTATATGGGGACTATACCGAACCGTGGACCTATCTTGACAATTTTTAGTGGAGCAATTTCGCGGCCATTGGGAACCTCAAATGTAAAATTTATGCTTCATTCGGGAGGCCCTTTTTTATGGTGCCTATATCTAACTATGTATGTTGACAATTTTTGGTGGGCTAGAAATTGGGAGGTACTGTTATGTAGGGGTTATAATAAAACATGGGCCTATGTTGACAGTTTTTGATGGGAGCCTTTAATGTCAAATAACTCCCAATTCGGTTAAAAAATTTAGCTAGAATCTTCAAAATATCGAAAATCGGTACATAACGTGGGAACTTCAAATGTCATTAACAGCTAGTTCGGAGGTATCTGGGCTATACGAAAATATGAACTTTAATGGACCGTTATATGGGGGCTATACCAAAACGTGGACCTATGTCCACAAGTTTTGTAATATAAGTTTATTGACACTTAAGAACCCTAAGTGTCAAATTATAGCTGCATCGGTCTGAAAATGTAGCTAAAACTGTCAAAATACCGTAAATCGGGGGGTACCGTTATATGGGGGCTATACCGAAACGTGGACCTATGTCCACAACTTTTGTTATATAAGTTTATTGACTTTTAAGAACCCTAAATGTCAAATTATAGCTACATCGGTCTGAAAATGTAGCTAAAAACGTCAAAATACCGCAAATCGGAGGGTACCGTTATATGGGGGCTATACCAAAACGTGGACCTATGTCCACAACTTTTGTTATATAAGTTTATTGACACTTAAGAACCCTAAATGTCAAATTATAGCTATATCGGTCTGAAAATGTAGCTAAAAACATCAAAACACCGTAAATCGGGGGGCACCGTTATATGGGGGCTATACCAAAACGAGGACCTATGTCCACAACTTTTGTTATATAAGTTTACTGACACTTAAGAACCCTAAATATTAAATTATAGCTACATCGGTCTGAAAATGTAGCTAAAAACGTCAAAATACCGCAAATCGGAGGGTACCGTTATATGGGGGCTATACCAAAACGTGGACCTATGTCCACAACTTTTGTTATATAAGTTTATGGACACTTAAGAACCCTATACCAAAACGGGGACCTTTGTCCACAACTTTTGTTATATAAGTTTATTGACACTTAAGAACCCTAAATGTTAAATTATAGCTACATCGGTCTGAAAATGTAGCTAAAAACGTCAAAATACCGTAAATTGGGGGGTACCGTTATATGGGGGCTATACCAAAACGTGGACCTATGTCCACAACTTTTGTTATATAAGTTTATTGATACTTAAGAACCCTAAATGTCAAGTTATAGCTAAATCGGTCTGAAAATGTAGCTAAAAACGGCAAAATACCGCAAATTGGGGGGTACCGTTATATGGGGGCTATACCAAAACGTGGACCTATGCCCATAAGTTTTGTTATACATGTTTATTGACACTTAAGAACCCTAAATGTCAAATTATAGCCAAATCGGTCTGAAAATGTAGCTGAAAACGTCAAAATACCGTAAATCGGGGGTACCTTTATATGGGGGCTATACCAAAACGTGGACCGATATATCCCATCTTCGAACTTGATCTTCCGACGGCTAAAAAAATTATATTCCCCAATTTTCAGCGAAATCGGTCAACAAATGCGACCTGTATGTTGCGAACGGACGGACGGACGGACGGACATGCATACATCGACTCAGAAAGTGATTCTATGTATATCCCTAGAAGGAACTATGGGTCTATCTCGCTTCCTTTTGTATGTTACATACAAATGCACTAACACATAGTGGTGTAGGGTATAATTAAACAAGTAAAAAAGCATTAAGTTCAGCCGGGCCGAACTTTTCATACCCTCCACCATAAAATATTCTGAACTAAAATGGAATAATTACTTTTCATTCCTGTCCCCAACTTTAAGTGGGTACGTTAAAATGTCAGATAATGTTTATGTACATTTATGCTTCATTCGGGAGGCCATTTTTTACGGGGCCTATATCTAACTATGTATGTTGACAATTTTTGGTGGCCTAGAAATTGGGAGGTACTGTTATATAGGGGTTATAATAAAACATGGGCCTATGTTGACAGTTTTTGATGGGAGCATTTAATGTCAAATAACTCCTAATTCGGTTAAAAAAATTAGCTAGAATCTTCAAAATATCGAAAACCGGTACATAACGTGGGAACTTCAAATGTCATTAACAGCTAGTTCGGAGGTATCTGGGCTATACGAAAATATGAACTTAAATGAACCGTTATATGGGGGCTATACCAAAACGTGGACCTATGTCCACAAGTTTTGTAATATAAGTTTATTGACATTTAAGAACTTTAAATGTCAAATTATAGCTACATCGATCTGAAAATGTAGCTACAAACGTCAAAACACCGCAAATCGGGGGTACCGTTATATGGGGGCTATACCAAAACGTGGACCTATGTCCACAAGTTTTGTTATATACGTTTATTGACACTTAAGAACCCTAAGTGTCAAATTATAGCTATATTGGTCTGAAAATGTAGCTAAAAACATCAAAACACCGTAAATCGGGGGGCACCGTTATATGGGGGCTATACCAAAACGGGGACCTATGTCCACAACTTTTGTTATATAAGTTTATTGACACTTAAGAACCCTAAATGTTAAATTATAGCTACATCGGTCTGAAAATGTAGCTAAAAACGTCAAAATACCGTAAATTGGGGGGTACCGTTATATGGGGGCTATACCAAAACGTGGACCTATGTCCACAACTTTTGTTATATAAGTTTATTGATTCTTAAGAACCCTAAATGTCAAATTATAGCTACATCGGTCTGAAAATAACGTCAAAATACCGCAAATCGGAGGGTACCGTTATATGGGGGCTATACCAAAACGTGGACCTATGTCCACAACTTTTGTTATATAAGTTTATTGACACTTAAGAACCCTAAATGTCAAATTATATCTATATTGGTCTGAAAATGTAGCTAAAAACATCAAAACACCGTAAATCGGGGGGCACCGTTATATGGGGGCTATACCAAAACGGGGACCTATGTCCACAACTTTTGTTATATAAGTTTATTGACACTTAAGAACCCTAAATGTTAAATTATAGCTACATCGGTCTGAAAATGTAGCTAAAAACGTCAAAATACCGTAAATTGGGGGGTACTGTTATATGGGGGCTATACCAAAACGTGGACCTATGTCCACAACTTTTGTTATATAAGTTTATTGATACTTAAGAACCCTAAATGTCAAGTTATAGCTAAATCGGTCTGAAAATGTAGCTAAAAACGTCAAAATACCGCAAATCGGGGGGTACCGTTATATGGGGGCTATACCAAAACGTGGACCTATGTCCACAAGTTTTGTTATATATGTTTATTGACACTTAAGAACCCTAAATGTTAAATTATAGCCAAATCGGTCTGAAAATGTAGCTGAAAACGTCAAAATACCGTAAATCGGGGGGTACCGTTATATGGGGGCTATACCAAAACGTGGACCGATATATCCCATCTTCGAACTTGATCTTCCGACGGCTAAAAAAATGGTATTCCCCAATTTTCAGCGAAATCGGTCAACAAATGCGACCTGTATGTTGCGAACGGACGGACGGACGGACGGACGGACATGCATAAATCGACTCAGAAAGTGATTCTATGTATATCCCTAGAAGGAACTATGGGTCTATCTCGCTTCCTTTTGTATGTTACATACAAATGCACTAACACATAATACCCCTTACCACATAGTGGTGTAGGGTATAAAAAGTGTTAAACGGACGGGACGGGTGCAAAGGCTAAAAGGGGACACTATCGGGCATCATTCTGTGGAAACGGAACTTTGTTCAAAGCTGTTCCTTAAATGTTCTAGTCCACTAAAATTGGAATTTTACTAAAATTTAGTACCTGGGGAAAAATAAAATAGCTAATATCGTGTAAATACTGCGTAATATATTGAAACGGTTCTTACGAGGGTCACAATAATACCTTCTGGCCTAGGCAACACGCAGTGTCGTCTGGCGTCATTTGAAATTTTTTGGAAAGTTTGACAGTTTTAGCCTAAGAGTACTCAGGACAGTTAGACGTACGACCATGTGATGGGTTGGTTACAGTGGCTTGATTAAGACACCTCTAAAACATGGTTTTTGAACGTTTTTACAGCATCTTCTGGCGATTGCTGCTATTTTTCGGGTTCATACGCATAGTTCCATGATGCGTCACCTGCATCCATCTTATGAAGTCTTTCGAAGGGCCGCGATCATACTTTTTCGACAGGGAATCCAACAAGAAAAACTACATATATGCCGCCTAGTGTTCATGCAATATCAAATGTTATTTGGTGGAATAAATGCCCAAGGTCGCATCCTTGCGTGTTGCGTAGGCCAGAAGGGTTTTTGTGACCCTATCTTCCTCCAGAAATTTGTAAATATGTCGTATATTCCAAAATTAGGGAAAAAGTGATCGTCTTAAGGATCACGCCATGCCCGCACCTCCCAATATTTTGGCCTAATTATTTGGTTTCCTTAGTTTCGATATGTTTAACAATCGGTGACGACAAAAAATGGGGTTTTGGCCAGGATAATCGATTCCTGAACCACTGAGTGCCGGAGACTTTTTTCATATCAATAAGATATTAGCTACTTTTTATAGACGAGTCCGCACTTATAGATGTTTTACCTGGCTGGAATACTCAGAAAATGTCGCCTATAATACGCTGAGGGGTATTGCCCGGGTTGCCAGGATTTAAACGAGGAGCTCTTAAACTTCACTTCTTTCGAATTTTGTGTGGGAGGTACCCGAAGGAGTGGACCATAGCCCATATTCCAACCTGATACATGACTGGATAAAATAATATGATGTACAAAGACTGCATCAATCAGAAACTCCCTGCAAGAATTATCTTGCGGATTTGCCATTTTGGGTTGTGCCGTCAGGGTTTCTTTAAACATTTTGCCCAATAAATCAGGAAGTATGGACTTGCGCAAGAAAAAAAGTGTACGGTCGTAAAGGGAGCCGCATGGACAACTTACTGAAAATTCAAAACTATCCAAGAGGAGCTGTTAAACTTCACTTTACCAGAATTTAGTGTGGGAGGTACCCGAGTGGACCAATACAATCCATTCTCGAAACCAATCGGGAGTTATCGTTCACATGATTTTACAGACAAATTTTGAAATTTTGTGGGGGAGGTACAGCAAGGAGTGGACCGATAAGGCCTATCTTCGAACTTAAACTAAGTTTGGACAAAATATTACGATACTCAAAATTTGGTTCGAATCGGTTGATCCCTTCGAGAGTTGTCGTGCGCACCAGCCAGACAAACGGACAGACAAGGCTAATTCGACTCCAAATTGTCTGAAACGAATTTCGCCCAAACATACTTGGGGTCTAAAACCGTTATTTCGATGAGGCACATTTTTGGCCGTATCAAAGTGTACTTTTAGCCTAAAGGCTGAGGGTATAAAAAGACCTTGACCACAAAGTCATCTTATAAAGGACCACGAGGTATTTTATAGAAAACTGCAATGTCTTCTTATAGAAGATCACAAGGTCATTTTAATGCAGATCGCAGATGGTCATCGTACAGAAGACCACATGATTTTATGGAAGACCACAAAGTCTTCTTAAAAAGATCACAAGGTTTTTTTTTAAAGATAAACACAAGGTCTTCTTATAGAGGATCACAACGTCTTCTTATAGATCACCAAAAGGTCATCACAGGTGCCATTTGATTGTTTTTTTTTTTTTTTTTTTGAAAATTTGACAGCTGTTTGCCTAAACGTACTCAGGACAGTTTGTCATACGACCATGTGTTGCGTTATTTACAGCGACTTGAAAAAATCACTTTGCAACAAAAGTTGAATTTACTTGGGAACATTTTCGTCCGTTCGATCATTTTTCACAAATTTCGACGTGGATAATCCCGCCAAGAGCGAATCGATCAAATTAAATCTTTGTAGGTCCACAAAGGGCATTCCTATAGCACTATGAAAACTAATGTAATGAAATCAATCGTGGTCGACACTCGCTAAACAACGAAAATCGTGAGGGTGGCCCAAAATGGGCCGTTGTGCCAGAAAAAAATTATGCCGTGCGTGAACGGATAATGCAAGATCGCCATGGTAAATATTCCCGTTTTCATTGTTAGGCCAGATAATTGTCGTTCAGCCCTCGTAGAAGTCCAGAATGTCTTCCTATAGAAGACCACAAGTATTTTTTATATAGAAAGCTAATACTGTTTTATGGAAAACAGCAATGTATTTTTATTGAAGCCACATAGCCTTCTCATAGAAAGCTACAAGGTCTTCCTATAAAAGCCCAAAAAGTATTCCTAGGTAACACCACAATGTCTTCTTATTGAAAAAGAATTTCATGCTGATGCTAAATTTGATGTCAGAAGTTTCTTTATTATGAAATTTTGATATATTTTCGAATTTGCTGTAGACATTCTACTCCTCAAATTAAATAATTTAAATTTCTAATTAGAGAACATCCATTGAATCCTATTCTCAAAATGTAGAAAAACAAGCTTCTTCTATTGAATTTGCCCTTAATTTCGTTTCTATGAAATGTATTTCGAATCTTATCCTTTCATTTAAAAGTCCTGCCTGTTTATAAAATCTACTCTAAATGAATTTGTGGAAAATTATATTTTCATGTACAATACACACGATATAAAACGAAGACAATAAGAGTGTTTTCCTTATTGTTTCCTTTACTCCATCCACAAGCATTTTGTAGCTGTCTTAAATTAAAAATAATTAAATTTAAAGCAGTAATTAAGTTCTCTACTTTATGTGTGGATGACATAAACATACTCCAGGAGGATATATTCCCAGACAAAGTGGTGTTGTTGTTATTGTTGTCGGCAGACTACTCTCTTTCGCTCACTTTATGTTGTACAAGCGTTACTTGACAGTGATGTTGATATTGCCAAGAACTTATGTATGGAGGTTGTTGTGTTTCTTCTATTCACTAAAGAAGAGTGTTTTGTAAACGTTCATCTATAACCATAATGAGGCAAATAAATGAGGTAGAAGGAGAGAAAGAAAAACTGGAAGTAAAGTAGAAAACATTTTCTTAAATATTTTAATAACTTGCACATGATATGAGTAGTGTGAGAAGTAAAAAGCTTATTTTCCTTAGTGGTGTTATGTTTTATAAGGCGTAACAAAACGCCAATTTAAAAATGGTATGAGGTGAAGTCGAATGATGTAAGTCTTACAGCCTAACATATTTACAAAAGACAACAAGGACATTTCAAATGCAATGCAACATTTCTTATTGCTGTTGGTTCTGACACCCTTGAAATGCATTTGCCTGCGGTACAGTAATCTCATGTTACTTTCTAAACAAATACATCAAAAATGGTATAATTATAAGAATTGTTACAAACACATGTACATACATTTAAGAAACACATCGTAATAAAAACATAACGATACCACTGTCGGTAAATTGTTACCAGCCCAGTCAAGGACTTGCAATGAGACAAAGAACTAAATTACCTTTAGGTTGGCTTTGAAAAGTGTAAAAACTGTGTGTGTACTTGATTGTATGCCGGAATGCATACGATTTTATCATCCCTCTTAATATACAAGTGTTATATTTTCCAGCTAACGGCATGTTTTAGAAGAAGCATCAGCACAACAATAACCTAAAAGATTTTCATTTGCAACATTTCGCCCGCTCTTCAACATTAGCTTTGTAAAGTACAGCGATGGTAACGAAGATGATGACGTTGGTGATGACAAAAACAACAACGAAGTAGATAACAAGGACATAGACAACAAAAATTAAAAGAAAAACATAAAACACAAAGACGAAAAAAGAAAGGAATGGAATCATTAGACATAAGCATGTTAATATACCAAAGGATTATGCAAATTAAATACATACTCTAACACATACATATACGGTAAAGAGTATATACACATACATATATCCACACTTACTTTTGCACACTTAAGTGACTGTAAAATAAGCTCGTCTTCATTGTTTAAAGTAGACATGCACACACTGTCAACCATTTGAAATTAGACAGTTTATTAGAGTGTCATTTTCGTTAGACAGGAAATTTGTAAAAGTGCAGAGATAACATATTTTACCGCATAGGGTATACTCGAGATGAGCTATTTTTATACCATACACCCATGTGGAATACCAAAATTTATATCTCGATGAGATAAAGCAAATTTGAGATGTCTGTTCGTCCGTCCATTAAAATTTTTTATCAAACTACAGGCCGCAATTATGGACTAATGGTCACGAAATTGTTTATGGAGGTCGGGTTCCGACATGACTTGACACCTATTATTATTGGTGGTGATCGGGAAATATTTTGGGGGTGAAATGGACCAAAAACAAAATTTGTATCCGATTTTGTAGCGGCTCTGTAAGCCGCAATGATAGTCGGATCGAAGCGAAATTTAAGGTATGTTTTGGGTTTACGACAAAGAATAAGGTAATATTTAGTGGGTGGGACCAAAACATTGGTATGAAAAATTTTCAAATTTTTAGTATTGGGAAACAATGCCCAGAGGAAGTGGTGTAGGGTATCACATGGTCGGCCCCGGTCGTTTATAGCCCTCTTTTACTTGTTTTTCCTAAGGTTGTTGTTGCTGTAACAGGATATTCATTATATGTCTGTATGTTCGCTTTTCTGCTCAAGGGGTTATGACCACTTGCAAATTTTAAAAAATCGAAAAACAATTATTGAATTTTTTAAAAGTACAGACTGAAAAGAATATGTTGCAAAAATTTCGAGTGGATCGGACAAAAATTAGCTCAGATATGAGCCTTAAAAAGGAAAAATGCTTTGTAATTTGGATGTAATATCAAAGTTTTAAACAAGGTTTTCTCGAAAAGGAGGACATTTTTATTAGATTCTTAATGATCGCACAATACATTATTTTATTTTCAAGATACAGTGGGCACCGCAAACTGCTTTAGTAAAAACAGTGTTTTCATCAAAAACAAAAATCCGAAAGTAAAGCAAAATTTAAAAAAAAATTGATAAAATTCTTGTAAAAAAATCATGAAAATGGGTTTTCCGTGCTCAATAAGTAGTTATAACCCCTTAATCTGGTTCTGCGTCTATCTACAGTTCTAGAAATTTAGCTGCTTTGAAGGGTTGTAGCTACAAACCTACTGGAGTTAGTTAAGAAGGCTTGACAGGGCAGTTGAAAATGTTGGGCAGATATTGTGCTCGGTGTCATCGATCCTTGCCCTATACTAATTATGACGGCTGCACCATCCAAGTGTCGTTGCGCCAAAATTGCTGACACCCCTCAGCTGCAAAATATTGAGCATGTTCTCAGAAGACCGCATTTACACGATATTTTTTTATCGCATATGCGACTGCATCTGTGTGAATGCAATTTAAATCCGCTTGATGGGCTTGTTGATCCCCTAGTTTCTCGGTTGTAACGTTAGACCTCTCTTTCTACATTATGAATATGCCTCCTGATATGCCTATGATGGATAGGATAGAGATGACTCTCACGGTAATACCCGAGCAAGTACTGCAGCGAAAGCATAACATTATGTTGCTCTACTGAAAAAATCGTTGTCTCCTCATGATGGTCTACTGAAGACATGAAGAGGCAACCTGTTGCAGATCTCCGGACGGCATTCTGACAGTTGAAATATTTTTCCATCGCGTTGCACTTATATTAGTGGACCCCACCCGAGCCGCATAGTTTACCACAGATCGACCTATCACGTTATTTGTGGTCAAGTTGAGACTTGAGGGCCTTGTTCTTATATCTCAGCTTGTCGCAGACAGCTTTGGCATGCGCAGGCGAGGTGCACATGCTGTCGAACCCCTAGAATATTGTGGTAGTTGATGGTCGGAATACTGCTGCCATCGACGATGACATTCAAAGCAGAACTCATCCCTGCGGGCCATGTGGTGAACAGAGTGCCCTTGGATTAAGTGGCGGATATATGCACATTCCTCGCGTGGAAATGTGGTAAGATCAGTCCACAAATGTATCTGGGAAGGTACCTGCCGCCAACATCGTACAATCATCTGGATTCTTTACGATCTCAAAAAGAGAGGTAGAGGTTAAACAGTTCCGGATATATCACCTCACCTTAAGGAACTCCCGATTCACTCTTCGGAGCTTGGACTTCTTGTTCCTGAATTTCAAGTACGATTGGCGTGCACACATATAATTGATTATCCAACGTTTATAATTTGGTCGGATGGTAGTCTGCTTGATGTCCTCAAACACCGTGGAGTGCTTGACATCGTCAATTGCTTTTGACAAGTCAAGTTCCACCATCACTGTTCTATCACACGGCTTGATCTGCTTGAGTATTCAACTAAAATGTGTGAAAATTGCGCTGTTGTCGTGCTTTGCTGCTTCGAAACCCAACGCTGGGGAGGAATAAACCTCTAGGGTCTCTGCTACGGGCGACAAAAGCAAAATCCGTCTATATGATTCACGTTTGCTGGCATCGCTGCCTGACAGGACCACCAAACCCATTTTCCAGACTTCACGAACGATGTGAGTGGTTAGCGACCGGTTCAGAACTTTAGTGAAATACTCGACTTCCGGCTCATCCAGCTATTTCAGCATTACCATGCTTTGGATGATTTATCGTTGCTGATTACATTTGCAACATAATCCATTGCAAATTGTTGTGGTTCATCCTCGACAGGAAGATATCTGATACAACGTAGTACTCTTCTCTTCGCCCTGTCACACCCGGATTCTCGACGAACTGTTGATTGAAATAACTTAATTACATCTTTGGATCAGTCAGTGTAACGTTGCAAAGGTGACTGAGGTCCAATCATTCTTTTTTCAGGGTTCGAGAGTAACTTACCCGTTGACCAAACTTAACTTATTCCGATTCCAATGTTGCAACTTTTCAGATAATGTAACCACTTGTTCTGTTAATGTTTACCGACCAACCTGTTAACTTCCAGTGTCAGCTCCCTAAATCTTGGGCCACTGTGGTTGGCACGACGAAGCTCATAATGCTTATTTGATAACCTCGTCGCCTCTTCTGGGGAATTTGGTACCACTTCGGGTATTCGACCAGCAGGCATATGGCGAGCTGCTGCGGCTGTGATAATGTCTCGGAACGTCCTCTCTACTACCCGAACATCAGAGGAGTTAAGAAGATCTCTGAAGCGGTGATTAGTGAGCTCTCTGGAACTATGCTAATGATGAAAGATCGGCGTGCAGAGGTTATGAAATCGACCGGTTTGCTGCTGGAGACAATGGATCTGACTCAAGAGAAAGGACAGGTTGCCAGCTGACATCATTTGTCAGACCAGGTGACACGATGGTTACAGCTGTCGAACTGTGACGCTCTCCGCTAATTCTGTTAGGGATATCCTCATTGACCTGTAGAGCTATCAATCTTTTCAGGCAGCACTATAACCCTCTGGTTGTTTCCAAGGACGGAATAACGTTAATGCACACGGTTAAGACCTGCAGTAAAGATATTTATCGGTTGGATGTATACGTTCATCAACTCAATCTCTGCAGTTCCGCGCCTGAATGCCACCCCCAAACATTTCATTTACTGGTCAGTAGAGACCGGCTCAAGCGAGAGAGGTCTGTATTGAAAGATCCCACCCCCACTTCAGGTGCGATTATACCTCAGTACATTGTAACCATTAAAACGCTGTAAACTGCAGTTGTTGTTGATCATGGTTTCCTGTACTGCCGCGACCATGATATTCTTCTGACTCACAAAATCCAATATTTCCTCGACCTTATCTTGGAGTCCATTGCTATTAAATTGTAAAAAAGATGCATTTTCGGTGATAGGAACAGCAACGGCTGGTGTTAAGTGCTTCGTATGCGGCTTCTGTTGGAGGGACTTCGAGAGAGTATTGTATTAAGATGACGATGAAACTCACTGTGTTTACGCAGCATGCAGCAACATAGTCTATGTCGTAGTTCCTCGCATGGACAAGTCCAGAACAACCCCTGAATTGAAGCCACCCCTTATTGCATCTCACTGACGTTTGAGTGTCCCGTCCCGGCATGCACCAAAAGAATCCGGAGCAGCCATTCCGGAATATGCTGTTCCGAACACTACATTACAAATACAAACCGGTGTATACTGAAGTGGCAGCCGCTGGCGGGAACATGGGTGTTGTGTGGTTTCGGGTCAACCTGCCGTAGGATTGCTTTTTTCCTAAGGAATTATATGTATATTAGCGAAAACTTTGACGCAAGCTCAGAAACGTGGTTTTGTTTTCGCAGAAAGATGTCTGAGAGTGCCCTTTTTAGACCATATAAAGGCTATCAGGTAAAGCATTATTTTATTTGTTATTTTAGTCTCGATAATCCGTAGAAAGGGCTACTTACACACTAAAATAGTCCAGAATATCGAGCTTTTTCTTGACGATAATCCGGACATCACTATCAAACATGGTTCTATGTCTATACAATTTTGGATTAGGGCTTTCCCATCCACTGTAGGCCATGTTTATATTATAGCCTTTTGCAGGGTTAATCTTCTTTATAAGGAGTTGTTTGACGTATATGTAATGGAATTGACATTTAACATCCAGTGGGTTTGTTAAATCCGGTTATATATAAACATACTATAAACTGCAAACGCAGAAGTACAGCCGCTTTAAATCGAAAGTGATGTTTTTATGTGATATTGTGGATCCTCGCCAATGTTAATTATTGTTTGGGTCCTCATATGGCGGTAGAATATTTATTATCATCCCAACGTTACCAACGTTTAAACATATTCTTCTACATCTTGCGATTTGTTTTGGCAGCACTCTAATACACGACACCTCTCTTCCTCATTCTCTTCAAACCCCATACATTCCATAAATAGCTGTTGGATTTTCATTCTTTCTGCTTTTTGTTTCTTTTTTTTGCATTTTTATTGTTTTAAAGTAAAAGAATGCTAAGACAACATACTTTTAGGCTGTAAACAATGACAACAAGTATGTTCAACTATGATGTGATGTCTTTGTTTCCTGTCATGTTTTTATGTTTTAATATGACGTAAATATTTTATACAGCTGTGGATATTAAAATGTCATCTGTTTAATCCCAACTGCCATGAAAAGTAATTCTAAAGAATGAAAAACTCTTTAAAGAGACGTATCAGATAACATGAGCATGACAATTTTATTACTCTTGTTGTGAGTTTTTATTAAATTGTTTTTGTTGGAATTTTAAATTCGTATTTTTAATTAAATATTTAATTGTCTGTACATGAAATAATAATATATTTCAGAGAAAAAAAAATAATAAAATAAATAAAAACATATGGATCATATGAACAGTTTTTAAAGCTTTCTAATAAAAAATCGAAAAAGTATGTGCCGCTTATCATATATTAAATAATTTTCCAAAATAAAATATATTTTTCAAAATTAACATAAGTTCGTAAATTGTTAAAAAATCATACCGAAAAAATTTAAATACGTATAAATATTGTTACATATAATAAATTGGTTATTATTAGAATAACAAATATGTTGGTTGGTTCCCGAGAAGTATTTTTTAAGAGCTACCAATGTCGAAGAATGTAGTGGCGAAGAAGAGCAGCAGGTCATGATTGTTGTGATGAGAGCCATGGTTGGTGTCGGGACAGCGGCGCTCAGTTATGCCTCAGTGGACAAAAATCCAAAAATGTGATGTTAACTTTTAGATATGTGGTTTGTTCCAGTACTGCAAGAATCTACTAATTTTTCCAATTTTTTCGAAAACATAAAGGAAAAACTGTTATCGTAGTAAAAATTAGTAGCTTTTTGCAGGTTCTAGAAGAGAGCAATATTTACGTTTCTTTCTTACAGTAAACACATCAGATAAGACGAATCTGAATGAATTTTGTCGATATGTGCATCCATAATAAAGTTATAGTTTTTTAAATATGAAAAATATTTCAGAGATATTCTTAAGCGATAATCATATGGAAATTAGACTACCTTTAAAATAAATATTTCTGAACATTTTAGTGATAATAAATGTTTTGGATAGGGATTTAATGGTTGGGCTTACTTACTTACTTTATTACTTAGCTGGCCTATTACAGAACATTTGTTCCATAGACCGAACTAAGAAAAGATCTCTAATTCTCTCTGTTTAGTGCTTCGCTTTTTGGAATACCGCGCCTTGTCATCTCTTTATCCACTTGTTTGCGCCATTTATTCTTTGGCCTGCCAATTCTGCGTGCACCGCCAATGTGTCTCGAATTTATACGTCTTTTTCGCGGGTTCATCATCGCTCATTCTTATAATATGGCCTAGCCAACTCAATCGCTGCATCTCGATACGTTTAACTATATTGATGTCGTTGTATAGCAGATACAGCTAGTGTTTCATACGACGTCGATATTCACCGTCAACGCAGATCGGTCGGTAGATCTTTCGAAGAATTTTTCTCTCAAACACGCCAAGCACTGCTTTATCTGCTTGCGCAAGTACCCAGGCTTCGGAACCATACATCAGCACGGGTAGTATCAGTGTTTTGTAAAGCGTTATTTTTGTTTGACGAGTTGTGGCTTTGTTTTTAAAGGGCTTACTTAAGACAAAGTAGCATCTGTTGGCCAATACAATTAATTCTTCTTTTTATTTCACAACTGATGTCGTTTGTTGTGTTTACGGAAGTCTTTTACTACATCAAAATTAAAGGAACCAACTTCAACAGTTCGTCCGATCTCAATGGACGCACTCCGCGTCGACACCATCAGCTTGGTCTTCTCGCCGTTTACCGCCAGACCCACTTTAGCAGATTCTCCTTCGACCTTCACTTTACTTCTTTTACTGATCGTCCTATGATGTCTATATCATCAGCATAAACAAGTAACATGTGGCTATTGCAGTAGATTCTGCCACTTTTTTGACGTTTGCCTCTCGTATAACCTTTTCTAGCAGGATGTTGAAATGATCTGAACCGATATGGACCAAAGTTGAAATTTTTTATTTCTATGCCATCATAAGTTCTTGTGCAAAAATCCATCAACCTAGGTCAACTCCTTCTATTTTTGTCCACTTTTGTATGAAAGTGGCAACACTGTGAGACGGTGGGAAGGTGAAACGAGACTGCAAAGCCATTGGCAATTGCATTCCCGGATTATCGAATGACAACAATCGCTTGTAATTTAAATGAAGGCAGTGGTATATTATTTTTAATAATCTACAACAATACACAGCTTCTGCCGTATTTTGTTTTGTTGTTCAAGGTCGCTCAAATCCAACTGATTTCCTCCTCCCTACACCATAGTATGGTATGTCCTCTCATTTTTTTTCTCGATACATTTGTGGTGTACTTCTTTTCTCTTTTCTGTAATAGCAAGTCTCTCCTGATCGTACTATGGGTTCCTTCTTGGAGACCATTGGTAACTAAGTATGGACTTCGCAGCTATTGACATTGATTGGGCAATTAGCTCATTATTCACTTGCAATGTATTAACAAACAATAACATTACTTGATTTTACCATATTGTTACGAAAATAACTGATAGATTTAAGAAATTTAGATGAATGTCTGTTAAGTTAAGAATTTGAATTGTAACGTAAATTTTTAGTAAGCATTTTGTTCATTTAAATCAAGTTTACAACAACAATTACGCTATAGAATTCCAATCACTATCGTTTACGTTTTCAGTTCTCCCTCTCTTATTTATATCTGCAACAACAACTATTATTCCAATTATGAAATCATCACAGAGTCCTCATTTACACTTTTACTTGCCTAAATTATTTTGTAATCTCACTCTCTTTTTCTGTTTATTTGTTTTACGTCATTACATTCTGACGTCACCTATATGCCCTACTGCTCTCGCGTGTTTATTGCCGCTGCCCTACTGTTTACATTAAATTTGTCTGTTTGTATACGGGTATGTGTGTATGTGCATCCGGATCTCGTTGGAACATAGTGGAACATTCTACATGAGGGATGCTAGAAACTTCTATGTATCGGCGAGCGGATATAAATACGCGGGTGCAGTTGCCGGCCTAGTTAGTTATGATCGGAACGCGATATTTAAACCGTAAGTGCAAGTAAAGAAGAAAAGTGGAAACCAACTACAGTGAAGTCGTGTGTGAATAGCTGAAGTGAATAAAGTCAATAAAGCATTGTAGAATCGTAATCTAAAACGAACCCTGTTTTATTTGGTACAAATCGTATCGGGGAATAAAACAACGTCTACACGGGATTAAGTTCAAACCGTAACAATTGGTGTCAGAAGTGGGATTACGAAGATCGTACAATGAAGTTCAAGGATCTACGAATGGAAGACTTGAAAAGGGAGCTTCGCAAGTTTGAGTTGTCGACTACCGGAAATAAGGCTGAGCTGCAAAAACGACTTTTGGAGGAGTTCGAGAAACGCAATATGGACATCGATGCATATGAGTTCGACATTCCGGAAGAAGGCTTACAGGCAGCTGCGGATAGAGGTGATGTAAAAGCAATGCTGGCATTGATAGTGCTGCAATTTAATGAGAAAATGGACGAGAACTCAAAGAAACTAGAAGAAAATACCAAAAGTTTAAAGGAGGAATTTGCGAAATTCGACGATAAATTGGAAGAAAGCTCTAAAGAAGCGAAGGAAATAGCAAAGAGCATGGAGGAGAAATTTGCCAAATTTGATGATAAATTGGAAGAAAACGCTAAAGAAGCGAAGGAAATAGCAAAGAGCGTGGAGGAGAAATTTGCCAAATTTGACGATAAATTAGAAGAACATTCTAAAACTCTCAAAATGGAATTAAAGGAGAGCATAGACGAGAAATTTTCCAAGTTCGACGATAAATTAGAGGAAAATTCCAGAATAATTAACGAGAAGCTTGAAAATGTTACACAAGTCATTGAAAAGCGAGTGGAAGATGTAGAAGGCCAAATAAAGGAGTTGGATAATAAAGTTCAGTCCGTTGACGACAAAATTCAGTCAGTTGATCAGAAATGTCTGGCTCATGGTGAGAAACTGTTGGCTCACGACAAGAAACTTCTGGACGTCGAGAAGAAAATGTCAGAATTGGAAATCAATGGTGTTCCCTCGAGAGTGATAGATAACACTGTGCAAATCAAACCTCCTGAGTTCGATGGTACTACGTCATTCAATGTCTTTAAATTACAGTTCGAGACTGTGGCCTCCAGAAGTTCATGGAACGACAACGACAAGGCTGTATATCTCCTTTTTGCATTGAAAGCCGGGGCTGCAGATATATTACAGAGTATTCCAGACTCATCTCGAAACACCTATGCTGATATTATTGCCGCACTTGAACGTAAGTATGGAGGCGAACATAAGCAAGAGATCTACAGGATGGAAATAAGGGGAAGAGTGCAGAAACCAAATGAAACCCTACAAGACTTTGCTACCGAAGTTGAACGGTTGGCGCAGCTGGCATATCCAGGAGAGAACCAGCCATTGGTGAACCGTATGAAAATTGAGTCTTTTGTTAATGGTATACGGGATCCTGAAATAAAATGTGCAGCATATGCGACACCAAAAGCCTCATTCGCAGAAACAATATCGTTTGCTCTTGCACAAGAGACAGCAAGGATACTTTCTAAGCCACAGACCCACAGGGTACGTAATCTAGAGGTCGAATGCGAACCAAAATCTGTAGTCAAGGAAGCCATGAAGGAAGTACTGGAAGAAACGAGATTGGTCTGTAATAAACCCAGGGCTAAATGCTATATCTGCGATAAAACAGGACATTTGGCTCGGGAGTGTCGTTCAAAGCGCAAAAGACCCCGATCTTCTTCGCCGCCTCCATCAAATCGCAGTAAAAGGGATACCCCACATTCTTCTAAAGAATCACCGTTAAACTAAATCGAGCTAGTCCAGCGGGGCATGAACTGGCTCCCATCGACGATGGCCCCACAATCTCCATAGCGATAATTCAGCAGAAAAGTCACAACCTTACGACCACTGGTTACATCAATGGTGATAAGCGCACCTTCACCTTAGATACTGGCGCATCAAAATCCATCATTAGAGCAGATCTGGCGAAGGGTAAAATAACGCCGTTAAATGGAGTCAGACTGCTCACGGCAACGGGAGAACCCGCAGGAGTGCATGGAAAGATCACCGTGAAGCTAACTATTGCTAATAAATCAGCAACCTATGAGTTTGTAGTAGCCGATATAGTAGACGAGGTCATAATTGGTGCAGATTTCATGATCTCTTTTGGTATCAATCTGGACATGAAAAATCATGTGATGACCTGGTCTAACGTGGAAATTCCGTTAAATGTATATGATAAGAGTTCACGTATTAGACGTCTGGCTACGGAGCATCCAGAAATAATACCACCAAATGCCGAAGCAATAATATGGGTGCCAATGGATAGTGATCGTGGAGCGGACAATTTGTGGGTGGTCGAACCAGCAAAAATCAGAAACGGCAACATCTTAATAGCACATGCCTTGGTAAGAAGCAACGATGAGGGCTTAATTCCAGTTCGAGTTCTGAACCTGTCGAACAATGAAGAGCAAATTAACAAATTTTCCGACGTTGGACAATGTACTCCCGCTGAAGCCGTAATTAATTTGGATAGCAACGCTGGAAAGTCGTCAGCCCTGGAGAAGAAGCACATTGATGCTTATATCAAAGATTGGACACGTTACTTATCACCCTCCGAAAAGAATAAGGCCAAACAGCTCCTCTGGAAGCATGTATCCGATTTTGCTTTCACAAAAACTCAACAAGGGAGAACATCAGTGGTTAAACATGAAATAAATACTGCAGAAGCTAGACCAATAAAGCAGGCTCCAAGAAGTGTGCCACTGGCAAAAAGAGGCGAGGTCCAGAAGCTTGTAGCCGAAATGGAAGAGAGCGGCGTGATAGAACCATCGTCAAGCCCATGGTGCTCCCCAGTGGTGTTGGTTAAAAAGAAAGATGGAGGCACCCGATTCTGCGTGGACTATAGGAAATTAAATGATGTCACCAAGAAAGACAGCTACCCGCTCCCGAGAATTGACGACACATTGGATACGCTAGCCGGGACGTCATGGTTCTCTACTCTCGACTTGCAGAGTGGCTATTGGCAAGTAGAGATCGCCGAAAAGGATAAAGAGAAAACGGCGTTTGGCGTCAATGGCGGTCTATGGCAATTCAATGTCATGCCATTCGGAAGTCTTGCCTAATATATCTGGACGACATCATTGTCATGGGAAAAACGTTCGATCAACACCTGAAGAACTTAAAGGATGTCCTCCAAGCACTAT
The DNA here is from genome assembly GCF_047663935.1 of Musca autumnalis. Taxonomy (NCBI): domain Eukaryota; kingdom Metazoa; phylum Arthropoda; class Insecta; order Diptera; family Muscidae; genus Musca; species Musca autumnalis. Next base: position 211,011,117 of record NW_027411644.1, read on the forward strand.
CGTCCGCAGGCCTAAAATTGAACCCGAAAATGTGTGCTCTCTTCCAACGAGAAGTAAAGTTCCTGGGGCATCGTGTTACAGCCGAGGGCATATGGACGGATAACGACAAAATTCAAGCCGTTAAAGACTGGCCGAGGCCTCAGAACCTACATGAGTTGCGGAGCTTCTTGGGTCTTTGCACTTACTACCGTCGGTTCGTTCCAAATTTTGCCAGCGTGGCCGTCAACCTCCACCGATTAACACAGAAAGGGCAAAAGTTTCGTTGGAGCGAAGAGCAGGAAGAAGCATTTCAAAAACTAAAAGACCTGCTATGCACAGCCCCGCTTTTGGCGTACCCTATACCTGGCGGTAAATTTATTCTGGACACAGATGCTAGTGCATTTGGTATTGGTGGCGTACTGTCCCAGCAAATCGACGGCCAAGAAAAGGTAATCGGATACTACAACCGAACTTTGACCAAGCCTGAGCGGAATTATTGCGTGACGAGAAGAGAGCTTCTGGCAGTTGTAGAGAGCATCAAACACTACCATAAGTACCTATATGGTCAGACTTTCCTTCTTAGGACAGACCACTCAGCTCTCCGATGGTTACTCCAGTTCAAGAACCCGGAAGCTCAATTAGCACGATGGATAGAGAGGCTTCAAAGTTACGACTTCAGCATCGAGCACAGGAAGGGAGGAAAACATGGTAATGCTGATGCCCTGTCCCGTCGACCATGCAATTTAGAATGCAAACATTGCTCAAAGGCCGAGAACAAGGAGAGCATCGTCGACATTCGGCTGATGCAGATTGAATCCGACCAAGATTGGGCAACGGAACAACGAAAAGATCCCATTCTGAGCAAGATAATTTCGGCGAAAGAAGAAGACAGACGACCTGGACAGGAAGAGATAGCGTCCGAAAGCCCTGTTTTGAAATCCTATTGGGCACAGTGGAATAGTCTCCTCCTAAAAGATGGCTGCCTATATCGAAATTGGGAAAGCGAGGATGGTAAAACCTACAGGCACCTAATTGTCGTACCAGAATCTAAAGTTAAAGAGGTTTTGACTCAGTTTCATGATGGTGCAAGTGGTGGACATTTGGGAATAACCAAGACCACTGAAAAGGTGAAACAGAGATTTTACTGGGCCGGATGCCGAAAATCTATTGCGGAATGGATATCCAATTGTGAGAGATGCATGAAAGCCAAAGGTCCAACACGAAAGAGTCGCGGCTATATGCAGCAGTACAACTCGGGGGCACCATTTGAAAGAATAGCAATGGATGTGGCTGGACCGTTCCCAATAAGCGACTCTGGAAACCGTTATGTGTTAGTGGTTATGGACATCTTTAGTAAATGGCCGGAGGTTTATTCCATCCCAAATCAAGAAGCCAAGACAATTGTAAATGTTTTCAGCCAAAATTGGATATGTCGCTATGGTGTTCCATCCGAGATACATTCCGACCAAGGTAGAAATTTCGAATCAGCGATATTCAAGGAAATGTGCGACTCATACGGAATTAAGAAGACAAGAACAACACCTCTGTATCCCCAATCCGATGGCATGGTGGAAAGGTTTAACCGCACTCTGGAGGAACATTTACGGAAAGTAGTGGACAGCGGCCAAAAAGACTGGGATGAGCATATACCGAAATTCTTGCTGTCATATAGATCGGCCATCCATGATTCTACATCTCGTACCCCAGCTAAAGTTTTGTTCGGGAGTGAATTGAAGCTGCCTGGTGATTTGATCTTCGGTGCCACACCAAAGGACTACATGAATGAAGGCGAAAGTCGTAACTCTTTCATTGAAGTACACAATGCAGTACGTAATCGAATTAAAATGGTCAGCAACAAAATGAAGGAAAGGTACGACCGAGCGGCGAATACGGATGGATTCCATGAAGGACAACTGGTGCTATTGTTCAATCCACAACGGAAGAAAGGACTGTGCCCCAAACTACAAATCCGCTGGGAAGGGCCTTACAAGGTGATCGAAAGGATAAACGACGTAGAGTATCGAATTCAGCGAAACGACAGTCCTAGATCAAAGATGAAAGTGGTGCACCTGGAGCGGTTGGCCCCTATGGAACGGAGACTGTGCCTATTCGGGACGAACAGCGGGAGGCAATGTTACGAAAATAACTGATAGATTTAAGAAATTTAGATGAATATCTGTTAAGTTAAGAATTTGAATTGTAACGTAAATTTTTAGTAAGCATTTTGTTCATTTAAATCAAGTTTACAACAACAATTACGCTATAGAATTCCAATCACTATCGTTTACGTTTTCAGTTCTCCCTCTCTTATTTATATCTGCAACAACAACTATTATTCCAATTATGAAATCATCACAGAGTCCTCATTTGTTTTACGTCATTACATTCTGACGTCACCTATATGCCCTACTGCTCTCGCGTGTTTATTGCCGCTGTCCTACTGTTTACATTAAATTTGTCTGTTTGTATACGGGTATGTGTGTATGTGCATCCGGATCTCGTTGGAACATAGTGGAACATTCTACATGAGTGATGCTAGAAACTTCTATGTACCGGCGAGCGGATATAAATACGCGGGTGCAGTTGCCGGCCTAGTTAGTTATGATCGGAACGCGATATTTAAACCGTAAGTGCAAGTAAAGAAGAAAAGTGGAAACCAACTACAGTGAAGTCGTGTGTGAATAGCTGAAGTGAATAAAGTCAATAAAGCATTGTAGAATCGTAATCTAAAACGAATCCTGTTTTATTTGGTACAAATTGTATCGGGGAATAAAACAACGTCTACACGGGATTAAGTTCAAACCCTAATTCCGTAACAATATTAAAGCCGAAAAAAACTGTAGCTTGATATTTGTCGTGACCTACATATGTATGTCACCTAATTTTCGGTAAATTGATATCAAAATAAACCTGTTGCTTTTACGCACTAATATTGCAAGGTCTACTAAAAAATAAAAATTTTAATTCATAACTTTAAGTTTTATTTTCTATCTACACAAATCAAGAGTAAAAATAAATTTTAAAACATGTATACAGATTTATGTATATAAAGAATGCAAAAAACAATTCCGCAAATATACAATCTAAATTGAAATACAAAATAATTGCAACACAGTCCATATAATATTTTTGTTATTTCATTCATTCATTTCAAAAATAAATATTTCTACCCTTTGTTGTGTAGTTCTTGGCAATGGTTATTCAAGCAAAAACAGAATACTTACATATGTGTGTCTACAACAACAAGAGCATAATCTGCACTACAAGTAATAAATCTTCATATAGAAACAATAACAACATTTACTCCATAACTTCATGAAGAGGTTTTTTGCATTTGTTGCTTTGCTGAACATCATTGTCTTTGGAATTCTATTTCCCTTTTGTTTGTTTGTTGTTGCATTGCATAAAAAATCCAGAATTTAATATCTCTGTGAGCCTCTAAGACTCAAAATGAATGTATGAACAAAACATAATATCCTTGAAAAGGATTTAACATTGTTATGTGTGTTTTTTTCAGTTTGCTTGACATTCAGAAAAGAGAACAGAAGCAAATCGATTGAAAGAAAATATCTATAGACATATTTTACAATTTTTTTACCATTGTTTTGTACTCTTCGTTTTCCACTTAAATATGTATATAGTAAACATAAAAATAATATAACTTACATTGAAATTTAATTTGAATTTTGTTTAAGAATTTTTTTAATGAATTTAAAACCATAATTAGAATAACAAAAATGATGTCGAATAAATAAAACCACTTGTGGGATTTATGTTGAGTCATATTGTTACATTTGTTTTTCGATAGTTTTCTACCTTCTTGTAATAACATGGAAAAGAAATTTAATTTGTAAAGTGGATGTTATATTAATGACACAATACTAAAAATAAATATTTATAATATAATTGTTCCACAAACATCCAAAAAGGGCAAGGGAGAATTCTCTCATATCAATGAGTGCACCCCGATTCGTATTAGGTCAATTACTGTTTATCGCCAAGTCCGAATGGCATGTCTTACAGCACCACTTTGTAGAAAAGTTGTACATGGCTGAAATACTAACGAAATGTGACCAACATCACTGAGGGGTATTTTGCCACCGTTGAAAATTTAATTTTTAATTTTTCCGGACAAAAAACTATGGTCAATTTCATCCGCTAAATACTATTCGATCATTATCCAAAGCCCTTGACATTTTCTTTGATCAAACCTCTTAATTCATGCAAAAAATTGTCAGTATTGAACTTTAACTCCGACATCTAGCTTGATTATATTAACACTTCCCACAATTAAAGCTGTGTGATCCCGGTATGTATTAGGCTGTAGTTCTGTTATCTGACCGTATACATCAATAAAATCGGCTTCAATGGAAAGGTCAAGAGTTCCTCTCCTAAATATAACTTACATGTGTGGAACATATCTTCCAGGAATAATATTATAGCCGTTATACTAAAAATTTAACCAATCTTCACACAAAAGTTTTGGTCCATTTAATCCGCTAAATATTGTCTAATCTTCACATTTTTGTTTTTGACCAATTTCATGCCCTAAGTATTTTACTATCATTGCCAAAACAATAGGGGTCTATTATGGTCTTAACCCGACGTCCATGCCAGGGTTTCGGAGTCGAGGTATTTTTGGCTCGACTCCGACTCCAGACGAGTTTTTTTCACGACTCCGGCTCCGACTCCGTGTCGACTCCCAGAGTGAATTCATATACCATTAAAAATGAATAAAATGTGCACAAATGTTTAACTTTTTCCTATATTTTGGCCTATATAGGCTAATGTGTTAGTTTTTCCTTACACACGGTGCTCTTGAAACAATTTTAAATGGAAGGTGCTTACACCTCGGAAATTTTTGTGGATTCTGAAACTACAATGTTTATAGATGAAAAAAATCAAAAAACAAAAAAAAAATCGCCGGAGCGCTTTTTAAATAAATCGCGATTTAAGTTGACATTTTTAGGGGTTGTTTAGGTTTTCACGATTTTGCTTAGAAACCGCAAGTCCTATCAAAATGGGTCTAAAGGAAATGTTGTAGCCATTTAAAATTGTTTCAAGAGCACCGTGTACATATTCATTAGAAAGGGCATTCGTTCGAATACATTCGAACATATCAATATTTCTTCTGCCGAATCATACATTAAAAAAATAGCAAAGTTAGTTTTAGTTTTTGTCGGTTTTCCTTTTTTGTACGAGTATATTCTGGACGGAATTCTTCCGCGAGAGATAATCTTCAAGCTTTCAAAATATGTGAAAATGAGGGGGCAATACAAATCATAAGGACGACATGCAATAAAAATTATCAGCAATTCATGACCAAGGATGTACGCCAACATTTTAGTGTACCTAGCCTTAAAAGGAGACCCCAGTTGTAAAGCACAGTAAAAGCCATTTTTCATGATTTTTTTTTTCGAAAAAACTACGTAACTTTTTTGCAGATTTTTTTCTTCATCTGAAAGAGAAAAATATTGCGAAGTTGTGAGGCCGTCTACGAAACCCTGTTTTTATTAAAGCATTTTGCGGTGTCAACTCTAGCTTGAAAACTAATAAACCAATTGTCATATATTTCTGTTGCGTACAAAATAAAATAAATTGTTCCCATCCAACGCTCGTACTAAGGCAATATTGTTGACTTAAAAATTTGACCACATATTCTATGCTATTTATACTTTCTACTTTTTTCTGAAATTTATAAGTAGGGATCACACCTTAAACTAAAATTCAGAGCACACATTTTGACATTTGGTGTGGAGTGGATAATTTTATTGAAATATTTGAGATATATTGTGTACACCACTCAGCACGTAGGCAGATGGATGTTTTCTGGAACTGAAAAATTAGCACACGATGAGATTTCGTGCAGGAAAATATTCTACAAAAATGTTGCTAGGAAAATTTTAAGAATTTTTGAAGCTACATGAAAGACTTTTGATACATGGATGAGAAAAAAATCCCATTCTCAAATCTGTTAGAGATACTAATATCGGTTATTGTGCGCAAAAGTTAGGGCGGTTTCAATTCTGATAATAACAAAAAAATCTTAAAAAAACTCTACTCATTATATTGAGAAACATTCTTAATTTATGGCTTCCTAAATACTATATAATTACTGAGGTCCCATAACTTTAGTGAAAAAGTTGCAAATTTTCGCGGAAATCAAGAATGAATTCAAACAAAATTAGTGGTTTGCAACTTGTTTTAATAAAATACAAGCTTTATATTCATCTGAAAAATATTTTAAAAATATGTACGTAATCTAAACATCGCGAAGATTCAAATGAAACCAAAACATCAATTGCGCATGCGGTTTACCAATACAGCGAATTATTTTCTTTACATTTGTACACATTTGCCAGGAATTACTATGGCCCTTCAGATCTAGTTGTAGTTACGTGTGCAAAAAACTGTACAATGCTTATAATTTGCACAAGGTACATACACTTTTTACGCGCATCCGATTTCAGTATCAACCATGAAAAAATGCATCGATCTAAACCTATTTCGATAAAATACATCAAGAACCGATTTAACCGAGAACGGATACAGCTCTAATGTCACTAAAGTTTTTAAACCGCTATTTTCTCAAAAACGCGAGTGATGTGTCAGTTTCTTCATTGAAAAGGAAACTATCCACAGAAAACACGAGTAAATTCGCGATATTTTCAAAAACAGTTTTCGCACATTTTTCTGTTTTTGCAGGAGCCGTTTCCGCCGTCCTAGGGGATGGATTTTCACGATCTATGAATTGTACGATTCGTGCCGTAAAAAAAAAACTAAAATATCTTGGAGTCCCAACACACTAAATTGTAAATACTGTACCCAAAAATAGGATTTTTAGAAAAAAAATCGCACTAAATATTGGCCTTTGGCAGTAGATTACTTTGATACTTTGGGGCTACATAGTCAATATTCATATCAAATTCGCATAATTCGCAAGTACTTTAATACTATTATTGGTTTTTTGTAATACAAGAATGCGCGTCGCAGTTAGATAAAAAAAACAAAATACCTAAAATCTGGCTTAAAAATGTCAGCATCCATAAATGTTGGATGTAGTGGTGATTTTCAAATATGATACATTAAAACTGCAATGTTCATTTTGTATTCTTCTACTTTTACTTTGGGCAGATATCCGTAATTTAAACGGTATGACCAACAATCGAATAACAACATAAAAAACTCGTTTGGTTCAACGTGTTTTTACCTATTTTTATTCATTTACGCGGTCATATCTTCCGCGGAAATTAACTTTTTTAGCCACATTTTTGAGCTTTGATCAAAATCACTACGTTTGCACCAACTATACTCTTATTTTATGGTATACTGCAATATTTCGCGTATAGTGCAAACCTTGGCTTCATCAATATTAATTTTTTTTGACTTTTCGTCATATGCTATTGATTGTGTAGAAAACTCGAAAACATGAACTATATCTGTTATCCTGTTATTTGAATGCCTACATATAAAGCCCTTCATTGAGTATATAATGAATCCTAGAAGAAAGATTCGCCGTTTGTCAGACTTCTGACTTATGGCGGGATGAATCTGTCTTTGATCAACAACGAATTCATGATGCCCTAATTCAGAAGCGTAACAATCCGAATTTCATATATAGTTAATAGATTATGCAAAATTTACCGAAATACATAAACATATGGTTTTTTGAGAAAGTAACGGGTAAAACTGATAAAGGACAATGAATACGTGGCAATATTGATTTCTTGGATATGGGAAACCTACATATAATTTTCGGTGGAACATATTTGTAGAAAATTTCATTTTGTTTTACTTTTTGAGTTCAAGAACGTGGAAAAAATTTTGCCCGGAGTCGGAGTCGAGTTATTTTTTCGACTCAGACTCCGACTCGTACTCCCCGACTCCGAAACCCTGGTCCATACAAAATTTCATGGTCCATATTTTCGGCATGTAGTTTGATTATAATTTCTAGTGGACGGACGGATGGATGCACATTTAAAAATCGCTTTATCTCCTCGAGATATCTACGACGAATATTTCGCGGTGTTACATGCATTTTTGGAAAGCAAACTTATATACGGATGAGCTACCTGGACCGATCCATTTGGAAGTTGGTTTTATTTTGGGGGTCATTTCATTTGGTCACCATATAAATTAGAGGCTTTGAACCACTACATATATCAGTTAACATGGACTTGCCCACGAAATACATATTGTCGCTGTAAACATGACAACAAGGAGTACTATCAGTGTAATTTTCCAAAGGGTCTTCTTTGACCAGTTCCTAAACTGCACTTAAACAAAAATGTTGAACTTTTGAGTTGGAGGTACCCTAAGGAGTAGACCGATATGGATAATTTTCGAAGTTAAACTACGAAATATTAGGAAATCAGAAGTTTAGACCAAATCGGTTGCTCCGATCAACAAATATAGCGCATACTATTTTAGTTTGGAACTTTTATGTTGGAGGTACCCAAAGCAGTTGACCGATATGGCTCATCTTAGGCCTTATACTACGTTTGGATAAAATATTATGAAGGCCAAATTTTGGACTATCGACTGGTCTTTTCGAGAGTTACTTTGCGCACCAGCCAGCCAGTCAGACGGGCAGGCGGACGGAAATGGCTAAATCGACTCCAAATTTTCTGAACATACTTGGGGTCTAAAACCATTAATATTCCATAAAACAGTTTTTCATTTTATAACGTTTTTTGCTTCTCATGTAAAATTATTATTTTGTTAGTTACGACTTTTGGCATATATGGTGATGGTGTATATACCCTCGTTAGCATAAATGCTGTGGATATAAAAAGAAGAAGTTAAAGCTGAAAATCCAAGAAACCCTTTTTCAGTACATTTGCCGTTATAATATCAAAAATCTAAGTGACTCAAAAACACCAAAAGTATTTTCGTCTTCCATGGACTCCCACAAAAAATTATGCATCAGAACCTCTGCAAAAAATATTTGTCAACATTTGTATCACAGTATAATTTTTATTCCATTGTTATGTTGATATAATATTATATATATATTTCCCCCTTTCGGTGCTTCTTTTTTGTTTTTGATCTGAAAAATATGTTTTTTTCAATTTTATATATACTTAAGCCCAATATATGAATACTCAAAACTAATTTTTTAACATTTTGTTTGGAAAGGTGGATTTTGGACACTATGCCATATAGCATAGAATGTATTTAAAGGCAAAAAAGAGCAGGACGTCTTCTCATAGAAGAGCAGAAGGTCCACTCATAGGAGGGCAGGATGTATTCTCCTAGAAGAGCAAAAAGTCGTCTCATAGAAGGGCAGGATGTCTTCTCACAGAAGGGCAAAGGCAGGACGTCTTCTCATAGAAAAGCAGGACGTTTGCATATAGAAGGGCAGGAGGTCTTCTTATAGAAGAGCAGGAGGTCTTCTTATACAAGAGAAGGACGTCTTTTCATAGAGGGAAGGATGTCTTCTCCTTGAAGAGCAAAAGGTCGCCTCATAGAAGGGCAGGATGTCTTCTCATAGAAGGGCAAGAGCAGGACGTCTTCTCATAGAAGGGCAAGAGCAGGACGTTTGCATATAGAAGGGCAGGAGGTCTTCTTATAGAAGAGCAGGAGGTCTTCTTATACAAGAACAGGGCGTCTTCTCATAAAAGAGCAGGACGTTTGCATAAGGAAGAGCAGGAAGTTTTCTTATACAAGAGCAGGATGTCGTCTCATAGAAGAACAGAACGTCTTCTCATAGAAGAGCAGATGGTACTCTCATAGAAGGGCAGGATGTCTTTTTTTTGAATAGCAAAAGGACCTCTCATAGAAGGGCAGGAGATCTTCTTAAAGACGAGCAGGAGGTCCTCTCCTTAAAGAGCAGAAGGTCCTCTCATAGAAGAGCAGGACGTCTCCTCATAGAGGAGCAGGACGTTTGCATATAGAAGGGCAGGAGGTCTTCTCATAGAAGAGCAGAACGTTTTCTCATAAAAGAGCAGGACGTCTTATCATAGGAGGACAGGATGTCTTCTTATAGAAAAGCAGGAGGTCTTCTCATAGAAGAGCAGAGAGTCCTCTCATAGAAGGGCAGGTGGCCTTCTCATAGAAGAGCTGGGAGCAGGACGTTTGCATATAGAAGGCAGGAGGTCTTCTTATAGAAAAGCACAAGCAAACAAACAAACATTTATCATATTATATGTAAATTTACAAAAATTGAATAGCTTGAATATAGGTGTCAATTTAGTTCCCAAACATTATGTTTTGTGCTTACTTACTTACTTAGCTGGCCCATTACAGAACATTTGTTCTATAGGCCGAACTAAGAAAAGATCTCCAACTCTCTCTATTTGTTGCTTCGCTTTCTGGAATACCGCGCCTTTTCATCTCATCATCCACTTGTTTGCGCCATCAATTCCTTCCAAGCGGTCCGTTTTTATACACCTTTTTAGCGAGGTCATCATCGCTCATTCTTATCATATGGCCTAGCCAACGCAATCGCTACATCTCGATACGTTTAACAATATTGATGTCGTTGTACAACAGATACAGCTCGTGGTTCATGCGACGCACTATGTCGCGAGTTCATATTAACTGTGGCCAAAAATAGAAGGAGTTGTCGTAGGTGCATCAATTTTGGTACACGTACCTATTATTGACTTACAATCTTCAGGACAAAAATTTGGGTTGGTCGGTCCACGTTTTGATATAGCCCCCATAGAACCGTACCTCCCGATTTTCGGTATTTTGAATGTTTAAGACACAATGACCAACCGAAAGTATTCATATTTTGTGGTTAGTCTTCGGCAGAGGTATCAAATATTCCAACAGAGAATTGTGGGCTTAGGTCCACGTTTTGATATAGCTCCCATATAACGGTACCTCCCGATTATCGGTATTTTGAAGATTTTAGCCTCATTATTACACCGAAATTGCTGAAATTTGGTATTTAATCTTCGCAGGGGGCATTATACCTTCACCATGAAATTTGACTGCATAGGTCCACGCCTTCATATAGCCTCCATAGGACGGTACCTCCCGATTTTCGGTATTTTGGAGGTTTTAGCTTGATTATCACACCGAAATGGCTGAAAATTGATATTAAGTCTCCGTTGGGGGACTTATAACCTTCCACCAGAAATATGTCGGTATAGGTCCTCGTCTTCCTATAGCCCCCATAGAACCGTGCCTCCTCATTTTCGGTGTTTTGAGTATTGTGGCCTCAATATCCACCCGATATGACTGAAATTTGGTGTTTAGTCTTCATATTGTTTGTGAGCATATTGAATATATCAAACTCTTGTCTCTATATATGAGAAATTTCCTTTAAAAAATTTTTTGACCGATTAGTGGTCAAAAAACGGCCAATTTTTTGTAAAAAATCGAATTTTGATTTTCGCTGTTCACAATTTTTTTAAAAATTTATATTTTTAAAAATTCTCTCGTTTTAAAGCAAGACTATTAGGTACTTAATAAGCCCACAAAAATATATGATGATCGGTTCATTCGTTTTCGGGCTATAGCCAACACCGCAAAACGATTTGTTAAAAAAGGGGGTATCCTCTCAGTGAGGTGGTCGCTGAAAAAGAGAAGTGACACATTCGTCTGCAAACCTCTGCAGCTGGGACCTTTATATATTTGAAGTACTCACTTTTTACTACTCATACAGCAAAAAATATCGATATACACTTTTATACAATTTTTTTCCCACTCCACTCAATTTAAAATTTGATTCAGAAAATTAATAAACTTAGTAATACATGTTTGGGTAAATGTAAACACCATATGATTAATATTTACATGCAAACAAAGGTGTAGCCAAGTTTATTACATCCCAAGAGAACTTAGGAACCATTTTTGCAGCGACCGCTACTTTTAAATTTTAAATATTAACGCATAATATAATTTATTAATTTTAGAAAAAAACACACAAAAATATGTATTAACTAAAATTGTCGGATTTAAATCCTCATATAGCAAAAACTACTTCACGTATCAGTACCAAAATTCAGATTCTTCTTAATTAATATGTTTTCTATCACTCCCCATCAATAAATGTGTTCAACGAAGTATTAGTTTTTACCATTTTTGGCCACGGTCGTGACACTGTGCGACGTCGATATTCACCGTCAACGCAGATTGGTCCGTAGATCTTTCGAAGAATTTTTCTCTCAAACACACCAAGCACTGCCATGCCTGCTTGCGCAAGTACCCAGGCTTCGGAGCCATACATCAGCACGGGTAGTATCAGTGTTTTGTAGAGCGTTATTTTTGTTTGACGAGATGTGGCTTTGTTTTTAAACTGCTTACTTAAACCAAAGTAGCATCTGTTGGCCAACACAATTCTTCTTTTTATTTCACAACTGATGTCGTTTGTTGTGTTTACGGAGGTGCCGAGGTAGACGAAGTCTTTTACTACCTCAATATTATAGGAACCAACTTCCACAGTCGGTCCGAGCTCAATGGACGCATTGCGCGTCGACACCATCAACTTGGTCTTCTCGCCGTGTACCGCCAGACCCACTTTAGCAGATTCTCCTTCGACCTTCATAAAGGTATCAGTTACTTCTTTTACTGATCGGCCTATGATGTCTATATCATCAGCATAAGCAAGTAACATGTGACTATTGGTGTAGATTGTGCCACTTCTTTTGACGTTTGCCTCTCGTATAACCTTTTCCAGCAGGATGTTAAAGAGATCACACGAAAGGCTGTCTCCTTGTCTGAAACCTCTTTTGGTACCAAACTCTTCGGAGAGGTTCTTTCCTATTTTAACTGAGGACCTCGTGTCAGTTAAAGTCATTTTGCAAAGCCGGATGAGCTTTGCGGGGATACCAAATTCAGACATGGCTTGGAATGCCTTTGAACGCAGCGGGCTGTCGAAGGCTGTTTTATAATCGACAAAAAGGTGGTAGGTGTCGCAGGGTAAATATCTGGTCAATGGTGGACTTGCCAGGTTTAAAGCCGCATTGGCTTTAGTCGTTCGCACAATATCCCTGACACGATCTTGTAGGCAATAGGGAGTAGACTTTGCCCCTATAGTTAGAGCAGACAGTCTTATCTCCCTTCTTGTGGACGGGGCACAGGATACTCAGGTTCCAATCGTCGGGTACTCGTTCTTCCTGCCAGATGGTACTAACTAGCTGATGAATACACCTTATCAGCGTGTCGCCTCCGGTTTTGAACAGCTCGGCTGGTAAGCCATCAGCCCCTGCTGCCTTATTATTCTTCAGCCGATTTATTGCTGTCTTTACCTCATCCTGGCTGGGCGGTATACATTCAATACCATCTTCTGGGATTGGGACTGTGGTATCGTCGTCGTCTTCGCTGCTATTGGATACAAACACTTTTGAAAAATGTTCTTTCCATATCCTGACTACACTATCTGTATCAGTTACCAAATTACCTTGCTGGTCTCTACAGGAGGATGTGCCTGTACCAAAGCCATCAATTTGATGCTTGACTCTTTGGTAGAATTTTCGGACTTCATTCTGGCTCCTGTACATCTCGATTTTTTCACACTCCCGCTTTTCCATCTCTCTCTCTTTTTTCTGTGGAAAAGACGTTTCTCCTCTCTCCTTTTCTCCCTGTATCTCTCTCGTGCGCTACGCGTTGCTACGGATTGTAAAGTAGCCCCATATGCCGCATTTTTCTCTTCGCCACACGACACTCCTGATCATACCATGGATTCCTTGGTGGAGGCCTCTGGTATCCAAGTATTAATTTTGCGGCTTTGGCATGGAGTGGGCAATGCTTTGCCATTGCGCTGATATGTTATCGGGATGAGGAGTCCTTTGATTAAGCAATTGGGCTAGTTGAGTGGAATATGCTGTGGCTATCTGTTGTGATTGCAGCTTACCGATGTCTATCTTTCGTGTTGCGTTTGTTCGTACTTTGTTTGCTACGTTTAAGCGGGTGCGTACCTTTGCTGCAACAAGGTAGTGGGCCGAATCAATGTTTGCGCCTCGGAACGATCGTACATCCAACACGCTCGATGAATGTCTTCCATCATCACAACATGATCAATTTGATTTCTTGTTTTCTGATCTGGAGACAGCCAGGTGCCCTTATGAATATCGAGATGATTAAATCTGGTACTGCTAACTACCATGTTTTTTGCAGCTGCAAAGTCTATCAGCCTCATACCATTGTCAGATGTTTCACTGTGGAGGCTGAATTTCCCGACTGTTGGGCCAAAGATATTCTCCTTTCCAATTTTGGCATTAAAATCGCCTAGAATGATTTTAATGTCATGGGCAGGGCAACTGTCATATGTTTCTTCTAAGCGCTCGTAAAATATATCTTTGGTCTGTTCGTCCTTTTCTTCAGTGGGAGCATGAGCGCAATTAAAGCTGATGTTGAAGAATTTAGCTTTTATTCGAATTGCAGCAAGTCTTTCATTCACTGGGGTGAAGCTGGATACCAGATGTTTTAGTCTCCGACTAACTACGAATCCACAACCAAACTCATGCTTTACGTCATGGCAGCTATAACACAGTGCTTCACCTTTAGGTGTTGTTCTGATGCCTTTCCCAATCCATTGTATTTCCTGTATGGCAGTAATATCGGCCTTGTACTTTTCAAGTACGTCTGCCAATGCGAAGACTGCACCTTTTCTATAAAGAGTGCGAACATTCCAGGTGCAGATTCGCAGATCATGGTCCTTAACACGTTTGCGGGGTTCGTCAACTTTAGAGGGGGTTGTTTTTCTTTTTTTGTTCAGTGTATAAAATGATTCCAGAAAAAAAAATTGCCGCAGTGTCATCTCAAAAAAACGCCTACTCTTCTACTACTTCTTGTATCATTTTTCTCACTTATCTGTGAACAAATATCTTAAGGCAAACTACAAAATACTTTTATACACAATGTGCTTTGCAATGAATTACATTTCTAACCATATATCATGTTATCGTTACTCTTGCAGGTATCTTCGGAGGAAACACTATACATTAGAACAGTTGACAATTTAATTGCGTCGAGACTGAGTCTAAAACTGCAATTGCAGTCTGTACACTTTACTGCTGCCGCGCCGGCATCGGCCTCTGGCTCCAATGCTGCCGACAGCAGTAGTAATTCACACATGATAAATGCTTTGGGTCCTGGCGGAACAACGTATGTCGCTGGCTCAAGTACCGGCACCACAGGGGGTGGTGGACTGCTGCTGCGTTGTTCGGCACAAATTGGTGATTTGTATCTGGAATATAAAGAAATTGAATTAGGAACACCACAAAAGGATCCAATACCAGCCAGAGGTAAGTAATGTTTCTAACAAGTATTCCTCCAGGTTGCTTGGTAACTAACTTGTTCAAGTGTTTGAGTAACAATACCGTTTATGTGGAGCAATTACAACAACAATGATATATGTGTTACTTAGTTATGTGAGGGGAGTGAGCGACGGTATGTGTTGCTGTATATGTCCAGAAGTACTTTTTCCGTTGTTCACATTGTGCATTGTAACACTTATACTACCATCCCCCGGGTTGTTGATGTTGTTGTTTATTTTTATTACCAATTCCTAATGTCTAAACACGATTTAGTGCCGGTGTTTGTTGCTTGTTGTTATAACTTTAGTCAAACGATGATTTTCCCAAGGCTTAAGATCACATTTATTACCATGAAAATATTTATATTTAATAGTTGGAAATGATGTGTTGAGGAGAGGAGATTGTTTGTGGGCATTTTAGAGACTATGGCTTGTGTATGAGAACTTGAAAATATTACGGAGTTATGCATCTTATCCCATATGATCAAAGTAAAGCGGTAGAAACTTATTATGGAAACTGTACAAAAACGTGAGATTCATGTTAATGTATTCTTAAGATCCATCAACCCGTTATTTGGTAATGGGTGTTTTTGCTGAGTTTTTATACCTTCAGCATTTATGCTATATACACTTTCATACGGGCAAAATGTGCCTCATCGAAATAATGGTTTTAGACTCCAAGCATGTTTGGACGAAATCCGTTTCAGACAATTTGAAGTTGATTTAGCCTACTCCGTCCGTCTACTTGCCTGGCTGGTTGGCTGGCTCGCACGATAACCCTAGAACGGTTCAACCAATTCGAATTCGAATTTGGCTTTCGTAATACTTTGTTCAAACTTAGTTTAAGTTCGGAGATGGGTTATATCACTAAACTCCTTCCGATACCTCTCCCACAAAAGTTCAAAAATGTTAGGAAAAATTGTGCGCACGATAACTCTTGAAGGGACGGACCGATTTGGTCCATACTTTACACATACTCATATATATACCAGATATGGATCAGATTCGAATGTGGATTAGATTTGTCCTCTCCTTCATGCACCTCCCACACAAAATTTCGGATAACTTTAAGACCTGCTCTCGAATCACTTTGATTTTGTTTGAAGCAACTTGCAATTGCTGCCTCCGTTACGACGGTAAAACTTTTTTCAGGGGCAAGTCCATACTTCTTGAGAAAACAGCCCGAAAGTTTTAAAAACACCCTGCGGTACCATATGTAGTGGCTGGAGAGTATGATAACTCTCGAACTGATCAACCGATTTGGTCCAAAATTTGGACTTATTTTGTCCAATTATTGTCCTATTTTGTCCAAACTTAGTTTCAGTTCGAAGATGGGGAATACCGGTCCACAACTTCCAGTACTTCCCCAATATTTAAACAAGTGAGAAAAGGCTATAGTCGGTACGGGGCCGACTATGTGATACCCTACACCACTAACTCTGTGAATAATCTTTTCACTCGAAAACATTTCTTTTATGGAGATTCGAAAGTTTTCACCTATCTGGCTTTTATACCAAATGACTTAAGGCGAACTGAACCAAAATAATTAATATTTAATTTTTTATTTGACATCACCAACATCAATAAGCTTCTATCTCTGTGATCGTGATGATCCGATCAAAATTCCGACCTGTAGTGTGATTGCAGAAAAAGTGGAAAAAAGGGATGCATTAACGACTATTGCGATATCTCTATTATTTGACTACCTACTTTGCATAATTTCAAAGATGGGATTTTCTACTTTCTTAGTCAGGCTTTGCTTTTAGAAGGTCCCCAACCAAAGGTGTGATATCCGTCATTATTATTAAAATCGCAAAAATGAGAAGTTGGGATTTATTAGCGACTATTGAGATATCTTCGTTGTTAGACCACCTACGACAACCTACGTTACATTGTTGTAAAGGTGATATTTTATACTTTCATAGCCAGGTGCTTTTTGTAGACCCCTTATAGACGCTGAGATATTTGCTTTGGAATAAAATGTTGACTTTTTCTCCAAATAAAGTTCTTGCTCATTCCAACCCCTAAATATTATTCGACCATCATCAAAATCAATAGGCTTCTTCCTCTGTGAGACCTCTCGAAATTTCGTGACGATCCGATCAAAATTGCGCCCAGTAGCGTGATTTTCAAAAAAATGGAAAAATGGGATGTATTATCGAATATTGCAATATCTCCGTTATTTGGTCACCTACGCCGACCTAGTTTGCATCATTGTAAAGATGGGATCTTCTACTTTCATAGTAAGGCTTTGCTTTTGGAAAGTATCCAACCAAAGCTGTGATATTCGTCATTATAACTTAAATCGCAAAAATGAAAATTTGGGTTTAATTTGCCACTATTGTGATATCTTCGTTGTTTGATCACCCACGAGAAGCTACTTTACATCGTTAGAAAGGTGATATTTTCTGCTTTCATTGTCAGGTTTTGCTTTTGGTATACCCTTACAGAAGCTGAGATATTAGCTTTGGAAAAAACGTTGTCTTTTTATCCAAATAAGTTTTTTGCCCATTCCGACCCCTAAATATTATTCGACCCTCACCAAAATCAATAGGCGTCTTCCTCTTTGAGATCCTCATTAACTCTCAAAATTTTGTGACGATCCGATCAAAATTGCGGCCTGTAGCGTGATTTCCAAAAAAATGGAAAAATGGGATGAATTACCGACTATTGTGATATCTCCGCTATTTGGTCACCTACGCCGACCTAGTTCGAATCATTGTAAAGGTGGAATCTTCTACTTTCATAGTCAGGCTTTGCTTTTGGAAAGTATCCAGCCAAAGCTGTGATATTCGTCATTATAACTAAAATCACAAACATGAAAATTTGGGGTTTATTTGCGACTATTGTGATATCTTCGTTGTTTGATCACCTACAAGAACCTACTTTACATCATTAGAAAGGTGATATTTTCTACTTTCATTGTCAGGTTTTGCTTTTGGTATACCCCATATAGAAGCTGATATATTCGTTTTGGAAAAAAACTTTGTCTTTTTATCCACATAAGTTTTTTGCCCATTCCGACCCCTAAATATTATCCGACCATCACCAAAATCAATAGGCTTCTTCCCCTCCGGGACCCCCATCAACACCCAAAATTTCGTGACGATCCGATCGAAATTGCGACCTGTAGCGTGATTACAAGGTTTAGATGGACAGACGGACAGACGGACAGACGGACGGACGGACGGACTGACGGACGGACACACATAGCCAGATCGACTCAGCTCGTCGAGACATTCATTTTGATGTATATAAGTATGGGTCTACGACCATTATTTCGATGCGTTACAAACTTTTTGGCCAAAACCAACTTATAATACCCTCCCCACATAGTGGTGTAGGGTATAAAAAATGTCACTAAAATGGTATGTACGATATCTCTTGAGCGGGGCAACCAATTTGGTCCAAACTTTAGATCTCCTAATATGTTGTCCAAATTTAGATTAACTTCTAAAATGGCCCATATTGGACCTCTCCTTAAGGATCCTCCCCCACAAAAGTTCAACATTTGTGTCTGAATGCAATTTAGGGTCTGTTCGAAGAAATTTGGCCTTAGTAATATTTTGTCCAAACATAGTTTAAGTTCGAAGATAAGCCATATCGGTCTACTCCTTCAGGTACCTCCCCCATAAAAGTTCAAAAACGTTCGGAAAAATTGTTCGTACAGTAACTGTTGAAGGGAGTGACCGATGTAATCCATACTTTGCACATCCTACTATATCTACCAGATATAGATCAGGTACGAATATGGACTAAATTTGTTTACTCCTT
This sequence comes from Musca autumnalis, assembly GCF_047663935.1. Classification (NCBI taxonomy): domain Eukaryota; kingdom Metazoa; phylum Arthropoda; class Insecta; order Diptera; family Muscidae; genus Musca; species Musca autumnalis. The sequence continues at coordinate 211,030,081 of NW_027411644.1, forward strand.
CTGGTACCTCTCAGACAAAATTTCGGATAAGTTCACTTTAAGACCTGCTCTCGAATCACTTTGATTTTTGTTGAAGCGATTTGCTTTCGCTACCTCCATTACGACGGTAAAAGTTTTTTCAGGGGCAAGTCCATATTTCTTGCGAAAACAGCCCGAAAGGTGTAAAAACCCCTATGTCACCATATGTGGCGGTCGGAGAACACGATAACTCTCGAACTGTTCAACCGATTTGGTCCAACATTTGGTCTTCGTCATATTATATCCAAACTTAGTCACATGGGCAATACCGGTCCACAAGTTTCGGAACTTCTCCCCAATATTTAAAAAATATCTCTTTGGATCTCCTAATATTTTGGCTTCACATTGGCTGAGGGTATATATCTGTCGGCAAGGCCGACTGACACTTTTTTACTTTTTTTTTAATATTTAATTCAGCTGCCTGATCATTTATACTTGTTTTAATTTTACAACGAATATTAATTACATTTCCTGATGCTGTATTTTTTTCTTAAATACAATGCATATATTCGAATTTACACTGTATTCATATGTACATATGTATATGTAAATATATACACATGTGCATACATTTTGTCATTATTTATGCATTTGTTTACTGCAAAAATATTTACATTTTGTTGATATGCATGGGAGATTACATCTGCCTGTGTACATTGAAACAAACACTTATCACTTTCCCAGAACTGTCAAATGAACAGCAACTACAATACAGGTAATCGTTGCTGTTCGTATATGAAAGGAGGTGTATAAATCATGTACACTTTGTGGTGTTATGCTCTAAGCCTAAACATTTAATCCTTTAAGTCATTTATAGAATAACATGATTGCACTCTATAATGATACAAGCATTAAATGAATTTTTTCTAGTTTTGGAAAAGTTGAAGATGTGAGTTTTTGGAATATTTTGCAGCGACCCAAAAGAGTTCTCTTAATTACTTACCTACTTAGATATCTTTATACACTTAACGGAAGAGATTGTTATATAAGCTGAACTAAGAACAAGTAAAAAAGTATCAGTCGGCTTTGCCGACAGAGATATACCCTCAGCCTGTGTGGATTAAATACCTTTTCCCAAAAAAAACTTATGTATTTAGGGGATTTTCAAAATTTTGGGCGTGTGAATCGACAAAAGTATGGATTGGATTAAAGGATATCGCTAGATAGACATTTTTTATCACACTATTCTACGAAAAACATAAAATCGCTGTAAACAGGGCCCATAGGAAAACCTTCGGTAAAAATGTCCAAAGGATCCTCGAACAAACCCTTAACCACACAAATATGTTGAACATTTGTGTGGGAGGTACCACAAGGATTGGACAGATAGGGCCCAAATTTGAACATAAACTAAGTTTCGACAATATATAGAGATCCACAGTTTGGACCAAATCGGTTGCTACGTCTATGAGAAATCGAGCATACCATTTTAGCGAATATTTTCGAACTTTTGTTGGGGAGGTACCGGAAGGAGTGGACCTATAAGCACTACCTTCGAATTTCATCTAATATTCGAAAAAATATTACAATATCCAAAGTGTGGACGAACGCAGCATTCGGTTCGAGCTCTCCAGCCACTACATACGGTTACATAGGGGTTTGTTACAACTTTCGGGCTGTTTTCTTAAGAAGTATGGACTTGCCCCTGAAAAAAATTTTACTGTCGTAATTGAGGCAGCAAATTCAAGCTGCTTCAACAAAAAATAAAGTGATTCGAGAGCAGGTCTTAAAGTGAATTTATCCAAAATTTTGTGTGGAAGGAGGAAAAATATAGTCCATATTCCAACTTGATCTATATCTGGTATATATATTAGGATGTATACAGTATGGACCAAATCGGTCACTCCCATCAGGAGTTATCGTGCGCACACTTTTTCCGAATATTTAAGAACTTTTATGGGGGAGGTACCTGAAGGAGTGGACCAATATGGCTTATCTTCGAACTTAAACTATGTTTGCGCAAAATATTACGAAGGCCACATTTTGGACCGAATCGGCAGATCCGTTCGAGAGTTATCTTGCGCTCCAACCACAACTCACGGGTTTTTTGTACCTTCCAGGCTATTTTCTCAGGAATTATGGACTTGCCCCTGATGAAACTTATACCGTCATGTAGGGGCAAGTGAATACAAGTTGCTACAACAAAAATCAAAGCGATTCGAGAGCAGGTCCTTAACTGAAATTTTCCGAAATTTTGTGTGGGAGGTACCCTAAAGAGTGAACCGATTGAGTCCATCATTTAAGTCTGGTAGACATTTCACGATGTGCAAAGTATGGACCAAATCGGTTAATTCTCATCTTCGAACTTAAACTAAGTTTGGACAAAATATTACGGAAGCCAAATTTTGGATCGAATCGGTTGATCCGTTCGAGAGTTATCGTGCGCTCCAGCCAGCCAGACAGACGGACGGACATTTCTCAATCGACTCCAAATTGTCTGAACCACATTTCGTCCTAACATAGTTGGCGTCTAAAACCATTATTTCGATGAGTCACATTTTGCCCGTATGAAACTGTATATACCCTCGTTAGCATAAATGCTGAGGGTATAAAAATGAACCATGGTTTAATTAGAAATGTTAGCAAAAGCTTTGTGTCAGTTTAATTTTTTTCTTTCGAGTGCTCCTAAAACTTTATAACAATACCCACCATACCAGCTGCTGCTGTTATTCGAATGTTTGCCACAAGTTTCGGGTTATCTCTGTACGCCGATGACGTCATACTGGCTTTGTCTGGAGCGAGGGCCAGCACAGTTACTTCTCGCCTTGAGATCCTACAGGGATATTTCTCCAAGTGGGGTCTCAGGCTGAATGTGGGCAAATGGTCAGCCATAGTCTTTGGAGGGAAATCAAAGGTGGTATACCCTAATTTTAAATCCTTCCTCCCAGTCCTTAAAATCGGGGGTCAGGACATTCAAGTCTTAAACAAGATGAGATACCTTGGCGTCATATCCTGTGAACGGTTAGAGTTTGCCAGGCATGTGGATTTTATCCTTGACAGGACCAAAAAAATATATTTTGCCTATCAAGAAGTTTTACAACACAATAGTGGTCTTGGTAATAATATAAAACTGCTAATATATAAACAGGTAATTAGACCTATCATCTCCTTAGCCTTTCCTGTCTGGTTTGTAATCTTAGTATGGGGAGGCTTAGGAGATGGGAAAGGTCAATTCTGAGTTATTGTCTTGGTATGTGTCCATATATCAGCCCCGATGGATCTATTAGAAGACCTTCATTTCATGCAGTTTACGACAGGGCAGGTATGGAAAGAATAGACAGGTTCCTAGTGAGGGTGGCCTAAACTTTCTAGAGACTGCACGGAACGTCAATGCGCTTGTGCAAGGATTCCTTGAACATCCCGCCGACAGAGATAATCTTCTGGTACGCAAACATCTACCACCAGTGGCATTATTAAAATTATCAGAAGAAGGTTTATACAATTAATTATAAAAACACTCATTAACTTGGTTGATATCAGCTCGCAGTTAACCTGCAGCTTTATACTTTAATGGAGTAGATGGCGTTTGGTCACATGTTTATTTATATTCAATTAGCAGTAAGTCATGCGGTATAGTCATAAGATTTGTATCAATAAAAATGACCATAGCCAAAAAGCAACAACAAATGTTCATAAAGACAGCATATGGGTAGGTTATCAAATACATACAAATCGAATCGCAAACATAACCCTGAAATAAAGACGAAAAATGTGCATAACAGAAACATCAAGGAACTCCACCAAAAATGTTTTTCGCCACTATCGTAAAAACGATCGTCAATTCAGTCGCTAATAACAAAGTACAACAAAAATTAACTTTTTTTTTAAAATTACAAGAAACCCACACAGATTATGAAAGTGGACCGCATGCGGGGCTAATTTTTTCATAAAAAGGTACCCCACATTGCTGTCAGTAATATTGCCAAAAACACTTTATACCTAAAATGTAAGGAATCCAAGGAATCTGATGTCATAATATGGCCGAAGTATCTTGTAATTATTTTTTGTGTTGTACAGTGTAATATTATTAATGATATTCGAAATCGAAGGTTTTCCTGCCACAAACTGAGCGACGAATGAATCGTTTTCAATTCATTATCGTGTGTCGTTTTCGAAGAAAATATCCGCAAAACTGTCGAAAAACATTCGAAAACTACATCGTTTTCGAGAGCAATGGTATGGTGGGTATACAAGATATGTGTATGTGTGTGTACTGTTTGGAAAATATGCTAAACAATTTTAAAAACAATCCAATTCAATGATTTTTAAAATTGTTTTTAGAGCATTCGTAGGGAAAAAATTCCTCCGTTTTGCATTGAAACAAACGTTTAATCATACCCACAACTTGATTTTGTGGAGTCATTATTTTTGTACGTTTCTTATAAAATGCTCCAAAAACGTATTATAAATTAGCAGACCCAAGTCCGCGTTGCTGGCCCGTCGTATTGAGTTTTAATGACAAATTTTTATGGAGTTTATGCTTTACAATTCAAACATACATAGGTATTTTCTACCTCATATCTTCGGGTCCATTTCCAAACCGAGTTATTCATTGAGGATTTAACATTTATCAACAGAGTTTGTCTGTAACCTTTCTTTTCCCATACTGACTTTGACGGATTTTTTCGCCCATTGATGCTCATTAGGATTTATTATCGCCCACGTCCCCTGTCTTTATCGTAAAGCGATCTAATTATAAAAGTTAAAAAATGGTTAAGTCGAATTCTCCCGTTTATTGAGACTTATATGTTTTTAGTTTATTTTACGACTGCTGAACCGTTGAACTTCACCATTTAAGGAAATCTGTAAATATATCGTTTTTCTTAATAGGGAGATACCGTGCCTACATATACCACCGCACATTCAAAATTTCATGAAAATTGGTTCGTTAGTTTTCGAGATATAACGTACATAAAAACTGACCGTGTTCGGGACTTCGGGCACCAAAAAAAGAACATTCGATCGGGGGAGCAACCACCGTTGTCTCGAAAATTAATTTTCAAGCCCATGCATTCATAAGTTTAGCAAATATAGCGATTATAAAACCATAGGCCCCCGAAATTCATCAACAAATATATAGCATTTTGGACCACGGGTCATTCCTGAACATTTCATGAAATTCAGTAGTTTTAAGAAAATAATGTTTAGAAAAGAGTGGGTTTGGTCATCAGTTTTCAAGATATAACATATTTAAAAAAGTGGGCATGGTCCGGTATTTTGGCTCCAAATTTGTACCTAATGTCGGAGACACAACCCCATTGTCTCCCAAAGTTAAAGTTTTAAAAAATGAGCGTTGTCAAGTCTTTGGTAGACTTGTGTCGTTCATGAACGAACCGGTTCAAAGAAACGACTCCGTGAAAAGAACGAACGGATCCGTATCCAGTACATTCTTTTATATCGTTCATTTAGATCCCTGATGGCCAAGACATTGCTGCTTACAAAATTAGCAGCAAAACCATCACCTTTAGTTTTACAAAAATTTAAGATTTAATTTATTGAGCCTTTCATTTACAAATGTTATAATTAAACAGAGTTGTTATGATATTATGTAAAACTTAAGATTACACTCACGCACTCAACTCACAAATTTGCACATACAAAACAATCAATGATTCAGTTAGCTACAATCGTTCAGCAAATCAATGGCTCATATGGTTCATCTCGTTCTTTTAGCTCCTCTGTTTCTTTTTGCTTCTTTCGTTCATATTCGAAACAGTAACCCCCACTATCCACCACCATTTTTTGCACACAGACAAACTCACACAAGCTGCGTCAGCGCTAGCATCACAAATTTGCACACACACAAAGTGGCTCATATCATTTCGTTTGAACGAAAAAGAGCCAACGAACGAAGTAAACGACCCGGATCTTTTTGGTGAACGGAATGAAAAAGATCGATCCGCCCAATGAACGAGATTGCCCAACACTAGTCTTTGGGTCCCAAATAAGTATGTTTGGTTCGAGACACAACCACAATTGTCTCGCAAATTAATATCCAAACCGATACATTCGTAAATATTGTAAATATAGCATTTTTTAAAAATACGAAATTCAAGGATACGTATTTTATACTATTTTCGCCGTGGACCATCGCTGCACAATCCCTGACAATTTCAGGAAAATCAGTTCAGTAGTTTTTGTAGAAAAGATTAAAATTGAAAATTGAATAAAGTGGGCGTCATCAAATTGTCTTTGCATAAAAACATAAGTTGGGTTATGACTAACATTTCAAAAAAGAATTATCCAAATCGGTCCAGCCGTTCTCAATTGACGCCATTACCAAGGAACGACATTTTATTTTTATACCCTCTACCATAGTATGGAGGGTATATTAAGTTTGTCATTCCGTTTGTAATCACCAAATCTATATCCCAAAGGATATGGGCATTGGTCCGTGTTTTGGTATAGTCCCCGATTTTCGGTATTTTGAGAATTTTAGCCACAATTTTTAACCGAACTATCTGCAATTTGACATTGGAGGTTCTCAGTGGTCATGAAATATCTCCACCAAACATCGTCAACATAGGTCCATGTTTTGGTATAGCCCGCATATAACGGTACCTCCCGATTTTCGGTATTTTGAGAATTTTAGCCACAATTTGTAACCGAACTATCTGCAATTTGACATTTGATGTTCTTAGTAGTCATGAAACATCTCCACCAAACATCGTCAACATAGGTCAATGTTTTGGTATGGCCCCCTTATAACCGTACCTCCCGATTTTCCGTATTTTGAGCATTTTAGTTACAATTTTTAACCGAACTACCTGTAATTTGACATTTGAGGTTCTCAGTGGTCATGAAACATCTCCACGAAACATCGTCAACATAGGTCCATGTTTTGGTATAGCCCCCATATATCGGTTCCTCCCGATTTTCGGTATTTTGAGAATTTTAGGTACAATTTTTAACCGAAATAGCTGTAATTTGACATTTGAAGTTCTCAGTGGTCATAAAACATTTCCAATGAAACATCGTCAACATAGGTCCATGTTTTGGTATAGCCCCCATATAACGGTATCTCCCGATTTTTGGTATTTTGAGAATTTTAGCTGCAATTTTTAACCGAGCTAGCTGTAATGATCGGTATTTTGACAATTTTAGCTACAATTTTGTCTATTCAAAAATAATCGTCAATATAGGTCCTTTTTTTGGTATATCCCCCCATATAACTGTACCTCCCGATTTTCGGGAATTTTCAGTGGTCACGAAATTTCTTCACTAAAATTCGTCAATATGGGTCCATTTTTAAGGGTCTACATTGTTTTGATGAAACTACCCTCAATTTGACTCTTGAAGTTCCCTGCAGCTATAAAACTTTTCCGCCAAAAAAATTTAAAGATAGGTTGACTCTTTGATATAGCCCCGTTGGTGGTACCTTTCACCTAGCTGAACACATTTTTTTAGATTAGATTAGATAACACTGTGCAACAAAATGGAGGTGAAAGTCTGGGGCACGAAAAAGTCCTCTTGGGGAAGAAAGGCCTTGGTGAGTATATTATGAACCCCGAAGGGCAGATCCGCCGTGAGTTGAACTTCCGCGTTATGGCGTGATAAAATTTTTGTTAGATACCCTGTGGGCCATCAGGAATTAGCGTTATATCTTTGTTCACTGTTGTTTAAGTGCTCTACAAAAACAACAAACAAAGATATAATGCTAATTCATGATGGCTTACAGGGTCTCTTGCAAAAACTTCATCACGCCATTACGCGGAAGTTCGACTCACGGCGCATCTGTCCTTCGGGGTTTTTAATATACACATACCAAGGGCTTTCATTTCCAAAAGGAATTATCTCTGCGCCAACATTTGTATTCACAGTGTAATTTAAGCAATAGTGGGAGGCAGTAGTAGTCTATCCATTGTCGAAAAGTTGTTCCACCTAATATTGTGAAAGGACCCTAATTATTCCATTTTAATTAAAACTATTTTATGGTGGAGGGTATAAGAAGTTCGGCTCGGCCGAACTTAACGACTTTTTACTTGTTATTTATATAGACAAACCCACTTGTTGCTTTTGTGTTTACTAATATTGAAGTTATATGAATTCTGGAAAAGCCATGGATCTATAAATTATTTTTATTTAGATCTACCTCTATACTTATGTCATCAAATTAACAACTTTTTAATAAAATCTCATATTATAACTGACATTTTTATTTATTAATTTTTGTAAGTTGAATTTATAGGATAATTAAGATGTTACATGCGAAAAATTTAGAGATTTGAACAGGGTTTCGGAGACGGAGTCTACGAGTCGGAGTCGAGCAATTTTGCTGGAGTCGGAGTCTGAGTCGAGAAAAATATCTCGACTCCGACTCCGAGCAAAATTTTTTGTTCTACTTTATAGAAATATAACATTAAATTCGGCACACCAATATTTTTTTTTCAAAAATCATTATTTTAAAAGAAAGCTATAAGAAAACATACGTACAAACGGTATATTATACTAAGTTAGAGGACATTTCGCAGGATATTTACTATCCTCTGAAGTCTACTCTACTCATCCCTATTATGTTAGTCCGATTGACACCTTAAATTTTTGCAAACAAAAGTAAAGTATCTATGACAATCTCTTTTGCCAGAAGGCTTACCGGTCTTCTCACAAAGGCCCACTGGTCTTCTGATATTGTTTGTATGAAAATTTCTGAGTTATGTCGTAATCAGTTTTTTGATTGACCCCCAACAATGATTGACAAAATAGCTTGATATCTCCGTTTGGAGATATTATCACATCATTTTGAGACGACATGTTTTTGGTTAAATAGTCTAATATATGCTCCTTCTAGCTTTGTTCCATCCATGTCCTTTTTGTTCATGAACTGGAAAAGTAACACAAGATTAAATGTTATACAAAAATGTTCACCGAACATTTTATGTAGGATCAGTAGTGGAATTCTGTAACTCATTTTCTGAGTTACCGAGAAAAGTCGGTAACATTAAAACGCAAAATTATGAATGAAAAATTCAAAAAAAAGTTGACAACATAGTTGCTATCGGTAGGACTTAGCGACAGCTTTATTTTCGTTGTTAACTTGCCGAAAATTTTCGCCAATTACCGAAACTATAAGCATTTTAATTTTACCGGTTTTTGTCGGTAACTCAAAAAATGAGTTATAGAATTCTACTACAGGTAAAAGTAATAAAAGACACCAAAGTTTAAAATGTGTGCGATAAATTTTAGTTTAAGGGGTGATCCCCACTTGTAAATTTCTGAAAAAGGCTAAATATCATAGAATATGTGGTCAAATTTTCAAGTCGATTGGAGAAATATTGGGGGGCTAAGCACATTGGCTTACATCCAGCTTAAAACTTGGCCATGAATTGCTTATAATTTGTTTCGCATTTAGTACTTATGATTTGTAGTACCCCTTTATTTTCATATTTCCATATTCCGTCCAGAATATACTCGTGCAAAAAAACCGCAAAACCGCAAAAACTGTCTTACTTTTTTCAATATAGATATGAATTTTACTTCATATTTATGTTCCTTAGTTCAGTATTATTTTCAAACGAATGACATTTCTAAAGAATATGTAAGGATAAACCAACTGATTAGCCTATATAGGCCAAAATATAGTAAAAAGTTAAACATTTGTGCACATTTTCTTAATTTTAGTGTTACATCAATTCACTCTCGGAGTCGACCCGGAGTCGGAGTCGGAGCCGGAGTCGTGAAAAAAAACTGGTCTGGAGTCGGAATCGAGCCAAAAATACCTCGACTCCGAAACCCTGGATTTGCATGTGTCTGTCACATGCATACAAATTGCTCTGATAGGAAAACCCCTTTTAAACAGTCACCAAACTAAATAATTGATTTGTTTTCGGAGTTACAAATATATGTATAGCTACGTGTGTATAATATTTTATTCTGCATTTTTTTATTTTCAGTAACTTCTTCCGTTGGCGGCTTCCGTGGTTTTCTGGAAACATATTTTGGGCCTACATCCGCAGCAGTGGCCACCCATCATTCGAAAATTAATTCCATTTTACACTGCAGCTGCTTTCTGATTATATGCATCGCAGCAGGTTATCGAAGATAGTTTATTAACTAAAAACAAAAAGTTAAACAAAAAAACGTTAAAATAAAATTATTAATTTTTATTGTAAAATAACATTATTTATGACATTAAGGTAATTTTACATAAATAAAACTGCAAGAAAAAAATATAAAATAATAAATTATATCGGCCTAATTAGATATTAACATAGATTGAAATATTTTATAAGCAAATCGAATGCAAGACAGGAAAAAAACTGAACATTTTATTTTAATTGAAATTAATTTAAATTTCCTCTCCAATCACAATTTATAAACAAAATATTCCCTACAACTTTATTATACACATAAATACATAAAGCTTAAATGCCAAGCTTGTTTAGAAAGATAATATTAGTAGTATTAATGAATAAAAACAAAATTTGTTTACCTCGAAAACAAAACATTAAAGTGCAGATTAAATTTAGTAAAAAAATATATGAAATGCTTTGTTGTGTATATAATCTGTATACATATTGTATTGTGTATTGTGAAGTGCAACATACTAGTACTTTAACTATTTATTATTGTTTTGTTTTCAATTTTAAAATATATCTCTGTTAATTTACACATGATTAACGGGAAAATATTATCATTGACATTTTGTAAATAATTGCCATTTTCAAATGAAGAGCCTGCAAAACAAAAAACACCAAACCCTTAAAACATCTACACTAAACACTACTCTATTATAAATAACATTAATTATGTTTAATGCTTAACAAAAATACAATTAATTAGTATCCCAGCAAATAAAATGTATTTTTTAATGAAACTAATTACAAATATTTTCAAGGAAAACAATTGATATTTCTCAATAACTGTTTGAGTCATTTTTGAGTACTTCATACAAAAAGTGGTTGTCCATATGACATTTTTTTTAGATTTTAGACGGTCATATACATAAGAGGGCTGCACGAAAATTATCTGGACAGTTTAATAGTTTTTTTTGGACAGTTTGAAAGTTTTTAGCCTATGCGTACTCAGGAAAATTTGTCATACGACATTGTGCTGTGTTGTTTACAGCGACTTCAAAAAATCACATTGCCAAAAAAATTGAATTTACGTGTGAAATTTTCCTCAGATATTTTTTTACAACTTTCTCCGTGGATAATTACGGCAAGTGTGCATGGATCAAATTATATCTTTGTACATTAATAAAGGGCCATCCTATAGCACTATGAAAAACTGGTTTAATGAATTCAATCGTGGCCGACAATAGCCAAAAAACGTGAGGGTCACCCAAATTCAGCCGTTGTGTCAGAAAAAAATTATGCCGTGCGTGAACGAATAATGCAAGATCGCCATGTTATATACTAAAGTTGTGTAGTTCCGGAACGAACTAGTTCCAAGAACTATTCCGGACAAGGAACTGTTGGAACTATATCCAGCTCTTGCGTTTATATAGTTCCTTTAGTTCATATAGTTCCTCTGGCTCTTCTCGTTCCTATAATTGAACACATACATGGATCTTTCTCCTTTGCTGTTTATTCGCTGTTTATTCGCTGTAATTTATTTATTTTTATGTCAATTCATCCACAAAACGATTAAACATTTCTGTATTGGGAATATTTGGAACGAAGGAAACAAAAAGAACGATGAAAGAGAGAGATTCGGTTAACTATATAGGTCTCGGAACGAAAATAGCTATGAAAGAGAAAGATTCGCTGAAATATATCGGTCTCAGAATTATTTGAAACAAAAAGAACGATGAAAGAGAAATATTCGTTGAACTATATCGGTCTCGGAAATATTAGGAACAATGCAACTGATTAAGGAACTCACGGTGCTCTTGAATCAAATTTAAATGGAAGGTGCTTACACCTGGGAAGTTTTTGCGGATTCTGAAACTACAATGTTCATAGATGAGTAAAATCAAAAAAACTAAAAAATCGCGATTCAAGTTGACATTTTTAAGGGTTGTTTAGGTTTTTGCGATTTTGGAAACCGCAAGTCCTATCAAAATGGGAATAAAAAAATGTTGTAGCCATCAAAATTCTCTACAAGATTGATCTTAATGATATTTTCGTAGATTTTACAACTTTTGAGATATAGAAGTTGAAATTGGGACAATTCAAATTTAATTAAATTCTGTATCTTCTCCTTTTAAAACAATGTCATGACTGCAATTTCCCAACTTAAACTTATATATCTAAAAAAATGGTACAACCTAGGAAAAATTACATAAGCCAGTCTTGTAGAGAATTTTCATACCTGTGAGATTTTATCAGGTTCCACGCCGATAAGACTTGCCGTATTCAAGCAAAATCGCGAAACCCTAACAAAAACACCTAAAAATGTATACTGAGCTTCTCTATCTCAAAAATGGTACAGCCTGTGAACAAATCATACAAACCTAGGAAAATACCGTAAGGGTCAATCTTGTAGAGAATTTTCATAGCTACAACATTTTTTTCAATCTCATTTTGATAGGACTTGCGGTTTCTAAGCAAAATCGTGAAAACCTTAACCACCCCTAAAAATGTCAACTTGAATCGCGATTTATTTAAAAAGCGCTCCGGCGATTTTTTTAGTTTTTTGATTTTTCTCATCTATGAACATTGTAGTTTCAGAATCCAAAAAAATTGTCAGGTGTAAGCACCTTCCATTTAAATTTGATTCAAGAGCACCGTGAACTGGTTCCTTTTGAGGAAAGGAACTGGAATGATCGATCCGCTCCAGAAACTAGATTGCCATACTCTATTATATACCGTGAGATAGAGACATCCTTTGGCATTTCTTCCACCAACTAACATTTGATAGTGCATAATACCTGGCCGCAAAAATGAATTTTTCTCGTTAGATTGGACAATCGCTCAAAAAGAACGATGGCGGTCTTCAAAAGACTTTTTTAAGATCGTCACAGACGACGAATCTTGGATCTATGCTTAAGAGCACGAAACAAAACAGGAATCGATCGCGAGCCGAATCTAACGAAAGTTGTTCATGTAAGAAGCACTTCGAAGTAAATGCTCGCCTCTTTCTTCGGCAAAACTGACCATATGGCGACTATACGGCTTCAGACATGTAGAACGGTTTATTCTGAGTGGTACACTACAATTTGTCCGCCAGAAGTCTACTGAGAAATTGGAAAACAATCAAGAGAAGATGTATCATTCTGCACCATGAAAATACGAGCTCTCACACATCGATTCAAACCAGCGACTGTTTGACCGGACAAATCGTGGAATTGATGGGTCATCCGCCATACAGCCCTAACGGGGGATCCAATGACTTTATTTGATTCCAGCATATCAAGAAAAAAAGCGTGGTCAATGATTTCCGTAGCCAGAGATGAGTTCAAAAACCATGTTTTGGAGGTGTCTAAATCGGAGTGGAAGAAGGGATTCAACAATTGGTTTGAGGGCATGAAAAAACGTATAAATTATGCTGAAGACTACTTAAGAAAACAGTAAAACTTTTTTTGATGGTAAATAAAAAACGCCAACAAAAAACGCCAACAATTCGCGTTTTCATTGAAAGGCCAGATAGTTATCGTTCAGCCCTCGTATGAGGCGCTCAGCGCTAAAACGGCGTAACCCACATGCCCACAAACTCAATCTGGCTATATAAAGATCTGACCGGAATCTTTTGATATAACTACTAAAACTCTCCATATTGGATTATATAACACTAGGATATACTACCTACTAAAATAACGCAATATGGAGTTTTTAAGTATTTATTTCAAAAGGTTCCGGATAGATCTTTATAGTCAGTTTGATTTTTTTGGGCATGTGCGTCGCTGAGCGACTCTTATTTACCTATACGAAAAGTAGACAATTTTGTAAACTTTTAAAAATTGTGACATTCAAACATGTTCGTCTAAAGTTGGCGGAAATGTATATTGTCTGTTACGCCGGAAAAGGTCGTAAGTCCACTTTTTTTGGGAAATGTCGTTTTTGTTAAAGAATGATAGTATGTATAAGTCAAAACACGTCGTATGTTTTTCTGTATGTTTTGCCCCTGTCGTAATACCACAAGAGTGCAAAAAGGTCGTAAGTCCACAAGAAAAATTATATATTGGATGAATACTACAGCTAATGTATTTCAGATATGATTGTAAATTTCATCCATGGTGGGGTACATTGCAAAGAAGCAGCCTACAACTTTGGAGGATAATCGGATGATATTTGGCGGAGCGACAGGACCGGACTTTTGCATAAAAATCTGATAATTTCTATTTAACAATTTATTTATTTATTTTGTAACGAAAATTTATACTTGACATCTATTTTGCTTTATAAGCGTACTGATTATGAAATGTGAACTCCTGGCATTTTCATACGTCCTTTGTGCTTTGCAAAATAAAACGATTTTAAAAACGTTCCATTCTTTAGAACTATTCGATCTGGTCGATGATGCAAAAGTGGCGGATTTGTGCGGTTTTAAATACATGCTAAATTGAGACCCATGGCTTGAACTTTTCGAATACGTGAAAGAGTTTGCCTCCAACAATTAATAATAGAATAACTGTATTGCAATTCTAACCCATACATATATTTGGCAATTCCGTTATTTAACCACTACTTTAATTTGCATCAATGGAAAGGTCCAAAGTTCTTTTCCATATATATATTTGTATGCAACCCAATGGGTAAATACCTGGTAAATTGGCTGAAATGGGTAAATACCGGGTAAATACCCATTTGTGGGTATTTATTTGGGTTTTACTATATTGAATCGTCAATACAGAGTTTAAACATGTAGGTAAATACATGGGTAAATACTCGAGTATTTACCCAAGTGTTGGGTAAAAACTCATTAACTGCCGAACCAATTAACGTAGGATGCCAAAGTTTGGCTGAAATCTTTTTTATATCAGCTGAACTCCTGACACTGAAAATGGGGTCTCTGGTTCCATGTTTTGACATAGCCCCCATATAACCTAACCTCCCGATTTAAGGTGTTTTTTTTATTAGCCTCATTTTACAATCTTATTGGCTGTAATTTGGCACAGTGAGTTCTCAATGTGTATAAAATATCCTTGTAAAAATTTGTCAACGTAGGTCCACGTTTTCTTGTAGCCCCCATATAAGTTAACCGATTTCGAGTATTTACCCAAGTATTGGGTAAAAACTATTAATCTGCCGAACCAATTGACGTAGTGTGCCAAAATTTGTCTCAAATCCTTCTTATATCCACTGAATTTCTGGTATCGAAAATGGGGTCTCTGGGTCCATGTTTTGACACCGTACCACCCGATTTAAGGTGTTATTTATCTATTAGCCTCATTTTACAATCTTATTGGCTGTAATTTGGTACATTGAATTCTCAATGTGTATAAAATATCCTTGCAAAAATTTGTCAACGTACATAGGTCCACGTTTTCTTGTAGCCTTCATATCATAGCCCCCATTTTCAGTACCCGAAATCTCCTAAAATAAAAAAAAAATATTTATGACAAAGAAAAAAATAATAATTGGTTACAGTAGCTTAAGAGAATATGCTTTTGAAGCGTTCAAAAGACCATGTTTTGGATATGTCTCAATTGGAGTGGAAAAAATGCTTCGATAATAGTGTACAAATGATGCTGGAGAATAATTAGAGAACAACAATAAAACCATTTTTGAAGATGAATATTCATTACTAGGCCAGAATTTTATATATTAGCCTCGTACCAGTCAGTATCCACTGGAAATTACAGAATTGCTCTCATGTTAAAAGCGATCAGCCTTGGCTTGTTATCTGACATCCGCTATGCTACCCGAGAAGATTCCCTACGACATTCTTTACAAGATGTTGAGAGGATATATTTATTTTGATAAATATTTTTTATATATATTTTGATTTACAAACTTTTTGGCGCTGATTAACTCAATTCACGCCACAGTATCATCATCTGTTACCGATTATCCGCAGTTGTATGTGTTTCATTAAGGGGTGTGAGTTGAAATCGAAATGTTTAATACGTATTGATCATGTTTCATTACAAAACTCTAACTTTAATCAATTTAAATGTTATTTAGAACAAACTATGTGAAACAACTTCTGCAACCGCAATATCACATTCCCAAATTTCAGCCTTCATTCAGAGAATTCACTTCACACAAATACTTAAATATTTAAAACTAGCAGATCCGGGTCCACCTCTCTGACCCATCGTGTTGCGTTTTTATGACAGCTTTTTATGGAGTTTATGCTTTACAATTCAAAAATATTCCACATCATTTTTTTCGGGTCCATTGTCAAACCGAGTTATTTATTGAGAATTTTAAATTTATCAACAGATTTTGTCTGCAACCTTTCTTTTCTCTTACAGACTTTGTCGGATTTTTTCGCCCATTGATACTGTTTAGGATTTTTTATCGTCCTAAAGCGATCGAATTATAAAAGTTAAAGAAATAGTTAAGTCAAATTCTCCCTTTTAATGAGACGTATGTATATGTCTTTAGTTTTTCATGGCTGATGGACCGTTGAACTTCACCATTTAAGGAAATTTGTAAATATGTCGTTTTTCTTAATAGGGGAGATACCGTGGCACCTTCGAAATTCATGCCTACATGTACCACGGAACATTCCACAAAATTTCGTGAAAATCGGTTCGCTAGTTTTCGAGATATGACATACTTAAAAACTAGCCGTGATCGGGATTTCGAGCACCACGAAAGAACATTATGATCGGGGCACAACCACCGTTATCGCGAAAATTAATTTTCAAGCCGATGCATTCATAAGTTTAGCAAATATAGCGATTATAAAACAACAGGCCCCCAAAATTAATCAACAAATATATAGCATTTTGTACCACGGGTCGTTCCTGAACATTTTCTGAAAATTTCATGAAATTATGTTCAATAGTTTTGAAGAAATGTATTGAAAAGAGTGGGCGTATTGAAAAGAGCGTTTGAAAGAAATGCGTGGGATGGTACCCCACTTCCTATGAAATTCATAAAGTACACATTGCCACGGCAGACCTTGAGCATTTGCTGCAAATTTTATGGAAATCGTTTCAGTGTTTTAGAAAATACTTAAAAAAGTAGACGTGGTCGGGTCTTTAGGCCCAAAAGAAGTACCTAGATTCTAGATTAATTCGTAAATTTTCAAACCGATACATTCGTTATTATTGCAAATGTAGTGTATTTTAAATATCAAACAAAATATGCTGCCTATTTTTACCGGGAGCCATCCCTTTACATCCCTGAAAATTTCACATATACACAACATATTTTACAATGTCAAGTTTTGGGTCAAAGACATAAAGTAATAAAGACCTGACAAAATGCATGCAACAAAAATATGTTTACGAAACTTTGTATAGAAACATTACCCTTAACAGGTTGCAGTTAATTCAAAATCGCAACCAAGGAGGAACATTTCATGTAATGGTATCAGAAACGAAATTTATGAATTCAAGGATCTATTCAAGAATAATTCCATGTCAATTGGATCGGTAAATTCGGTTAAATACGTAAAAATGTATAAAAGAAAAAAATGTTATATCACCATATCGTAACATAACATTATGTTAAATTCAAAAGCCATTCACTGAAGAATGATAGCAGAAGAAATGTCTTATCTTGTTGTATTTATGTCTTTGTTTGGGTCCCAAATAAGTGCGTAAATGGAGACACAGCCACAATTGTCTCGTAAATTAATTTCCAAACCGATATATTCATAATTATTGTAAATATATCATTTTTATACCCTCCACCATAGTATGGAGGGTATATTAAGTTTGTTTTTCTGTTTGTAACACATCGAACTAATCATTTGCGACATATAAAGTATATATTCTTGATCAGTATAAAATTCTAAGACGATCTAGCTATGTCAGTCTGTTGTAATCATTCTAGCGTTCGCAATAATTAAGCTAGAGCGCTATATTTTTTCACCCGAGTGTATTTCCATAGGCAGGTCAAGTTCGAAGATGGGCTATATCGGACCACTTTTTGGTATAGCCCCCATATAACTGTACCTCCCGATTTTCGGTATTTTGGGGATTTTAGCTACATTTTTTGACCAAACTGCATGTAATTTGACGTTTGGGGTTCCCAGTTGTCACAAAATATCTCCACTAAAAACCAACATAGGTCCATGTTTTGGTATAGCCCCCATATAACGGTATCTCCCGATTTTCGGTATTTTGAGGATTTTAGCTTAATTTTATGACCGAACTACCTGTAATTTCACGTTTGGGGTTCCCAGTAGTCACAAAATATCTCCACTAAAAACCGTCAACATAGGTCCATGTTTTGGTACAGCCGCCATATAACGGTACCTCCTGATTTTCGGTATTTTGAGGATTTTAGCTACAATTTTTGACCGAACTACCTGTAATTTGAGAGTTGAGGTTCCTAGTAATCACAAAACATCTCCACCTAAAACTGTCAACATAGGTCCATGTTTTGGTATAGCCCCCATATAACGGTACCTCCAGATTTTTGGTATTTTGAGGATTTTAACTAAAATTTTTCACCGAAGTACCTATAATTTGACTGTTGACAGTTGAGGTTCCTAGTAATCACAAAATATCTCCACCGAAAACTGTGAACATAGGTCCATGGTTTGGTATAGCCCCCATATTACGGTATCTCCCGATTTTCGGTATTTTTTTTGGATTTTAGCTTCATTTTATGACCGAACTACCTGTAATTTCACGTTTGGGGTTCCCAGTGGTCACAAAACATCTCCACCTAAAACTGTCAACATAGATCCATGTTTTGGTATAGCCCCCATGGAACGGTACCTCCCGATTTTCGGCATTTTGAAGATTTTAGCTACAAATTTCCACCGAACTATTTGTAAGTCGACATTTGAGGTTCCCAGTGGTCACACAATATCTCCACCTAAAACTGTCAGCATAGGTCCATGTTTTTGTATAGCCACCCCCCTTTTTAAATTGTCAACGTAGGTCCCTGTTTTGGTATAGCCCCCATGTAACGGTGCCTCCCCATTTTCGGTATTTTTGACCCAACTATCTGTAATTCGAAAAATTGTCCACATAGATAGAGCCCCCATATAACGGAATCTCCCGATTTTTGGTTTTTTGGATTTTAGCCAAAATTTTTGATCCAAGTATCTGCAATTCGCCATTTGTGGTCACAAAACTTCTCCACCAAAAACATAGGTCCATACATTGATTTGGCGCCATATAAGGTTCCCGACCGATTGAATACATTTTTTATGATTTTTTTTACCTTACTTATAAGTGGTCACGGAATATCTCCTCCTAAAATTGTGGACAGGAAAGAAAGTAATTATTCCGTTTTACTTCAGAATATTTTATGGTGGAGGGTATAAAATGTTCGGCCCGGCCGAATTTAACACGTTTTTACGTGTTTAAAAATAGGATATAGGGGAAGTACCCCGCTGCTCCGAAATTCAACAAAATTTGTAGCCCATTTTAATCGGGGGCCATCCCCGTATATTCCCTGACGATTTCAAAAAAATCGGTTCAGTAGTTTTTGTAGAAAATATAAAACTTTAAAATTAAAAAAAGCGGGCGTGGTCAAATTTTCTTTGCATAAAGTCGGGTTATGGCGAACATTTCACAAAAATAATAATCCAAAGCGGTCCAGCCGCTCTCAACTGATGCCTTTACCAACGAACGACATTTGATTTTAATTTATAAAGATGAAACAGTCCCAATATTTATTATTTTTTATTTTTGCCTTATTAAGGCGAACTTCATTTTATTAAATCTCTTTCGAGTTGTGCTGTTATGACCAACGATTTTTTGTTTATTCGTGATAACTTGGCTGCCACAGCAGGTCTAAGATTTTACATAATTTTTTTAAAAATGTCTTTGCAAACACACATTGATTGCGAGCCATTCCATTTTCCCCGACTCATCTTCGCATTCCGTATTACCCTTAGATGATTGTTAATAAATATTACGAGACACTCCATTTCCCCAGTCTCATCATCACTTTCCGTATTGCCCTTAGATGATTGTTAAATAAATATTTTGTAATATTTCTACTTTATTTGATAAAGACAATATTTTCAATATAAGCATATATAAATATTTAATTGGTTATTAACAAATTCATTCATTACATTGTCATTAACTAATGAAATACATAATTAAAATATTTGCTGGGTAGAGAGCGAGATTTAATGCATTTCATGGTAAAAGCGAAACATAAGCAAATATGAATAACACATTACACATAATTGCCAAAAGCAAATAAACAAACAAACAAACCAACTAAAAAATTTTTATAAATACCCGTACAGGCTTACAGTCCAACTATTATTAACAAATAAAAAAATTAAAAACAAAAACAATCTCGTGTAATTAATGTTCATTTTGTAAACAATACCCCCTCAGATTTTTTATACATCGTCATCATCATTACAAACAAATTAATCACATACGATGCAGTGCAAACTAAAAAAAAAAAACGACAACAGTCATGAATAAAAAATTGTAAACACACATACATACACACTTACATATATGTTATTCTCATATATAATTATATTCATTTAATTATGTTGTTCCATTGAATTGTAAAAGCAGGAAAATGAAAACAACAACAACAAAAATTGTAATTGAAAAGTAAACCAAAACCCAACAAGCTGAAAAAAACAGTTAATATAAAAACACATACATACTTAATGAAACCCTTACACATAGACACAATGACAGAGCTGTCGATGCAACCAACCAACAAACAAAACATTCAAAAAGGCTTTAAAGAACTTAATCACCATTATTATCGCATTATTGTTTTTGTAAGAATTTCAACATATTCATGGACATTACAAATATTAACACTCACATACACATAAAGCACAACCATTCTCCCGCACATACAAACAAACACAATTTTCCACCATTAAGTTGACAAGAACAAATGCTACACACACACACACTCGCAGCTTCATTATAAAGAGAGTCCTCTTTGAAACACATAATACAAGAATTAAGTGTTTGTTAATAAATGTCTACTGAATATTTAATAATTATCTGTGTTTGATTGTTTTCCAAAATGAGGAAAATTTTGTTGAAAATTTTCACAAAAGTTTCAATTTTGAGGTGAGTATTTTAGTAAAGTTACATAAAATGTTGGTAATTACTTGCGGACGAGATAAATTAAAAAATGAAGATGAATGAAAACGCTTTTCAGGTCGACCCACCCCCTATTCGAACACAACAAATCGTATCAGGTTTTCTGCCGAATAATAATCTAAAACATCTTATTATCCACCAAACGGAACATCGAAATCGTGAAATAACAAAATAACGGTATATTAAAATATTCATTCAATTATATTGGTCTCGGAAGTATTTAGGAAGAAAGAAAAACGAACATTTTATAAATGTCGGAACTATTTGGGACTAGTAGGCCTATTCTTTTTAACAATCCGACAATTGACAACGTTGTTTACAATAGAAATTGTTTGCAGTAACGATTGTGCTATTCTGTAAAAATGTGGACAAATTTACGATAAACTTTCAAAAGCTTTAAATTTTTAGTATATTCCAAAACAAAACATACACACAAATCAAAGGCAAATCCAATATTGAACACTTTTGTCGATTTTTAAACTACAACAATTTTGGTATTGTTTCTATAACGACATTTTTAACAAAAGTTGTAAAAATTTGTTTACAGAGGTTGTTAAAATGAGTTTCTCGAAAAAATAACAATAACGATAAAATAATACAGAATAGGCCTATAGGTTTGCCCAACTATAACATTGTTTCCTGCTTTGAAAATCGAAAAATCTAAATCACAAATACTAGGTTAGGAAACGGGATGACCGGCTTAACATGGCAAAGTTCACGACATATATTGGACGCTTTTAACCACCGTTAAAGGTAGTGTGCTAACCATTCACCCATAAGAACGTTAAAACCTTTGGTTGAGTGTCGGCTTAGCAATTTTAAAACCAG
The DNA here is from genome assembly GCF_047663935.1 of Musca autumnalis. Taxonomy (NCBI): domain Eukaryota; kingdom Metazoa; phylum Arthropoda; class Insecta; order Diptera; family Muscidae; genus Musca; species Musca autumnalis. The sequence continues at coordinate 211,051,985 of NW_027411644.1, forward strand.
GGTTTCGGAGTCGGAGTCTACGAGTCGGAGTCGAGCAATTTTGCTGGAGTCGGAGCCTGAGTCGAAAAAAATAACTAGATTCTGACTCCGAGCAATTTTTTCTACATTGTATAAATATAACATTAAATATGGCACATCAATTGTTATACCCTACACCACTATGTGGAAAGGGTATTATAAGTTTGTTTTGGTAAAAATTCATGTAACACCGCGAAATATTCGTCGGAATCCCCCAATGTGGTATACAAATCTTCATATCTCGACAAGATAAAGCGATTTTGAGATGTGTGTCCGTCCGTCTGTCCATTATAAATTGTAATCAAACTCCAGGCCGCAATTATGGACCAATCGTCACGAAATTTTTTATGGAGGTCGGGTTCAGAGCAGAATAGATCCCTATTTTTAATGGAGATGATCGTGAAATATTTAGCGGGAGAAATGGATCAAAAACATAATATTTATCCAATTTCGTAGCGGCTCTACTGGTTGCAATAACAGTCTGATCAACGCAAAATTTTAAATAATGTAAGAGTATATGACAAAGAAGAAGCTTGAAATTTAAGACGGCGATCAGATAATATTTAGAGGGTGAAATTGACCACAACTTTTGTGTAAAAATTGTGAAAATTTTTAATATACAGCTTTTATTCCAATTCCTGGAAGAGACATTCCGGGCAAGTAAGCTATACTCAATTGTGTTCGTGTACATGATAAGATAACAGAGTTACAGTTATTTGTGTGTTGTGTAATCATAAACACACTAGAGGTCGCGATTATAGCAGATAGAATATAGAAGATGAATACAATTGTGGATGATGATCTGATATTATTTATCGAGTGAAATGGACCATTACTAAAAAAATACGTTTGGTCTATATTATCTATCGTATTAATTTTCCAATTGGATCTTTACACATGTATTGCAGCATGGGTCGCTTCGCTACCTCTTTTCAAAACGATATCGCAGCCAGGCAACATCAAAATTTCAAAATACCCTTTAGTTATGTTGGCAACATTTTCTGAGCCATGCAAAACTTCTCTACAAGCGGTGTCAGGACACGCCGTTCGGACTCGGAGATAATCTGCGGGTCACAAATCATTGAGCGAATATGAGTCAGGGTACACTCACTCATTTATATGAGAGAAGTCTCCCATGTCCCTTCTGGGATGTTTGTGAAACAATTATTATATTATTATTTATGCTTGGTATGATACGGTGCCAGAATCCACAAAGTTATTTCATACAATAAGTTTATTTGTTCTATAAATAAATTTTGAATTGTGGAAAGCTAATTCCCTGGGGTAGTGGTGTAGGGTATCACATGATTGGCCCGTACGACTATAGGTTTGGCTTACTTCTTTTCAAAAAACATTATTTATTTAAAAATTGCATCTTGTCTTTTGTGAGACTCCGTGGAAAGACATTGTGGTCTCTTCGGTTATCCTACTGCTTACACTGTTATAGGCCATTTAGATATGACATCATTAGCCGTATTTAGCGCATTATAAGGTTTTATTTGCTAAATCCGGCCGAAATCTACCAGATTTACCATACAAAAATAAATCCTGGTATTAAGTGGATTTGTTTTAAAACCGGCATAAATCCTCGTATACAACTCTGTTTTTTGCAACATGTTGCTAGAAAATACAAAAAGTTGAAAGCTGACACAAGAAACAAGGTAGATGCATCCGTGTATTGCTTCAACAAAAATAATTTAAAATATCAAAATTTGTAAACAGGGCGAAAATTAAATTTGCTTTGATATACAAAGTTTATTTTAATCAACCAAGACTAATATTTACGATGTCTAAACGATAAAATAATTCTTTATTTGCTCATTAGTTAGCATTAGTTAGCATTAGTAAGGTTGGCGTCATTTCTTGAGTATTTCAGCCTTGAAAAACTTCTCTACAAGTGGTGTCTTAGACACGCCGTTCGGACTCGGCAATAACCAGTAGGTCCCTTATCATTGAGCTAATATGAATCGGGGTGCACTCATTGATATGAGAGAAGTCTCCCTTGTCCCGTATGGGATGTTTGTGGAACAATTATTATATTAGTGGAATTGTGTAACTCATTTTTGGAGTTACCGACAAAAATCGATAAAATTTAAAGTCAAAATTATGAATGAAAAGTATCAATAAAAGTTTACAATACTGTTGCTATCGTTAAAACTTAGCGACCACAATATTTTAGTTGTTAACTTACCGAAAATTTTCTATAATTACCGAAATTATAGGCATTTTTATTTTACCGATTTCTGTCGGTAACTCGAAAAATGAGTTACAGAATTCCACTACAGATGGGATGATGCATCTACCTTGGTAATTGTGCTATGAACAAAAATCAGCTAACTGCCATTTAAATCCTTCAAAGGTGTATCTAAATGCAATTAGATTTGTACTGGATTTATTAAATCCAGTTGAGGATTTATGGCTAGTGTAAATGAGCTATTACACCAAATGGAAGTCAAGGTCTAGGGGTGAAAAAATCCCTTTGTGAACGAAAGCCAATATTGAGTATATTAAGTAACCCAAAGGATCCCATAGCTGATATTTTTGATTTATGACGTAATGTTTTTTTTTTGATTGGCCCCCAATAACGCCTGAAAAAATGCTTTATAGCTTTGTTTGGCGATATTGTTTCATCATTTTGAGATGACATGTTTTCAGTTAAATAGAATAAGAAATCTTTTTGTAGAATATTTTGACTTTATAGGTCAGTTCCTTCCATGTCCGTTTTGTTCTTGAACTGAAAAATAAAAACAATAGGGGATTTTCTACATGATCAAATTCTACAAAAATGTTCCTCCGAGAATTTTATGTTTTATTTTATGAATTTTATGACAGACATTGCTCAATCAACTTCAAATTGTCTGAAACACATTTTGTCCAAACATACTTGGGGTCTAAAACCGTTATTTCGATGAGGCACATTTTGGACCGGATCGGTTTATCCATTCAAGAGTTATCGTGCGCACCAGCCAGCCAGACAGACGGACGGACAGACATTGCTCAATCAACTCCAAATTGTCTGAAACAAATTTCGTCCAAACATACTTGGGGCCTAAAACCGTTATTTCGATGAGGCACATTTAGCATAAATGCTGAGGGTATAAAAAGACACGTTGCCGTTCTAGCTACATGTTCTGTCAAAAAACATCTACACCATAAATTGTTTACAACGGTCCACGTTTTGTTATAGTCCTAACATAATGAGCATTTTGACGGTCTTGGCTACATTTTCAGACCGAATTAATTGTAATTGTCGAAAGGGGTTTCAGAAAACTTCCCCATTAAAATTTTTGCACTAATGTTGATGTTTTGGTATAGGTTGTCATTATCTGACAACATATGTAGACCCAGGTCTTGGTATAGCCCGATAGATCGGTACCGGTCAATTTCACGTATTTTCGAGATGTTAGCTGAACAAAATAGCTAAAATTAGGTATATGGATTTCCAAATGGTCAAAAAAACTTTTCCACCTAATATTTTTCAAATTCACATTTTCATAACAGAATTCAAAATATTTCATGGTGGAGGGGATAAAAAGTTCAGTCCGGCCGAACACAACGCTTTTTTACTTGTTACTCCTTATCACTATTTTTTACAGGCGTAGGCTGAGGACATTTAACTGCCGATAAAGCCGATTTAGTCATTTACATTTGCTTCGATCCTATGCAGACGTATAAAGATGCCCTCTCGATTCATTTGGTTTGATACATTCAACAATGAAGTGGAGTATAAAATAGTGATAATAATCATGACAAAATTACGCTCAATAATCCCCAACAAACAAATAAACAAGCAAAACGATTAAATGAAAAAATACAACTCATGGATAGCCATACAAACAAAGAACTTCTGCACAAATAAATCATTATGGAAATACATTATTTATTAATTTATTGACACATTATATTGATACACAGATTTATGGAATATTTATACAATATCAATTGATAGCAAATAAAAAGGCTAGCGATATCAATTTAAAAGTCACTGAAGGATGGGGAGGTGACCAAATGGATAAATTTTATAGACGCATAAACGGCGATCTATTAGAATAACATCTATACGGACAAACTATGGATGTTGTAGGGGAGCTTCTAACAATTACGGTTATCTGTGTTATAAACATTTCATTTGCAGCAAATATTCAGCATAATTTTTTTAGATTAAAAGTTGAAAGGAGAAAATGCTTTATTCTATGTCTAAAAAAGGAAAATATGAAAATTTCGACTACACGGAATGAAAAGAAAACGAATATAGACAGCATTTGTTGGAATGTAACTGTATTTCCAATGTAAGTGTAAAGGGTTCACATGTGGCTTGCAAACCACCCATTTTGTTTCTTTTATGAATTACATTCCATATGCAAGGTGCGGTAAATCTTTTAAAATTGCATCAATTTGATTACAAAGTTATTGCAAGGATCGTCTGGTGTTTCCCAGAATCCTTTTAATGAATATTCAATATGAACAATTACCATAGCAATAATAAAACCAACACCTTTGCACTGAACTACAGTGCTGCTCAAAACATTTGCAACTGGAATGACTACTTCATTTTTTATATAGTTCTGAGGTAATTTATGGATTTAAAATGAAAATATTTTTGTGGGTTGATTGTTTATTGACCGCTTTTTAAAGATTTAAAAAATAAGTAACCATAACTGTACTTATTTTATAAAAAATATACAAAACAAAGCTCGGACTCACATTTGGTCCTGCTCAAAACATTTGCAACTGAGAAAACTTGATTCAAAATCTGAAGATATTACTTTTGTTTCGATAATATATTGTGAGTTAAACCTTTTATTTATTATCAGGACACATCATAAAGGTATCCAGTATACTAAATAAATTAATATATCCTTTGAAATCCTGTCGCTAAGGATAATTGTAAAATTCCTAGATTTTATTCGATTTTCAACAGTCCAGAGTCTATTTTAGGGCCCCGAAACCCTTTATATGATTTTAGATTACTGAATCTGAACGCAAACGATAAGAACACAAAAAATATGTGCAAAAATTACAAGTTTTACGTGGTTATATGTACGTTTAGTGGAGGTATTATGCCAAAACACCCTATTATACGGCATCTGTGGTATGTACGTGGTGCGAGTTCGACATATTATATGTCCGGTTAGTTTTTAAATCTAATGAATATCTCGACCTCATACCTCCAGTGTCATCTCTGTCCATAAAAATATCTCCAGGTCAATATAAAACACCATATTCGTTTTGGGTCAACTTTTTTGTATAGGGGGACAAATTGGATTATCATTCGTCCTGGGGATCAAGTAAATTTTTTCAAGTCATATAACTCAAATATTAATTTAAGTCGACTAAAAGTACTCGTTTTTACAACTCTAAAACCGATTCCAAACAATTTTTGCAAAATTTATATGAAAAACTGAAATTTTCCTGGAAATTACTGTTTTCCTAAAATTTGTCAATATTGGTACACCGGTATCTATGGTATGTATCGGAGAGTTTTATATAGATTTATCGATGTAAAGCCTTTATTTAACATCTGTTGGTGACCTCTGAGAATACCGCTTAATAATTCGCATCATTATTTGACTATCCCATGCAGTAGATATAGTTGTACATTCACCTCCTTCCCATCTTATGACGATTTTAGTAATTTTTACGCGGTATACAGCTTAATTTTAAATATCGCACTGTCCTTATGTTTACTTTTGGACTGCGTTTGAACCACAGTTTTGAGAAATAAACATTTTTCCATATCTTTGATACAAATTTCGGACAATAATTTTTGTTTTTCTTAAAATATTTGAAATGTCTTGTTTTTGGAATACTTGTCTGTCAAAATTAAACATAGGCGTTATAAAATGTATCCCTCATGAAAGCTTTTGGTCCCCTTTTTCTTACTAAAAATCTTCTTATAACAATCAATGCAAAAAACTCATAAAAAATTAGGTAATAGATATTCGAACCACGGAGTTGCATATGTTTTGAGCAGGCCAAAACACGTGATCCTCCGATATTTCCCACATTTCTTTAAGGTAAGTTTTAAAAACTGAATAATCATTTTTAAATCTTGAAAGTAGGGTCAATAAAGAATCCAACTGCAAAAATAAATATATTTCAAACCACAAAATGACCCCAAAAATAGGTTAAAAGTGATATAGGCATCTGAGTTGCATATGTTTTGAGCAGCACTGTATATATTTATTTACTCCAGCAGACACAAACAAAATGTATGCACAAAAAACATAGAAAGAGGCAATATAGCAATGATATTGAATTGCAAGGAGACATACAATATTGTCAACTTTAAGCATAAACTAAACCTTCCATGTGTTGATATATGATGAAGCATTCATTGTCAAGAGTTTTGGTAACTTCTTAAATTCAGATACATTTTGTACCGGATATAAATAACCGATTAAACATATATGGATAAGGGCCGTGAATATACGTCCGATTCTATCCAAAAAAAAATCTATAAACGAAATAAATATTTTATTCCCCGTATATTTTTGTTAAGATCAAATTCATTTCAGACAATTTCGAGCTGAGTTGGCCACGTCGAACCCTTTGCCTGTCTGTCTTGAGTATTTACCAGAATTTGACGTAAGGTGAAGATATAGGGGCTAGCGGATTTGCCACGTCATACCACATTGATATACACTCCGGTTCATCTGAATAGAACCAGCCAATATTTGTCTACAAATACCGTTATATCTGACGAAAGGAGAGGAATTGTAAATTATAATTTTGTGGACATGTAGAGTATATAATAGCCGATATTTTCAATACCTAACATGTTTCACATATGCGTTACAACGGCACTTTTTACTCGCTTTATGAAAAAATGTAAAAATATTAGCATTTTTTAGTGGTTCACCAGGATAGAACCACCCTAAGAATTTACACAAATCCTTTGTTAGATGTGATAAACTTTAACAAAAAACTATTTATAATTATAAATAAATGCCGTTAGTGTTGATTGCCAACAAATATTGTTCAAAAATTTGTATTAGGGTCTTGAAATTTGATGAAAATCGAGGCTTAGAGCTCCAAAAAATATTTTTATGAAGAAATCGGTAGAAACAATTTATAAAGACAAAATTTTCTACTGAATTAGGTTCAAAATTTTCTATACTACAATAAAATTACAAAAAAAATCACATTTGATATGTTTATGAGTCCGAAACAGATGAAATATGTTAAAGATAACTCAAAATTCTACCTTTCCAATCCAAAATTTGATATTTTATCTCAGGAAAGTGAATGCAAATCGATGGGTTCCACCCAGTTTCGATGGCTGTGAACATCTACAGGTCCAAAAAATAAAGAAAATCCCACCGCCGAACGCTTCATGTCAACATCAAGGGCTTTGATTTAGAAGATATCGCATGACATGGAAAGCACAGAAACAAAGGCGCTCTTTTTTGTGTAATAACGGATCAGAAATATTTTTTCGGTACTTATACTATGAGTAAAAGATGTGTGAACATTATAACCATCAAAATTAAACCCTTTCCTTTCGAAAAAATTAATGTCTGCCTTTCCCTATCGCTAAGTTGTTTCTAAACATCAAATGTCTTAGAATCTTTTGAAATTCCAAGGACTTGATGGTGAGATGGAGCGTTCGGCGGTGGAATTTTCTTTATTTTTTGGACCTGTAGATGTCCACAGCCAACGAAACTGGGTGCAACCCATCGATTTGCATTCACTTTCCTGAGATAAAATATCAAATTTTGGATTGGAAAGGTAGAATTTTGAATTATCTTTACCATATTTCCTCTGTTTCGGACTCATAAACTTATCAAATGTGACGTTTTTGTAATTTTATTGTAGTATAGATAATTTTGAACATAATTCAGTACAGTCTTTTGTCTTTATAAATTGTTTCTACCGATTTCTTCATAAAAATATTTTTTGGAGCTCTAAGCCTCGAATTTCATCAAATTGCAAGACCCTAATACAAATTTTTGCACAATATTTGTTGTCAATCAACACTAACGGCATTTATTTATAATTATATATAGTTTTTTGTTAAAGTTTACCACATCTAACAAAGGATTTGTGTAAATTCTTAGGGTGGTTCTATCCTGGTGAACCATTAAAAATGCTAATATTTTGGCATTTTTTCATAAAGCGAGTAAAAAGTGCCGTTGTAACGCATATGTGAAACATGTTAGGTATTGAAAATATCGGCTACTATATACTCTACATGTCCACAAAATTATAATTTACAATTCCCCTCCTTTCGTCAGATATAACGGTATTTGTGGACAAATATTGGCTGGTTCTATTCAGATGAACCGGAGTGTAAGTCAACGATCTCATTCTGTTTAGTCGTTTGCAAAGTATAATTATAACATAATTGTAACATATTGAAATATTTAAATTATAACTTTGTTATTCGGTACAGAAGTTTCTATTACTTCTGGGATATTTGTATTGAAAGTGGGCTACGTCACCTTCATGGTTTTAGCCACATTATCACATCGAAATAGAAGAAATTTCGTATTTAGTATTCGTTGGGAGCGCTGAACTTTCCCCAATTTTGGATTTTTTTCAAGATCATTGTCACACCGTAATGTCTGAAAGTTCGTATTCACTCTTTGTTGTGGGGAGCAATTAACTTTCCTCCAGAAATTTCTGTAGGTCCATGTTTTGATAAAGTCCCCATAGAATGGTACTCATTTTCATTGATGTTCTCGTTAGAGTTGAGCTTAATGATCGAAAATTTTATTGCAATTTATGTGACTAGTTTCGCTGTTAGTAGACAGCTCATCATACATATCGGCTGTGGGAGTGGCTCCTCTAGCAACAAACTTTGATTTTTATATCCTCAGAATTTATGCTAACGAGGTATATACACTTTCATACGGGCAAAATGTGCCTTATAGAAATAACGGGTTTAAACCCCAATTATGTTTGGATGAAATCTGTTTCAGAAAATTTGGAGTCGATTTAGCCATGTCCGTCCATCTTTAATCTGTCTGTCTAGCTGCTGCGCACGATAACTCTCGAACGGATTAACCAATTAGAGCCAAATTTTGTACTTCGTAATATTTTGCCAAACTTAGTTTAACTGCGAAAATAGAGCATATTGGTCCACTCCTTCGGATACCTCCCCACAAAAGTTTGAAAATATTTGGATGAATTATGCGCACGATAACTCTTGAAGGTAGTAACTGGTCCATAGTAGTAGTAATTTGGTCCATACTTTGAACATCGTGAAATTTCTTCTAGACATAAGGACATAGGCGAGGTACCAATGTGGACTCTATTGGTCCACTAATTCGGGTATATCCCACACAAAATTTCGGAACAATTCAGCTTCAGACCTGCTCTCGAATCGCTTTGATTTTTGTTGTAGCAATTTTTATTCACTGCCCGCATTACGACGGTACAAGTTTTATCATACTTTCTGAGAAAATAGCCCGAAAGGTGTAACATACCCCACAATGTTTAGTGGTTGGAGTGCACGACAACTCTCCAACGGATATGCTGATTCGGCCCAAAAATTTGCCATCATAATATTTTGTCCGAACTTATTTTATGTACGAAATTTTTAATCGAACTAGGTGTAATTTGACTTTAGAGATTCTTTGGGGTCACAACACTTCTTCACCAAAAATTGTTAACATGACCCATGCTTAGGTATAGCGCACATATAACGGTTTTGGTGTTTTAAGGGTATTAGCTATATTGTTTGACTGAACTACCCATAATTTGACATTTGAAATTCCCTGCAATTAAAAAAAATCTCCTTAACAAATTTTCAACAAAGGTTCATGTTTAGGTATAACCCCCATATAACGTTACCTCCCGAGTTTCGGTAGTTTGAGGATTTTAGCTACATGTTCTGGCTCAACTACCCGTAATTTAACATTTGATCTTCAACCTAGGTCCATTTTTTGGTATAGCCCCCACATAAGGGTACCTCCCGACTTTCGGTTCTTTTAGGTTTTAGCTACAAATTTTAACTGTACTATTTGTAATTTTACATTTGAGGTCCATAGGTATCACAAAAACTCTCCATCAAAAATTGTCAACATAGGTTCATGTTTAGGTATATCTCCCATATAAAGTTTTCTCCAGTTTTTCGGTATTTTGAGGATTTTAGCTAAAATTTTCGACTGAACAACGCCAGCAAAAAATGTGCAAAAAATGCAGGTAAACAAGTAAAAAAGTAACAGTCAGTATACACTCAGCCTATGTGAATTTAAACTTTCATCTATGGACAGATCGAATGTATTTAGGGTCTTTTGAGCTTGTCGACACAAATGTAGATTAGTATTCAAGTTAAAAAGTGTTGCGTAGGAGGTACTTAAAGGGCCGACTTGGTCCATTATTGAAGTGGATTTTGATTTGGGAGTCATATATTTTTGATAGATATCGCGCCCACTAGTCATTTCAGTGATCATCCTATAATTTTTGGACCAGTATCCCAGGAAGCATGGACTTGTCCACGGAAAACATAATATCGCTGTAAGCAGGACCACAACGAACAACATCGGTATACATTTCCAAAGGATCTAAATGCACTTAGACATAAATGTTGAACTTTTGTAGGGGAGTTACCCTAAAGAGCAAACCGCTATGGGACATTTTAGAAGTTAATGTAAATTTTGACAAAATATTAAGAGATCCAAAATTTGGACCATATTGGTTGTCCCGTTCGAGAGATATAGTGCAAACCATTTTAGTGATATTTTTGAAATATTGAGGGGAAGTACCGGATGTTGTGGACCGGTATTGTCCATTTTCGAACTGAAACTTTTGCCAAACATATGACATGTGAGTTTTTTTTACACCTTTTGGGTTATTTTCTCAAGAAGTATGAGCTTGCTTGATTAAATCCATATTGGAAACTAATCTAAGTCTGTTAGAAATTTCACGATGTGCAAAGTATGGACCAAATTTTCCGAACATTTTCGAACTTTTGTGGGGAGGTACCGGAAGGAGTGGACCGATATAACCCATCTTCGAACTTAAACTAAGTTTGGAGAAGATATTGCAAAAGCCAAATTTTTAACCGAATCGTTGATCCGTTCGAGAGTTATCATGCCAGTAGGTCTTATTAAGTACATCAAGATTTGTCTTTAAGCGAGGGTATTTATACCCTATACCACAATGTGGAAAAGGGTATTATAAGTTTGTTTTGGTAAAAATTCATGTAACACCGCGAAATATTCGTCGGAGACCCCCAATGTGGTATACCAATCTTCATATCTCGACGAGATAAAGCGATTTTAAGATGTGTGTCTGTCCGTCCGTCCGTCCGTCCGTCCGTCTGTCCATTATAAATTGTAAACACGCTCCAGGCCGCAATTATAGACCGATCGTCACCAAATTTTGTATGGAGGTCGCGTTCAGATCAGAATAGATCCCTATTCTTATTGGTGATGATCGTGAAATATTTAGCGTGTGAAATGGACCAAAATCATAATATTTATCCAAATTTTCTAGCGGCTCTGTAGGTCTCAATAATAGTCCGATCAACGCGTAATTTTAAATAAGGTAAGAGTATATGACAGAGAAGAAGCTTGCAATTTCAGATGGCGATCGGATAATATTTAGAGGGTTAAATGGACCAAAACTTTTGTGTGAAAATTGTGAAAATTTTTAATATACAGCTTATATCTTAATTCCTGGAAGTGACATTCCGGACAAGTGAGATATACTTGAAAGTGAAACGCTTGACCTTTCAATTGATCCCAATTATGTTGGTGTGAATGATCAGGTAACAGAGTTACAGCCTAATATATTCCGTTATTTGTTTGTAGTGTAATAATAAACTCGCTAGAAGTCGCAATTATACATCAATAGTCACGACATTTTGCACCGGGTAAGAGTATAGGTCGAAAAAGATGCCTACAATTTTGAATGATGATCTGATATTCTTTAGCGGGTGAAATGGACCATTACTTTTGTATGAAAAATATAAAAATTTTATTTTTGGTCGATATTTTAATTCCTTGAGGACATATATATTTCGCAAAGTAGCCTACATATGGAAAAAAGCTGCTGACCTTTCCTCTGATGTAAATTGCAATAAAGTGTTTGCTAGATAACGGGCCTACTGCCTAATACATAATGAGTTCTGTGTAGAGAACCACATTTTTATCCCATGCTACATATTGTCGCTCCAAAAGTTTATGTAACACCGCGAAATATCCGTCCTAGACTCCTTATTTGGTATGCCAAAATTCATATCTCGACGAGATAAAGCGATTTAGCGATGTTTGTCCGTCCATTAAAAATTGTAAACAAGCTTAAGGCCGCAATTATTTGACTGATTGTAAAAATTTTTTTAAGGAGGTTGGGTTCGGGCCTGAGTAGAAATGATTAGCTTTTGCTGATGATCGTGAAATGTTCAGGGAATGAAATGGACCAAAAACAAAATTTTAACCAATTTTGTAGCGGCTCTGTAGGTCAAAATAATAACCCGCAAAATTTTAAACAAAGTTAGAGTTTATGATGAAGAAGAAGCGTACAAACCAACGTGAAGATGAGATAATACTTAGCGGGTTAAATGGACTGAAACTTTTGTGTGAAATTGGTAAAAGTTTCAATAACGTAGCGGTTAAACAACGGAAGTAGTAGTACTACATAAGTGGGTTTCAGTACATTTTAGTTTACATTAAATTTTCACAATCATTCAAAAGAAGTTCGTGGAGAGCGATTGTCCAGGGTTAGTGGTATAGGGTATCCCATGGTCGGCTCCGTCCGACTATAGACTTTTCTTACTTGTTTTAATTTATTTTTATTTATTTTTAATTTATTTACCGTTTATCCTAACAACTTCCGATTTCTTTTTCTTTTTTATAACATTGATATTGACAGTTTATCATTTTGTAATTAATGCTTTTAGAATCCCCTCCTTTAAACACAACATTATTACGTATTTAATAAGCCCAAAAAATGTATATGATGATCGGACCAGACGTTTTCGAGTAAGAGTCCACACGCAGAACCCTTTCTTTAAACCAGTCATTCTTTGTAACAAAACCATGCTATATTTTTCAACAAGAAAATTAACGAAAGTAGTAGTAGTAGTAAGTAGTAATGCCAAATTTTGAAAACTCCTTGAATATGTATTTATACCCTACACTACTATATTGTTGGGGGTAATAAGTTGGTTTTGGCCAAAAATTTTGTAACGCATCGAAAAAATGGCCGTATACTTATATATACCAAAATTAATGTCTCGACGAGCTGAGTCACACTGGCTAGGTGTGTCCGTCTATCCATCCAAACTTTGTAATCACAATTTTGATCGGATCGTCGCAAAATTTTTGTGGTTAATGGGGAGGAAGAAACCTATTGATTTTGGTTATGGTCGGATAATATGTAGGGGTCGGGATGTGCGAAAAACTTATTTAGCGAAAATGGCAACGTTTTTTCATAGCGAATATCTCAGCATTTATAAGGGGTATACCATAAGCAAAACCTCACAATGAAAGTAAAAATATCGCCTTTCTAATAATGTAAAGTAGGTGGTCAGGTCAAACAACAAAAATTACACAATAGTCGCAAATAAAACTCAACTTTTAGTTTTTGTGATTTTAATTGTAATGACGAATATCACAGCTTTGGTTGGGGACTTTCCAAAAGCTAAACCTGACTATGAAAGCAAAAAATCCCATTTTTACATTTATGCAAAGCCACATAACGGAGATATCGCAATAGTCGGTAATACATACCATTTTTCAATTTTTTTTTAATGATCGGATCGTCACGAAATTTTGAAGGTTAATGGGGTTCCCATAGAGGAAGAATCCTATTGACTTTGGTGATGGTCGGATAACATTCGGGGTCGGAATGGACAAAAACCGTATGTACAAAAAATTCAACGTTTCGTATGCGAGTATCTCCGCTTCTAGTATGTATATACCAAAAGAAAGCGTGTCAATGGAAGAAGATAAGAGATATGGCGAAATTCGGTAATGCATCCCACTTTCCCATTTTTTTATTCACGCTCCTGGTCGCAAAATAAAAATAGGATCATCACGTATATTTGGTTATTAATAGTTTTATTCTTATGCGAATATCTCCGCTTTTCGTAATCGTATTTTAAAAGGAAAGCCCGTCAATGGTTGAGGAAAATATCACCTTTATTATGATGCAAAACAAGGTGGCCCACATCCCACTTTCCCATTTTTTTATTTGAATTTACTGACGAGTATCTTAGCTTCGGTTGGATGCGTTTAAACAATGAAGACATTCTGAGCTTTGAAATGTTCCCAACTGCGTTACCAAAATTTGTGAAATGCTTGTGATGTTGATAAAATAATATGAAATTAATTGTGATTTTGTTAATAAAACAATATTTTTATTATTTTAAAGTGTTTTGGGGGTGTATTGAAAGTGCACTGTTTCCAAAAAAATACAATTCCATCTGCAAAAGCAATAGTGGTTTCATTCCGAAAAAAAATCGTTTTTCGTTTTCTAAAGAAGCTAAATACGGAATCAATTCCACTTTCGCTCTGAATTTGTTTCTGTGACATGTCTGATATACTAACTACTTCGTTGTAATTTGATCTGTAAGAACCACGAGTTGATGCTAACTAATCTGAAGACGAAATTTTAAGACTTCGGCTAACTACAAAAACACAGATAGACCCATATCAAGTATCATGGTATCTTTAATATAGTGTGTTACATTTAATTTATGTTGTGACGCCTTCCCCATTCTATTGTCCATCATGTTAGGCCTTGTTCTTATGAAGTACATCCACCAGTGTGTAAACTGTATCTTCTTTGATCATTCGCAGATCATTATCCTTAAAACGTTTGTGGTCACCATCCATTTCTTTGTTTTTTTCAGTGTCGTGCTGTTGATAAGGTTGGGTTTCTAAGCCAACGACAAAAGGCGGGACTTAAATTAAGGATATCACTTATATATCACCGACATTCAACCAAAAGTACTTGAGTTCTAATGTCTCTTTAAATCGAATTTGCAACATACAGCTATCTAAATGGGATGAGAAGCAGGAAAAAGTTTATCTAGTCACTTATCGGAATCAATTGTATATCAGTCACGCAAGCCTTGTTAATCGGTCCGTTTGAGACTAAGAATGCAGTTTTTTTGGTCGCTAATGTTAACACTGAGCAATAAAAGAACAGGAATAAGACAAAGGGTATACGAAGCAGGTATATGTGATATTCACTTGAATACAAAGTAAGTGCCCCGGAAGAGTAAATGTAAATTTGGAAGAGAACCTTACATTCTTGGCTTGGGAAGAAACTATTCTATCAAGAAAATGAACTCTGGCTGTTCTACCCGACTCAGTTTGTAAAGAGTTCACTTCAGAGGTTTTAAATTTTACTAAATATTTAACCCTTTTTCCAAATAAACATTGTAGAATATAGACATACTCTATATAGTCGGTATCTTTATACATAAGTATTATTTCTCACAATATGTATAGCCAATACAATTCGGATTGCTACTTTATTTTCGGAATGTTTCATACCTGTCTATATGATTGCCTGCAGGAACGTATGTGCATGTCATGTGTGAATGCATAAACATTTTGGAAAAATACAGAAAAAAGGAATGCATATTCAAAAATACATCCACCCATATTGACAAGTACCTAAACAACTGTAAAAGAAATAAGAAATAGGAAACGTTGAAAGATATTAGGTCGTGTGATAAGTTAAGGTAATATTTATTTGACATGTTTTTGAAGAACTAAAGCTAAAGGCTCAGAGTTCTGTCGTATGTGACACAGACGTAGCTAGAAATACATCTCTCCCTGGCTAAGTCGGTGTTATAGTGGTATATTACGCCGTGTTAATAATTTTTAATATACATACCAAAATAAATTTGATAATTTATAAATTTTATGTCAAACTATTGCACCTCATCCAAATAACATTTGATTTTTACGATTTTGCATTTTCTTTCAAGTATCCTGGCCTACGGGACGTGTTGCATGTTGGTTTTATCGCCTGACTCAGACTGGTATTGATAGACTCGAAGACGTTTTTCTTAATTTAACTTTTGTTAGCAGTTAAAGTGAAACAAAACAAAACAAAACTAATCGAATTTAATTTACTCATTGATCTTCGAGGATGATATTCTTCTTGAAATGTACTATTGCGTGGATGACAGCCTCAACCCTGCTTAGTAAGCCTGTTGATCTGTTGATTTTTGTGCTAGTTTTTGTATCCTATATGTAAATTCCACAAAGCTGTATTTTGTGTGCTAATCTTAGGTAAAAGATCATCAAAATATTATACAGGGATATGATGTTGTAAAAAAGCCATAACCCTAATATACATATTAAGGCGAACCGGCTAATATAACCGTGGTAAGCGGGTCTGTTCCCCAAAAATATACATATGTTCACGTGAAAAGCACAATTATAGTTGTCTTATAATAAATTCCAACAAATACGGAGAGTGTTTAGTAGAGTTATTCCATGAAAGGTTCGTTTTATGCCAAATTATCCCATTTAATCGTCAGCCCATCGAGAACGACTCCAACGAAAAATCTCCGATCTGTATACCCTCAGCCTTTAGGCTAAAGAGGGTATAAATACTTTGATACTACTATGGCCTCATGGAAATAATGGGTTTAGACCCCAAGTATTTTTGGACGAAATCTGTTTCAGGCAATTTGGAGTCGATTAAGCAATGTCCGTCCGTTTATGGGCCCCGATCGGGCCCAAAATTTGGCATTCGTAATATTGTGTCCAAACTTAGTTTAAGTTCGGTTCACTCCTTCCGCACGACAACGCACGATAACTCTTGAAGGGAGTGACCGAATGTGTCATAATTTTGCACATGGTAATATTACTTCCAGGCATAGATCGGGTTCGAATATGGACTATATCGGTCCACTCCTTCATGTACCTCCAACGCAAAATTCGGAAAAAGTGAAGTTTAAGAGCTCCTCTTGGATCGTTTTAATTTTTTTCAGCATGTTATCTTTGAGGCCCTCCTTACAACGGTACAGTATTTTTCGGGGGCAATTCCACACTACCTGAGATAATGACCTAAAAGCTCAAAAATTTTTTTACGGCACCAACTTAAATAGCATATCTGCAAGGAAGTCTCTGATTGGTTCAAACTTTGCACATCGTATTATTTCATCTAGTCATGAATCAGATTAGAATATGGACTATATCGGTCGCGTCCTTCGGGTACCTACCACACAAAATTTGGGAAAACGGCTTTTGAATTTTTTCTAGTCCATACTTCCTGAGATAATTGGCCAAAAGCAACAAAAAAGCCTGCCGGCACCAACTGTACTGCGTCATACGTAAGATAATCCTCGAAGGGAGAAACCGATTTGGTCCATACGTTATACATCGTATTATTTCTTACAAACTCGGATTATGTCCGAATATTGGCTACATCGGACCACTCTTTCAGGTACCTCCCACACAAACTTTGAAAAAAGTTCAGTTTAAGGACTCGTTTTGGATCGTTTTTAATTTTTTGGCAAAATGTTGTATATGCGGCCTTAGTTTAGGCGAAACAAATTTTTAGGGGCAAATCTATGCTTCCTGAGAAATTGGTCCAAAAACTCATATATCCCCATATAGTCGTCAGAAGAAAAACAAGAATGAAAGTATCAGTCAGCTGTGCTGACGGAGATATACCCTCAGCCTTTGACCAAAAAATATACTGACTTTGTATCACGAGTTTTTTTCGAATTTTGTGTGGGAGGTACCCGAAGGTGTGGAGTCCATATTCCAACCAGGGTGAAATAAAACAATGTGCAAAGTTTGGACCAACTCCCTGGTCGCTTCACAAAATGCTTAAGCTATATTATATATTAAATAAATTTCAGTCGCAAATTTCTCACTTCTTCTGCAGTTTAAACCGCGATACATATAATTTTGACATGTTCTTTTTTCAATTCCAACTAAAAATTATTATTATTAAAAGTTGCAACATCGACTTTTTACTATAGTGCAGAGGTAGTATCTATTGCGCTGATTACGAAAATGGATAATTTTCATGGGGTGCAGTTAGGGTTATTCGATTCCAAATTGTCTGAAATGGATTTCCTTCAAACATTCTTCGGGGAGTAAAACCATTATTTCGATGAGGCTTACTTTCATCGTATCAAAGTGGATATGGGACAAACAACATTTATTTTGCGATTCCATTTGAAAAAGGATCACAAAAGGATCAACCGATATTGTCCCAAATATGGTTCTCGTAATATTTTTTCCAACCTTAGATGAAATTTTGAACAAAAGTTCAAAAATTTTCGCTAAAATTGTGCTTCATATTATTTTGTTCTGACATAAATCAGCACGAGAACCTCTCATATAAAAACCCAGCAAAATTTGACGGGAGGTGTTCTTTGCGATGACGTGATTTCATGTCATCTTTTGCATTGGTTCAAAGGAAGTCGTGAAAGATCCGATCTTTTCATCAGCATTTGTACCCATTCCATCGATCCAATAGAGATGATGTTTGTGTTTTTATTTACACACCTGTTTATTTTCATTTTGGTATGTTCCAGTACTGCAAAAATCTACTAATTTTTACTATTTTTTCCGATAACATAAAGGAAAAATTGTTATCGTAGTAAAAATAAGTAGATTCTTTCAGTTTCTGGAACAGACCAAAATTGTTAGAACTGTCGTCGTGATGTTGTCTTACATTTCCTGCATATCAAACAACTAAAACTTCTAAACAATTGGTATTATATGAAGTCCCAACCATCGACCTAAAAATAGAATCGGACTGCACACATTTCTATTTTAAAAGTTCCCTTGTCTGTTCTAAATCTGACATAGAATGAAATCAATCAAATCGCTCTTCTTGGAATTTGAAAAAAAGTCCGAAACGAAAAGGAACAAGAATCTGAAATAAAGAATAAACTACTTTTGGAAAGAAACAATTAAAAATAAATTATATAAGCA
Organism: Musca autumnalis; assembly: GCF_047663935.1. Classification (NCBI taxonomy): domain Eukaryota; kingdom Metazoa; phylum Arthropoda; class Insecta; order Diptera; family Muscidae; genus Musca; species Musca autumnalis. The sequence goes on from NW_027411644.1 coordinate 211,070,875, forward strand.
TAAATGGTATTTTCCATAAAAAGTCTCTCCTCCCCGTTCGTTACATTTTGTTCTTAGAGATCCCTAAAGCAAGCCGGGTTGTAGATCCCTACATATTTCCGTCACTAAACAAAAGAGTATAAATTACCAAAATGTTGTTACATAAAATAACAAATTATAAAATAAAAGTAATTTACGAAATAAAAATACTTAAAGGAGTGCATTTGGAGTCCATGTTGAAATCTGAACTGGTGATGGGAAGATAATTGAAAAAACCTTTTGTAAGATGAAAGAATATCAGTTGCGGGGAACGAAGGAAGTAATCTTTTGCGTTGCAGCGGTGGTGATGACATTGCAATTTTGGATGTAAACTTTTGAAAAACTAAACTGATAAATTAATTGTAGTTATTTCATGAATTCGTTTGAATTAATAAAGGGTTTTTCTTTTTCATGAAAACCATATTTCAATACAGCATTTCCATTTTCCAAACAAGACATGAAAATTTCATGCCAAGGGGTTGGCGAAAATGACATGCCAAAGCATTGGTTAAAATGACATGTCAAAGCATGGGTGAAAATGACGTGTCAAAGCATTGGTGAAAATGACATGCTTAGGATCCAGAAAAGAACGTCATCTTTTGGGGTCCACGCTCATATAAAATTCATCGATGAAGATGCTAAAAAGATGACATGCTAGATCACTTGCACCCATGATTGAATGTCATCTTTGGCATCGAACATTTTGCTGGGAATTTTCAAAATTGAATGATTGAATAGATGCAAATGCAGTTTGGGGACTCTTGTCGGTTCGCTATGATTTTTATACCCTCAGCCTTTAGGCTAAAGAGGGTATTTACACTTTGATACGACCAAAAATGTGCCTCATCGAAATAATGGTTTTAGACCCCAAGTATGTTTGTACGATATCCGTTTCAGACAATTTTGAGTAGATCTAGCAATGTCCGTCCGTCTGTCTGTCTGTCTGGCTGGCTGGTGCGCACGATAACTCTCGAACGGATCAATCGATTCGGTTCAAATTTTGGCTATCGAAATATTTTGTCTAGATTTGATTTAAGTTCGAAGATGGGTTATATCGGTCCACTTCTTCCGGTACCTCCCCCACAAAAGTTCGAAAATGTTCGGAAAATTTGTGAGCACGATAACACTTGAAATTAGTAACCGATTTGGTCCATACTTTGCACATCCTGAAATGTGTACCAGACTTAGATAAGGTTTCAATATGGACTCAGTCGGTCCACTCCTTCGGGTACCTCCCACACAAAATTTCGGAAAAGTTCAGTTTAAGGCCATCTCTCGAATCGCTTTAATTTTTGTTTTATCAACTTGTATTCACTGCCCCCCATACGACGGTACAAGTTTTATTAAGGGCAAGTCCATACTTCCTGAGAAAATAGCATGAAAGTTGCAAAGAACCGCTATGACATCGTGTGAGGTGGTTGGATCGCAAGATAACTCTAGAACGGATCTGCCGATTTGGTCCAACATTTGGCCTTAGTAATATTTTGTCCAAACATAGTTTAAGTTCGAAGATAAGCCATATCGGTCCACTCCTTCAGGTACCTCCCCCACAAAAGTTCAAAAATGTTCGGAAAAATTTTTCGTACGGTAACTCTTGAAGGGAGTGGCCGTATTGGTCCATACTTTACACAACCTAATATATCTACCAGATATAGATCAGGTACAAATATGGACTATATTTGTCCACTCCATCCGGTACCTCCCACACAAAATTTCGGATAAGTTCACTTTAAGACCTGATATCGAATCACTTTGATTTTTGTTGAAGCAACTTGCATTCGCTGCCTATATTACGATGGTAAACGTTTTTTTAAGGGGCAAGTTCATACTTCTTGAGCAAACTGCCTGAAGGGTGTAAAAACCCCATAGGCACCATATGTAGTGGCTGGAGATCCACTTCCATAATGGTCAATGTCGATCAATTCCTTTTAGTATCTCCTCCGCAAAACTTTTGCTCTTTAATCCAATCAACATTTTTGTCGGTTCAAACGCCCAACATTTTTAAAACCCCCTAAATACATACATTTTTTGGGAAATAATTGTTTCAATATACACAGGCTAAGGGTATATCTCTGTCGGCAAAGCCGACTGATACTTTTTTACTTGTTTTTGCAGCAGGTTAGTAAATTTTTTTTGAGGCAAGTGCATAATTCGTGAGATAATGTCCTAAAAGTGGTAAATATCCTTACCGACATCAAATCAAATGTCTAATGAGCCCAAAAATGTACGCACTGAGTATCCGATTTGGCCGCAACTTTTCTGATTGTAACAATACTTCCAAACGTACATTAAGTTCTAAAGAGATATATATTGGAAAACATAATCGGCTACCTCCCACAAAAATGTCAATATTTTTGCTTAAGTGCAGTTTGAGGGCTTTTCGACGAACGTTTGCATTTTTTACAGAAAGTAATTCTTGTGGTTTTGTTGACAGTGATATTATGTTTTTCGTGGGCAAGGCCATGCACCCTTACATAATGTTCAAAAAGCTAAAAAAAATCAACGGTGACCAACTAGTGTAGGCACAGGGCACGATAACTATAGAAATGAGTAATTGAAATCAAGTACGAATATGGAACATATGGGTATCTCCCACACAATAAAATTTTTAAAACTGTGCAATTTATTAACATGTCTAGGATCGTTTTTATACCCTCAGCCTTTAGGCTAAAGAGGGTATTTACACTTTAATACGACCAAAAATGTGCCTCATGGAAATAATGGTTTTAGGTCCCAATTATGTTTGTACGATATCCGTTTCAGACAATTTTGAGTAGATCTAGCAATGTCCGTCCGTCTGTCTGTCTGTCTGTCTGGCTGGTGCGCACGATAACTCTCGAACGGATCAATCGATTCGGTTCAAATTTTGGGTACCGAAATATTTTATCCAGATTTGATTTAAGTTGGAAGATGGGCCATATAGGTCCACTCCTTCAGGTACCTCCCCCACAAATGTTCAAAAATTGTCGCAAAACTTGTGCGCACGATAACTCTCGAAGGGAGTAAACGAATTTAACCAAACTTTGCATATGGTAATACAACCTCTAGGCATACATCAAGTTCGAATATGGATTATATCGGTCCACTCCTTCAGGTACCTCCCACACAAAATTTGAAATAAATGCAGTTTAGGGACACCTCACGAATCGTTATGAAATTTTTTGTAACAGGATGTTCGTGCGGCCACCGTTACGTCATTGCAATTTTTTTCGGTGGCAAGTCCATAGTTCCCGAGATAATAACACATAACCTCAAAAAAACGCTGCACTATGGCGCGAGTTCAAATAAACGGTGGCCAAATATAAAAGGAGTTGGCGTTGGCAGATGAATTTTGGTATAAATACTTATAGTTCACTGACAATGTCGAGAGCAAAAAATTGGGAAGGTCGGTCCACGTTTTGGGATAGTCCCCCTGCAACGGTACTTCTTAATGTTTCGGTATTTTGAATATTTTAGCTAAACTTATCAACCAATTTGGTTGAATTTTGAGATGCGGAGTTTTCAGTTTACAAAAAACTTTTCCGATAAAAATTATAGACATAGGTCCACGTTTTGATATAGACCCCATATAATGGTACCTCCCAATTTTCGGAATTTTAAAGATTTTACATATGTTTCAAGCCCAAATACGCCGAAATTCTGCATTGAGGGTTCCCAATGGACCAAAAAACTTTTCTGATAAAAATTATGTACATAGCTCCAATAGAACGGTATAGTGCGATTTCGATATTTTCTAGGTTTTAGCCACATTAAACAACCAATGTAGGTGATATTTGGTATTTAGTCTTCGCCAGGTCTTGCGAAATATTTTTACAGAGAATTGTTGGTATTGGTTCACGTTTTGATATAACCCCCGTAGAACTGTACCGCCCAATATTCGGGTTTTTAAGGTTTCAGCCACATTATCCATTCAAAATTACAAAAATTTGGTGTTCAGTCTTCATATATTTTTGTGAGTTTATTGAATACATCAAAATTTTGTCTTCAAATAAGAGAACTTTCCTTAAAATTTTCCAAAAAGGGCCACAAAATTCTAAGGGAGACCTTAAATACATTCGATCTGTCCGGAGGTGAAAGTTTTGCTTCACATTGGCTGAGGGTATATATCTGTCGGCAAAGCCGACGTACACTTTTTTACTTGTTAAATTTTCAATGTGGCCTTGCGGCTCATATTATGATAGTATAATTTTCATCGGGGGTAAGTCCATACTGACTGAGATAATTGCCCTAAAGCTATGACTATTAATGGTAGTCCTCGATTTGGTCCCAACTTTGCGAGCTTATGTCAAAAAAAATTTCAATTTTATTCCAGATAATTCTAGCAGAGCTCATTACAACATTAATTTGGTTCCTCCGTTTTATATGATAGCCGCCTCCAAAAACATTTATTAGTGGAGAAAGTTTGGCATTGTTCGCCAAGGGATAAGGCAGGGTTGACTAGTTTCGATCCTCGCCACAGAATCTCATCAGTTCTACCCTCATTATACCCACAGCATTTATGCTCATCGATATAATGGTTTTGAGACCCCACGTATGTTTGGACGAAATCCTTTCAGACAATTTGGAGTTTATTTAGGTATTACGTCTGTCTGTCTGTCTGGCTGGAGCGCAATCTAACTCTCGAACGGATCAACCGATTAGGTCCAATATTGGGCTTTAGTAATATTTTGTCCAAACATACTTTATGTTTGAAAATGTCGGTCCAATCCTTCCGGTACCTCCCGCACAAAAGTTTGAAAATATTCGGAAAATTTGTGCGCACGATAACTCTTGAAGGGGGTAACCAATTTGGTCCATACTTTGCACATTGTGAAATTTATACCGATTTGGTCTAAAACTTGGCCTTCGCCATATATTGTCCAAACTTAGCTTCCGTTCGAAGATGGGGAATACCGGTCCACAACTTCCAGTACTTCCCCAATATTTGAAAATGTCACTAAAATGGTATGCACGATATCTCTTGAACGGGGCAACCAATTTGGTAGAAACTTTGGATCTCTTAATATGTTGTCCAAATTTAGTTTAACTTCTAAAATGACCCATATCGGCCCTCTCCTTAGGGTAACTCCCCCACAAAAGTTCAAAATTTGTGTCTAAGTGAAGTTTACGGTCTGTTCGAAAATCCTTTGAAAATGCATACCGATAATGTTCGCTGTGGTCCTGTTTACAGCAACTTTATGTTTTCCGTGGTCAAGTCCATGCTTCATGCCGTACTGGTCTAAAAGTTATACGATAACCCACTGAAATGACTAGTGGTCGCGATATATATGGAAAGATATGAAGCTCAAAATAGGACCCACTTCCGTAATGGACTATGTCGGTCCATTCCTTCAAGTACCTCCTCCGCAACACTTTTGAACTTTAATCCTAATCCACATTTTTGTCGGCAAGTTCAAATGTCCCAAAAGGGCCACAAAATTCGATCTGTCCGTGGATGAAAGTTTCAATTCACATTGGCTGAGGTTATATCTATGTCGGCAAAGCCGGCTGATACTTTTTTATAACATACAGTCACAGTGCTTTAAAAGGCTAATCATTGGCTTGAGATATGTTAAATTACCAAAAATATTTCCCATATGCGATCGTATGCATTTCTTTTAATTTTGTATATCCTTCACTAGCGGGATGTTTAGGATATCGCACAATAGGCTGCGGAAGGAAGGCTCTATTGATATTGAACTATGCTTTCCAATTTCTAATCAATTTTTAATTATCAATTAATGTAATGTTGCAAAGATAGTAAATGGCATAAGTTAGTGATCTGATCCATGTTTGTATTGTCAGGCCAAAAATTCAATTATTTCATTAGCATAACCTTGGGTCGTTCAAAATGTTTTATGACTTTAAATTGGAAAGAAACTCCTCTGGGCATATAGACTCGAATATCAACATTTGTCATAAAGATCCAATGACATTCTTGTACATAAATCCCATGCAAAAATATCCAAAATTATTATACCACCCCTCCTAACCTAAACATATTCCAAACGAACTAGAAAAAAAACACAAACATTGACTATTGTAATTTCAAGTTTCCAGAAACTATTTCCGGTTTTGAATGTTTCCTCCTGTTGTATTTGTGATACGGGTATGACTCCTGCTGTTCCTACTTCATTTCTTCCGGATTTTTTCCTGATGTTTCTTTCTTGCCAATGTTGTTATACATGTATGCCAATGCTATCGGCAACAGCGTCCAATTTAAATAGTCGGGCTCTCATTGAATTACAGTTGGAATATCTATCTACACAGATAGAAATGAATATTCATGAATTCCATGTGGATATGTTTGTGTGTACATTTACACAGGATGCATGAATATGACGAAGAAATTTGTATTCCCCTTTTCGCAAGGATACATGCAAAAACCAAGTCTGAGGGTTGGGCTATTTTAATGGATTCTAAATATAAAGGACGAACGAAAATTATGAAGAACGGCATTAAATGACTTGAAAACGTAAAAAAACTATGTAAGGCTACTAGATCATTCAGCATGCATTTATCACATATCCAAATAACCAATAATGTGTTCACACTTACTGATCATGTCCAACTGTTTCAAGATCAGCGCTTGATATTAATATAATGTAGCATACCTTAAGGCTTTACACAATAATTGCAGAAAATTAATCAAAGCAAATGATCAGTGGTTTGTATCCAAGCTAAAAGAAAACACAAATGAAGGGTGATTCAAAATATGATCCATCCAAATATAGCCTCATAATGACATATAGGTGGTAGCAATCTACTTTTTATAAAGATACACTACTTTTGTAAAACATTAAGTACATTTTTTTGAGTGAGCTGTTCCAACTTGGAACAGCTTCTTGCCACAAAGGTCATCACAGTTAAACATCAGGTATGTTATAATGTCAGGGACTGAAAGACGGCATCTTACCGACATCTATCTATGGTGGATGGGACGGTGACTGGTGTTACACTCTATCCAGGCACGGACCAAAATAAAAATATAGGTGACTGTCCTAGCCGAGATAATTTTTTCTCCGAAATTGTTAATAATGAAATTGATGGGTTTGGTTGCAGGCACATCTTGCTTTAGAGACGGAACATTTGTATAAGCTATTGATATACAGTGGTGACGTATAAGACTCAGAACCAATCCCAAAGATGTTACTGAATATAATGGCACTAATATACTGAATATATATAATACGCAATATAACATGACAAAAAAAATATATATATATATATATATATATATATATATATATATATATAAAATTTGCATTTACGTGTGGAGTACGTTCTTGTCATTGACGTAGTTCAAATGGACAAACTAATCTCAAAACCTGGTTTTAGTTGCAGCTGAATCAACTTTAAATAAATCTCAAAACTCAACCTAAAAAATAAGAACAAAGTGAATAGTTGAAATTCTAAGCACTTACACAAAGTTCTATTACAATCGGACATTTTAATAATTTAAAGATAATCCACAAGTGCCAGTAGAAAAGTTTTCCCTTTGTCCCTACATTAACACATAATAAATTTAAAAAGGACTTTCAATTAAAGTCCAACATAAATTTTCATTCAGCAATTATGCAAAACAACAAAACAACAACTATCAATTAAACATTTTTACTTACTTACATTTTGAAAGTGGACACAAAATGAAATAAAATGTTTTTCCTTCCCCTCTTCGCCTCTTTCATAGTACAAATCCCAGTCTTTATTGAAAACAATTACAAATAATAATAATAATAATGATCAGGGCAACAAATTTAAACACTCCCCTGAGTTTTCTCTTGAATGACCTTTTATGTGTTTTATAGTCAGCCCGACCTGCCCGCCTGTCGGCATGGCTTGTCAATGACATTTATATTAAAAACAATTTTGTTGTAATATGTTCAACAAAGGTCATAAAATATTTTTACAATGTTATATTGAAAAAAAAGAAGAACATTTCTTCTTTGTAATGGTTGTAAAATGTAAAAGTTTATTGCAATCGACAGACGACATTGTAATTTAAACCTTGCCATGGTTCTGCCTTCTTTTGTGTTTTTGTCAGATAAGTTGAAGTGCATTAAATAAAATAAACAAATGCAACAGAAACAAAGCTTTGGAAACATTTGTAAATAAAAGTTAAATTATAATTTGTTTTAGGAATTATTTATAATTATAGAATAGTGCAGGTTGCAATATAGAATAAATATTATAGATAAAATGGGGGAGTGGTAGTTCATACCCAGCAAAAATATAAGAGTTACATGATACGAATAACACATGAAAAGTAAGGTGAACAATAGAATAGCAAGAATGAATGAACTTTTACTTACCAATGATTAAAATAAGGTTTATTCCATTTAATTTTCATGTTTATTCATATAAATCCAAAAGAGAAAATGTGAGAAACTGATATTTATTTATTTATTATTTTATTTATTTTTAAAAATATTTATTATTATAATTATAAATTATACTAAAGAAAATTTGTAAAAGCATTAGCAATAAAAGATGTAAAATAACTTAGGAATATGAGCATGGAATAAGGTAAGTTGGGAGTGTTCACGCTTAACAGCTCAGCGATACCTGATTGTTTCAAGAGAAGCACGGACTTATCCGACAATAGTACAGGTTGTCCTTAGGAGGATGACTATGCAGCATCAATAAGCACCCGCTAAGGGCATTGAAATCACAACCCCATGTCCGTCAGGAATCCACAAAACTATCTACATGGAAGCTGGTTGTGTAAAGGATCTCGTTTTATCTGGAGACGCTTTGAAGATAAACACTTTCAGAACTTTGAATATCAGACCGTGGTTCTTCTCAAATTGAATGATGGGAAGCCTCAAATTGAAAGATGTTGTTTGAATACAGCAAATGTATGAAGAGAAAGCTCACACCTAAGTTCAGCATCATGTTCTGGATTGCGTTCATGGCGTTGTCAAGGTAGATGAGCTCCAAGGGCCGACTAAATGACACAGCATCGAGTACTTCTTTGTGCAGGATTTGATGAGCTATTATGTTCAATTAAAAGCAAACTTTCAACAATGTTAAAATTGTGTTTAAGGTAATAGGCGGCAGTCGAGATGACATGAAGTTTCTCTTCCATCACTTCACTAAGAGAAGTGAGATCACTTTGGTAGCAGTTCACAAACATCTGAAATATATACGATGGAACTTTCCTGCCATTCTAGCTTTTCTTGCGTTTATTCTGATGTCTGCAATTAGGGTTGCGTAAAATCTGTTTATAAATTACTTACTCATGGGCTGATCATTGGTTCCGTAGTAAATTGTTTATTTTTATTTATTTTATTTAAAAATATTTATTCTAATTTTAAATTATAATAAAGAAAAAATATAAAAACACTAGCAATAAAAGCTATCGGCTAATAGTCAACTGTTCCACGCTGAAGATTTCGAAGAATTATTTGTAGCCCGGAATGCCTTCCCATAAGTTCTCAATTGCATGAAGTACCTTTGGAAAAATATGAATCTCAAGGCAGCATTGCCCGAAGCAACCAGTGCTGTGAGGGTGCGATCAAACATATGCAAGACTTATACAACTCCTGCCGCAACAAGGATAACCTCCCACTGAGATTAATCCTCTCCAATGACAATGTGAATATTTAACTTTCTTGTGGGTTTGATTCAATTATATTGGAGGGCTATTAAATACGTTTCTCGTTTAGGCAACACTATGTGTTGCCAGGCGCCATTTGACATTTCCATTAGAAATTTTCTAGCATAAAGCTAATCAGTACGGTTTGTTGTACGACCATGTGTTGTGTTGAAAATAAAAAAACAAATTTTAAAATCATTTTGTCGTTGATTTTTTATCGAATCTCCGTATATGTACGATTTTATTTAATATTTAATAAGAACTCATCAAAATATAATACATGTTGGTTATCGGTAATAATTGATCCAAGCCAAGTCTGAAATAGGGTTTCCCGCAACGCTCCTTCGGCTTTCTCTGATTACATTAACCGATACCAGATCCTCAGCTAAAATGGAATAGAGCTCCGCCGAACGGCTTAGACCAGAAGCTTTATTGTGTTGAGTGTTGCAAAAAACCTCTCTATCCGAAAATCTCCCAGTTGTACAACCCAATAAATGCAAGTTTTGTGATTTTTTTTTTAAGAAAACTACAATACTTTTTTTTTTGTATATTTTGTTTTTTCATCTGAATCAAAGGAAAGGATCAAAGTCGGGCGTGGCCGACTATATGAATATGTATAATATATGAATTCCAACATTCATCAACATTGGGCAGATATAAAGAGTTTGGTGCATCAAATACCTCTAGACCGAATTCAGTCACACATTCCAAATTTCTTTGAAATTGGACATATAGAGCGTGTTCGGTGCAGCAAACACGTGAAATTGGACGAAAATATATATGGAAGCTATATACAAATTTGAAACAATTTGATATAATTTGGCACATTTTGTTTAGACCTAATTCAGTCACACATTCCAAACTTCATGGGAGCTATATCCAAATCTGAACCGATTTACAGCAAAAGCAATAGCGTTCTTCCTATGGGTCAAAAATTATATTCCCCAATTTTAAGCTAAATTGGACAATAAATGCGACCGTACGTTGCGAACGAACGGGCGGACACACATAAATCGATTGAAAGTGATTCTATGTATATCCTCAAAAGGAACTATGGGTCTATCTCGTTTTCTTATGCATGATACATACAAATGTACAAAGACATCCCAGTCATATTTTTTTTTTTGAAATTTTTTTTATCAATTTTGAATCTTTTTTGATCCTGCTGCACGATTGAAAAGCTGGAATATGAGCGCAAGGTGTTTCAATTCACCCAGGCTGAGGATGTACATCTGTTGGCAAAGCCGACGGATACTTTTTACTTGTTATTAAAGCGTTTTGTAGTTTTGTAGTACCAACTAGCTCGAAAACTGATGAACCGATGGTCATATTTTTTGGGGACTTATTTAAAATATAAAGATCTAGATCTTTCTCTATAGCTTTTTATACCCTCCACCATATGGATGGTATAACTAAATTTGTCATTCCGTTTGTAACACAGCGAAATATTCGTCGGAGACCCTATAAAGTATATATATTAGGCCGGGGCGATTTGTATGGAAGGAAAAAAGTGTTATCGGGCGCCTGGAGATTCTGATTTTTGGGATTGTACTGAGCAAAAAAGTCAACTAGACCATATGTCTACGGTGAAAATCGAGCCCCCGGATTTTGACTTGAAGTTTTTTTTCAAGGATTTTTGGATATTTTGGCATATAACAACCAAACCACTGAGATTTTCGATCCAACACAAAGACAACAATTATAGCCAAGACAATTATAAAGAACTCTCTAGTACATCGCAAAAGCATTGGAATGCTCCTCCAGGTAGTTATGGCCTCGAGAAGGTGCACATTTTTCGGAAAATATCGATAAACGACACTGTGCTACAAAATGGAACTCAAAGTCAGTGGGTGGAAAATTTCTTTTGGAGATGAAAGCCCTTGGTGAGTGTACTGAGAACCCAAAAGGAAATTTTCACCATAGGTCAAGTTTCCGAGATATTGCGTGATTAATGGTTTAATTTTGGCCCCTTAATTTGTGATCAAATAGCTTTATATCTCTCTAAAGCGTTATTGTAGCTTCATTTTGACATTACATGTCTTCAGTCAAATCGAATGGTGAATCTTTTTGTAGAATATTTCATCCCTCTAACTAAATTCCTTTCATGTCCTTTTCGTCCTTTATTTTTTGAACCGTAGTAAAAGTACCACAAGGCGAGATTTTACAGCATCCAAATATTCTACAAAAATGTTGTAATCAGCTACTTGCTGTCATTTGATTGACCATTTTATTAGCTTTCTAATGATATACATATTCGGTTAATCGGTTGGATCGAAAATCTCAGTGGTTTGGTTGTTATAGGCCAAAATATCCAAAAATCCTTGAAAAAAAAACTTCAAGTCAAAATCCGGGGGCTCGATTTTCACCGTAGACATATGGTCTAGTTGATTTTTTTTGCTCAGTACAATCCCAGGAATCAGAAACTCCAGGCGCCCGTGATGGTGTTCAAATCGCCCCACTCTAATATATATTATTGATCAGCATAAAATTCTATGTCGATTTGACCATGTCCGTCTGTCCGTCCGTCTGTCCGTCCGTCCGTCTGTCTGTCTGTTGAAATCAAGATACAGCTCGCAATTTTAAAGATAGAGAGTCAAAATTTGGTACAGAAGTTTTTATTACTTGCAGGATGGTTGGTATTGAAAATGGGATATATCACGTTTTGATATAGCCCCCATAGAACGGTACCTCCCGATTTTCGGTATTTTTAAGGTTTTAGCTTCATTACCCTACCAAAATGGCTGAAATTTGGTACGTAGTCTTCTTTAAGAGTATAAAACTTTCCCCCAGAATTTTGTCGGTATCGGTCCACACCTTCATATAGCCCCGATAGAACGGTACCTCCCGATTTTCGGTATTTTGAAGGTTTTTGCTTCATTATCACACCGAAATGGCTGAAATTTGGTACTTAGTCTACGTTGCTGGTATAAAACTTTTCCCCAGAACTTTGTCGGTATCGGTCCATGCCTTCATATAGCCCCCATAGAACGGTACCTCCCGATTTTCGGTATTTTAAACGTTGTGGCCTCAATATTCCACCGAAATGGCTGAAATTTAGTATTTAGACTTCGTTGGGGGTACTTCCCCTTTAAATTTGTCGGTATAGGTCCACGCCTTCATATAGCCCTCGTTGAAAGGTACCTCCCGATTTTTCGTATTTTGAAGGTTGTGTCTTTAATATTCCACCAAAATGGCAGAAATTTGGTATTTAGTCTTCAATGTGATATAAAACTGTTCGCCAGAAATATGTCTGTACAGGTCCACGCTTTCATATTGCCCCATTTCTGACTAAAATTCGTCGGTATAGGTCCACGTTTTGATATAGCCCCCATAGAACGGTACCTCCGGCATTTCGTAATACTGAAGATTGTGACGTCAATATCCAACCGAAATGACTGCAATTCGTTATTTCGTCTTCCAAGAGTTATGAAATATACCAGAAGAGTATTATCAGTATAGGTACACGTCTTCCTATATCCCCATAGAAGCTTACTTCTTGATTTTCGGTATTTTTTTAGTTTTAGCCACATTCTCTTACCGAAATATAGGAAATTTGGTATTTAGTCTCACCATAGAATGGTGCCTCACATTGTTTTACCGAAATTGCTAAAAGTAGTATTAAGTCTTCTTCATACACTAAAGGAAACTAATTATTCCATTTTACTTCAATACAACTTGTGGTGGAGGGTATAACAAGTTCGGCCCGGCCGAACTTAACGCCGTTCTTACTTGTTTAAAACATATAAGGTTTTACAAAATTTCAAAATATAAATTTGTCGCTTTTGAAACTAACGGTTTTGTCATAATGTTGCTTATAGAAAATATCCAAGCATGTTGCATCGTGGTTTCCAATTAAAGAACTTAACCTAAGATTTATATTTAGATAATATAATATCATGTAACATTAAGTAAACATCTTGGTCATTCATATAAGAGCAAAATCAATCTCACAGAATAATAAGTATGTTAAATGAAACAAAAAAATCAATATGGGACTATTCAATAAGGACAAAAAGAGTAATAAATTAAATGAAACAGACTGGGAAAGAAAACTATACCAATAACTGGATTCTGGATAGATGTAACTATCTTTGCTTATTCCTATATCCGTTTTTGATTCCTTTTTCTTTCCTTTTGCAATGTGATTTAACTTATTGTGACCATGACTTCATCATAAGCCAATCATTTGAAGAGTGACTTAAGGCAAATATTGTTTCAATGCCAAACGCAAGACAACATAATAAAGAAACTGTTATGTTCATCGAATATTTATAGATAATTCCATCATTTTTTTACGTTTAGAATTATATGTTAAAATCTGCACAAATATATCGAGAGATAATGTATATGTTTGTATTGGTCCAGAAGTCCCGTTTAAAAATATTTTCTATACAGCCTGGCTAAATGAATATCAACACTTTTTTTATTGGATAGAAAATTTGGTCTTATAACTCATTGTGGATATATTTCAGCATGAGCAGATGCTCATCCTGCTCCTAACAGGTAATGAGGAGTCTCAACGGATCAGGTCATGATGCTGATTATTTTATTGGTTTAGGTTATTCTTTCCTTTAGCACTCAAAACTGACCACTCATGTGGATATACGGCAACACAAGTGGCGTAAGACCGTAAAGATTATTGCATGTTTTGTTGTTTTAAAATATTGTAACCGCTTATGTGTTTCTCAGACTGTATAGCAAACTATTTTGTGGCAAAAATGCTGACTAAAGATAAGGTAGACTGTGTGTTTTCATCCATCAATTTATAGATTAAATCTAATTTTGTAGGTCAACTCAGACCTAAGGTACTATTTAGAATTGCTTGCTCTTATAATGTACAATTTTATATTTATTTTGAAGAATTCTCTTGTAAAATGATAAAGGAGAGACATCTCTCTTAGAGAACGTCCCTCCCCTGATGTTCGGTTGGCAGAGTAGAATTTCCTAGACAACATCACAGCCGCCGCCGCTCGCCATATTCCTCCTGGTTGAATACATGAAATTGGACTTTATTTCCCAGCAGAGGCATCGGGAGGTGGACTCAGGAATCAGAGAGCTAACATTGAAAGTCAATAGATTAGTCGGTGAACGCAAATGGAAAACGGGCTGGAGCATCTGAAGTGCTGCAACATTAGATCCGGTAGTAGTAATTTGTAGAAGACGTTATCGACGCCCGATAAAAAGGATAATCTGACATCTGTTTGGCTAACTGCAGTGTAGTGACAGGTCCGAAGAGATGCGCTAGTTATTTTAGCCGACAATTTATTGAGCACCTTGATAGCAACGAAGATGATAACGTGAAGCGATTTCTCTCCCAGCCACAGTTTACGATGGTTGATGTGGCAGATGTTATTCGAGGTGGAAAATCGTCCAAAGCGCTTAGACCTGACAGATTTCTATGGCGATGCTAAAGGAGCTGGATGAACCAGGAGTCGAATATCTTAGCAAACTCCCGAAGACTGGAAAATATGATACCAGCAAAGGTGAATCATACACGCCGATCTCACTTCTGTCAGCAGTAGTAATGATACCTGAGGCGTTCCTCTTCACCAGTATTAGAGCGTTCTATCCTGTTGGGATCATCAATAGGGTCTCCGGAAGCACTATAGTATCACAACAGCACTGCACGTCATTTCTACATCTATTAGCCGAAGTCTAATCCAGAACAGGACCTGACTGAAGCGTTTGATTCGGACAGTCATGTCAAGCTATGCGAGGATGTTAAAAATAATACCCTCCATCCAGTTCAGAATATGTCCTTTTTTCGAAATTGTTGGTATCCAATACCAACAAGATACCACAGATCCGATCCTAGAGGATGGTATTGAGTTCATCTCGGCTGACCTAGATGAGTTGAAGACAGGAATAAACCGGCTGAAAAATAATAACTCATCAGGAGCCGATGGCTTACCACCCAAGCTGTTCAACACCGCTGATAAGGTGTATACATCAGCTAGTTAGCACCACTTGGCAGGAAGAACGCATATCCGACGGTTGGAATCTAAGCATATAGTGCGTACCCGACGGTTGAGCATTCAGTGCTCCGGAGGTAAGACTGTATGCTCTAGCATAATTATGCTCTCTATTGCTTACAATTAGAAATTGTGCGAACGACTAAAGCCTATGGTCAATGAAATAATTGGACCATACTAATGCGGCATTAAATCCCCTATTGACCATATATTGACCATATATTTACTTATGGCCGTTGCTCTGCCCATGATATTAAAATTATTCTAGGCGATTTTAATGGCAAAATTGGAAAGGAGAATATCGTTGGCCCAACAATCAGCACAATTGCAAAATATTACCCACTCCATGCAAACAGCCGCAAAATCCATTCTTGGATACCAGAGACCTTCACCAAGGAATTCATGGCATGACCAGGAGTATAGGGGCTATAGGGCTAATCTACAATCAGTAGCAACGCGTAGCGCACGAAAGAGGTATCGGGAGAAAAGGAGAGAAGAGAAACTACTTTTCCGCATGAAGAAGGGAGAAATGGAAAGGCGGGAGTGTGAAAAAATTGAGATGTATAGAATCCAGAATGAAGTCCGAAAGTTCTACCGAAGAGTGAAACATCAAACAAATATGTTTGGTATAGGCACATCCTCCAGCAGAGACTGTGACCTGTCCACAAGAAAGGAGATAAGACTGTATGATCTAACTATAGGGAGATAAGTCCTCTCCCTATTGCCTACAAGATAGTGTCAGGGATACTGTGCGAATGACTAAATCCTATGGTCAACGAAATAATTGGGCCATAACAATGCGGGTTTAGACCTGGCAAATCCACAATTGACCAGAATGACCTGCGCAAATCCTGGAGTAGACTCAAGAGATGCAGATCGACACCTACCACTTTTTTGTCCATTATAAAGCAGCCTTGGACAGCCCCCTACGTTCAAAGGTATTCTAAACCATGTCTGAATTTGTTGTCCCTGCAAAGCTCATTCGGCTTTGTAGAATGACATTAACTAATACTCGGTCCTCAGTTAAAATAGGAAAGAACCTCTCCGAAGAGTTTATTACCAAAAGAGGTTTCATACAAGGAGACGGCCTCTCGTGTGACTTATTCAACATTTTGCTGGAAAAGGTTATACGATATGCGAAGGTCAAAAGAAGTGACACAATATATACAAACAGCCATATGTTACTTACTTATGCCGATGACATTGACATAATGGGTCGATCGGTAAAGGAAGTAACTGGCACCTTTGCAAAAGTCGAAAGGGAATCTGCTAAAGTGGGTCTGGCGGTAAAAGGCAAGAAGACCAAGTTGATGATATCGACGCGCCATGCGTACATAGAGATCGGACCAACTGTTGACATTGGCTCCTATAATTTTGAGGTAGTAAAAGACATCGTCTATCTCGGCACCGCCGTAAACACAACAAACATTATCAGCTGTGAGATAAACAGAAGAATTGCATTGGTCAACAGATGCTACTTTGGCTTAAGTAAGCAGTTTAAGAACAAAGCCACATCTCGTCAAACAAAAGTGATGCTTTACAAAACACTGATATTACCCGCACTGATGTATGGTTCCAAATCCAGGGTACTTGGAGCTTTTCTTAAGAAGATCGCGTACGAATGAAACAAAAATGAATATATTTTTTAAAAGTTCCATATTATAGCTGTCAGGTTTGCCAGATGTTGTTCCAAAAAATTGGCATTCAGTTTTTTTTTATTTTTGGCCGATGGTTGGAACCACTGTGGAATGTCTGAATTTGATATATCCGCAAAGCTCATTCGGTTCGGTAAGATGACATTAACTAATACCGGGTTCATAATTAAAAGAGGAAAGTACTTCTCCGAACAATACAGTGCCAAAAGAGGTTTCAGACAATAATACAGCCTTTAGTTTGATTTTTTCAACATCCTGCTTGAAAAAGTTGTACGTGAGGCAAACGTTAAAAGAAATGGCACAATATACACCAATACCACATGCTTGCTTATGCAGACGACATTGACATCATGGGTGGATGAGTAAAATAAGTAACTGATACATTCAAGAAGGTCGAAGGAGAATCTGCTGAAGTGGGTCTGACAGTAAACGGAGGCAAGAGCAAGATGATGGTGTCGACTCACAAAGCGTCCATAGAACTCAGATCATTTGGTACCTATAAGTTTAAGGTAGTAAAAGACTTTGTCTACATCGGTACCACAACAAACATTACAAACAATATCAGTTTTGAAATAAGAAGAAGAATAAAATTTTCCAACTGGCAAACAATTTAGAAACAAACAAAAATAACACTTTGCACATATACTACCCGTGCTATGTATGGTTCACGGTGAATATCGACGTCGTATAAGGCGTATAAATATGGGCCGCATGGCGGGACGTGCAGACCTGGAAGGCCAAGTGGAAGTCATGTACGTGAACATTTTGTCACGTTACAATCAGCACGGGTAGTATATGTGTAAAGTGTTATTTTTGTTTGTTTCTAAATTGTTTGCCAGTTGGAAAATTTTATTCTACGACAACTACTATCCTTACCATACAGAACCAGCCATTCTATAACGAACCTACACTACGTCATTACTAATCACTCGCAGAGAAATAACGTCTTAGAAACGAGAGATTTGCATTTCAGTACAACATCACAACATTTATTGTCATTGCCTACAACAAGTAATTCTCATTTACCCCATATCTCGAGTCACTTAAATATTTTAGAGTTGGATGTTGATGGCGAACGTACTACTGCAGGGAGTTAGCTACACGGCACGATGGGGCCGATGACAGGTTTTTGAGGCAAAAAATCACAGGGGCAAGCTAGACCTTCAAAATTTCTTGCAGATGTTTATAATCGGCCTAGAAACTAATCTGCTAAATTTGGTTGATATCGGTTTATATATAGATATAGCTCTCATATATATATTCGCCCAATTTCGAGTAATTGATGGACCAAACACGAAAATTTTGTCCAATTATGATGATATTTGGAATATGTGGCGGAATTCGGACTGGATATAAGTTTGCCAAGTTATTTTGAAATCAGTTCAGATTTGGATATAGCTCCCATATATATTTTCGCCCGATTTGAGGTATTTGGTGCAACAAACACGCAATTTCTGTCCAATTTCGATGAAGTTTAAAATGTGTAACAGGATTCGGTCTAGAAATATGTCTGCCAAATTATATTGAAATCGGTTCAGATTTGGATATAGCTCCCATATATATTTTCACCCGATTTTAGGTATTTCGTCATCGTCTTCCCGATCATCTGCAGCCGAACACCGAATACATCGTATTCCCGATCATCCGCAGTCGAACACCGAATACATCGTCTTTCCTATCATCTAAAGCCGAACATCGAATTCATCGTCTTCCCGATCATCTGCAGCCATACACCGAAAACATCGTCTTCCCGATCATCTACAGCCGAACTCCGAATACATCGTATTCCCGATCATTCACACCCGAACACAAACAACACCGTTTCCCTCGAAGAAGAACCCGATAATTCAACACGAGCTAGTCTTCTAATTTCGTAAGATTTAGTGGGTCCTTATGGAGACCCTGGACGCGACTGAGCTTACCCCAGTCGACGAGAAAACCACGTTACAAGACGAGATCGGAAAAAACAAAATTGGAAAATTAAAGGAACAAATGTAAATTTGTTCTTAGTAAGGTTTATAGGGCAAGTGTTTTGTAAAGGGCTAACTAAATAAGTAAGTAAATATCCACCTATGAATGGTGTTTGCAAAAATACAAAACAAAAAGATTTTTTGGATTTACATTGTATCTACCTAAATAATCACCTCATAAATTTATTGATGGGTTACATTTATTTTATGATGTTTATGTTTTCTATTCCATTTACAGTAATCCTCTTTGCAGCTCATTTTTTAGCCAATAGTGTTGTGGCTGGCCTTAAGCCAATTCCTTTAGTTTTTTTCTCTAAATGACAGAGGCAAAAATCTACAAAAATACATTCAAACCCGAAACAAATTGACTTGATACTTACAATAACTACAACACTTCTCTTTTCTATGGTGCATGCAATTTTTGGGTGACGCCAGTTGTTGGTTTTTTTGTTTTGTCCAAAAAAACTTCCCGAAAACGAAGAAAAAGTAGTGCAAGCCATACTTTTGCCACCACAATTTTGTAGTACAGCAATTGAATAACTTGCTACGGCTGCTGCTGTTGTTGTTGTAAAATATAATGTATGAAAATGATTTATGTTGATACATTAATAATGTTGGTCCATTTCTGTTCGAAATTGCATAAGTATTGGTGTGTGTTTTTGGTTAAGTTTTGAATTTTGTTAGAGGGAATACAGTCGTTCCGGATTCCGTTGATTGTGTAGCAACTTCAGACGCCTGATAAGCAATAATTTGAAAAACAAACCGGAAATAATAGAAATATTCAATGAACATGCATTACTCCGCTGGCAACATACAGATGTACTTATAAATGTGTGTATATATGCACGCTGCCTGGCAAAAAGAAAATATTTATGAGATTATTGCCGTTTTGCAAATTATTCATATGTACAAATGTATGTGGAGAAGCGGTCGTTTTGCTTAGTACTTGTGGTTGCCTCGAGTATGTCCAAAAGACATTTTTGAAATACGGGATGAGATTATGCAAAAGTTTTTTAATGATGACAAATGTGAAATGGAAATTTATGTTTTTTTTGTATGTCCTTTTTTGGGTTTGTAGAAATTCCAAAATTGTTGAAAACTAAATTCTTTATCCGGCCATGAATTGCTTATATGCATATTGTATGTATGTTTTCGTAAGTACATGCATGGTTATGGGGGGAAGGAAGACAAACAAAAATTCAAAGAATTCAAATTGATTTGAATGTAAATTGGTAACAGTTGAAGAAATTATGGGTTTCCCATATCAAATGGTATTTAATTCAAGAAGAAACAAATATTTAATTAACAAACCTAAATTGTATGAAGGGTTTTTTTTTATTGGAAAATTAAATGTGGTTATATTCGTCTGGGTCGATTGAAAAACAATTTGCATAATTGACACCGGGGATCTTTTAAAAGTGTATGATTTCGAGTACAACTAGTAGAACCCTTGTTATAGTGTTTTAACTTACTTTGTTGTCTGTCTATTTAGTTCAAATCTAGTAACTAATTTTTAACACAGTTGCAGTTGACCAATCGAACTAGTTTTTATTAACATTTTCGGCCAACATTGGCTGTAATTTGGTTATGGGGTTGTCTGTGTTAAAAAATTGTATTTACTAAAAATTTAAAAATAAAAAGTAATTTAAACAATTAAAAAAAGTAAGCAAATTCTATAGTCGGACGGGGCCGACTATGTGATACCCTACACCACTACCCCTGCAATTAGCTACTAGCACATCAAAATTCCTTTATTTAACAAATAAACTTTTTGTAAGAAATAACTTTGTGGATTCTACCGTATCCTAAGACTCTACATGTAAAGAAGTTGTTCACTGCTGAAATACTCAGGAAATGTCGCCAACATTATTGAGGGGTATTTTTCCACCATTAAACGTTTTATGTTGCCTGGTCGGAACAATCCGTATTCACCAAAATTAATATTAAAACAAGTAAAAAAGCGTTAAGTTCGTCCGGGCCGATCTTTTCATACCCTCCACCATAAAATATTCTGAACTAAAATGGAATAATTAGTTTTCATTCCTGTCCCCAACTTTAAGTGGGTAAGTTAAAATGTCAGATAATGTACATAAAATGCTTCATTCGGGAGGCCCTTTTTTATGGTGCCTATATCTAACTATGTATGTTGATAAATTTTGATGGGCTAGAAATTGGGAGGTACCATTATATAGGTGTTATAATAAAACATGGACCTATGTTGACAGTTTTTGATGGGAGCCTTTAATGTCAAATAACTCCCAATTCGGCTAAAAATTGCAGCTAGAATCCTCAAAATACCGAAAATCGTTACATAAAGTGGGAACTTAAAATGTCATTAACAGCTAGTTCGGAGGTATGTGGGCTATACGAAAATATGAACTTAAATGAACAATTTTTGTTGCAGCATTTTTGTTGGCTTTTAAATTTCAAATTACAGAAAGTTCGTCCAAAAAATAAAGCTAAGGTACCGAAAATCTGGAGGTTTGTTTTGGGGCTATACCAAAACCTGCACCTACTTTGGTTAAACATTTTAAGTAAAATCCTCAAAGTACCGAAAATCGGGAAGTATCGTTATATTGAGGCTATATTGAAAATTGTTGATGCAGATGTGTGGTGACCACTACAACCTTCAAATGTCAAATTACAGTTAGTTCGGTTAAAAATTGTAGCTAAAATTACCAAATTACTCAAAATTGGGAGGTACCGTTATATGGGAGCTATATCCGAACATGGAACTATGTTGACAATTTTTGATGGAGAGGTGTGGTGACCACTAGGAATTTCAAATGTCAAATGTTGAAATTACAGATAATTCGGTTAAAACTTGTAGGTAAAATTCTCAAAATACCGAAAATCGGGAGGTACCGTTATATGGGGCTATACCAAAACATGGACCTACGTTCATAATTTTTTCGAAGAACCCTAAATATTAAATTATAGCTAATTCGGTCTAGAAATGTGACTTAAAACGTCAAAATACCTGAAATCAGGCGGTAACGTTATATGGGGCTATTCCAAAACATGGACCTATGTCCACTAGTTATATATGTTTATTTACACTTAGGAACCCTAAATGTCAAATTATAGCTAAATCGGTCTGAAAATGTTGCTAAAAACGTCAAAATACCGTAAATGGAGGGGCACCGTTATATGGGGGCTATACCAAAACGTAGACCTATGTCCACTAGTTTTGTTATATACGTTTATTGACATTTAAGAACATTAAATGTCAAATTATAGGCACATTGGTCTGAAAATGTAGCTAAAAACGTCAAAATACCGTAAATCGGGGGGTACCGATATAAGGGGGCTATACCAAAACGTGGACCAATATAGCCCATCATCGAACTTGACCTGCCTGCAAACAAAAGACGCATTTTCCCAAAATTTCAGAAAATTTTGGTGGAGAGGTGTAGTGACCACTAAAAACTTCAAATGTCAAATGTTCAAATTGCAGCTAATTCGGTTAAACTTGTAGGTAAAAATCTCAAAATACCGAAAATCGGGGTATACCGTTATATGGGGCTATACCAAAACATGTACCTATGTTAATAATTTTTTCGAATATAAGCTTTTTGGTCACTAAGAACCCTAAATATCAAATTATAGCTAATTCGGTCTAGAAATGTGACTTAAAACGTAAAAATACCTGAAATCGGGCGGTAACGTTATATGGAGGCTATTTCAAAACATGGACCTATGTCCACTAGTTTTGTTATATAAGTTTATTGACACCTAAGAACCCTAAATGTCAATTTATAGCTAAATCGGTCTGAAAATGTAGCTAAAAAACGTCAAAATACCGTAAATCGGGGGTTCCGTTATATGGGAGCTATACCAAAACCTGGACCTATGTCCACAACTTTTGTTATATAAGTTTATTGACTCTTAAAAACCCCTAATGTCAAATTATAGCTAAATCGGTTTAAAAAGGTAGCTAAAAACGTCAAAATACCGTAAATCGGGGGGGTACCGTTATATGGGGGCTATACCAAAACGTGGAACTATGTCCACAAATTTTGTCATATAAGTTTATTGACACTTAGGCACCCTAAATGTCCAATTATAGCTAAATCCGTCTGAAAATGTAGCTAAAAACGTCAAAATACCGTAAATCGGGGGGTACCGTTATATCGGGGCTATACCAAAACGTGGGCCTATGTCCACAACTTTTCTTATATAAGTTTATTGACACTTAAGAACCCTAAATGTCAAATTATAGCTAAATCGGTCTGAAAATATAGCAAAAAACGTCAAAATACCGTAAATCGGGGGTACCGTTATATGGGGGCTATACCAAACAGTGGACCGATATAGCCCATCATCGAACTTGACCTGCTAGCAAACAAAAGACGCATTTTCCCAAAATTTCAGCGTCCTATCTCCATTTTTGTGGATGCTAGAGTGATTACCACTGACGGACGGACATGCACAGATCGACTCAGAATATACAGTCTGTCTCAAAAGTTAGTATACACTGTTGAAACCAAAATGTATTAGGTATAAATATCACTAAAACTTATTGAAAACAACAAACAATTAGTTTTATTTGATACATAAGAAGGTTGTCTTCCGTAATAACAATTAAAAGTTCGCAATATTTGCATACATTAGCAAATGTAGGTTTCGAATCCC
Organism: Musca autumnalis; assembly: GCF_047663935.1. Lineage (NCBI taxonomy): Eukaryota > Metazoa > Arthropoda > Insecta > Diptera > Muscidae > Musca > Musca autumnalis. The sequence continues at coordinate 211,094,702 of NW_027411644.1, forward strand.
AAAAAGACCAAAATTTATGTCGCAAAAGTTAGTATACACTGGAGAATCCCCGTGGAACTGTGTAACAAATTCTTGATATTTTTGAACAAAATGAAACTAAATCTGTACTTAAGATCAGAAAGAGTATATTAATTGGTTTTAATGGCAGTTATAGTACTAAAAGTAACTAGTCCAACGTACACTTGGTCGTAAAATTCACAAAAATTGGTCATCTACAAATACAACAACTGTAGCGACAAAATTCCGGGTGTTATGTCCTGTTTATGGATTCTAAATCCATGAAATGCTCAGAAAAGCTCCAAAGTTTCAATATGGGGTGATCTTGATCGAGTTTCGGCTTGTCCTGTTTGAAAAAACGGGAACTTCTTGAAGGAAACCCATACTTTTGAGGCCGTTGTCCTTTTGAAACGTGTAATAATCCTTAATCCTTACACATAAGGACTTTCCTTTTCAGTTAATTTTCTCACAAGTTATGTACCTTTTCACATTCCCACCAAAAACAAATAGTAGGAAAAAGTTCTACAGTGATACTCCAACACCACAGAAGAATATGAAAGCTCATTAAAAATTTTAATACAGAGCTTTCTCTGCTGTTATAACGCATGGATTGTGCAACAACGTTCTGAAAAGCTGTGTTCGCTTCACTTAGGACCAAAATGCAACTAAATAGATCAGTTAGAAGTAGTTCATTAGACATTAGTGGTACACTAGACACTAGGGACATGAGAATCATGCTCGATACTGCTAAAAGGCCGGTAGGACAGTTTAACTGTAGGGCTTACAGCGGACCTTGAGGTTCTCTTACTATTTACTTTTGGTAGGAATATGAAAAGGGGCAACATTTGTGAGAAAATTAACTCAAAAGGAAAGTCCTTATGTGTAAGGACTAAGGATTATTACATGTTTCAAAAGGACAATGACCTCAAAAGTATGGGTTTCCTTCAAGAAATTCCCGTTTTTTCAAACAGGACAAGCCGAAACTTGATCAAGATCACCCCATAATGAAACTTTAGAGCTTTTCTGAGCAGTTCATGGCTTTAGAATTCATAAACAGGACATAACACCCGGAATTTTGTCGCTACAGTTGTTGTATTTGTAGATGACCAATTTTTGTGGATTTTACGACCCAGTGTACGTCGGACTTGTCACTGTAAGTACTATAACTGTCATTAAAACCAATTAATATATTCTTTATGATCTTAAGTACAGATTTAGTTTCATGTTGTTCAAAAATATCAAGAATTTTTTACACAGTTCCACGGGGATTCTCCAGTGTATACTAACTTTTGCGACATAAATTTTGGTATTTTTGGGATTCGAACCGTACATTTGCTAGTGTATGCAAATATTGCGCACTTTTAATTGTTATTACGGAAGACAACCTTCTTATGTATCAAATAAAACTAATTGTTTGTTGTTTTCAATAAGTTATAGTGATATTTATCCCTTATATATTTTGGTTTCAACGGTGTATACTAACTTTTGCGACAGACTGTATATACTTTATAGGGTCGCAAATGAGTATTTCAATGCGTTACAAACGGAAAAACAAACTTAATATACCCTCCATACTATGGTGGAGGGTATAAAAACGTTAACGACAGCTACACCGAGTACATTTTGCAAAAAGCGGCTAAGCGACCCCATGCTGCAATATATGTATGTATAAAAATCCAATTGAACAATTAATTCGCTGAGGCCCCACGTAGCATGGAAGGAAACTCTACAAAAAACCCACCCGTTTTCTAGCAGACAATTTGCATCAGGGGAAGCGTCAGTAGATCTTTATACCCTACACCACCTTGTGGTAAGGGGTGTTATGTCTTTGTGCATTAGTTTGTAGCATGCAAAAGGAAACGAGATAGACGCATAGTTCCTTTTAAGGATATACCTATGCACTTTCTGAGTCGATTTACGCAGGTCCGTCCGTCCATGTATTTTTGTAAACAAAGTACAGGTCGCATTTATTGTCCGATTCGCATAAAAATTGGGGAAGATAGTTTTTTTGGCCAAAGGACGAACGCTATTTATTTTGGTAAAAATCGGTTCAGATTTGGATATAGCCTCCATATATATCTTCGCCCGATTTAAGGTATTTGGTGCACGAAACTCGCTATATATGTCCGATTTCAATAAAATTTGGAATGTGCGACGGAATTTGGTCTAGAAATAAGTGTGCCTAATTATATAGAAATAGGTTCAAATTTGAATGTAGCTCCCGTATATATTTTTGGCCGATTTTAGGTATTTGATGCACAAAACGCGCTATATATGTACGATTTCAATAAAATTTTGAATGTTTACCGGGATTTGGCCTAGAAATAAGTGTGCTAAATTATATAGAAATCGGTTCAGATTTGGATATAGCTCCCATATATATTTTCCGCCGATTTTAGGTATTTGATACACTAAACGCGCTTTATATATCCGATTTCAATATAATTTGTGCCGGGATTTGGCCTAGATATAAGTGTGCCAAATTATATAGGCATCGGTTCAGATTTAGATATAGCTCCCATATATATTTTAGGCAGATTTTAGGTAATTGATGTACGAAACACGCTATACATGTCAAATTTTAATGAAATTTGGACTAGGTGATGGAATTTGGTCTACAAATAAATGTGAAATATTATATCGAAATCTGTTCTGATGTGGATTTAGCTCCCGTATTTATTTTACATTATCACAGTGGTGTAGGGTATTATATAGTCGGTCCCACCTGACTTTGATCCTTTCCTTACTGGTTCTTCATTTGTAGGCTACATTGCCGGTATAAGAGGGGCACTAAAAAACATTCTGGCCTAGGCAACACGCAGTGTCGCCAGGCGTCATTTGACATTTTTTTTTTTTTTTTTTGAAAGTTTGACAGTTTTTAGCCTAGGCATACTCAGGACAGGTTGCCATACCACCATGTGTTGTGTGAAAAAATCAATTTGCAAAAAAAATGGTATTTACTAGAGTGGGGGCGATTTGAACTCCTGGAGTTTCTGATTCTTGGGATTGTACTGAGCAAAAAAATCAACTGGACCATATGTCTACGGTGAAAATCAAGCCCCCGGATTCTGACCTGAAGTTTTTTTCAAGGATTTTTGGATATTCTGGCATATAACAACTATACCACTGAGATTTTCGATCCAACACAAAGACAACAATTGTAGCCAAGACAATAATAAAGAACTGTCTAGTACATCGTAAAAGCATTGGAAAGCTCCTTCAGGTAGTTATGGCCTCGAGAAGGTGCACATTTTTCGGAAAATATCGATAAATTACACTGTGCTACAAAATGGGATTCAAAGTCAGTGGGTGGAAAATTCCTTGTGGAGATGAAAGCCCTTAGTGAGTGTACTAAGAACTCAAAAGTAAATTTTCACCATCGTTCAAGTTTCCGAGATATCGCGTGATTAATGGTTTAATTTTGGCCCCTTAATTTGTGAGAAAATAGCTTTATATCTCGCTTAAACGTTATTGTAGCTTCATTTTGAGATTACATATCTTCAGTCAAATCGATTGGTGAATCTTTTTGTGGAATATTTCCTCCCTCTACTCAATTCCTTCCAAGTCCTTTTCGTCCTTTAGTTTTTGAACCGTAGTAAAAGTACCACAAGACGGGATTTTACAGCATCCAAATATTCTGCAAAATTGTTGTTCAGAAGATTTTAGATACGGTTCTCATTGATGACCAATCGATATTTCCCCGTTTTCATGGTCCTTTTTGACATTAACCCGTTTTTTGTTCAGAAAACTATGTTTTGTTATTATGTATATTCGTTATTGGTCTGTGGTGCTTCTGAAATACTTACCATAAATAGCTCTTGTAATGACGAGCACGTTAATGACAAATTAAATTTTTAAAGCGGATATTCTGATATTAAAACCGATTTTGGAACCGGGTTTAAGTAACCGATTAACCGTATATGTATATCATTAGAAAGCTTATAAAATGGTCAATCAAATGACAACAGCAAGTAGCTGATTACAACATTGTTGGTTTCGATGCTAAAACAAAAAAAACCGCTTTCTTTTTGGCCTGGAAATTCAATTAAGATAATATTATAAATCTGGAAAGACAGTTATACCATAGGTCAAACTTATGAGTTATGGCGAGATGAATATGTGTTATATAGTTTTTTTTATCATGCACTTAAAGTTCATCAAGAATGAATTAATTTCGCCATAACTCAGACGTTTGAACCACGTCAATAACTGGTAAGGACAACATTGGTTGTTATATGCGAAAATATCTAAAAATCCTTGAAAAAAACTTCAAGTCAGAATCCGGGGGCTCGATTTTCACCGTAGACATAGGGTCTAGTTGACTTTTTTTCTCAGTACAATCCCAAGAATTAGAAACTCCAGGCGCCCGCTAACACTTTTTTCCTTCCATACAAATCGCCCCGTCCTAGTATTTACTTGTGAACATGTTCGTCCTATAATTTTTCACAAATTTCGAAATGGATTGTCACGGCAAGAGTGCATCGATCAAATTAAATCAGTGTATGTCGATAAAGGGACATCCTATGGCACTATGAAAAACTGGCTTAATGAATTCAATCGTGGCCGACACTCGCAAAAAACGAAGGTCGAGAGGGTCGCCCAAAATCGGCCGTGAACGCATAATGCAAGAACGCCATGTTATATACCGTGAGATAGAGGCATCCTTGGGCATTTTATCCACCAACTTTGATTTGATATAGCATGAACAACTGACCGCAAAAATGGATCTATGCTTAGGAACTTCGAAAGTGAGCCCAATCCAACGAAAGTTGAAGAACACTTTCGAAGCAAATGTTCCACTGTTTCTTCGGCAAAACTGACCGTGTGGCGACTATACGGCTTGAGATATGTAGGGCGGGTTATTCTGAGTGTTACACTAGAATTTGTTTGCCTGAAGTCTCCTGAGAAATTCGAAAAACGAACAAGAAAATCGAATCGTTCTGTATAATGAAAATGCAAGCTCTCACACATCGATTCAAATCAGCGCTTTTTGACCGGACAAAACGTGGAATTGATGGATCATGCGCCGTACAGCCCTGACTGGGGATCCAATGACTTCATTTGATTGCAACACATCATAAAAAAATGAGTGGTCAACGATTTCGTCGCCAGAAAATGCTGTAAAAGCGTTCAAAAACCATGTTATGGAGGTGTCTTAATCAAGTCACTGTAAACAAGCCAACACATGGTCGCATGACAAACTGTCCTAAGTACGCTTAGGCTAGAAACTGTCAAACTTTCCAAACATTTTCAAATTACGCCTGGCGACACTGCGTGTTGCCGAGGCCAGAAGTTTTTTTAGTGCCCTCGTATGCCCTTCAGGAATTAAAATATGGGCCAAAATTAAATTTTTATATATTTCATACAAAAGTAATGGTCCATTTCAGGCTCTACATAATATCAGATCATCGCCCAAAAACGGTAGGCATCTTCTTCGACCTGAACTCTTACATCGTGTAAAATTTCGTGACTATTGAGCTATAATTGAGACCTCTAGCGTCTTTATGATTACACTACAAACAAATAACTGTATATATTAGGATGTAGCTCTGTTATCTGACCTCGTACGTCAACTTAATTGGCATTAATGGTAAGGTCGAGAGATCGTCTACCAAATATAACACAAATGTGTCTTACAGAAATAAAGATTTAAGCTGTATATTAAAAATTTTCACAATTTTCACACAAAAGTTGTGGTCCATTTAACCCTCTAAATATTATCTAATCATTATCGCAATTTGCAAGCTTCTTTTTTATCATGTACTCTTACCTTATTTAAAATTTCGAGGCGATAGGCCTATTATTGTGACCTAGAGAGCCGCTACAAAATTAGATAATAATTATGTTTTTGGTCAATTTCACCCGCTAAAAAATTCACGATCATAACCAATAACAATAGGGGTCTATTCTGGTCTAAACCCGACCTCTATGTAAAATTTCGTGATGATCGGCCCATAATTGCGGCATGGAGTTTGGACGGACACACATTTTAATATCGCTTTATATCGTTGAGATATGAAGGTTGGGGGTCTCCGACGAATATTTCGCGGTGTTTCCACATAGGGGTGTAGGGTATAAAAATATCAGCCGACGTTGCCGACAGAGATATACCCTCAGTCTATGTGAATGAAACTTTTATCTACGGACAGATCGTATTTAGGCTCTTTTCTGAATTTTGTAGCCCTTTTTGGACATTTGAACTTGTCGACAAAAATGTGGATTAGGATTTAAGATCAAAAGTGTTGCAGAGCAGGTACTTATTTTGGGAGGATCTTCGAACTGACCCTAAACTGCACTTAGACACAAATATTTAGCTTTTGTGGGGGAGGTACCCTAAAAAGAGGACCGGTTAAACTAAATTTGGAAAAAAATTAGGAGATACAAAGTTTGGACCAAATTCGTTGCCCCGTTCAAGTGGCATTTTTAAATATTGAACGGAAACTAAGTTTAGACAAAATGTGACGAGGATAAAATTTTTCGTGCTCTCCAGCCACTACATATGGTGTCATAGGGATTTTTGTTAACCTTTCGGGCTGTTTTCTCAAGAAGTATGGACTGGCCCCTGAAAAAAATTTACCGTCGCACAGTGGTTCAGAATCGTTTTGTTCTGGTCAAAACTCTGTAACTTTTGAAGGGATAGAGATATTTTCATAATTCTTTTTTTTTTTTTTTTTTGTTTGAAAGATTTTAGCTTTCCGACAAAGGAATTCAAGGTCAAAGTTAACAAGTAAAAAAGCGTTAAGTTCGGCCGGGCCATGGGGGCTTTATCAATACATCGACCTTTCCTGACCATTTTTGGTGGAGAGGTGTGGTGACCACTAAGAATTTCAAATGTTCAAATTACAGATAATTCGGATAAAACTTGTAGGTAAAATTCTCAAAATACCGAAAATCAGGAGGTACCGTTATATGGGGCTATACCAAAACATGGACCTATATTCATAATTTTTGGAATATAAGTTTTTGGTCACTAAGAACCCTAAATATCAAATTATAGCTAATTCGGTCTAGAAATGTGACTTAAAACGTCAAAATACCTGAAATCAGGCGGTAACGTTATATGGGGGCTATTCCAAAACATGGACCTATGTCCACGAGTTATATAAGTTTATTGACATTTAAGAACCCCAAAATGTCAAATTATAGCTAAATCGGTCTCAAAATGTAGCTAAAAACGTCAAAATACCGTAAATCGGGGGGTACCGTTATATGGGGGCTATACCAAAAAGGTAGACCTATGTCCACAAGTTTTCTTATATAAGTTTATTGGCACTTAAGAACCCTAAATGTCAAATTATAGCTAAATCGGTCTGAAAATGTAGCTAAAAACGTCAAAATACCGTAAATCGGGGGGTACCGTTATATGGGGCTATACCAAAACGTGGATCTATGTCCACAACTTTTATTATATAAGTTAATTGACACTTAAGATCCCTAAATGCGAAATTATAGCTACGTCGGTCTGAAAATGTAGCTAAAAACGTCAAAATATCGTAAATCGGGTGGTACCGTTATATGGTGGCTATACCAAAACGTGGACCTGTGTCCACAAGTACTCTTTTATAAGTTTATTGGTACTTAGGAACCCTAAATGGCAAATTATAGCTAAATCGTTCTGAAAATGTTGCTAAAAACGTCAAAATACCGTAAATCGGGGGGTACCGTTATATGGGGGCTAAACCAAAACGTGGACCTATGTTCACAACTTTTGTTATATACGTTTATTGACAGTTAAGAACCCTAAATGTCAAATTATAGCTAAATCGGTCTGAAAATGTAGCTAAAAACGTCAAAATACCGTAAATCGGGGGGGTACCGTTATATGGGGGCTATACCAAAACGTGGACCTATGTCCACAAGTTTTCTTATATAAGTTTATTGGCACTTAAGAACCCTAAATGGCAAATTATAGCTAAATCGGTCCGATAATGTAGCTAAAAACGTCAAAATACCGTAAATCGGGGGGTACCGTTGAAAGGGGGGCTACACCAAAACGTAGACCTATGTCCACAACTTTTGTTATGTAAGTTAATTGATAGTTAAGAACCCTAAATGTCAAATTATAGCTAAATCGGTCAAAAAATGTAGCTAAAAACGTCAAAATACCGTAAATCGGGGGGTACCCTTATATGGGGGCTATACCAAAACGTGGACGGATATAGCCCATCATCGAACTTGACCTGCCTGCAAACAAAAGACGCACTTTCCCAAAATTTCAGCATCCTATGTCCATTTTTGTGGATGCTAGAGTGATTACCACAGACGGACGGACGGACGTGCACAGATCGAGTCAGAATTTTACCCTGATCAAGAATATATATACTTTATAGGGTCGCAAATGAGTATTTCAATGCGTTACAAACGGAAAAACAAACTTAATATACCCTCCATACTATAGTGGAGGGTATACAAATTTGAGTTTTTTTTTCATATTTCGGATCAAAATATGATGTTTTTTGATTTTTTTGTATGTTCTATTTAAAAAAGTTCAAACCTCAATAAACAAACCATAAAAATATAAAAACTTAAAAAAATGTTGGAAAATTTTTTTAACAAATTTTTTTCCAATTTATATGGGAAACGGTATGAAAAAACCCACATTTTTACCCATGTAATTTCAAAAAAATTAAAAAAGTGTTAAACGGACGAAACGGGACGTGTACAAGAGTATATATGGGCTGATAGAGGTGGATTAATGTGGCCACAACCTTCAAAATGCCGAAATTCGGAAGGTACCGTTCTATGGGGGCTATATGATGGCGTGGACCTATACCTACAAATTTCTGGGGGAAAGTTTTATACGCCTAAAGAAGACTAAATACCAAATTTCAGCCATCTCGGTGTGATAATGAGGCTAAAACGTTCAAAATATCGAAAATCGGGAGATATTGTATTATGGGGGCTATATCAACACGTGGACCTACACGTGGAACACAAAATACAAAGTTACAACCGATTCTTTGGTTAAATGGGTCTAATACATTCAAAATATATTAAAATGACGCGTACTTTATAAGGGGCCTTATGTGGGGGCTATACCAAAACGTGGACCTATATAACTTTGGTAGGAATATTTTTTGGCCTCTGAAGACACAAAGTACCAAATAACAACCAATTCGGTGGTAAAATGGGCCAAATATCTTAAAAATTCCTTAAAACGACGACGCACTAAAAGCTAGAAAATTATTTTTCTCTTAGCATCAAGTTGTATATTCTTCTTCATGATGGAGTCTCTCAAATAAAACGCTTGCCGTTTCATTTTGCCACCATTTTTAATTTAAATGCAAGCGTTTTTAGAATATACTACTGATGCGAAAAAAAAAAATATTTTCTAGATTTTAGTGCATTTATAAATAAAACATTGTAGCTTAATTTTTAAAATTACTTTTTATTAGTGTTATCATGTTTTCATGTAGAGAAATCAGCATATATAGTTAGTATTCATCGAATTAAAAATTAAACACAATGAAAATTCATAACGCTCTAATAGTCTAAATTAAATTGTGTTTAGCTTATACAGCTTTTTGATTTTAATATAGCACACATGTGGGCCAACTAAAGTTGGTATGGAATCTCAATCGCAAACTCATATATGTTGGGTTTCAACTGACACCCATATCGATGACAATGGGGGCGAGGAATTGACACATTAGATTCCAATTCGGGTCCGCTATTCCTAGAAAAAATTCTCTTTACAGTGTTCCCCGTAGACTTTTGGAAAATACCTCTCAGTGTAATGTTGACGATTTTTCCTGAGTATGTCAGTCATGTACAACTTCTGTACAAGTGGTGTCGTAAGACATCCCGATCGGACTCGGTGATAAACAGTGAGTTCCATATCATTAAGCTAATATGAATCGAGGTGCACTCATTCATATGAGAGAAGTCCCTCTTGTCACTTCTGGGATGTTTTTGGAACAATTATATTTTTTAGCAATATTACTGTTCCAACCTAATATAACCTTTCTTAAAAGTACAATAGATTCAAATTTAAGTACAATTTATTACCAAAGGCAATTAAAGACGATTTAAAACTTACTCTGCAATAATATAAACTGACAAAAGGCATGACAATTCGATTAAAAGTATAAACTGTAATTACTGTGTATAATATTGGCTATACAAAGGATGTTATATATGTATATGTAGATACATACAACTATGTATGCTATTATATTAAAGATTAAAAAATCCAAAATTCCAGATTTCATTATAAATTTTATGAACATTCATTATTCATGTGTTCAAATTGAAATTGCAATTTCAAAAATTCAAAGTGTTGAATTTTTATGTTATTTACGTTGTTAGGACGATATTAATACATTCTTTCTTACAAAAGTATGTGTGTACATACATATATTTGTACATACACATCTATATTTAAACGAACCAATAAAAATATTGCACAAAACAATAATCAAAATAATGCATGACAGGATATGTTTTGTATCCTATGTGGGTTATCATTTCCAGACTTTGGCAATCAATCGAATAAATAAACCGAGACCACACAATTAACCAATTCTTGTTCGAAAAAAATACAATAACAATTTAGAAATACATACATACATTGATATGTATGTACCCAGCTGTTCAATAAATAGCATCTATAGCTTGCTTTTGTCACTTGAAATGAGCTTCCCTACCTTTCATGTAAATTCTCTAGTTACAGGTAATGCGTCGTGTAATATATTGACTATTTTATAGACTACTGATGGATAGCGGAATATGCAATGTTTCTCTCTTGAAATGTCTTTTTAACATAATTTCTATTTTTGAAAACAAAATAGAATAAATGTTTTGTCATTTTCTTTAAAATTTATTTTTTATTCGGAATTTAGAGAAAAGTTTTTTGATGTGTTTGATGTGCAAAAACTCATTGTTAAATAAAGATTCAGAAAAGTGTTATTGAGCTAAATTAAAACAAGTAAAACAGTATCAGTCGGCTTTGCCGACAGAGATATACCCTCAGCCTATATGAATCGAAACTTTCATCTACGTACAGAACTCTGGGGCTCTGTTTGGACATTTGAACTTGCCGACAAAAATGTGGACTAGGATTAAAGTACAAAATTCAAAATGTTACGGAGGTACTTGAAGGCAAGGACAGACATAGTCCATTATGGAATTTGATCTTATTTTGGGGTTCATATCTTTTCAATAGATATCGCGCCCACTAGTTATTTCAGTGAGTCATCGTATAACTTTTGGACCAGTATGCCAGGAAGCATGGACTTGTCTACGGAAAACATAATATCGCTGTAAACAGGACCACATCGAACAGAATCGGTATACATTTCCAAAGGATTTTAGAACATACCCAAAACTGCACTTGGACGCAAATGTTGAACTTTTGTGGGGGAGGTATCCTAAGGAGAGGACCGATATGGGCCATTTTAGAAGTTTAACTAAATTTGGACCAAATTTTAGGAGATCCAAGGTTTGGACCAAATTGGTTGACCCGTTCAAGACACATAGGGCATACCATTTTAGTGACAATTTTTAAATGTTGGGGGAAGTACCGGAACCTGTGGACCGGTATTGCCCATCTTCGAACTGAAAATGAAGTTTGGACAAAATGTGACGAAGGCCAAGTTTTGGACCAAACCGGTTGATCAGTCCGAGAGTTATCGTACTCTCCAGCCACTACATATGGTGCCACAGGGGTTTTTACACTTTTCGGGCTGTTTTCTCGAGAACTTGGACTTGCCCCTAAAAAAATTTTACCGTCGTAATTGAGGCAGCGAATGCAAGATGCTTCAACAAAAATCAAAGCGACTTGGAAGCAGGTCTTAAAGTGAACTTATCCGAAATTTTGTGTGATACGTACCCGAAGGAGTGGACAAATAAAGTCCATATTCGAACCTGATCTACATTTGGTAGATATATTTGGATGTGGAAAGTATGAACCAATTCGGTAACTCCCTTCAAGAGTTATCGTGCGCACAAAATTTCCAAACATTTTGTAACATTTGTGGGGGAGGTACCTGAAAAAGTGGACCGATATGGGTTATCTTCGAACTTAAACTATGTTTGGACAAAACATTACGAAGACCAAATGTTGGACCGAATCGGCAGATCCGTTCGAGAGTTATCTTGCGCTCAAACCACTACACAAGGTGTTATATGGGTGTTTTGTAACATTCAGGCTATTTTCTCAGGAAGTATGGGGCAGTGAATACAAGTTGTTGCAACAAAAATCAAAGCGATTCGAGAGCAGGTCCTAATCTGCACTTATCCAAAATTTTGTGTGGGAGGTACCCGAAGGAGTGGACCAGTTGAGTCCATATTGGAACCTCATCTAAGTCTGCAAGAAATTTTACGACGTGCAAAGTTTGGATCAAATCCGTTCCTCCCTTCAAGAGTTATGGTGCGCACAAATTTTCCGAACATTTTCGAACTTTTGTGGGGGAGGTACCGGAAGGAGTGGACCGATATAGCCCATCTTCGAACTTAAACTAAATTTGGACAAAATATTACGAAATCCATATTTTGGACCGAATCGGTTGATCCATTCGAGAGTTATCATGCGCTACAGCCAGACAGACAGACAGACGGACGGATGGACATGGCTAAATCAACTCCAAATTGTCTGAAACGGATTTCGTCCAAACATAATTGGGGTCTAAAACCATTATTTCGATGAGACACATGGAAGTGTACATACCCTCGTTAGCAAAAAAGGATGAATATTTTCAGAAGAATATGTGGTAAGTATAGATCCTTTTTGGACAATACATTTTTTCATTATCTCATTAAACTATTATATACATATCTTATATCAGTTACTTCTGAATTATCTGAAGCACCCTTGTGATGCACATTCCCAGGACCAAATAAACAGAAGCTCCAGTATCAAGGATTCAGGCACAAGTTTCAATATCAGGAAATCTAACGATGAACATTAAATTGTCCTTTGTAATATATGTATGTGTATAAACGTCATGTAATTAAATAAAGCGTGGTTAGCGCATATACGAACTATACAGATTAACTGTTATAATTACATTGTTTAAACTGTTTACAACTGATTACAACTTACTAGCGATTTTGGCTACCATTTCTGATCACCGAATTAGCTGGTTACGGGTAATGCAATGTGACTTTCCCAAGACTATCGAATTGACTGGCTACTGGTAATGCAATGAAGAGATAATTGCCTTTCACATGACTATCGAATTGGGTGGTTACTGGTATTGCAGTAATGAGGCAATAGACCCCTTTCTATTACATCCCCATGATAAATTCACCAGTCTATAGCATTGCGAGTAGATTGGGTGGTAAGTAGTTGTATTTACCAGTAGCCAGCAAAATTGCTAGTTATTCCCTAGTTACCCGAACAACTGTGTATATAATTATGGAATCTATCAAATAAATTTTCTTGTTCAAATGTATATACATATGTACATTAGGGTTGTGAATTTTTTACAACCTCGTATCCCTGTGTCGTATTTTGATGAGTGTTTACCTAAGGTTAGATAAAATCTTAAAATCAAAAAAAATTATGGCCAATTTCGCCCGCTAAATATACCCCATCATTATCCAAAAACAATGACATTTTCCTTGACCACAAGTCTTACCTCGTTCAAAAGTTTGTCAGTATTGAACGGTATCTGCAACACCTAGCGTGATTATGGTTACACTACACACAATTAACAAGTGAGCAAAGGCTGTAGTCGGAACGGGCCGACTATGTGATACCCTACATCACTACCCCTGTGCATAAGCTTTTCACTCACTGCTAAACATTTATTTTTTTAGGACTATTATTCGACTATCACCAAATTCAATATGCTTCCCCCTCTTTGGTATAAAAACTGCGACATGTAACGTAATTACAAAAAAAAAGATGGAAAATTGGATGCATTACGGACTATTGTGATATCTCCCTTGTTTGTTCACCTTCGTCAACCTACTTTGCATCAATGTAAAGGCGATAGTTTCTTCTTACATTGATAGGATTTGCCGTTGGAATACCCTCCAGAAGCCGAGAAATTCGCCAAAAAATAAAACTTTGAATTTTTCTCCCCATGAATTTTTGTTCATCCCGACCCTTAAATATTATCCGACCATCGCCAATAGGCGTCTTCCTCTGTGGCACTCTCAAAAACTCTCAAAAATTCGTAACGATTCGATCAAAATTACAACCTATACCGTGAATAAAAAAATGGAAAAAATGAAATTTATTACCGAATTTTGCGATATCTCCATCTTCTGACCACGCCAACCCAGTTTGCTTCAATGTAAAGGAGAGGTATTCTAAGGAGAGGACCGATATTGGCCGTTTTAGAAATTAAACTAAGTTTGGACAAAATATGACGAAGGCCAATGATGCCATCGGCGTTTTTCCAACTTTTGCGCTGTTTTCCCAAGAAGTTTGGAAAGAAGTATCAAAAAACTTTTACCGTCGTAATTGAGACAATTGCAAGATGCTTTAACAGAAATCAGAGTTCGTCAAGAGCAGGTCTTAAAATGAACTTATTCGAAATTTTGTGTGGGAGGCACCCGAAGGAATTGTCAAATATAGGCGGACATTGCTAAATCTACACCAAATTGTCTGAAACGGATTTCGTCCAAACATATTTAGGGTCTAAAACCATTATTACGATGAGACACATTTTGCCCGTATGAAAGTGTGTATACCCTCGATAGCATAAATGCTGAGGGTATAAAAACGCTTAGTTCAGTCATTAAAAAAATAATTAAGTTAAAAATTAAGTTACATTGTTTTATTTATAAATGCACTAAAACAAGAAAATAATTTTTCTTTTAGCCCTACGAACGTATTGGTTAGAAAATAAATTTGCGAGGCAACTGTAGATGATTATCCAACCATAGGTACTTATTTAGGGCCTAAAGACCCGACCACTCACTTTTGTAAATATGTTATACGTCTGGAACTACTGAACCGATTTTCTTGAAAATTAAAGAATTTGTTTGTCCAGTGTCCAACTGGATCTGACACAACAAACCCCAACTAGGGGTTTTCGTTTGGGTCTGTACTTTATAAAAATCCTTTGCTCAATATAAACAAATTTGTCTTCTTTTTGTGACCTAAAATTCATCTTTTCACATGAACCAACAGTTTTTTTTATTTTCATAAAAATGCGTTTTTACTAACTTTTCTTACGACAGCAGGTAAACTAGTGGAAACCATTTCTATTAACAAATACCCTATTCTTAAAATCACTTTACATGAAACCCTATATTAAATATGTCGATTTAAATAATATTGACTTTTAACTAATTAATTTCCATTTAATTCGTGAAATTCAAAGAAATTCCAATAACAACTACGTTTACAATAAAGTGTCAATATGTTAATTTTTATTGTAATAAATACCTAATTAAGTTTCAACTTCATGACATTTCTGAGAAAACACTCCATCACATTCTATGGTGGTGTTGGAAGTGTATCGAAACGTATATGGGTCTCATTTATTTACACATGTAAATGTATATTGCCTTTGGGGTATTTAGATGGAATTTTAATTATTCTTTGTAAAACTTAGAAATGACTTTGAAAAAAAAAAACATTTTAATTGAAAATATACTTCTTACATGTGTAAGTATGCATGTATTTTCAATTGCACAAAGAACAAATTTGAACGTCAATTATTGCAAACCGGAAATTTATTGACATTGGAATAAAAATGAGACCCACACCATTTTCAGAAAATGTCATTAATATAACAATTTAGTTGTGGTATAGGAAAAAGTTGTTTTTTTTAAAGAAATTAATATGAGTAAAAAGACTGATGTTTGATTTTCAATACGATTTAATTATACCTTACAACACTATATAGGGAGGGTATTATAAGTTGGTTTTGGTTCAAATGTTTGTAACACATGGAAATAATGATGAACACAATGAAATAATGATAATGTACACCGAGCTGAGTCGACCTGGTTATGTGTGTCTGTCCTTCTGTCTGTCCACCTAAACCTTGTAATGACGATACAGGTACCAATTTTGATGGGATCATCACAAAATTTTTGCTAAAGATGGGAGTAAAAGAAACCTACTGATTTTGGTGATGGTCAGAGAATATTCATTGAACGGAATGGTCTGAAAACTTCTGTGGGAAAATACTTATACCCTACACCAGGGACGTTGTACTACAATAACAAGTTTTGTAAGAAATATTTTCAAAATTTTTGTTTGAATAATCTTTTTGAGAGAAATTCTCAGTGAAATCTGAATTACTTTATTGGGTCTGAATTCCATAGTGAATACTCCATATTTGCTACGTTATGTATACAGTAGGGTTATAACTTTTTTGCAATTTTTACAAATAACAAAAATACCACCGCATAGCCGTGTAGAGCATGGAAAACTACTCCGAAATACGGGGTAAATTTTTCTCTATCGCGAAAAAAATTTCAGCACCAAATGCATTAAAGTTCAGTAATACATTATTTAATTTTATTTGTTATAATGAAATATACCCTTTTCGTAATAACTTATTAATAATTTTAATCTAATTTAAAGTCAATATCAAATCATTCTGAACCAATTTGTTATCAAATCGCGATATTTCAGAGCATTTAATGCCCCTTTGACAATATTTGTTGTTTTTCTTTGTAAACTTGAGAATTTTATGTTTATATTTTTTGTACCTAACGGACAAAAAAAATTGCAACGAATTCGCGAAAGTTACAGACTGTTTTTAATGACTTTTCCTGTGAGAATCGTATTTGTTTTCTATAAATATTTATTCGAACAAAACAAATTTAAATTTTTAAATAGAAACAATATCTAAAGGGCTTTTGTAATCGCAGTCGGTGCGGAAACTTTTTTCTACGAATCGAACTAAAACACGCGTTTTCGTTATCAGGACAATATTTCGCACATGGTACTGGCGTGGTATTTTATTTTTTTTTTGTTTTTTTGTTAGGCGCATCCTGCATACAAACAAATACGAGTTCAGTATTGTGGGAATGAAAGAAGTAAAAAAGGATCAGTCGGCTTTGCCGACAGAGATATACCCTCAGCCTGTGTGAATTGAAACACTTTTTTTTCCAAAAAACTTATATATTTAAAGGGGTTTGAAAATTTTGGGCGTTTGAACCGAAAAAAAATATGGATTTGGATAGAATCTCAAAAAGTTTTGCTGGGAAGGTATGGAAAGGAATGGACCGACATATTCCATTTTGAAAGTGGGTCTTATTTTGGGTGTCACCGAAATTGAGGCAGTGAATGAAAGTTGCTTCAACAAAAATCAAAGTGATTCCAGAACAGTACTTAAAATGAACTTATCCAACATTTTGTGTGGTAGGTACCCGAAGGAGTGGACAAATATAGTCCACATTTGAACCGGATATATATTTGGTAGATATATTGGGCTGTGTAAAGTATGGACCAATTTGGTCACTACCATCAAGAGATATAATGCGCACAATTTTCCGAAAATTTTTGAACTCATGGGGGAGGTACCTGAAGGAGTGGACTGATATGGCTTATCTTCGAACTTGAACTAAGTTTGGACAAAATATTACGAAGGCCACATGTTGGACAGAGTCGGCAGATCCGTTCAAGAGTTATCTTGCGCTCCAATCACTACACACGGTGTCATGGGGTTTTTTGCACCATTCAGGCAATTTTCTCAGGAAGTATCAAAGCGATTTGAGAGCAGGTCCTAATGTGAACTTTACCAAAATTTTGTGTGGGAGGTACCCGAAGGAGTGGACGGATTGGGTTCATATTGGAAGTTCATCTAAGTCTAGTAGAAATTTCACGATGTGTAAAGTAGGGACCAAATCGGTTACTCCCTTCAAGAGATATCGTGCGCACAAATTTTCCGAACGTTTCCGAAGTTCCGAGGACAGTGAATAGAAGTTGGTACAACAAAAATCAAAGCGATTTGAGAGCAGGTCCTAATATGAACTTTTCCAAAATTTTGTGTGGGAGGTACCCGAAGGAGTGGACGGATTGGATCCATATTGGAACTTCATCTAAGTCTAGTAGAAATTTCACGATGTGCAAAGTAGAGACCACATCGGTTACTCCCTTCAAGAGATATCGTGCGCACAATTTCTCCGAACGTTTCCGATTTTGTGTGTGCGAGGTACCGGAAGGAGTGGACCGATATAACCCATCTCTGAACTTAAACTAAGTTTGGACAAAATATTACGAAAACCAAATTTTGGACCGAATCGGTTGATCCGTTCGAGAGTTATCGTGCACTCCAGCCAGCCAGCCAGACAGACGGACGGACATGGCTAAATCAACTCCAAATTGCCTGAAACACATTTTGTCCAAACATACTTAGGGTCTAAAACCATTATTTCGATGAGGCACATTTTGCTCGTATGAAAGTGTATATACTAGGGCGGGGCGATCTGTATGGAAGGAAAAAAACCTTAATGGGCTCTTCGCGTTTCTGATTCCTGTGATTGAACTGAGCAAAAAAGTCCACTAGACCATAGGTCTAACGCGAAAATCGAGCCTGTCGATTTTGACTTTAAGTTTTTTATCCACGTTTTTTGGACATTTTAGCATATAACGGCCAAACCATTGAGATTTTCGTTCCAATACAAAGACAAAAATTGTAGCCAAGACAGTGAATAAGAACTCTCTAATACATCGCAAAAGCATTGGAACGCTCCTTCAGGCAGTTTTGGCCTCGAGAAGGTGCAAACTTTTCGGAAAATGTCGATAAATGGAACTGTGCTAAAAAAGTTGACCAGAAAAATATTCAAGCGTTTTGATGCAAAATTCTATCGTGTTGGGATCCATGGACAACGAAAATGCCTTTAGTACGTTTGGGTCACTTAGTTTTATTTTTTTATAACGGTAAAAGTAGTGAGAATCTGGGTTTCTTACATCTTCAAATTTCAACGGGCATATCTTCTTTTTTCAGGTTTTCAAATCGCCCCGGTCTAGTATATACTCTCGTTAGCATAAATACTGAGGGTATAAAAATGTATATGGAACAAAGTTTATCAGGCCAATTAGAAATTGTTTTTCAATAAAATTGAGCTAATCGTGTGAAAAAAAGAAAATACCCAATAGACAAAACACCTTCTTGGGCTTTTTTTCCTTTTGATGGCCTCATCTAAACATGGTCAAATGTTGACAAACTAATAGATAAATAGAAGAAAAACATACTAGAAGACATACTAGATTTATTGTCTCAAACTTTATAGTATATTTAAAAATTCCGAAATTTGTATATATTTCGCACCGTATCTCCAAAACTGGTTTTCTTGATGTTATCTCTTGGAAAAATATTTGCAACGCACAACTATTCTGAAAATTTTATTCTTGTAAAATGTTTCTATCGCGTTGTTTCTTTCTAGTTGTATGAAGTGGTTGACATAATTTCGGAACGAAATGGTGGAGCGAAATCGGATCGATTTCGGTCAGAATTCGGAACGAAATCGGAAGAAAATCCTTGGGAAATTCGGAATGCGAATATTTTCCTCCGAGTTTTCGTACAGATTTCTGAACGATTTCGGAATAATGTCGTATGAAAATCTGAGTTACCTTCCGAATCTTCGTAATGAATTCTTAACGATTTTGAAATAATGTCGTATGAATATCGAAGGAAAAATTTTTCAGACGCCTCTTTTATACCCTCCACCATATGGAGGGTATAATTAAATTTGTCATTCCGTTTGTAACACATCGAAATATTCGTCGGAGACCCTATAAAGTATATATATTATTGATCAGCATAAAATTCTATGTCGATTTGACCATGTCCGTCTGTCCGTCCGTCTGTCTGTCTGTTGAAATCAAGATACAACTCGCAATTTTAAAGATAGAGAGTCCAAATTTGGTACAGAAGTCTTTATTACTTGCAGGATGGTTGGTATTGAAAATGGGATATATCTGTCCACGTTTTGATATAGCCCCCGTAGAACGGTACCTCCCGATTTTCGGTATTTTTAAGGTTTTAGCTTCATTATCCTACCAAAATGGCGGAAATTTGTTACGTAGTCTTCTTTAGGGGTATAAAACTTTCCCCCAGAATTTTGTCGGTATCGGTCGACACCTTCATATAGCCCCCATAGAACGGTACCTCCCGATTTTCGGTATTTTTAAGGTTTTAGCTTCATTATCCTACCAAAATGGCTGAAATTTGGTACGTAGTCTTCTTTAGGGGTAAAAACTTTCCCCCAGAATTTTGTCGGTATCGGTCCACACCTTCATATAGCCCCCATATAACGGTACCTCCCGATTTTCGGTATTTTGAACGTTGTGGCCTCAATATTCCACCGAAATGGCTGATATTTGGTATTTAGACTTCGTTGGGGGTACTCAAACTTTCCCTTTAAATTTGTCGGTGTAGGTCCACGCCTTCATATAGCCCCCATGGTAAGGTACCTCCCGATGTTTCGTATTTTGAAGGTTGTGTCTTCAATATTCCACCAAAATGGCTGAAATTTGGTATTAAGTCTTCAATGTGATATAAAACTGTTCGCCAGAAATATGTCTGTACAGGTCCACGCTTTCATATTGCCCCATTTCTGATTAAAATTCGTCGGTATAGGTCCACGAACGGTATCTCCGGATTTTCGTAATACTGAAGATTGTGACGTCAATATCCAACCGAAAAGGCTGAAATTCGTTATTTCGTCTTCCAAGAGTTATAAAATATTCCAGAAGTGTATTATCAGTATAGGTACACGTCTTCCTATATCGCCATAGAAGTTTACTTCTTGATTTTCGGTATTTTTTTAGTTTTAGCCACATTCACTTACCGAAATATAGGAAATTTGGTATTTAGTCTTCTTTGAGCCTAAAAACTTTTCGTCAGAAATTTGTCGGTATAGATCGACCTTTTGAAATAGCCCCCATAGAATGGTGCCTCACATTGTTTTACCGAAATTGCTGAAATTTAGTATTAAGTCTTCTTCATACACGAAAGGAAACTAATTATTCCATTTTACTTCAATACAACTTGTGGTGGAGGGTATAACAAGTTCGGCCCGGCCGAACTTAACGCCGTTCTTACTTGTTTATTGATCAACTTTTCTTTGTTGTGTTTGATTTTCACTGTTGTTATCATTTTTTAGTTATAGTAGAAACAATGTAAACTTTGTTGTTGTTGTAGCATCCAAATTCGTACCGAAATCGGAAGAAACACAGTAGCATATTCGAAGGGATATTTACTTCCGACATTCTCTCCGAAATCTGAACGAATTCCGCTACGAAAAATCGTTTAGAAATCGGAACGAAATCTGAACGATTTTGATTCCGAAATTGTTCCGATGTGTCGGACATCAGACATTTGGTTTGCTGGGTAGTTATTCTAGTGGTCGTAGAATAACTAGTTATTCAGTGCAACATGCCCTTCTTTAAATAATGGGTTAGTAGGGGTTTTTTAACTACTACCAAAAAGTACTATAAAAACCCGTTATTTTGGGAGGATTTTTTTTTGCTGGGATGGTTGGCAGTAAGCGAGTCAGTATTCCCAGTTTCGAACCTATAGGACATTGTTTATATGTAATACGATCTGGTACCCCCTTGGACCATATGGTAACGCTCTTAGTACGGATATTGTATACTTCATTTTGTTGATACTTGTTAATAGTTAATCCTCATTCAGAAAAAAGTCATAAAATGTCTTAGCTTTTAAGCATTTACCAAATAAATGGGGTATTTTGAAACCTTCATTACGTTTAGAAAAC
The DNA here is from genome assembly GCF_047663935.1 of Musca autumnalis. Taxonomy (NCBI): domain Eukaryota; kingdom Metazoa; phylum Arthropoda; class Insecta; order Diptera; family Muscidae; genus Musca; species Musca autumnalis. The sequence goes on from NW_027411644.1 coordinate 211,116,338, forward strand.
ATTTGTTTGTCACCTTGTATAACATGTTAATTATTAGTTTTGTTTATTATTGTTGAACTACATTGGTTAATTATTTATTTATGCATTTAATCTCGTCTTAAACAAGTCGATCAACTAAATTTCGCAAAAACCCCGACATTTTTATCACGACTGCTTGTCATTTTTCACTAATTAATGCATGAAAAGTGTTCGTTTTCATACCCCCAGTTTTTGTAACTTATTTTTGTTCGTTCGTCTATATTCGTAATAATTTAGGCATCCATAGCTCAGCCCACAGATGACATACAGACTTAATTTTTCGTACATGAGTTCCATACATAGCTAAGAATTCCTCATTTAAAAATCAGGGCTCTATATTTGCGCTAAGGCGAGTAAATCGGTCCACAAAATTTGACAATTCGTGTGAGAAGAATAAAATTTTTTACAAAAACTAACCCCCTGTTTTTGTAAAAAATTTTATTCTTCTGAAAACAATTACTTGTCAAACTGTATGTGGTTTTAGTAAGTGTTTTAATATAATTGAGTGTTCCCACTTCTTTATGTATCTTACGTCACTGAAACCAACAATGCCCTGCATTCTTAATCTGTTCAGAATGGTTCCGAGAGAGTTCTATCGTTTCATGTACCAATCATCCTTTATATCCTTATCATTATCTTTATACTACATATTTTCCAAAAAATATATTTCCAAGCATTTCATTTTTATGCTCAAAATTTTTTGCTCTTATCTTCATTAACAATCACAAATTTTCCGTTTTAATTTTTTCTATGGCATCAAATTTGAATAAAACCTAATTCGAGACACACTAATTTCAAATTATGTTATTGTTGTGTGTGTGTGTGTGTGTATTCACTGAAACACAATATAGCTTCGTTAGTAGAAAATGGCAAATAATATTTCCGAATGATGAAAAACAACTCATCACCACCACCATCATCCTCATCATAGACGTCATTGGATCACAAATTTGCTTTGTTTAATATGATAGACACACACAGATACACAATAGAGACTCTTACGCCAAAAAACAACATTTAGATTTCATATCATGTATGTAGCTACTGTAGTATAAGTCGAAAGTGAAATTTTATGAAATAAAATTAATGTCTATTTGTTTGCTGAAAATCAAATTGGATTTCCATGCCACAAAAAAACAAGAAGAAAATGATGAAAAACATGCCAATCAAAATGCAATAAATTAATCCTAATAGAATTAACCACATATGCGTGCCATAATTTGCGGCAGATTTTACATGAACTTTCAATAATAACATTTTGGTTAAATATACCAGAAAAAAATTACACAAACAAGAATCTGTGTGGCAGACATTCATTGAATTAATTAAATTTTTGTTAAATTAAAATAGGGAAAAAATCAATAAATTTTAATAAGTAAACTTTATTTCCGCAAAAGTATTAACTGTGGTTTAAATTTATAATTAAAATATAAAAAAAAATTCCTAAACAACGTATTCATTATGGGTCCAATGGCAGGTTTCTGTTGAAAAAAGTCTATTTTTCAAGTCATATATTTGAATAAAAAAGTAACGGGATTGGATTCTGACAGACCAAATCAACACAGTTTACCCAGAATAAAAATATAGCATAGTAACAAAGACCATCAAAGTCTTTAGTACGAGGCATGTATGAAGGAGTGGCCCTACATATTTAGCCATTTTGGACCCCATATTTAAGAAGGTTAGGTTAGGTTTAAGGATGCGCAGCCCTCTATTAGAATAGGTGATTGCTTCACTCGGAGACCGGTGGTCCATTGTGTACATCCTGTGTAGGCTATTTAAAGATAATGGAGATGATGATTTAAAGATGATGGAGGTGTGTTGTTTTGATGATTAAAGATGAAAGAGATGATAGAGTATTGATGCAGCTTGATGAGATGAGGATGATAGGATAGAGATGATGGTGAGTGTAGGAGATGTAGAGATTGACGCCAAGGAATTATCTGGGAGAGTGAAAAGAGTCTGATTCCATCCGTTCCAGGGATGGAACCCTGGAACGGATGCCAACTGGAAGCTGCGGTTTCACAGATGGGGCCGTTCTAGGGGGGAGAACGGGTCTGGGTCTATATATCGAAGACCAGGAAACTAGAATCTCCCTTCGACTGCCGGATCATAATACGATCCTACAGGCCGAAATCCGAGCGATCACAGAGTGTCTGAACTGGTTTAAAGCTAACACAAGTCCAATCACTGTAAACATCCAAACGGACAGTAAAGCAGCAATTAAAGCAATAACAAGCAAGACGGTGAAATCAAAAACTGTCCTGCAGTGTAAAAAATCAATCAACGACTACTCCCACCATGGTTCTGTCAACATTATATGGGTACCAGGACATAAAGGGATTAGGGGTAACGAGATAGCCAACTCCTTGGCAAGGCAAGCCAGACAGCAAGCTACGATAAGCCTAGATAATGCTAAGCCTTTAAAAGCGGCGCGTCTAGAGTTAAAAGCATGGACAGAAAACGCCCATACATCCCTCTGGAATACTGAAGAGAAAGGGAAAAATACAAAAATCCTCTGGGGAAACCCAGATAAGGATAAAACAAAGGAACTCCTTCAAATGAGTAAAAAAGACATTAGTAGACTGACAGGCATCCTTACAGGACACCTAGGGCTACAAGCACACCTGCACAAAATCGGCAGCGAATGCAGAGCATGCGGAGAGGACGACGTAACGTTGGAACACTATCTCTGTCATTGCCCAGCCTTCGCGACGCTAAGAAACCAATTTCTAGGAAATAACACTATACCAGAACTCCACCAAATTAGGGCAAGCGAGTTCAAAAACTTAAGAGATTATGTCAATGGCACAGAATTTCCTAACTGATAAATTTATTTTCTTTTTAATAAATTCAACAATAAAAAATTTATTCCCCTTAGGCTTCCGAAATTAGAGCGCACAACAGGCCTATACTGGCTTAAGTGTATGCCCCATACGGGCATGTGGCGATTCTTATATTCGCCCCTCTTTTTCAACCTAACCTAACCCAAGGGTTGTTAAGAACCTTTGCCAAGCCATGCTAGATGTTTGGCAAAAATGAGTAGGACGATGGGATCTATGTTAGACGGTAAGGTCAGAGTGTCTATCTCATATCTGCCTAGTGTACGGTATCTCCTTGTTTGCAACATGGGGCACCTACAAAGCAGTTGTTCGAGAGTCTCTACCTACTCCGCATCTTCACATAGTCTGCAGTAGTCAATGACACTGTCGTCCCATTTTTAAGTTAGGGACCTCACTCTGCAGTGACCTGTTATAAGTCCCACCGCGATTTTCATCCCTAACTTATCAAGTGAGAGGAGGGAAGCCGTTCTTCGACGAGAAACCACAGGCCAGATTGCTTTGGATACCCTACAACCAGGTTCTAATAGCCATCTTTGATGTGCTTTCTCATTGAAGATCTCCCGAAGTTTACCGATGTAGTGGCACATCGGTGGCCGGACGGTTTCATCAACTGATAAGTCGATAGACCTAGAGCCACCTCGAGCCAGTTCCATCTGCTACCTCGTTTCCCATGATGTTGCTGTGAACCGGAACCCAACATAGCTTAAGATATCGTGTATATCCTGCAGAGCTCTCCTACAATCAAGAATACCGTTTGAATTTATGGTCCATGACTTGAGAGATTTGAAGGCCGCTTGACTATCGACATATATAGTCACCGGTCCTGTAAGACTGCCTTCAAGCCCTTTCACCAATTCAGCTGCTTTCCTGATAGCAAGAATCTCCGTCTGAAAAACACTACAATTATCGTCCAGCTTATATGAGTTTTTAATTGGTGGATTCTCGCAGTAGACGCCAGCGCCAGTACTTTCTTCCATCTTGGACCCGTCTGTGTAATTGCCAGACCGTCCAGAGGAGATATGTACTCAGCCCATGCGTCTCTGCTTGGGAAGATAACAGTTAAGGAGTCAAACTTGAATGAGGTAGGCATATAATCGCTTACGCAACCATTGTCACCTAACTCAAGTCGTATATCAACTAGTTTTAAGACATTCGAGCGTCCAAAGTGTGAACCACGCCAACACTCTGACTCCCGGAGTCTAAAAGCAGTTCTCGCCGCCTGAAACTGGATTAGGATATCCAGAGGTTGGAGATCCAGGATGACGTTTAAAGCAACTTGAGGAGTGCTTTTAATCGATCCAGTAATTAGCAGTGACGCGGTTCTTTGCACACTTGATAATTTGGAGAGTAATGCTTTGTTCCCAAGAGCTTGCCACCAGACCAGTCCACCATAGGTAAGTATGGGCAGGACCACGGTTACATACAGCCAGTGTATGATCTGTGACCTCAATCCCCAGCTTTTCCCAATCGAGTTCTTACAGGAATAGAGTGCCATGAGTCCTTTCTTCGTTCGCTCCTCCACATTTTTTTTCCATGACAAGCGATAGTCCACAATAGTGACAATCCGTACTGAGTTTCGTCTTACTGGCTTTATTGTAGGATTTCCTTGCTGCTTTACGCAGCTTGGCTAATTGTTTGGCCCACCACACGGGTTGGGATTTCTTCCCCGGATAGGTGATTGAACAAGAGTTCTCATAGCTCACTTGAAGGGTTTTGGTTAGGGAATCCACAGCTCTCTCGACCTCCTCGACAGTATGGAGAGTGTTACTTCCACTTCCACATAATTTTGAGGTCGTCAGAGCTTCGAATTTACCCCAATCCGTTCTCCTGGGATTTCTATGAGGGTTCTGTGTTACCCCAAGTATAGAGATTTGAAATAGTATCATCTTGTGATCCGAAAAGGAGCACTTTTCTGATACTTTCCAATTCTCTACGTCGGAGTCGTCCATATTGGTAAGGGTTCTGTCAAGGACTTCTTCCCTTAATCTATTTTGAAACGTGGGAGTGTTACCCCAATTACAAATTCTTTAATTATTTTTTAAAATAAAATTGAAAATGTACTCACCTCTGGCGTTCGTGTCACTGCTTCCCCAGTGGATGTGGTGGGCATTGGCATCACATCCAAGGACGACCTAGCCTATGCTCCATAGCTCATCCACTAGATCCTGAGTGTCCTTGCCTGGTGGTTCGGGGTCTTCGTAAGGCAGGTAAATCGAAGACAAAACTAAGGGTTTGCTCCGACTTTCTTCCATCCGTACCGTGGTTATATCACCTCTACTGTAATTGGACAGAAGGATTAGGTTAAGATTATTTTTAGCAACTATACATGTCCTTACCGTGTCCCCATTTGAGGCCGCGAAAACCGAATAGTTCTTGCCGCTAAGCCCACTCACCTTATTTTTGTATAATTAAGGTTCCTGGACCAGGGCGATATCGATGTCTTGAGTCGAGAGGTTTTTCAGTAGTTCAGCAGCAGCAGCTTTGCAATGATGCAGGTTTATCTGCACAAACCTAAGCTTTTGCCGCTTCCTACCTACTGTTGCTTTGGTGGGATACGGAAACATTATCGTCCTAATCCAAAGTTCAGCACCCCTCCTCGACTCCTTAAAAAGTCCTCTCCGGACTTGTCAGTGGCGAATTTTATAACCAGTTCGTCGTTCTTCTTAAAGGAACCGAGAATCCTCCAATTTCCCATCTGAAGACCGACGTACTGCTTCTCAACCAACTTCAGTATACGTCCTAGCTTCATTGAAGGAGGAGGGACCCATACTGAGGTTATCATCCCACATGGTATCTCAGACAAAGGTACAACCGCCAGATTGCTACCTTCCCAAAGAAAGTGTTGTCTTCCATTAGTTCATCTTGGAGCTGGATCTAATTTGAGGAGTGATTCCTTCCGATAGTTATTGTGCCCACCAGACATTTTAGATTGTAACAGTAACATTTTTTAATATTTAGGGTCATTATGTAAGGAAGCATGGATTTGCCACGAACACCCCTTAAAGTGCACTTAAGGGTGTTGTCCGATATAGACTCAATTGTAACTTGGAGTGCAAAGTTTGGCCAGATGTCACTCCTTTCGATTATGGTGATCACCATTCATTTAATGTAGTCAGCTTCTTATAGCTTTTGGGCGATTGTGTATGGAAGGATGGCTTTGTCCACGAAACACATTATGTCGCCGTAATCAGGATCACAAGGAATTAAATAGTATTGTTCATCAGTAAGTTTTTAGTGCCAGCAGGAGTTTTAGAACTTTTACACCATTATCCCAGGTAGTATGGACTTGACCCCGAAAAGCAATTTATATGTCGCAACGTTTCTTTTGCGATTACTGCTCTGAGGTAACAGATATTTTGATTGTTATTGCTCTGAAATTTGTTTGAAATTATTCAACTGTTGTAACATTTGATTAAATTACAAATTAGTTTATAAATTAAAAAAAAACATTCCTCTAGAAATTAATGTTTACTCTCATTATACATAAATATGTCTATTGGATTTGGCAATTGTTATCTGCTAAAACCAAAAAGCCAATTACTTTTGAATAATTTCAGTTGAATTAATATCCAGAAATTTGGTATTTAATTAACTCACATTTGCAATAAATGAATTACTGCATTACGTGTAATTATAAATGGGTGGGAGTGTGTATTTGTGCGTGCATTTGTTTTCCATTAAATTGGTGAAAATCCAATTAATTTTGACCAAAAACAAATCTAATATGAAATAATATACATATTGTGAATAGCCATAATAGCCGTTTGCTACTAACCGCATAATAAATGCTTAAATTTAATATGATTTAGTTTTGTATTCAAAATTAAACTAAATAATGCGTGAGCTCAATACATGCATGCGTCTACAGCCTACAATTAACATTTTGTTTTTCTGCGGAATTGTTTTTATTTAAATTCGTAATGATGTTATTATTTATTCGAGGATTCTGTATAGTATACTAGGTGAAGCTTCTGAGCTTCGCAACCTCGACTAAGATAAAATTAAAACAAATAAAAAAGTATCAGTCAGCTGTGCCGACAGATACATAAATATATACCTTAAGCCTGTGAATGTACAAAACAAGTAAACCTAAATGTGCTAAAAACAGATGCCTAGCTTTTAAAATAAATATCATTTTTGTGGGTGACAAAATATGTTTTGGAGAGTTTTTAGCGTAAATTTGGAGGAGGTTTATGACTCAAAGACATTGGACCTAATTTTCCTCTAACACCTCTTACACTGTCTTCACAGAAGAAAATTATAGTACTGTAACAAAGACTACTAAAAACATTAGTGCGAGAGATGTATGAAGGAATATCCCTAAATATTCCGTGGTAGAACAACAAAAGGTAAACTCATTTAAAAACAAACACGAAAATACATCCCTGCAATCTGAGCATTTCTATATAATGAAATCAGTCTAAAATCCAACCCTGAATGGCATAAAAAACTAGAAACAACTTTAATTTATTTACATTTAGTTTATGGAAACATTTTTGGGAAGCGGTAAGTTCAAAATAAAAATATTCTGTGCAAAAAATATTGAAATTCATCATTTTATTTATTATTACAGTGATGAAGATGACAACATTTCCTCGGATGAAGGCCAAGACTCCGAGGAAATGTCGAAATGAATGGTGATATCTCCAAATCAAAATTGGATAGACAACAAAAAGAAGATTTCCAGACTTCAACCTGTAGGCTATACAATATTTGATACGATCAAAAATATGCCTCATCGACTAAATAGTTTTGGACCTCAAGCATATATGGACGAAATCAGTTTCGGACAATTTGGAGTCCAGTCCTGGCCGCCTGTCTGCCTTGCTGGCTGGTACGCACGATAACTCTCGAACAAGTCAACCAATATAGTCAAAACTGTGGATTTCGAATAGATTAACCGATTTGATATAAACTTTGCACCCCATAATATTTTGTTGTCCAAATAAACAGTTAAGTTCCAAGATATTTTCGAAATATTCGTTTAAGCGTACAGTGAATGTTGATGGTCGTTTTAAAATTGTTACCAAAGGTACTGTACTGTGGTCCAGTTTCTTGAAGGCAAGTATAATATTATGCTTTTTGGAACTATTCTTCACGTGCTTCTTTGGATAACGTGACATTTTAAACATACTCATTCCCTCCATTGACACATTTATTGCAAATAAAAGATTTAAAGAAACATATTTAATTATTTTGTCTCTTATTTTAAACGTATCATCAGTTAAAAATTGAAGCACCAACATATAAGCATAAAACGGACTCTATATAATAGTAAAGGATGAACCATGTAACGGTTGGTTTTGGCAATTTGACGTTTCAATTCATGCTACTTCTTGGGAGCACAGGACTTTGAGGAACCCTTGGCAACGCTGATAATCTCATCAATAAAATATTCTGCGATGGACGTATCGGTTTTGTGCCGCGTTACAAGTGCTGTTAAATTATACCCTACACCACTATGTGGGGAGGGTATTATTATTATATTTGGCCAAAAAGTTTGTAACGCATCGAAATAATGGTCGTAGCTGAGTCGACGAGATGAGTCGATCTGGCTATGTGTGTCCGTCCGTCCGTCAGTCCACCTAAACCTTGTAATCACGCTACAAGTAGCAATTTTGATCGGATCGTCACCAAATTTTGGGTGTTGAAGGGGGTCCCGGAGAGGAAGAAGCCCTTGATTTTGGCGATGGTCAGACAATATTTAGGAGTTGGAATGAGTATAAACTTATTTTGAGAAAAAGAAAAAGTTAACTTTATTTTTCCACAGCGAATGTCTCAGCTTCTATAAGAGGTATAACAAAAGCAAGACATGGAAATGAAAGTAGAACATAAGACCTTTCTTAAGATGTAATGCAGGTTGTCGTAGGTGGTCAAACAACGAAGATGTCACAATAGTCGCAAATAGAACCCCATTTTCATTTTTGCGATTTTAATTATTATGACGAATATCACAGTCTTGGTTAGGGACCTTCCTAAAACAAAGCCTTACTATGAAAGTAGAAAATCCCATCTTTACAACGATGCGAAGTAAGTTGGCGTAGGTGGCCAAATAACGGAGATATCACAATATTCGGTTATGCATCCCATTTTTTGTAATCACGCTACAGGTCGCAATTTTGATCGGATCGACACGAAATTTTGAAAGTTCATGCAGATTCCAAAGAGGAATAAACCTATTGAGAAGAAGCCTACTGGTTGCATAATATTCAGGGGCCTGAATGGGAAAAATAAAATAATTATGTTGAGAAAATTCAACGTTTTATTCTTATGGGAATATAATAGGAGTTCAAACGGCAAAGCTTGTCAATGAAAGAAGAAAATATCACCTTTACATTAATGCAAAATAGGAAGCCGAAGGTGGTCAAACAAGGAGATATTACAAAAGTCGGTAATGCATCCAATTTTTCTATATTTTGTAATCACGCTACAGGTCGCATCTTGGCCGGATCGTCAAGAAAATTTGTTGGCGTATGACCAGAAAACTAATGTTTTTAGAACATTTAGTGTCGAATTTGTTTTTTATTGAAGTAAAATTTTAAATGTATTTAACACACACATATCAAGCTTTTTGTAGAAAATTAACTTATGTTGAAACTGAGGTATGGGGTATTGTAACTCGCGATCAGTTTTACTATACCATAACTTTTGACCGCATTTCGGTAAAATAAACTGTTTTAGCCCGATTCACCGAGGGGTTTCTTAAAATAATAATTTGTGCGGATGCTGTGGTCGTACTAATGTAAAAAAATCGGAAAAAATCGTTGAAGCAAACGAGTTTCATTATGTTATTTTCCAATTAGTGGTTTTACAACATAATGTAGAGCTTAATGCTCAAAGGAGAAGTTAAAGAGTACACTTCAGAGTTAAAGTGTCTAATGTATAATTTTTTAATATATCCACTGTATCTACCTCAAACGGATGCTGACATTTTGAAACCTGAAAAATGGGGTTTTTTGAATTTTTGCTCTAATCGGGACGCGCAGCTGGATTTCCCTAAATGCTTATTATTTGATTGTAGTACTCGCGATTTCGCATTTTTTAATGTATAACATGAGGGTGTAGCCCTCACAGGATCACAGTAATCTGCGCCCAAACACGAAATTTTTGTGCGTAAATTTTTCTCAAAAACATATTTTTTTGTTTAAAATTTACAAACGTCATTCGATTTCCGTGGAAACCCGCGTAAATTTAGTTTTTTTACGTTCTGAATCTAACAAGCCACGACGCGTAAAAATCCACCCCCTAGATCGGCGGATATGATACCCCTCAAATTTCGAAAATTTGCAAAAAAAATTATTTGGAAAATATCGCATATTAAAACGCGTTTTGGATGTTTCAGTTCTACTTAAATAAATAGTACGATACGCGTGTTTAAACTGCGCGAAAACAGATATTTAAAAACTCTCGCAAATCCAGAGATATAATAGATTTTTTCTAAACATTGAGTGCGATGCTACATCCACGGTTCTTGATGGATCGCATTGAAACGGCATAGAATGATGTATTTTTTAATGGTGATTATTAAAATCGGATGCGCATAAAATGTAAATGAACTTCGCGGAAATTATGACAATTTTACTATATTTTTCACCCTAATATGCTGCAGATGCTACATTGTGGCCGCCAAATAGAATTTGACAAACTGTATATCAAATAAAAGGGATTGATTCGCTGTGTTGGAAAATCGGATGCGCATCATGTCATTTTCAAAATTACGCGGTTTATATGCGTCTCAAATGTTGTAATATTCAATATAACATTATTTTAACGTTATGCCACAATTGGAATTCCTTGTGATTTAATATCAGGTTCTAATAATATTATCCAATAGGAAAACTATAAGCGAACAATTTGTTACAACGGAATATCATCATTATTGCGTGAAATTTTGACGAAAATGCCGAAAAACTCAAACATTTTTTCTCCAACTTTTCCTATAAAACCATAAAAAAATAAAATTAGATTAATATGATTTTAATTTTTTCGTAATATTTTCTTCTAATTTTTGCAAATAACATGAATACTATAGCTCCAACCTTCACAACTTAGGTTTCATTTTATTCCTCAAAATGTCTGGATGCTGTTAAAATTTTTTTTATATATTTTTCGTATGTATGAGCGCTATTGTTTCAAAAATATGTTTGTAAATACTTGAAATTATTTAACAAATTTGATTTTTCGCGAATCCATTGAGACTTTGCGATTATTATTTGCATCATCGCAAAGGTTACGAATTCAGTTAACGATAATAGGATATAACAGCTAACTATATTAAGCTGCGATTTTTTTAGAATTTTTTCTAATTATCATAATTAAAACGGTCATATCTTTTGCGCGCAACGATCAAAGTTAGTAACGAAAACAGATTTGGAATGCTGATTTTTTTCTTAATCTATGTACCAAAAATCATTGATGTAGTATCAAAAAATTTTTTTGATTTTTTTTGAAATGGAAAAGACAATTTTAGACATTTATTCCTGATATACATATAGTCCAATTTACATTGGGCGAGTTTTCTTGCGGCAATTTTTCTCGTTCCCTCTTGTGTATACACAAGCAATTCTCTTCCGGCAAGTCTTGTTTTCAAAGCAAAGAAAATAATATCAATTACGAAAAATATAAAAGGAATTGCCTGAAAATTGCCAGTACTAGCAACTTATTTCCACATCCATTTCCCTTAATTGTCTCTCCTAAAAACAGAGACTTACTGCCAGTAAACTTGCGTAATGCTTTGTGTTGTTCGAAATATACATACATTCTTAAAAGTTGTTGTATGTTTGGAAGAAATACCATGATGTACATATATATTGTCGGCCAAATCGGTCATCAGTCATTTTAGTTGGTGCCATTATCTCAGGAAGTATGGGCATGCCCCTGAAAGACTTGTTATACAAACTTTCAAAATGATCCGAGACATATCTTCAACCTGCACATGTGCGTAAATTCTACCATTTGTGGAGGTTTCGAAATGATTGGATCTATACGGTCAATGTTTGAACTTGATCTACGTTTGAACAGCATATGGGACCAAATATCAAAGTGTATATACTTTGTTAGCCAAAAAGCTGATGGTTTAAAACAGCATCCGGCAAACAGGGGCACACGTGTCCTTAATGAGAGTAACAACAAAACAACCACCATTTAGTCATCAATCATATTTTCAATGATTTTTAATTTTAGGAATGCAACAACCCACACGATGTTTGTGGAGAGCGAAAATTACGCTCTCGATGTCGTATGCGTGTGACCGCACATACTTCATTTGTATGGGTGCCGATACCTGGTTTAAAATAGGTAACACATGCTCTCAGAAAGAGAAAGTTTCTTTCTCCACACACACACACAAAATTTAACTATGTAAATGAAAAATCATGCTCTCACACAATAACAGCTCCCTAAAATGTGCAAAAGAAAATATGGGGCTGATAACTGATATCACTTTATATAGCCACAATGGCTGTCCCATTGCCTGAAAACTCTTTTGTTCGGAGATGTTCCTTGTTATCATAGCTGAGGACAGGGTATCAGGGATTGTTGTCATACAAAATCGAATTAGCTTTGCGTGGATATCAAATTCAGACATATCTTTGATCGTATCGTAACGTGGTTTTGTCGTTGGCTAGGGTAAAATCAAACGTGTCCAGGATCGAGATAAGGACCCTCTAAACCTTATGGAATGAAAAAAAAACGAGTAATCTCCCTTTCCTGGGAGTTAAATCGAATATTTATTAAGGTAAAACTTATTTAAAATCTACTGATTGTGTATACGTTAAGATGTGTTTAAATAGCAAAAGGTAGATGGGATTAGGGATGTCGAACGGGACGGGTTTTCAAAAAGCTCGGGATTCGGGATTTCCAAATTCCTAAACCTGGGTTTTCGGGATTTTCGGGACAATTTCGGAACTGTGGGACCGCGGGACTTGTCGGAACTTGCCATCATGAAAGAATTTTAAATTAAAAAAATTAAATTTTGATAGAAAATCTACATAACTAAAACGAGTAACTAAAAAAAATAATATCGTAGAAAATTAAAATATCACAGAGTTAAATATGTACTTTGGACAGTTAACAGCCAGCTTCCTTTTCCTTCCTACTTCCTTTAATTCCCTGAAGATGATTGGAGAATCCAATCGAAATATTGGAAACAAATAAAACTTGAAAGATAAAACATCAAGTCTTGTACTTAAAAAGTCTATAGCCTAACAACAACAAAAATATCAAACATATTCATCCTAAAAAATTTAAAAATATATGTAGCGAATTGGATGATACGAACGGCAGCTAAAATGCTTACTTCAAATAAAGTTTTTAGCAAGCTACAAGGGTTTCCACTTCCGAGTGGTATTTTCAATGTCCAGAATTGATGCACCGGAACACTTAGAGGGCATATCACGGTTGTGTTCTCTTTAATTGATTTTTAAAAAATATTTTAGAAAACAATATTTCTTAATACTGTTCATAAGCTTCCTTTAAGGGACTTTCTTTGGAACACATATGTACCTTCGTAGAAAAATTCTTAGAATTTGTTTATAAAAATTTATTTAAATGAAACTCTTTATGGCGGAATTGACATACACTAGCGATCATCTGAATAGGTTTGAATTTTTTTCTTTTTATATGTTAAGGTATCTTCTGATGTGTTCGTATTGCAGATCCATACTATTTACCTTTTGAGAGTCCTATACTATACCAACATTCCCAAGAAAAAACTTGACGGTGTTGCCATATTTTAGGAAAATATACCAATTATAATAAAAAATGTACAAAAAAGTGTCCAATTTTTGCGATCATTAGAATGGGTTTGAATCAAATAAAATTGAAAAATTGTACTACACATTCCAATATTGCGCAGTTTTTTGGTTTAGTTTAGTAAAATGGAACATTCTGATAAATCCTACAACAAATTTGACCCGCTTTATTTGGAACGTGGGTTCAATTCTCAACATGGAAAAGTTACCAAGAACTTTCAGATAAAATCAAGAAATATTCCAACAAAAACTTTTTATAAACCTGTTTTAAATGACTTTTTGATTTCGTTAGATCTCTTCTGAGCTTCGAAAATTGTCTGAAAGCAAATACCAAGTGTTAGCCATATTATTAGGATGGATAAATTAGGAAGGTCATTGAAAATAGTTGGTATTTTAGCTCAGGTTTAATTTTTAACTATCCTTGCAGTACAAATTTAAATATTATCATGCTCACAAATCCACCATAGTTGACCACATGTATCATAAATGTTCGAAAATTGGTCTGGAAGAATGTTTCTTCGACGACAATAAAGTAGAAAATTGTAATTCAAATTTAACTCAAGGGGGCATGATATCGCCGACTTTTATAGTGCTGTATAACCTCAGTAGTCCATTCTTTTGTACTTATTCGTGTTTGTTTTATGACTTGTGAACAGAAAAAAACTTTTTGACCTGACTATATAGGTATTACAGCACTATAAAAGTCGGCGATATCATGCCCCTTTGACTTAAATTTGAATTACAATTTTCTACTTTATTGTCGTCGAAGAAACATTCTTCCAGACCAATTTTCAAACATTTATGATACATGTGGTTAACTATGGTGGATTTGTGAGCATGATAATACTTAAATTTGTACTGCAAGGATAGTTAAAAATTAAACCTGAGCTAAAATACCAACTATTTTCAATGACCTTCCTAATTTATCCATCCTAATAATATGGCTAACACTTGGAATTTGCTTTCAGACAATTTTTGAAGCTCAGAAGAGATCTAACGAAATCAAAAAGTCATTTAAAGCAGGTTTATAAAAAGTTTTTGTTGGAATAATTCTTGATTTTATCTGAAAGTTCTTGGTAACTTTTCCATGTTGACAATTGAACCCACGTTCCAAATAAAGCGGGTCAAATTTGTTGTAGGATTTATCAGAATGTTCCATTTTACTAAACTAAAACAAAAAATTGCGCAATATTTGCATGTGTACTCTTAGTACAATTTTTCAATTTTATTTGATTCAAACCTATTCTGATGATCGCAAAAATTGGACACTTTTTTGTACATTTTTTATTATAATTGGGATATTTTCCGAAAATATGGCAACACCATCAAGTTTTTTCGTGGGAATGTTGGCATAGTATAGGACTCTCAAAAACTAATAAGTATGGATCTGTAATACGAACACATCAGAAGATACCTTAACATATAAAAAGAAAAAAATCAAACCTATTCAGATGACCGCTAGTGTATTATGTGTCTTCCAATCTATTTTCTTGAGGTTTATTGTTCCATATATGAACAAAACCCCATTTAAAGTAAGTTGAAAAAATCCCGGGACCCCAAAAAAGTCAATCCCGAGTTTCGGGATTTGAGAAATCCCGAAAAATCCCGGATTTTCGGGATTCGGGATCGCCATTCCTAGATGGGATAATTGTCGCTGGGGAATCGCCAACTTGGATTGAGTATTGGCGGTTGGAAACTTCGTGCGATGGAGTTATAGGGGGGCCCAAAGATTCAGTAGTTGGTTCGGATGTAAGCGATTTGCAGATAGCCGGTCACTGGATGACTTGGGTTCCGGATACGTAGATGCTCTGGATTTAAAGGATTCGCTGTTCAGTAGTAGACGATTTAAGAACGGTCGGCTTTGGCCTTTCGATGCTGGGTAGTACACGATTTGAAGGTGATCGAAAACCAGATGATTCGTTGTTCGAGTTGCTGACGTTCGGGTAACCCAAGTTCATGCGATGGGTGCTCGGGCAGTCGGTGGTTCGGTGTACGCATAACGGTTGTCTGGCACTCGGCTCTTTTGTTGTAGATGTTCGGACACTCGGTGTTCGCATTGCAAATGTACAGCCATGCACCGTACTCGGTGATTCGGGGTTCGTGAGGCGGTTGTTTCGGTACTCTGCTTTATAACCGACAAACAGATTGTAGGTGTCGGGCTGCATTTCCGTGATATTTTCCAGGATTTTGCAGCGAGGCAAATATCTGGTCAATAGTGGATGTGCCAGGACCAAAGCCGGATTGGTATGACCCAATTATTTCGTCGTTCGCACAATATCCCTGACACTATATTATAAGCAGGCTTATGTACTATAGTTAGAATACACAGTCTTATCTTCTTTTTGGTGGATGTGGAACAGGATGCTTAGCTTCCAATCGTGGGGTACACGTTCTTCCAGAACACGCTAATTAGCTTATGCATACAGCTTATCAACGTGTCCTGCTGCCTCATTACTATTCAGCCGGTTAATTGCTGTCTTCAGCTCATCTTGGTTCGGCGGTATACATTCAATATCATTTTCTGGGATCGAAGCTGTGGTGTCTTCATCGTCTTCGCACACATTCTATATTTGTAACCAGATTACCTTGCTCATCTCTACAGGAAGATGTACAGGCGCACAAGTTTGATGTTTCACTCATTGGTAGAATTTTCGGACTGAAGCATCTACGTGTCGATTTTGTCACACTCCCCCTTTTCCATTGTGCTTTTGGTCCTGCGGAAAAGACGTTTCTCGTCTCCCTTTACTTCCGATGCCCTACTCGTCGCCAACAGTTGTAGAGTGGCCCTATATGGCGCATTTTTCTCTTCGGTAGCAATCCAAGTATGGATTTCGCGGCTGTTGATGTGGGCAATTCTTTGCCACTGTGTAGATATTAGGGTGGTGTTAAAAAATAGATGTCGGATTTTTTTGTGCACAAAAAAGGGAAATAAGTGCTTATTTTTTTTAATTAATTTCTCGTTGGATTTGAGCTTGATGATCAATAATGCAAGTGAAAAACGAAAGCCGAAGATTCGAACCAACACACCTACCACTATGTGACATGACATGTTTCGACTTTGGTAAAGACATACCGAATGTGGAGCGGCTTCGCTGTCCTCGAACTTTTCTTCTTTTAAATGCATTTTGCTTTTTTTTACAACAACAATGGAGATTTTCCCATTTAGTTGTGGTTTCATGACTGCCAAAGTTCCAACACGCTCAATAAATGTCTTCCATTTTCATATTTTGATTTCTGGTTTTTTAATCTAGTGACAGTCATATACCTTAATGAATGTAGAGATGGCTAAGTCTGATAATGCTAACTACTCTCCGGAGGCTATCAGCTTCATTACATTGTTAGATGTTTCACAGTGGAGACTGAATTTCACGACTGTTGGACAAAAGAATAATGTTAATGTCACATGTTTCTTCTAAGCGCTCTATATACGTCCTTGTCTTCAGTGAGTGCATGAGAGCAAATAAAACTTATGTTGAAAAATTTATCTTTTATACGAATTGTACCAAGCTTTAACCTCCGACTAACTACAAATCCGCAACCAAACTCATGTTTCGTGTTATGACAGCTAAAGTACGGTGCGTCACGTTTCTATCAATCCATTGTATTTCCTGTGTGGCAATAATATCGGCCTTGTAATTTCCAGTGTGTTACCTGCAATCTCTCTATAAAGAGTCCGTACGTTCCAGGTGCAGATTCGCAGATCATGGCTATTAAAATGTTTGCAGGGTTTGTCAACTTTAGATTCTTCTTTGCTTTTTATAGTTTGTTGCTGTTCGAAGGGGTGGGTTACTTGCACAACGCCCAGACCACGTTTTTAACGTTCTTATGAACATTAAGGGCAGCTCTCCAGGTGACATCAGCTCAGAGTACAATTGAGATAAAAGAGGAACCGAGATAAGTCTTGTGCTTTGCGATGTTAAAGCTGGTCAGGGTCGTTGCTTGGTGTTCTTCATCCCATATGTCACCCGAAAAGTATGCGTAACATCATTAAAATGATAAATTGCTTATACGCCTGAGTATTCTAGGCTAACGATCAGCATAATTCTCGTTATACCTCACCCTTATGACTAAGGAGAATATATTCCCAAATTAGAAATTTGGAATGTTACGGTCTGACAAATTTTAATAAAATAATTTGTATCGATTTAAAGCTCCGATGGAGTTCGTTAACATTGGTATCTTTTATTGAAATGCACCGACCAAAGCAACGATATTCGTCATTATGTAGTTTGGATACTTACGTCATTGTAAAGATACTTTGCATCATTGTAAAGATATAAGAACCAACTTATAATACCCTCCGCACATAGTGGTGTATTATATGCGTGTTAATCACTAAAAAAAATATTGATTTCGCAAATGCACTTTCCTTTAAAAAATTTTATCCTGTATCATCTGAGATTATTCTTTGAAATGTCATATAATTCAACGAACATTGCAATTTATTTCAAATTCACAGTTCCTTTATGCTATTTAAAGCAATTTCCATATTTCATCAGGTCCTTGTAAGGCAATGACAGGTATTGTAGCCCCCCATTCGGATGCTGTTCACTATTTTGGTCATGCATTGAATTGCATTCGCAATATAAATTGGTGACATGTTGTAGAGCATTATTTAAATGTCGCAACAACAGTGAACATACAACAAACATTCGTTCAGGATTCAGAGATGTAGTAAAACATTTCCTGCATACAAAGCAACATTGAAATCGAGGGGAAAAAGTATGTTGCAATTACAGTTTCGTTAAAAATAACGAGGGTTTTTCAGTAATGTGGACGTATTAAAAAAAAGAAATCCGTGTAGAAGAATTGTTTTTCCAGAGCCCACAGCGATCTGAATTCTACACGTAGAGCAATAATATTACGCCTTAAGTGGTTGAGCAGAAGGTTTATATCCATTAGATGATGACTTTGATGATTATGTCGATGACATCCAATCAGGTATTGTATAGACAGTATTTCATTGTGTCGGTGGACCGAAACGGTCTTTGGCTATGTAGTTGCGAATTATGTGTTCAATCAACTAAACGCAACGCAAAAGCGGCTAGTTGTACCATTGTTGCGTGGTAAATCGATTTCAGTTGTTCTCTTTTGAGGATTTAAAATGAGGCTGCTACGTCCCGAGGAGTTCCACTGAAATTTTTGTTGTGTTGTTTTTAATGCTGCTGTATTAGAGTATTTTTTCTTCTTAAGTTTAGAGTTTCAATAATATTGGTAGGCATTCAGTCGGTGTTATTCAGATTCTCATGGTTGGGCTCAGTTGAGTGTCAATTCGTTTGATATAGTGACTTCGAAGCCGGACAAGTACTCCGTATTCTGTATACGAGGGACAAAGCGGATGTTTGGTGGCAGCTAGCAGATGTACTACATTTCTGGATTATACTGTTTCTAGACTTCTTCGAGCTGATTTGTAAGGTGTAGTTTAAATGAAACATTTCTATAAAGGAGTATACCATGATATTTTGGATTGAAGTTGTGGTAGAGAAGAATGCGGTTGAAGCGAACTGTTATTTTGTTTGTCTGCATCAATAAGCGTGAGATGGAAGCAATAATAGATGGAATTGCTGATAGAAAACTCTCTACTAACTGTTCCAGAATATACAACTTCGAATTTTAAATTGCGAACACCATGTCATTAGTGAGACGAAAATGCGGGAAACAGTCTCAGGAATGTCGTGGATGCATGAATTGAAGAGAGTGGTTGTACCGTACCACTCCGTTATGGAGTTTTTTTTTTGCATCTGCTATGGATTTTGTTCAGTGAAACATTAAAACGGGTCGCTGAGGAGAGGTGATATAAAGTGCAATTTCTACTGGAAGGAATGATCTTATATAATTTTAGCAAGATTTCATTTTAGCATATGGTGTCATAGCATATGGTTCGTCAGATCGACGAACGAAACTGCCGTTCTCTGCATCTCACCCAAGCCATTTTCTACGTAATTTGTGACGGCTAGTACTTAGTCTGACCCTTTTCTGAATCCTGTTTTACCTGGTGGGATAACCTTGTTGTTCTTTAGTAATTCGGTTCAATATAAGACTTTAAAATAACTTTAGCAAGATGTACAGTGTTGCCGCAGTGGACAAAAAACGAAAAATGTGATGTTAACTTTTATATATGTTTACGTTTCTTTCTTACAGTAAACACATCAGATAACGAAGTTATAGCTGTTTAAATATGAAAAATATATCCCAGGTAATCTAAAGCGATAATCATATGAAAATTAGACGACCACTAAAATAATTATTTCTGACAATTTTTGTTGATAATATTAAAAAATTTTAATGGGGATTTGATGGGTGGGCTATAAATATAAAATATGACTACAATAAGCTGACATCAACTGGACATGGGCAAAGTACCGATATCAAGAATTAAAAATTTAAATTTTATAAAAATATATATTCTTAATATTTCGTAGAGTATATCTTTTGATTTCCAGCTATTGCCAACTTGGCACTTGATTTCCGTTAATTGGACATCTCTTCTGAAGCGAAATGTGGAAAAATATTCTGCCCATCCCTGTAACCTTCTGAGATATATCGGTAAAATCTGTACTTATGAGGGCACAGGAATGAAAAATACCAACTTTGGACCATATCGGTTCAGGTTTGAATATTGCTTCCATATATAATTGCGCCCGATGTCACTCAAATACGAATAATAACGTCACATTTGTCTACTTTAACCAATATCTCACATTCATAGTGTGTTTAGTGCTTCGAATACATAAAATCGGATGAAAGTATATATGAGAGCTATATCCAAATCTAAACCGATTTTTATCAATAACAATGAAACTGAAAAAAGGGCCTAAGAAAACATCCCATGTTGAATTTGAAGGCTATTTTTCAAAAATTGGCCGATTTATAGCAAAACCGGTGAAAGATATATATGGAGGCAATATCCAAATTTGTACCGATTTTTGCGAACTCAAATCAAAATGGGTAAAACTGATCAGGGTTCTAAGGAAACATCCCATGGTAAATTTGAAGTATATTCATCAAAAATTTAGCGAATTATAGAAAAATCTGGGAAAGATATCTATGGGAGCTATATCGAAATCTGACCCGATTTTTACGAAAATCGGTGAAACTACTCAGAGTCCTAAGAAAGTATCACATATAAAATTTGAAGGATATTCGATTCAATCGGGGAAAGGTATATATGGGGGCTATATCCAAATCTGAACCGTTTTTTGTGATAATAGGTGTAGCTATTCAGGGGGCCTAAGGAAATAACACATATTAAATTTGAAGGCTATTCGATCAAACTTGAACGAGTTGTAGCAAAATCATGGGGGCTATATCCAAATCTGAACCGATATGGACCAAAGTTGATATTTTTCATTCCTGTGCCCTCATAAGTACTTGTGCAAAAATTCATCAACCTAGGTGAACGTCCTTCTATTTTTGTCCACTTTTGTTTGGAAGCGGCAACACTGTGCGAGGGGAGGAGAGCGATAGGCCGGTATTTCTACGTTGCAACTGGGTTCTTGCCTGTTCTGAGAAGAGCATGCAGGATATGTTGACTACATGGGAAGCACTGGCGTTTCGATCCATTGTACAGTTCGTGGAGGAATTGATGTTTGTAGCCCCGAACTTGCTTGTTTTACGGCCATTGAGGTTTCCTTGCATCGTCTAGATTTTTTATTGAATTATCTACCACTGCTAGGCTTTACTTGGCTCGGAATTGTCAGAGGAGACTTTCACTGAGATACAGTCCAGCATGTGATGCAGTCTTTGCGGAGGCCTGCTTTTGGATGTGGCAATAACTAGTCCAGAGTTTAGCACTGAATTTGGGATAGTAAGATTGCTTGATTGGAACAAACTAACAAGGTTAGGGAAGTAGTCATTCAGTCCGACTCTTATCGTCTACAATTGGGTCTAACGCCATAATCGTGAAATCTTCCGCAAAAGACAAGATTTTTATGCAGTCGGGTAGATGTGGAAGTCATAAGAGATAGAGACTGAAAAATTCCGCCGATGTCGCAGATGTCGTCCGTTGCGTTCTTGAACTGCTCAAATGACTGGCGACAGCACCAATAGCTTCAGATTCAACATTTCAAACACCTGGTGGTTGGTGGTGTTGATTTCCTTAACCAGGGGAGGGGGTGACTGGCCGCATGGAATGCCTTCGAGTCGTTGTACTATACTACTTTCGCTAAAGCAGAACGTTTCAAATTCGGTTGCAGTTTGGTAGCTTTGATGTCCTCAAGAAGGATGGCGCGCCTGTCTGGCTTCTTAAGTCGCTGGAGAAATAGTCTTAGTGATTATGGCATGTACAGCAATTGTTGAACTATGCTGCTTCCAATGATCGGTAATCTGGTAAATTCTTCTAATGCTCAGGATGAGCGAACCATTGTCAATTGTCTATTGTCTATTCTACTCCTTTATTCGTTTCCGTGGATAATTCTCAATTACTTCGTCGATATGGCGGGATAATTGAAAACCTTGCTTAAATTATCCACTCCAGGTTTACTTTACTGTTTCAATATGACCATGGAAATCCGGTCAGTTCCAACCGCTTTAATTGCATTTGAATTCTGTATAACATACTCAAAAATTATGTCTTATCTCGGGGCATTTGAGGCAATTTCCAGATACGATGGACATTCAGTTCACTCACTTATTACCAGCTGTTTTTCTAAACGTAAAAGAAAGATTGAGCGAACACGGAAACGCGATTCTAATGACCGGAGAACTGAAGCAACAGTTGAGAATTGAAATTTCCTTCTAAAATGGAACTAATTTTTGGCGTGAAGTACTACTACTCGCGGCCGATTAGCACGTTATTTTAACTTATGAAATAAACAATCGAACTTATCTTGACACGAAGGCCAAACGCCAAACGATGCAATACAGTTTTGGATCCGGTCTAACGCGGAACAGGCTCTGTAGGGCACTGAATCCAAGCGTCTATTGCATCGCATTGATTCTGACCTACATTGGAACACAACAATGGCCCGGGATATTATTAGGCCCTGGCACGGACCATTAAACAACGAAACAAACATTCCGGGAAACTATAGCCTACTATGATTATTAATACAATTTTACCCACAGTCTCCCATGTTATTCATACCCACCTCCAATTTCAATCCACCTATATTTTAACGAGAAAAATATGTAAAAGACTCAATTACATTGATGCACGTTGGCCATTTCTAAACTGGTACAAGTACAATCGAACTGTGTGTACAAGTTTAAATGGCTGCAAGAAAGGTACTGTGCGTTACAAGAGTTGAGTAACAATTGCCAACAGCAGCAACGGCAACAACACACTAGCAAAATTGAACACAACTAATCACACACACACACTAACAGCTGATTATTAAAAATAGGTATCACAAGTACGAAGGATTTCATGCTGAGCTCAAAGCTACACTGACTGCATTACATGGCGTATTTGATGATGGAATTGTCGACGAGACATTAGTGCTGTTCTTGCCTATTGGCCCATAACGATACCTACCATAGCCTCCCAGCTAACTGTATCAACAATGATGACGACGCCCTATTGCTGTTGTGATTATTAACAAACCTGCTACAAATACATTTTGTATGCAGTCAATGATGTTGCCGACGAAAGCAATAGGTAGCAACGACAACAACAACACAACTTGTTAACATTACAACAAATACCGTAAATGAGCAACGAACAGAGTTTAAAGTTTTCATTTCGTTTTATGTTCTTTTTTCTTTATTTCAGAGATGGAAAGTTGGTAGTGATAAAAAACCCGATTCGCTTTTAAGCTCTTTGATACATTACTTCCGAGTACGTATACAGTACGACAAGGATAATGTGGCTAGGATTGGATTTGGAGAGAGTTTCTCTCTCCACATACATACAATAACAGATACCGAATTTTAAAAAAATTAGTCTACCTCTAAGAATCTACAAATTTTAATAATTTTTTGCTTTAAGATATCGATATATTATTATTTATAGTTGTTCCACAAACATCCCGAAAGAGACAGGGGAGACTTCTCGCATATCAATGAGTGCACCCCGATTCATATTAGCTCAATGATATGTGACCAACAGTTTATCGCCGAGTCCGAACGGCGCACTGTGGGTGAAATCCAAATCTAGCGGGGAAAAATTAATAACTTTTAAACTAGTTAAGATAGACTATTGAAATTTTGATCATATGTTTTTTATGACCGTAGGCCCCATGTTGTGGAATATGGTCTATATTGGCCCACATTTTGGAGTAGATCCCATATAGCGGTACCGCCCGATTTTCGGCGTTTGCTGGCCGAATCAACCGTATTTTGACATTTCGGATTCCCTGAGGCCAAAAAACTTCTCCACAAAAATTGGGGACATAGATCCACGTTTTGGTTTAGCCTCCATATATAGGTATTGTCCGATTTTACTTATTTTAAAGTTTTTAACAAATTTTCTGACCGACTTAGCTGTATTTTGGCATTTAGGGTAACCAGTGGCCAAAAAAACTTCTCCCAAAAATAGTGGAGGCATAGCTTCACGTTTTGGTATAGGTTCTATGTAATGATATCCAAACTAAACGACTTTTTTACTTCAAAATAAAATGGCGATAAAATGAAGAGTTGCAAATAGTAGCAGTCGGAATTTTCAGAGTAATTACCTCGGAGTATGTATTTTAAGAAAAACAATATTCGGAAGTGATCCCCAGTTATCCCCGGTTAGTTGTACTTTATATAAGATACTTAAAGTCGAAAAGTTTTGTCTTAATAATTAAAGATTATTTTTTTGAATATTTACAACAGTAAATAATTAAGCAATCACTTTCTTTTTAAAGCAGCACATCCAAACTGTTGGAAAAAAATTCAATTATGCACTCTTTACTTATTATTTTTCCCAAAATTTTTGACGATCAAAACAAATACCAAAAAAGTCGATTTAGCAATCACGAATAAAAACTCCCAATGTATGTACCGCTATAACAGCCAACTACAATAAAATACAAATTTGTTTATTGTTTTCGGGTGCAGCAAGATGTTTAGAACAGGACGCCATTAATTATTTCCATATAACATAAATTCAGTTTTCGGACTTTTGCTCCGCTAGATTTGAATTTCGCCCACAGTGCGGCGTGTCCTAGGACACCACTTCTAAAGAAGTTTTAAATGGCTGAAATACTCAGGAAATGTCGCCAACATTACTGAGGGGTATTTTTATGTTTGGTTCTGCCTGGCCGGGGGATCAAACCCACGTCCTTCAGCGTGCAAGGCGGGTGGGCATACCGTTGCACCACAACAGTATAATCTTTTTCGTGGGTAAGTCCAAATTTCTTGACGTAATGATTCTAAAAACTGCTATGGCGACCACTTAAAATGGTACGGAAACTATCAATAGGAGGAACACCTAAGCGTGGATGAGGTCCCAAGAAGGACAATGCCTGCCCATTCCTAGATACATATCTACTCCACAAACTTTCTAAATTTTTGCACTTCGTTTAAAACCACTTTTTAATACCTTTTAACTTCCCAAGATATGTAGAGGAACACCATATACGCACATATGTGAAGTAGTTAGGCCCACCTTTAAGGCTAACAAAACCTCTTTTGCCGTTAAGTAAATTACACTGTGAACATAAATTTTGGGGCAGATATAATTCCTTTGGGAGATGAAAGCCCTTGGTGAGTTTATTAAGAAGCCTAAAGGAGAGATCCGCCGTGAGTCGAACTTTCGCGTTAAGGCGTGATGAAGTTTCATTTTCGTCCTTTATTTTAAGAGCCGCTATAAAAGTACCACAAGATGACGTTTTTCAGCTTCGACATGGTCTGCAAAAATGTCGCTCAGAAAATGTTAGGTATGGCTCTCATTGGCAACTAATCTATTTTGTCGCGTTTTTATAGTCATTTTTGACATTTGTTGTTTTGTGTTTTCGTTACCGAACATACAAAAAACAAAATACAGTCTTTTTCTGAACAAAATCAGGGTAAATGCACAAAACGACCACGAAAACGCGACAAAATTGATTAGTTGTCAATGAGAGCCATACCTAAGACTTTCTGAGCGACATTTTTGTCGAAGCTGAAAAACGTCATCTTGTGATAGCGGCTCTTAAAATAAAGGACGACAAGGACATTGAAGGAAGCGAGTTAGAAGGTCGACGTGCTCTACAAAAATAATCCTCACTCGATTTGACTGAAGACATGTCATCTCAAAAATAAGCTAAAACAACAGCAAACAAAGATATAACGCTAATTCCTGATGCCTTACAGGGTCTGTAGCGAAAACTTCATCACGCCATAACGCGGATGTTCGACTCACGGCGTATCTGTCCGTCGGGGTTCTTAATATATTCACCAAGGCCTTTCTTCCTCAAGAGGAATTTTTCGTGCCCCAGACTTTCACCTCCACTTTGTTGCACAGTGTTATACTTCTTTGAAAAATTAGGAGTATATCCATACAACATTAAGGGACATCACTAATGCTATTCTCCTTCTCTTGTGAAGGTTCCGTTTAGGCACTAACAGATGTACTTGCACAGGTCAATGCCGATATTACTGCCATACAGGAAACACGATGGGTTGGGAAACCTAACGAATCTGAACAACACCTGCAGTTTTCGGAGTTCTGATGGATACAACGTGTTTCGCTTGGATCGTACGAGAAGTGGGGGTGGCGGACTAGCAATCCTATTGCGCCAGTCTGACTTATCTAGCTTAAGCTCGACTCTAGAGACCAATACTTGGAGTCAATGGGGGAGTGGTAAAGTTTGGAGCCTCCAACTGCTGCTTATTGTGAAAATTCCGCCGATTAATAGTTAGTATTCGAATGACATGAGGCCAGTATTGGAAGGGGATAAAAGGCCGGTCCTAGTAGATTTATGACATTCAATACTAGGGAATGACAATAGAGCAACGATGAACACGAAGAGAGCCTTTGTATGGTGAATCGTACGAAAACGTAAAGGCGAGTGCTCATCTTGTTCATCTATGCCATAGAGTCATAGCGCTGGCTAAACACCGTGAGCGAGAACGCACACACCAGGATTATAGGGACTATCATCAGTTCGCCTGACATATACATCGTGCCACTTGGTCTGACAAATTACGTGACTGCAAAACACTTCATTTGCCTTGGGTCAGACCATCTTCCTATCCTCATCTCCACTCGACATCATAACCTCTTTACGCCGTACTTTTCTTAACCATATGAAAGCCTATTGGGACGTATTCAGAGAATTCACCAACCAACGATTCCAAAAACTGTCTACTCCCTCTGACGTGCGGGTAGCAGATATGAATTTCCGAGACATAGTCACTGCTGCAGCCGCATTCCATATTCCTGGCCGACTACTTGAAATATCACCTAACTTCACAGCAGAGGGGACGGGATTAGCGAATGAGTGTGAGAGCTTTGTCGTACGAACCCTAGAGACCCCATAGTCAGAGATCTGTCAATGGAAGTCAATAGATTAGTCGGTGAGTACAAGCGGAAAAATGGCTAGAGCACCTGAAGTGCTGTAATATTGGAACCGGTACACGGAGGAAAGAAACCTCTCTAACATATGTTCTAAATATATTTTGTAGTCCCTAAAATAACATATGTTTTGGCCCTAAAACAAATGTATATTAAACAGACGGTCGGACATCCGTCATGTGCGCGGGTTATTTTACCCGACAACTTATTAAGCACACCGGAGTGCCACCGTGGTGCAATGATATGCACACCCGCCTTGCACGCTAAAGGTCGTGGATTTGATTTCCCAGGCCAGGCAACATCAACAAATTTTCAACGGTGGCAAAATACCCCTCAGTAATGTTGCCGACATTTCCTGAGTATTTCAGCCATGTAAAACTGCTCTTCAAGTGGTGTCGAAGACACGCCGTTCGGACTCGGCAATAAACTGTAGGTCCCATATGAGAAAAGTCTCCCTTGTCCCGTCTGGGATGTTTGTGGAACAATACAATACACATAGCAACCGGGCGAAGATATGTGCCGCACCTGCCGGAATTTCGACGGAGATGCTAAAGCAACTGGATGAAGAGTCGAATATCTGAGCACGGTCTTTAACCTACCGTTAGTTAACCTATTAGTTCCCGAAGCCTAGAAAATGGACCCGTTACATGCCAGCAAAAATGAATCATGCAGGCCGTTTCCACTTCTGTCACCAGTACTGTTATCCAGTTGCGTAACATCAACACGGGTTCCGGAAGCAGCATAGTACCACAACAGCATTGCGCGCTATTTCCACGCATATTAGCCAAGTTCTCAACCAGAACAGACCGTGCAGAGAATATGGTCTGCCATTCTAAGCTGTTCGGGCAGAATACTACCTCAGGCGTTGGTTGAAAATTGGGTCACCAACTATATGTGTGGTCGGATCCGGAACTCTTAAGCCTCTAACTTTCTGCAGTTTCAAGCCCCAGAAATCATTGAGTTAATAACGTACGCGGATATTGATGCGTCACAAAGTCAACAGCCACAATGTTCACCACACGGAAATGAAGATCCCACATAGTGCGGCTGAAACAACTTTAAATGGAAGGTGCGGTGGTAAGTTTTTGCGGATTCTGAAACAACAATGTTCATACATGAGAAAAATAAACAAAAAATCGCCGAAGCGCTTTTTAAATAAATCGCGATTATTGTTCCCAAGTAGGAACAAGGTCCTCAATTCCTTGGCATGCACAACTTGCTAAGCAGATAAAGACAACTAAGAATACAGCCCTAAGAACAGCAATATGGTTTCTTCGATGACCATGTACATGAGGAGACTAAGACTTTGTCGGTGCATTGCACAGTGGATCCACCCATTGGCCAAAAATTAAAGAGTGAATGTCAAAATTTTGGTACAACATCTGGCAACTATTACAGCTATGATATGGACCTTTTTAAAAATATATTAGTTTTTGTTTCATTCGAACGCGATCTTCTTAAGAATAGCGTCAAAAGTTGGAACACTGAAAGAAAAAGCTTCATAATATAAACGAAATCTTACGTTCCATCAATGAAATTTGTCATTGATTTTGAGTCAACGTAGAGCTTCATTGAATAAACGAAAAAAGTTTCATTGAGTTTCATTGAAGTAAAATTAACGAATTTGTTCATTATTGCAATGAAACTTCTTCATTGATGCAATGAAATCTCTTCATTAATGCAATGAAACTTCTTCATTGATGCAATGAAATATCTTCATTAATGAACTGAAACTTTTTCATTGATGCAATGAAACCTCTTCATTAGAGCAATGAAACTTCTTCACTGATGCAATGAAACCTCTTCATTAGTAAAATGAAACCTATTCATTAATGCAATGAAACGTCTTCATTATTGCAATTAAATACTTTCATTGATACAATGAAATACTTTCATTAATGCAATGAAATATTTTCATTAGTGTAATGAAATACTTTCATTAATGTAAAGAAATACTTTCATTAATGCAATAAAGCCTTACGTTGGCTCAAAATCAATAATACATTTCATTGATGTAACGTAAGATTTCATTTATTTTATGAAGCCATTTCATACTCACGTAATGCATAAAAATTAAGTCAACGCTAAATATGTATAATTCATTTTATTGCAATTAGTTTTGACATTGGATACAATACGTCATTTTTGATTCCTTAGGTATTAACTAAATACATTAATGATACCATTGGTCATTGTCATCTGTAAGTAAAATTTAAAGAATAAACAATTTGTTACTAAATAACTGGTTTTCTACACAATAACTTACCTTCATATTTTGCCGCTCAGTCATCCCCTGTGTACTTCCATGATGTTGGGATACAGCATACAAAGTTCACATAAAACAACTGTACATATAAAAACCACATGAAAGAGTTTTGGTTTAATATTTGTATTTTCTTTTCACATTAAACACTTCATACCTACTTTCAACGAAGTATATGATCCTATTGGGCGTTGTCACCATTAAGTAAAATTGAAAATCATAAAAACTGTTAGTAATTTATTTGTTTTTTGTCGCTGGACACAAACTCTTGGCATTTTCTCTGTCATTCCACTCTTCTTTAGATTTTCTATTCCTTGCATCTATTACAAAGAAAAACACAAAATAAATGAAAATTCACTTATATAAACAAATGAATACATAAAACTTAACAGAAATAGTTTGTCCAATATTTACATACTTACTTTTCTAAGGGGTAGTTTACACTATATGTAAATGTCATATGACACAAAATAAAATCATTCCATATCTACCCACGGAGGCAATGTGGAGACGTAGTTTTATTACATTATTGCTGGTGTGGACACACGGAGTAAATTGCGTAAGGAAAATCTCCAATATTGCACATACTAACGAATATATAACGATGGAAAAGTTTATGTCATATGACATTTACATATAGTGTAAACTACCCCTAAGTTAAAAACACGAATCGTAAAATTTTTATTCATCCGCACTTGGCGGCGTTATAATGTCAACTAAAACAATGTCGTTGACAATTTGCTAATCAACTTTTTGGCTGACAGTGTTGTTTTGCCTAATCTTGTTTTCTGTTTGTTAAAGGCACACACGCACATTCACACCGCACAGCTGGAATTTACTTCATAACAACAATGAAATACATAACAGGGAACGACAGAGAATAACATACCGAGAGAATAAGCCTTGATACCCAAGTAGAAAAAATGAGACAAACATTTTAATGATAATGAATATGTATGTATATCAAAGCCAATCGCTAGTAAAGCAAGTAAGGAATTTGTGTACAGTTGTGTACAGCTTTTAGAGACGCTTCTGCTAATATTCCTACATACATATGTATGTTTGATGTATGTGATTCTATATACGCATATGTATGTTCTTAGTCCGGTCAAAATAGACATTGAAATAGCAAAAATTCCCACAGAGCTGAATTTTGGTGGAGAGCTAGGGTTTGCCATTAGAAGCAACGTCCTAAAAGTCCCCATCGATCCCATGTGTGCAAAAAAAAATATTCGGGGTCAAAGGTCAAATTTTAAGGGTTTTTTAGGTTTTCGGAATTATTTTTTGAAAACGGTTGATCTAATCAAAAAGTGACTAAAGTAAATATTGTAGACAGGAAATTTATCTACAAGTTTGACTTTTATAATTTTTTTCCTAGGAGGAACCATTCTTGAGATATAGCTGTTCTAAAAAACACATGATTTTTATGCACTTATAAGGGAAAAATGCACATATTCAGACGAACCGGCTAAAATAAGCGAAGTAATCGGGGCTGTCCCCCAAACAATATATATTTTCTTGAAGAGCGAAATTATAGCTATCTTCTAAAAAATAATCCAACAAAATCGGAGCGTGTTTAGTAGAGTTATTCAATGTTAGAGTCATTTTATGCGAAAATAGCCCATTTAACCCACACGTGTAATCGAAAGCCCAACGGGAACTACCCTAACGAAAACTCTCCGATTTCTTTCAAGTTTTATCCGAAGGTAGAGTTTGTTGCGCTGATTACGGAAATGTATAATTTTCAACGGTTGCGGATCCGGTTCGCCGGTTATTCGACCCGAAAGGCCAAATTTAAAAACCGGGTTTGACCCGGTTCTACCGAACCGATTACTGCAAAGTGGATATCGTTTGAAAGCTTACGGAAGTATCTGACACATAGTGTCGTTACTTTAACCGGTTCGCCTCATAATGTACTTACGCGGCTAATTCTTTATTTGACCTTTAGATCGCGATATCTCGAAAATGGTAAGTCTTTTTTAAGAACCATAAAGACCACTCTTGTAGACAATTATTGAATCTACAACTTTTACTTTTGCCGGCTTTTGCTAAGTCTTACCGTTTTTGAGAAAAATTAAAAAACTGAATAATGCCTCCAAAAATGACCTTTGACCCCGAATAACTTGTTTTGCACACATGGGATCGATGGGGACTTTTAGGACGTTGCTTCTAATGGCTAACCCTAGGTCTCCACCAAAATTCAGCTTTGTGGGAATTTTTGCTATTTCCCCCTTATACGCGTGTCTATTTTGACCGGACTATCTTGGCAGATTTATAAATGTTTTCTGTTTATGATTGTGGAAAATTTAAAACATTTGTTTAATAAAGAAAAATAATTAGAAGAAAAATGATAATATAAGTGTCATAATATAGATAAGATTTCAGACCCTTTTTTCATTCCGCAAAATAGTATTGGGAACTTCAGAAATGTTTCAATTATTTAATGAAACTCTTGCATTTATTTAATGAAAATGTTTCATTTATTCAATGAAATTCTTTCATTTATTTAATGAAACTATTTCATTTATTTAATGAAACTATATCATAAATTTTTGGAGCCAACTAAAAACATCAAATATATCAAATTTTCCACAATTTTCTTAAAAGATGTTTGAATACTAGTTTTTTTTAAGCACATACTATTTAGCATAGTTTCAATACTCACATATTTTTTAAAATTAAAAGAAATAAGAAGTTTCATTACATCAATGAAATACGTTTCATTTATTCAATGAAAACAAAAATCATTAAATTTTAATTAACGTAAGGTTTCATAGCATTAACTAAACATTTCATTGTATTAATGTAACTTTTCATAGCATCAATGAAAAATAATCAATGAAACCCGTTCATTGATACAACGAAGGATTTTTCTTTCAGTGAACATTTGACTAATACTTTTTGTTGTGAGTACCACCTATATTTTCGGTGCAAGTAAATACATTCAAAATATCGCGAAAGTAATACGTATAACAAATTGGTTGGATTTTATGTTGTTTTGGAGATTGTTTTGTTTCCCCAAGCCGATTTATGCGTCATAAGATAATTGGGACCTTTGTTCATGTCATTTTGTATTACCAGCATGAAACAATTCTTACCGTATACCCCCTCCAGAGGGGAAATGGGGGAGAATGTTACGCTCGTGGTTTCTTAAACCACTCTTCGTAGCAGCACAAAGCTGTAACCGGAGCATTGGCTTGATTTTTACACTCTAAATATTTTTGGCCACTATCCCCATACAAGTGGATCCACTGTGCATCGGCACAATAGGACGTTGTCGATTTATTATTTGCTTGCATGCTATAAGCAAAGATCTTCACGATCTAGATAGGAAGGTCCAAGGATGAAATATATAACCAATAGATCAACAAGTTTATCAGGCAGGTTTGAGGGATATTCAGTTCTCCGATGCTATAAGAGCCTACCGCATGAATACCTTCCTCGGATATCACTTACCATCCGTGGCAGCGGAAGAGCGAGAGATTTCCAACACAAACGAGAGTGGTTTTGGCGCAACTGAGATTTGGTTGGTGTAACATGGCTAGGATTGATGGCACAATGCATAACATGTGCCCAACATGCAACACTAGTCCGCATTATACACGGCGTCTTTTCAACAAATCTGTAGTGGCCACGTAATTAAATGATAGAATACGGAAACCTGTCAATGGAAGTCAATATATTAGTCACATCTGAAGTGCTGCAACATTGGAACCGGTAACCAGAGGAAAAAAACTTCTCTAACATATGCCAAAACTTACTTTGTAGCGAACATATATATGGTTGCAACAGTCCCTAACATAACATATGTTTTGGTCCTGCAAACAAATATATGTTTGTGTGCAAACAAATATTAGCTTGGGTGTAAACAAATATATGTTTGGGTGCATACCGCATACATACCACCAAAGAAAAAAACTGTTTCAAACTCCCGTCATCGCTTCTGCGATAGAAGGCATATATTTCCTAGACAAACGAGAGTGGTTTTGGTACAATGCATAACATCAGTCCAACATGCAACACTAGTCCGCATTATACACGGCGTCTTTTCAACAAATCTGTAGTGGCCACGTAATTAAATGATAGAATACGGAAACCTGTCAATGGAAGTCAATATATTAGTCACATCTGAAGTGCTGCAACATTGGAACCGGTAACCAGAGGAAAAAAACTTCTCTAACATATGCCAAAACTTACTTTGTAGCGAACATATATATGGTTGCAACAGTCCCTAACATAACATATGTTTTGGTCCTGCAAACAAATATATGTTTGTGTGCAAACAAATATTAGCTTGGGTGTAAACAAATATATGTTTGGGTGCATACCGCATACATACCACCAAAGGAAAAAAAACTGTTTCAAACTCCCGTCATCGCTTCTGCGATAGAAGGCAAATATTTCCTAGACAAACGAGAGTGGTTTTGGTACAATGCATAACATCAGTCCAACATGCAACACCAGTCCGCATTATTTACGGCGCCTTTTAAACAAATCTGTAGTTG
The DNA here is from genome assembly GCF_047663935.1 of Musca autumnalis. Taxonomy (NCBI): domain Eukaryota; kingdom Metazoa; phylum Arthropoda; class Insecta; order Diptera; family Muscidae; genus Musca; species Musca autumnalis. The sequence goes on from NW_027411644.1 coordinate 211,150,138, forward strand.
CCACGTAATTAAATGATAGTATACTATTGCGGTAGGCCTTTAAAACGTCTATAATCTAAAGGAGAAGGTTTCGATTGGTTTTCTTTTTCATTAGGAGGCATTTAAAATATATTCTACCTAAATAAGACATTTGGTAGGTCCACCAACTTGGACGTATTCCATGTAAAGAAGGTCATTCTCTGAGAGATCTTCTATTTTTTGTGAGATTTAAAATCTATAAAAAGGCCCTGTTGGAGGTATGGATAGGAATCCTACAGCTTAAAAATGCTCATTTATGAGGTATCTGTTAGATAGAATTTTACAGATACCTCATTGGGAGGTATACTATTAAGAGAAGGTCACTTTTAGAATTTCTCTCTATACAGAAGACCTTTAGGAGGTCCCCCATTTAAGATGTTTTCTATGAATAGATACGATCTTTAAGTCTTCTATTTACAAACAAAATGAACTATTATCATCTAGTAATCCGGGACCTTTAATTTATTTATTTTTTACAGCCAACTACTTCCCAGCTCCGGGCTATCAGAGAATATGAATAAAGAAAAAGAAACAAAAGAACTACCGACATTGCCTCGTGTTGTGCAGCCAACAATTGAAGCAATTAGTTATTCTGTATAAGTTACCACATTAGTTCATAACTCTATTAAATCTCTTTTTTTCTCCTCCAGTTCAAGGTATGCATAGAAAGTAAAAATGGATGAAACAAGAAAAGAAACAAAAACGCTAACCCTTGTGTGTTCAAGAGAAGCGTTTTAAATGCAGTTTTAAGTGTTGACTAATTTAAGTGGAATTTGAGTAATGTTTCAAACATAAGGGAACCGCAATGTTGACAATTCTGTCGTTGGTTAAAACAAAAACTAAAGAGAGGTTTTTGACTGCTTTGTCATTGATACTCCAGGAGGGTTATTCACTGAAATTCCAATGCAATTAGTGGATCATATAAATGTTATTGATGTAAACTGCCGACATTTTAATTAATATTAACGAAATATGATTTTTAAACGGAAATATAAAAAAATATCTGCAGGGATTTTGTGTTTTAAATGTGGTCAAATCTGTCATAAAATTTCTGTGCATCGTAATCACTGAGTCATGTAAAAGACATTCTTAAAAGTCATTGAACTGAAATTTATGATAAGTAATAAAATTAAAAACAAAACAAAAATTATATGATTCTTTGATTTTATTTGAGTTTATTAACAAATCTCATCGCCGCAAATAAGTGATGTATGTAAGTATGTACATATGTACGTTGGTAAGTAATGAATAGCATTGAAGTGCAAATAACATCGGGCAATAAAAAAATAAACAAACTAGAAATATATAAAATAAAAGTTATTTCAAAGCATGTAGTTATAAATCGAAGAGAGTCTGAATGACCATTTATTCAAATGTGGACAAAGACAACAAGGTAAAGTTCTTGTCTTATGTTGGACTCAATGAAATATATAGTTGACAATGACAATCATCATGTAAAAATCTACCATTATACATATATTGAGTGTAAATTTGACTTATTTTTAAAGACGATAACAACATAGGTGAAACCGCTACTCCTGCAATTAGTTATTAGCACATCAAAATTCTTTATTTAACGAATAAACTTATTGTAAGAAATAACTTTGAGGATTCTACGGTTTCCTAAGACTCCACTTATTAAGAAGATGTTCATGGCTGAAATACTCAGAAAATGTCGCCAACATTACTGAGGGGTATTTTGCCACCATTACAAATGTTATGCTGCCTTGCCGGAAAAACTCATATTCAACTAAACGTCAGGAGGCTGTGGGTGCCTTCGCCTTCACCAAAATTAATATTAAAAAAAACTTTAACGACAGCTACACCGAATACATTTATGTGTTATTTACAGTGACTTGAAAAAATCACTTTGCAAAAAAATTTAATTTATTTGTGAACATTTTCGTCCTATAAATTTCGTCACAAATATCGACATGGATAATCACGGCAGGAGAGCATTGATCAAATTAAATCTGTGTATGTCGATAAAGGGCTATCCTATAACACTATGAAAAACTGGCTTAATGAATTCAATCGTGGCCGACACTCGCAAAAACAAAGGTCGTCATTCTCGCCAAAAATCGGCCGTTGTGTCAGCAAAAAATTAAGCCGTGCGTGAACAGTTAATGCAAGATCGCCATGTTATATACCGTGAGATAGAGGCATCCCTGGGAATTTCTTCCACCAACTAAGATTTGATATTGCATGAACCACTGGCCGCAAAAATGGATTTTTCTGGCTGGATCCAGCAAAATTGGTCAATCGCTCAAAAACAAGTAAAAAAGTGTCACTTGGCTTTGCCGACACAAATACACCCTCAGCCAATGCGAAGTGAAACTTTCACCTACGGACAGATCGAATGTATTTAAGGTCTCTTCAGAATTTTTTGGCCCTTTTTATATTCAAATGTTCAAATCCGACAAAAATGAAGATTACGAATTTACTGCACTTAGACACAAATGTTGAACCTTTGTGGGGGAGGTACTCTTAGGAAGGACCGATATGGGCCATTTTAGAAGTCAAACTAAATTTTGACAAAATATTAGGAGATCCAAAGTTTGGACCAAATTGGTTGCCCATTCAAGTGATATCGTCCTAGCATTTTAGTGAAATTTTTTAAATATTGGGGAGAAGTACTGTAGGTTGTGGACCGGTATTGGATATAATATGACGAAGACCAAATGTTGGACCAAATCAATTGAACAGTTCGAGAGTTATTGTGCTCTCCGACCGCCACATATGGTGACATAGGGGTTTTTTTACACTTTTCATGCTGTTTTCCCAAGAAATATGGACTTGCCCCTGAAAAAACTTTTACCGTCGCAAAGGAGGTAGCGAATGCAAATCGCTTTAACAAAAATCAAAGTGATTCGAGAGCAGGTCTTGAAGTGAATTTATCCGAAATTTTGTGTGGGAGGTATACGAAGGAGTAGACAAATTTTGGACCGAATCGGCAGATCCGTTCGAGAGTTATCCTGCGCTACAACCACTACACACGGCGTCATAGGGGCTTTTTGTATCTTTCAGGCTATTTTCTCAGGAAGTATGGACTTGCCCCTGATGAAACTTGTACCGTCGTATTGTGGGCAGTGAGTGCAAGTTGTTGCAACAAAAATCAAAGCGATTCGAAAAGGGGTCTAAAATCATTATTTCGATGAGGCACATTTTGCCCGTATGAAAGTGTAAATACCCTCGTTAGCATAAATGTTGAGGGTATAAAAAAGGATCTTGTGGATTTGTACAAAAAATTGTGTATAAACCCGACCGCGGTGTTTCAAACAACATTTATAAGATCGTCACAGGCGACGAATATCGGATCTATTTGGGTCTTCGAAACCGAGCCTAATTCAACAAAAGTTGTTCATGGAAGAAGACCTTCGAAGCAAATGGTACCCTGTTTCTTTGGAAAAACTGGCCGTGTGGCGACTATACGACTGTTAATTCTGGGTGTTACACTACAATTTGTTTGCCTGAAGTCTCCTGAGGAAAAAACGAACAAGAGAAATCGAATCGTTCTGCATCATGACAATGCCAGCTCCCACAGAAGATGCTGTAAAAGCGTTCAAAAACCATGTTTTGGAGGTACGCTTATGTTAAAAACTGTCAAACTTTCCAAAAAAAATGTCAAATGACGCCTGGCGACGCTGCGTGTTGCCTAGGCCATAAGGTTTTTAGTGTCCCTTGTATGCCCTTCAGGAATTAAAATCGGGTCCAAAATTAATTTTTTATATCTTTCATAAAAAGTAATGGTACATTTCACGCACTATATAATATCAGATCATCGTCCAAAATTGTAAGCATCTTCTTCCACCTAAACTCTTACCTCGTGCAAAATTTCGTGACTATTGAGCTATAATAGCGACCACTAGCGTCCTTATGATTACAGTACAAACAAATAACTGTATATATTAAGCTGTAGCTTTGTTATTTGACCTCCTTTATCAACATAATTGGCATCAATGGAAAGGTCGAGAGATCGTCGTCCAAATATTTCTCGCATTTGCGAAATTTGCCTTCAGAAATAAATATTTGAGCTGTATATTAAAAATTTTCACGCAACGGGTGTGGTCCATATAACCCTCTAAATATTATCTGATCACCATCTCAATTTGCAAGCTTCTTCTTTGTCATATACTCTTACCTTATTTAGAATTTCGAGGCGATCGGACTATTATTGTGACATACAGAGCTGCTACAAAATTGGATAAAAATTATGTTTTTGGACCATTTCACCCGCTAAATATTTCACGATCATCACCAATAATAATAGGTGTCTATTCTGGTCTGAACCCGAACTCCATGTAAAATTTCCATAATTGCGGCCAGGAGTTTGATTTCAATTTTACGGTTTAAGAAAATAGCAAGTTTTTGTAGTAATATCCAAATATTTTTTCTAAAAACAAGTAAGGAAGTATCAGTCAGCTGTGCTGACGAAGATATACCCTCAGCCACTGAAAAAATCACAATAATGACGAATTTGCTTTAAAAAACATGGAATCATCGACATATACAAACAATTTTTAGTAAGCATTTTGGTTTGTGCCGTCAGGGTTTCTTGGAGTTTTTAGGCCAATATACCAGGAAGTATGGACTTGCGCGGAAAAAAATTTTACAGTCGTGAGCTCTTAAACTTCACTCTATCCGAATTTTGTGTGGGAAGTTTCCAAAGGAGCGGACCGATATAGTCCATGTTCCAACCTGATACATGACTGGATGAAAACATACGATGTGCAAAGTTTGGATCAATCAGAAACTCACTACGAGAATAGACTTGCGGATTTGCCATTTTGGTTGATGCCGCCAGTAACCTTTTCTTGGAGCTTTTAGGCCATTATATCAGGAAGTGTGGACTTGCGCCAGAAAAAAATTGTACCGTCGTACAGGGATCCGCGATGTGCTCGTAAACTTCACTTTATCTGAATTTTGTGTGGGAGGTACCCGAAGAATTGGACCCATATAATCCATATTCGAACCCTATCTACGCGAATATGCGAATACATATGGAAGCTGCATCCAAATCTGGACCGATTTTCATTATTTTCTATAGGATTAATCCTTGTACAGAAGATATGCTTTGTGCAAAATTTTATATCAATCCGACTACAAATGAGCTTTCTAGGGCTTTTGGTCAAATTTTAACACAAATTTCCCCTCTGTGCTACGTCTGGAAGGAATAATACTGGAGAATTTTGTAGAAAACTTTTTTTCTGTGTAAATGGAGTCAGGTAGATTTCTTTTTAATGCATGTGTTCTAAGAATCTATGTTTAAAAACAAGTAAGATGGGCTTTAAATTCGGCCGGGCCGAACAAATTTAGAGGGGAAAGTTGAATACCCCTAACGAAGACTAAATTTCAAATTTCGACAAATTTCTGGGGGAAAGTTCCGTACCCCCAACGAAGACTAAATACCAAATTTAAGCCATTTCGGAGTAATATTGAGACCACAAACTTCAAAATACCGAAAATCGGGATGTACCGTTCTATGGGGGCTATATGAAGGCGTTGACCAGGGACGTAGCCAGGATTTCATTTCGGGGGGGCCCACCTGACCAAAATTTTGAAAGTTCATGTTAGTGAAATTTTTTTATTTAGTAATGATGTAAACCTTATTTTAGACTTACATTACTGATCAAATAATTTTCATTACTATTTGAAATTAAAATGATGTAAGACTTCTTGGCCAATTTCCTCTTGTTTTCAGAACTTTTTTTGGCAATATATCAGAGTTAATATATGTTCAAAACAATGGATATATTAATAATCGCATATATTTTTGGGTGTATCATTTATCAAAGAACTTACAACCACAGTGAATGTTATGTAATTCAGTGATATCACTTCAGTAAGACCAAAGAAAGAGTATACCCTTAGAAATATCTTAACAAAAAACTTCAAAACACGCGTCTTCTTTTTTTTGGTGTTTTATGACGCTGTGGTGTCAGAATACGGTCAATTTTTCAATTTCGGAAATTCAGGTTTCCAATCGTTGTTACTGTCATAAGGAAGCCATTTGTAGTTATTTCCCTAAATATATTTTGGTTCCCAATCGTAGATCTCATCACAAAGAATTTCTGAAGGTCGATAGTGGTTTTCTTGATAGTGAACTAATGCTGAGCAATAGTGAGTCTATCCATCATGAAATTCTAGCGGGTATGTAAATGACAAATTCTGTCGCCCAATTGTGCATCTGTCAATAGACTAATTTTGGGGTCCAATCGTCGAACTTCACTTATAGTAATTCTGCTTTCCTATCGTGGATCTTCTCATAAATTGATCAGGAAAAAGGAAAACTCTCGCAACCAGCCTTGAATTCGTTTAAAATGGAATTCTGACGTCCACTCCAAGGTATTCATAGGCATACACTGTGCAACATACTTAAGGTAATGTTGTGCAAACAGCTTCAACTGTGGATTTTATGAAAGTACAGACCCAATAGACAAAAACCGTATTTTGGTTTTGTGTTGTTATATCGGGCTTAAATTTTATGGCCTCATCTAAACATGGCTAAATATTGACTTTTTAGAGCAAATCGAGGCAATATCTCTGAAACCAATTTAAATCTTGTTTAAACCTCTGAAGCAAACTTGTAGATAAGAGCATGAAGAAAATATTTGGAGAAAAAATTCAACTCGAAAAACTGCATTTGTTGCCTCAAAGAGAATAATATATCTAAAAATTCCTTTATTTCGTATATTTCGCACCATATCTCCAAAACTCTTAAATTTTTCGCAAACTTTTCTTTGAAAGAAATATCCGCTGGAACGTAGTTCACAACTCTTTAGAACATTCCATCCTTGTAAAATGCCTCTTTCACTCTTATTCTGGCACATTTTTCAAAGGAAATTTGATAAATATATTGAAATGCCAAATATGAAAATAAACAGCCTGTGTGAACATTGCTTGAAATGTGTCTTGTAGAAGGTATGACATCAAATACAGTCTAAACAACATGAAATAAGTATTTTAGTGTTTCAGGATGTTTTGAAGAATTGGTGAGAACATTGTTTGGAACATTTTAGCGAAAAGTTACTTGGTTCAACCCCAAAATTTAGCTGCTTCTCACCATATTTCCAAAAATTATGTAAACTTCGATATATTTTATCGATTTTGATGCGCTAGACGCAGTTTTTCCTAGTTCATCCGTGTGACACGTAAGTTCTTCTACTTTCGGGCTATAATGTTGCTGAAGACCGCGAAGTAAAATTATTTTTAGTTTCTGAGATAAAGCCCCGATAAGTGGAAAAAAGTGTAGTTTTAGCCAGGTTTAGATGAAGCTATAAAATCCAAACCCGATCAACCAACACGAAACCCAATTAGGGGTTTTGTAGCCTCAGTATGAATCTTCAGAAAATGCCCATTAGAAGTTGTTTGCATTTTCAGTGTTGCACAGTGTTATTTTAGCAAAAATCCATAAACACAATTGTTCCCAACGTACATTTTTTATACTCTCAGCCTTTAGTCAAAATGTACCTCATCGAAATAATTATTTTGGAAGAAATTTGTTTCAGAAAACTTGGAGTCGACTTAACTATTCCTTGTGTTTAGACCAGTATTATGTTTTTCGTGGGCAAGTCCATATTTCCTGAAAAAAGATGAAAATTATACTGTGATGAACTGAAAAGACTGGTAAGCGCAATATCTTTTAAAAGGAATAACTTCCAAAATAAGATCAACTTCCAAAATGGACTATGTCGGTCCAGTAAATTTCTTCAGGTACCTCCTCCGCAACAATTCTGATTAATCATAAAATCCATATTTTGACTACACAATTCTGAAAATCTCCTAATACATAGATTTGTGTTAAAGTATTTTGGTTGTGTAGCCGCTATTCGATCTGTCAATAGATGAAAGTTTCAGATCCTGTCCGCAAAGCCGACTGATACTTGTTGAGATTTTGACGGACGGACATTGCTCAGTCGACTCCAAATTGTCTGAAACACATTTCGTCCAAACATACTTGGGGTTTAAAACCATTATTTCGATGAGGCACATTTTGCACGTATGAAAGTGTATTTACCCTCGTTAGCATAAATGCTGAGGGTATAAAAAATGGTAGATATAGTTTTTTTTGCGTGAATTTGTCGGTTCAAAAGCATATTTTTGTCGGTTCAAAAGACCAACATTTTAAAACCCCGTAAATACATACGTTTTTTTGGGAAAAATTGTTTCAATATATACAGGCTGAGGGTATATCTCTGTCGGCAAAGCCGACTGATACTTTTTCACTTGTTCTAGATGTTGTTTATGAGTAGACAGCGGAATTTTATGCAACTCCTATTTTTGGTCCGATTCATGTCAAATTTTGAGACTGGGCATATTTTTGGCTTCTGATTACATTGCAATCGAAACATATGACATATGCAAAATTATGCAACAAATATTTCAATAATAGGTACAAAAATGTTTGTGTGTAAAATTTTTCTGTTTAAAATTCTCTTCAGACAAGTCAATAAAATAGAGAAATGTATAACCACAGCAACATCCTTCAAAATACCTGCACCCAAACTGACAAATTTTAGGTGGAAAGATTTTTACCCCCAGGGAAGACTTAATACCAACTTTCAGCCATTTCGGAGGGATATTGAGGCCACAACCTTCAAAATACCGAAAATCGGGAGGTACCGTTCTATGGGGGCTATATGAAGACGTGGACCTATACCGACAAATTTCAGGTAGAAAGTTTTATACCCACATCGAAAATTGAATACCAAATTTCAGCCATTTCGGAGGGATATTGAGGGCACAACCTTCAAAATACCGAATATCGGTAGGTACCGTTCTATGGGGGCTATATGAAGACGTGAACCTATACCGACAAATTTCAGGTGGAAAGTTTTATACCCACAGCGAAGACAAAATGCCAAATTTCAGTCATTTCGGTGGGATATTGAGGCCACAACCTTCAAAATTTCGGAATTTGGGAGGTACCGTTCAAATTTCAGCCATTTCGGAGGGATATTGAGGGCACAACCTTCAAAATACCGAATATCGGTAGGTACCGTTCTATGGGGGCTATGTGAAGACGTGGACCTATGCGGACAGATTTCAGTTGTAAAGTTACATACCCCTAACGAAGACTTAATACCAAATTTCAGCCATTTCGGTGGGATATTTAGACCACAAACCCTTGAATATATTTTTGCATATGCTCATTTTATGCAGATATGTACAAATATGTCAACATATGCACGATATGCAGAATATGCAAAATATGCAAAAATTTCTGGGCATAATTCGTTTTATTTTGTAATAAAACGAGTTTCTGTCTAATCAGATTTTCTCTACGACCATCCTAACCATATATGCATTTGCATAGGATTCCGCAGTCTATTTATGAGCCAAAGTATTGGACGTAATGCTACAAACGTTCAATAAATACAAATGAATTATTGTTCTGAACTCAGTCACACGCACAATCAGCCTAAAATTACGATTAAACGCTTAAAAAACGCCTTACAACTTAACAACAACTATGCAGAAAATTGCTCAAAAAGCCGAACTTTTTAATTACTTTTATGTTTTCAAATATGTTGAACAATAAGTATACCAATGTTGTTAAATAATTCTCTGTAATACGTCCTGCAATACTTTATATATTTCTTGAAAAATTTAAAACAGTTTTAAATTTTACTCAAAAATTAAAAAAATGTGTAACATAAGCTAATATCCTATGGGAACGAAGCTAATGAATGAAGCTAAAACCTTCAAAATACCGAAAATCGGGTGGTACCGTTTATGGAGGCTATATCAAAACGTGGAGCGTCATTTTTAGATTTTTGGCTTCGTTGGGGGCATACAACTTTCTCCCAGAAATTTGTTGGACGTAAAAGCCTTTCTGACTGAAATTCGTCGGATAGGTCTACGTTTCGATATAGCACCCATAGAACGTGTAACGCGACAAGATGATCACGTCCACAATACCAACAACAGCAACATCCCACACTACCCAACAATATCACAACTAGTCAACCAACAACAAGGCCCCCCATACCCAACAGCGTCACAGCCAGTCAACCAATACACACTGTTGTTTGTACATGCATTACTTTGTGAGGTGTGTGTTACAGTGCGATTGGAGGTGATCGATAGGATTACGACTGCGGTGTAATTCTCAATCGCTTTGTGCAACTGCACACACATATATTTCAGTTTTTTTGGGGAAAGGTCAGGCTTGCTACTGCACGGAGCTTGAGTACAACTAAGTATTCGTAGTCCACCAACTTACACGGGAGTATACAGAGTGTTGGGAAGTATTTCTGAGAGCTACCCCATTTGTGCGATGGCTAATACATTCACTCCACCTTCGGGCGTTGTTCCACTCCACCTTCGGCTGTTTTTCCACTCCACCTTCGGGTGTTGTTTCACTCCACCTTCTGGTGTTGTTCCACTCCACCTTCTGGCGTTGTTCCACTGCACCTTCTGGTGAGCGGAACTCCACCTTCGGGTGTTGTTCCGCTCCACTTTCTGGTGTTGTTACACTCCACCTTCGGGTGTTGTTCCACTCCACCTTTGGGGTGAGGTTAACTTAGAACTAACACTAACTAACCGCGACCCGAACAACCGAACCGAGTGCTGAATCACCGAGTGGCCGTGCCTCTAAAACACGAGAGTCGGGGGCCCGAGCAACCATTCCGAGTGGCCGAACATCTACAACACGAATCACCGAGTGGCCAAACCCCGAACACGAAATCTCCGAGTGACCGAACACATACGAACCTTGAGTGGCCGCACATCTACTACACGAATCACGGAACCCTGAACACCGAGTGGCCGAACACATACGAACCCCGAGTAGCCGAACATCTACAACATGAATAATTGAGATTCGAACCCAGAGTAACCGAATATCTATAACACGAATCATCGAGATCCCGATTACCTTCAAATCGCCTACTACCGAACATCGAGTTCCCGACTATCATCAAATCGCCTACTACCGAACAGCGAATCACCGAATTCCCGATCACCATCAAATCGCGGCATCCGAACCTAATAACGAGTCGTTGGGCCTTACCACTCCACCGGCCACGTATCTCGTAAGAAGCTTCCAACCACAAATACTGAATCCAAATTGCCGATCCCCCAGTCAATTATCTGATCTACCATTTGCTATTTAAACACTTCTTTTCGTATTTGAACATCAGTAGATTATAAATTAGTTTTACATCAATAAATATCCGATTTAACCCCCCAGGAAAGGGAGATTACCCGTCTTATTATTCCGTAAGGTTTTGTGGGCCCTTATGGCGACTCTGGACACGACTGAGTCTACCGCAGCCTACGACAAAACCACGTTACAAACGATACCTCCAGATTTTCGTAACTCTGAAGGTTGTGACGTCAATATCCCACCGAAAGATTGAAATATGTTATTTAGGCTTCCATGGGGTTATAAAATATTCCAGAAGAGAATTATCAGTATAGGTCTACGGGTTCCTATATCTCCCATAGAAGCCTGCCTCTTGATTTTTGGTATTTTGAATGTTTTAACGTAATATGGTATTTAGTCTTCTTTATAAACGAAAGGAAACTAATTGTTCCATTTTACTTCAATACAACTTGTGGTGGAGGGTATAACAAGTTCTGTCTGGCCGAACTTAATGCCGTTCTTACTTGTTCTCTATTACTTTTTTTAAGCACTTCATCAGGATATACACAATGGACCACAAGGTCTCAGAGTGAAGTAGCTGTCTATTCCAACAGATACGCGCCCTTTAACCTAGCCTAATAAATAGGTCTTCGTATAAACCCAAAGTGGTCTTTTAACGTACATCAAACGCTCCTCTTACAGTAAACAGTGGGCATTCCTATAGGAGAACAACAGGGGTGAACTGTATGTCTTCATGTAAAAGCGCAATACGCGTTTCAATGGAACACAAATACTCCTTCCTCTGCAATGTATACATTCATCGTACAGATGACCAAATGTTCTTCCAAAATAAAATCATTGGCCTTTCTAGATAATATTGATATTTCTTTCAATAAAGACCAAAACTCTTCCAATGAACGGAAAAATTTACAAATATTTTCAAAAATCTTTAAAATTTAATCAAATAAATTACTAAAAATGTAAACAAATATTATACAACATTCGGCCTTATCTGAAACACTAAAATACAACATTGACGCTTAAAGATGTTACCCAGAAATTTATAACTTTGCTAAAACAAAATTATCACCTTCTTCTTATTTTGCCTAATTGGCTGTTGTTGTCATTCATAATTCTTTTGAATTTGCCAGTTCAACGTTTCCATTATAACTGTCATAATTTTTATTTGCATAACATTCACAAGAAGAAGAACAACAGCGATCCACTTGAGAATTGTTGTTGAAGGAAGGAAGCCAAGCAAACACAAATGCAATCTTTTCTGAAATCAGATCAAAGCCAAAGAGAAAATGCATGACAAAGCCACGCTTGATGATGATTCATTTATTCCGTTCTCATGTTGACAAATTATTGTTATGTATGTATGTATGTATTTTCTTATGCTTTGTGACAGTGATGTGAAAAAAAAAATTAATTTTAAATATGTTTATGTGTACTGATGTTTTGTTAACGGGGTTTGAAGAATAAAGAGTTTTTTATTTTTTTTTTTTAATTTGTTTATATTTGTTTACGTAGGGGATATTTGGGTGACGTAGGGGATGAATGATACCAAGCAACGGTCTTGACCGGCTTTAACATGGCAAAGCCCAGGATTTATCTTGGTCCCTCTTTCATCTCAAGTGGACACTGACCTCCCCGTGGTGTCACCTGGGGAACTGCCTTTAACACCCGTTAAAGGTAGTGAGCTAACATGTGCCGCGCGTTCACCCATAAGAACGTTAAAAACTTGGGTTTAGGCGTCGGGTTAGTAACCCTCCCCTAGAAAAAACATCCTACTATGAAAAAACGAAAGAAAAGAAACACAAACCCCTCTAAAGTTGACGAACCCCGCAAACGTTTTAAGGACCATGATCTGCGAATCTGCACCTGGAATATTCGCACTCTTTATAGAGAAGGTGCAGTCTTCGCATTGGCAGACGTACTTGAAAAGTACAAGGCCGATATTACTGCCATACAGGAAATACGATGGATTGGGAAAGGCGTCACAACAACACCTAAAGGTGACGCAATGTATTATAGCTGCCATGACGTAAAGCATGAGTTTGGTTGCGGATTCGTAGTTAGTCGGAGACTAAAACATCTGGTATCCAGCTTCACCCCAGTGAATGAAAGACTTGCTGCAATTCGAATAAAAGCTAAATTCTTCAACATCAGCTTTATTTGCGCTCATGCTCCCACTGAAGAAAAGGACCCTACAGACCAAACATATATTTTACGAGCGCTTAGAAGAAACATATGACCGTTGCCCTGCCCATGACATTAAAATCATTCTAGGCGATTTTAATGCCAAAATTGGAAAGGAGAATATCTTTGGCCCAACAGTCGGGAAATTCAGACTCCACAGTGAAACATCTGACAATGGTATGAGGCTGATAGACTTTGCAGCTGCAAAAAACATGGTAGTTAGCAGTACCAGATTTAATCATCTCGATATTCATAAGGGCACCTGGCTGTCTCCAGATCAAAGTAATCAAATTGATCATGTTGTAATAGATGGAAGACATTCATCCAGCGTGTTGGATGTACGATCGTTCCGAGGCGCAAACATTGATTCGGACCACTTCCTTGTTGCAGCAAAGGTACGTACCCGTCTAAACGTTGCAAATAAAGCACGAACAGACACAACGCGGAAGTTGGACATCGATAGGCTGCAGGAAAGCGGGAGTGTGAAAAAATCGAGATGTACAGGAGCCAGAATGAAGTCCGAAAATTCTACCAAAGAGTGAAACATCAAACAGATGGCTTTGGTACAGGCACATCCTCCTGTAGAGACCAGCAAGGTAATCTGGTAACAGATACAGATAGGATATACAGACAGGATACAGACAGGATATGGAAGGAACATTTCTCCAATCTGTTGGTATCCAATAGTAGCGAAGACGATGATACCACAGATCCAATCCCAGAAGATGGTATAGAATGTATACCGCCCGGCCAAGATGAGGTAAAAACAGCAATCAACCGGCTGAAGAATAATAAAGCAGCAGGAGCCGATGGCTTACCAGCCGAGCTGTTTAAAACCGGAGGCGACGCGCTGATAAGGTGTATGCATCAGCTAGTTAGCACCATCTGGCAGGAAGAACGCGTACCCGACGATTGGAACCTGAGCATCCTATGTCCCGTCCACAAGAAAGGAGATAAGACTGTATGCTCCAACTATAGGGGCATAAGTCTTCTCCCTATTGCCTATAAGATAGTGTCAGGGATATTGTGCGAACGACTAAAGACAATGGTCAACGAAATAATTGGACCATACCAATGTGGCTTTAGACCTGGCAAGTCCACCATTGACCAGATATTTACCCTGCGACAAATCCTAGAGAAGACCCAAGAGATGCAGATCGACACATTTCACCTTTTTGTCGATTATAAAGCAGCATTCGACAGTCCCCTCCGATCAAAGGTATTCCACGCAATGTCTGAATTTGGTATCCCCGCAAAGCTCATCCGGCTTTGTAAGATGACTTTAACTGATACTAGGTCCTCAGTTAAAATTGGAAAGAACCTCTCCGAAGAATTTTGTACCAAAAGAGGTTTCAGACAAGGAGACAGCCTTTCGTGTGACCTATTCAACATTTTGCTGGAAAAGGTAATACGAGATGCAAATGTCAAAAAAATGGCACAATTTACACCAATAGCCACATGTTACTTGCCTATGCTGATGACATAGACATCATGGGACGATCAGTAAAGGAAGTAACTGATACCTTTAGGAAGGTCGAAGCAGAATCTGCGAAAGTGGGTCTGGCGGTAAACGGCGAAAAGACCAAATTGATGGTGTCGACGCGCAAAGCGTCCATAGAGCTCGGACCAACTGTGGAAGTTGGTACCTACAATTTTGAGGTAGTTAAAGACTTCGTCTACCTCGGCACTGCCATAAACACAACAAACAACATCAGTTGTGAAATAAGAAGAAGAATTGTATTGGCCAACAGATGCTACTATGGTCTAAGTAAGCAATTTGAAAACAAAGCCACATCTCGTCAAACAAAAATAACACTATACAAAACGCTGATACTACCCGTGCTAATGTATGGCTCCGAAGCATGGGTACTTGCGCAAGCAGATAAGGCAGTGCTTGGTGTGTTTGAGAGGAAAATTCTTCGAAAGATCTACGGGCCGATTTACGTGGATGAACCACGAGCTATATAAGCTATACAAAGACATGCATATAGTTAAACGTATCGAGATGCAACGATTGCGCTGGCTAGGCCATATCATGAGAATGAGCGATGATGAACCCGCTAAAAAGGCGTATGAATACATGATGCCACATGGGGGTGCACGCAGAATCGGCAGGCCTAAGCTTCGATGGAGCATACAAGTGGATGAAGAAATGAAAAGGCGCGGTATTCCAAAAAGTCAAGCGAAAAACAGAGAGGAATGGAGATCTTTTCTTAGTTCGGTCTGTAATGGGCCAACTAAGTAAGTAAGTAAGTTATATTTGTTTAATGATAATGTACTATAACGCCAACATATCCTTCATTGAACTAATCGCTAATCGACCTGTAAATCTACAAATCACTGTAATGTTTTTATATTGGGTCCTATGGTTAACAACTGATTTAAAATCCTTGTCCAAGCTCCTAACAAAAATCGTAAATTTTACATTTTATGTAAAATATATTCCTCATAATTCATCACGTTTGTTTTGCGTCTTTGGCAAGACCAATAAAATGTTGCCTCTTTTTAAATGCCAATAAACTGAAAAAGATTTCCATTTGAATTCCGTCAAGCTGTGATTACAGTCCAATGTTTTTTTTTTTTTTTTTTTTTTTGCAAATTTCAATTATACATTTTTTCAATATTACTCTCGCAGACATTCAATTTCCCAGCACGAAACCATTTAAGAGTAAATATAAATAAAAAGTATATTGAACCATTTCTGGCGCACAGATTCACAGATATTTTATGAATTTACTTAAGAGCATAAAATCACAGTTAAATTTCAACGCAATTAAGTTTAATACCAACCAATAAATAACATTTTAAAATGTCGATAACAGTAATATCTGACAAACAATGGCATTTGCATGCATCTCTCGAGGAAGGAACAATAGAAAATTTCCATTTCTAGGAAAGCATTGCAAAAACAAAGCATACGCAGTAAAAAAGGATTGAAGTCAATCATTGAGAATGAAAATTCAGCAATAATGACACAAACAAGTTCTGGTAAGACAAGAAGAAAGTTAAAGAAGTCTTCATGAAATATCTACAAAAAAGGTTTATAATGCCAAAAAAAAAAAAACCATCAAACAGAAAGGAGATGAATGAACCCATTAAAACTTATAACCTGTTTACGATTCGAAACCAGACTCGTTTGAATCACTACCAACCTTATATTATTGCAGAACATTTTTGTCCGATTGAAAAAAATAGAATGTAATATTTTTCAATAAACATAAGTTTGATTCGTCTTAGAAAAACAGATCATTAAGCTGTTTTGCATTTAGGGCAGCATTAACATTGTTCACTCTACCATAAATGAGGTATAACACTGTGGGTTTTTTTTTGAGTCATGATATAAGACCACAAAT
Source organism: Musca autumnalis (assembly GCF_047663935.1). NCBI lineage: Eukaryota > Metazoa > Arthropoda > Insecta > Diptera > Muscidae > Musca > Musca autumnalis. The sequence continues at coordinate 211,166,800 of NW_027411644.1, forward strand.
AAGAAGGCAAGTGTCCATTCGTTTTACATTGTGGCCTTGATTTCAAAAAGCATAATTTTATCAGGCTCATATCTTCTAAACCACTAAGTATTTTGGTTTACTTGTGATAGCGAAGTAGTAGCTCTTGTCGTAGAGAATAAAAATTATGTTCACTAGGAACATTGTTAGCTAGGATTTTTGCTTGGTTCCAAGTTAGATTAAACACACCGTCGACTAGGGAGTATTTTGTTACAAACCAAAATTGGCTCGTCTCCGCAACCCTGGTTTTTACCGCAGATACTCCTTGTGGCCTGTTTACAACAATATTTTGTTTTTCTTGGGCAAGTCCATGCTTCCTAATATACTGGTCCAAAAGCCCTGATCAACTAATTAATGTTGAATGAGAAATCTATTGAAAGGAATGACACTAAAAATAAGATCCACTTCCAAAATGAAGTATGTCGATCCACTCCTTCAGCTACCAACACTTTTGAGTTTTAATCGCATCCATGTTTTCCTCGGCAAGATCTCAAATTTCTGTAAACTCCCTATATACTAGAGTTGTGCCAAAGGAACTATATGGAACTATCTAGTTCACTTAGCAGTTCCAATGGCCCTCATTTTTGCTTTGAACAAAGTGCGTATACTTAATATCACACGTTACATTTCATGATATTACTCATACGTTTTGGAACTAGGAACTAGATTACCCAACACTACTATATACATAATTTTTAGGAAACAGATTTTTTCTGTCGGCAAAGCCGACTGATACCTGCTTACATGTTTAATTATACCCTCCATATTATAGTGAAGGGTATAAAGACAGGTCTTGGCCCTAAAAGTACTCTAGGCAGATCACTAATTTTAAGTAAATAGCATTTTCGTAATTGCAAAAGAAGTTTTGGAAGTATCCATCGTAAATTTGTAGGCGCTTGTGTCCCACTAACAGACCTAATGAACATAATATACGCATTTTAAAATTTTAAAATTGTAACACAGACTAACAAAGACAACTAAAAATATTAGTGTATGAGATGTAAGAACCCAGCAAAGCAATCGTACCGACATCATAACGACGTAGCTGATGTCGGATGCGAAATCGTAAGGATATCTTAACGAAAGTTGTATGAAGTGGTTGACATAATTTCGGAACGATATGTCGGAGCGAACTCGAATCGATTTCGGTCAGAATTCTGAACGAAATCGGAAGAAAATCCTTGGGAAATTTGGAAATCGCATTTTTATACACTCAGCATTTATGCTAACGAGGGTATATACACTTTGATACGGGCGAAATGTGCCTCATCGAAATAATGGTTTTAGACCCCAAGTATGTTTGGACGAAATGTGTTTCAGACACTTTGGAGTTGATTTAGCAATGTCCGTCCGTCCGTCTGTCTGTGTGGGCGGCAAGAAAGCACGGTAACTCTCGAACGGATCAACCGATTAGGGTCAAGATTTGGCTTTCGTAGTTTAAGTTCGAAGATGGGTTATATCGGTTCACACCTTCCGGTACGTCCCACACAAAAGTTCGAAAATGTTCGGAAAATTTGTGCGCACGATAACTGTTGACCGGAGTAACCGATTTGGTCCAGACTTAGATGAGCCTCCAATATGGACTCAATCGGTCCACTCCTTCGGGTACCTCCCATACAAATTAGGACATGCTGTCGAATCGCTTTGATTTTTGTTGTAACAACTTGTATCCACTCGCCCCATACGACGGTACAAGTTTCATCAGGGGCACGTCCATACTTCCTAAGAAACTAGCCTTAAAGCTGCAAAAACCCCTATGACAGCGTGTGTAGTAGTTGGAGCGCAAGACAATTTTCGAACGGATCTACCGATTCGCTCCAAAATTTGGCCTTCGTAATATTTTGTTTAAATTTAGTTTAAGTTCGCAGAAAAGCCATATCGGTCCACTACTTTCAGGTACCACCCCACAAAAGTTCAAAAATGTTCGGAAAAATTTTCCGCACGAAAACTCATGAAGGGAGTAACCGATTTGGTCCATACTTTGCACATTCTAATATGTCTACCAGATACAGATCAGGTTCGAATATAGACTATATTTGTCCACTCTTTTGGGTACCTCCCATACAAAATTTCGGTTAAATTCACTTTAAGACCTGCTCTCGAATCAATTTACTTTTTGGTGAAGCAACTTGCATTCGCTGCACAGAGGGTAAACATAGGCCTAAAGTTGCTCAAAACTCAAAATATGAAAATCGTTTTTTTATGAAAAAAATGTTGATAAACGGCAACCAGACTCTTTTCTACATTTGCTATAACCATCCTAAAATGACATTATTTCCGCGAATATTTATATTTTTCAAGATTTATTGTTTTTGTACAGTCTCAGAGCAAGTTTAGCATTTAATATTTTCAGATTTATTTTACATCTTTGCTCTTTAATAATGGTGATATATATCCTCTTTATAAAAATTTTTTATGATTATTTTTAAGATTACTACAATTTCAATAGTGAAAAAGTCTATTTCCCCGTCGTTTCCCGACCATCGTTTCTTCTAATGTTTTATGCGCTTGAGTCTCAAATATCAGATTCAATCATAAAAAATTGCGCATATTTGCGCCATTCCGAAAAAATCTAATTTTTCTCAACTAAAATATGAAATATTTTTATATGGAATTGCAAGATTTATTCACACAAAATTTTGTTCCGCCTTATAAGCGGGACTCTTATTTATCAGACTAAACCAACACCTATCAAATATGTCTGCATTATTCAGAAATATTCACGACTTTTCTCATGTGAATTGAGAAAAATTAAATTTAAGTAAGTTTCAAAAAATAAAATTTGGAATGAAATATATGTATGTATATATGTATATACTATAAATACATCTGTACCGATTTGTTTGAAAATTTGCTCAATGTTTTTTGTTGGCTAGTTCAGGTTGCATGTGTCAAATTTCAGTGATTTTGGTGCATTTTTATCTCATATCAGATGCGAATATATATGGAAGCTGCATACAAATCTGGACCGATTTTCATTATTTTCTATAGGATTAATCCTTGTACAGAAGATATGCTTTGTGCAAAATTTTATATCAATCCGACTATAAATGAGCTTTCTAGGGCTTTTGATCCAATTTTAACACAAATTTCCCCTCTGTGCGCTGCCTCAATTACGACAGTAAAAGTTTTTCAGGGGCAAGTCCATACTTCTTGAGAAAACAGCCCGAAAGTTGTAAAAAACTCATATGGCACCACATGTAGTTTCTGGAAAGCTCGAACCGAATACTGCGTTCGTCCACACTTTGGATATTGTAATATTTCTTTCGGTATCTTCCCAACAAAAGTTCGAAAATATTCGCTAAAATTGTACGCGCGATTTCTCATAGACGTAGCAACCGATTTGGTCCAAACATTGGATCTCTACGTATTGTCGAAATTTAGTTTATATTCAAATTTTGCCCTATCTCTCCAATACTTGTGGTAGCACCCACACAAATGTTCAACAGTTTTGTGTGGTTCGAGGATCCTTTGGACATTTTTATCTCAGGATTTCCTAGTGGCCCTGTTTACAGTGATATTATGTTTTTGGTTGGCTAGTGTGATAAAAAAGCCCTATCTATCGATATCCCCACAAATTTTTGAGCTTTAATCCTATCCATACCTTTGTCGGTTCATACGTAAAACCCCCTAAATACATAAGTTTTTTTTTTTTTTTTTGCAAAAAAAAGTATTTCAATCCAAACAGGCTGAGGGTATACATCTGTCGGCAAAGCCGACTGATACTTTTTTACTTGTTCGAATCATGTCTAATTTTTTAAAGATACACTACTTCTCCGAATCTATCAGTACTAAAACAAGGAGATAGTTTTTAATATACTTCGAAATAAACACAAAATATATACAAACAAGTAAGAAAGTATCAGTCAGCTGTGCTGACAAAGATATAACCCCAGCAATTGACAAAAAAAAACAAACACAATAATTATGCAGTATATAAAATATATTAAAGATAATTTGATTTTGTATCACGTGTTTGCTTTAAAATCTGTACGTACCATTATGTGGCGTGGAAGGTATAAAAACGCATTTAAAACAAGTAAGAAAAGTCTATAGTCGGACGGAGCCGACCATGTGATACCCTATACCACTATCCCTGGACAATCGCTCTCCATGGAACTTCTTTTCAATGATTGTGAAAATTTAATTATCAAATATCAGAGATGTAATGTATAATACTTATGACCAAAACCAAAAAGTTATCTAGCATGACAAAGACATTTTTGTAGTAGGAAAGGAAAATTTAGTTCACACAAACTAAAATGTAATGAAACCCACTTATGTAGTACTACTGCTTCCGTTGTTTAACCGCTAAGTTATTGGAATTTTTACCAATTTCACACAAAAGTTTCAGTCCATTTAACCCACTAAGTATTATCTGATCTTCACGTTGGTTTGTACGCTTCTTCTTCATCATAAACTCAAACTTTGTTTAAAATTTTGCGGGTTATTATTTTGACCTACAGAGCCGCTACAAAATTGGTTAAATTTTTTTTTTTTTGGTCCACTTCATCCCCTGAACATTTCACAATCATCACCAAAAACTAATCATTTCTATTCTGGCCCGAACCCAAGCTCCTTAAAAAATTCTTACAATCGGTCCATAATTGCGGCCTTAAGCTTGTTTACAATTTTTAATGGACGGACACATATCGCTAAATCGCTTTATCTCGTCGAGATATTAATTTTGGCATATCAAATAAGGGGTCTAGGACGAATATTTCGTGGTGTTACATAAACTTTTGGAGATACAATATGTAATACGGGATAAAGAACCCATTATATTTTAGGCAGTAGGCCCGTTATCTAGCAAACACTTTATTGCAATTTAGATCAGAGGAAAGGTCAGTAGTTTTTTTTCCATATGTAGGCTACTGCGAAATATATATGTCCTCAAGGAATTAAAATATCGACCAAAAATAAAATTTTTATATTTTTCATAAAAAAGTAATGGTCCATTTCACCCGCTAAAGAATATCATATCATCATTCAAAATTGTAGGCATCTTTTTCGACCTATACTCTTACCCGGTGCAAAATTTCGTGACTATTGATGTATAATTGCGACTTCTAGCGAGTTTATTATTACACTACAAGCAAATAATGGAATGTATTAGGCTGTAACTCTGTTATCTGATCATGCACACCAACATAATTGGCATCAATTGAAAGGTCAAGCGTTCCACTTTCAAGTATATCTCACTTGTCCGGAATGTCACTTCCAGGAATTAAGATATAAGCTGTATATTAAAAATTTTCACAATTTTCAGACAAAAGTTTTGGTCAATTTAACCCTCTAAATGTTATCCGATCGCCATCTCAAATTGCAAGCTTCTCCTTTGTGATATACTCTTACCTTATGTAAAATTACGCGTTGATCGGACTATTATTGAGACCAATCGAGCTGCTAGAAAATTGGATAAATATTATGTTTTTGGTCCATTTCACCCGCTAAATATTTCACGATCATCATCAATAAGAATAGGGATCTATTCTGATCTGAACCCGTCCTCCATATCGGTCCATAATTGCGGCCTGGAGCGTGTTTACAATTTATAATGGACAGACGGACGGACGGACGGACAGACACACATCTCAAAATCGCTTTATCTCGTCGAGATATGAAGATTGGTATACCACATTGGGGGTCTCCGACGAATATTTCGCGGTGTTACATGAATTTTTACCAAAACAAACTTATAATACCCTTTTCCACATTGTGGTATAGGGTATAAAAATTAATTTTAAACAATTATTTTTTAAATGAATTTTTGTTTTAAATTTTTTTATTTGTACTCCCTCTGCTTTTCGGCAAACGTGGATACACACATTTTCATACGACCAAAATGTGACGCATTGAAATAATAGTTTTAGACCCCAAGAATGTAAGGATGTAATTCATTTCAGACAATTTTGAGTCGATTTAGCCCTGTGCGACTGTCTGTCTGTCTCGAACAGCTCAAACGATTCGAACCAAATTTTGCACTTCGTAATAATATGCCCAAACTTAGTTTAAGTTTGAATATGGGCCATATAAGGCCGTATAAATCTGGCAAAGGCTGCTTTATAATCGACAAAAAGATGGGAAGTGTCGATCTGACTATCATGGGTATTTGCCAGGATTTGTCTCAAGGTAAATATCTGGTCAGGTCTAAAGCCGCACTGATATGCCAACATTATTTCATCGGCCATATGCTATAGTCGTTCACACAATATCCCACATACAATCTTGTTTGCAATAGGAAGCAGATTTATACTCCGGTAAATGAAGCATGCAGTCATATATTCTTTCTTGTGGGAGGTAGGCGAAGAAGTGGAAAAAATATAGTCTATATCCGAAACTGATCTATATCTGGTAGATTTATTAGGATGTGTAAAGTATGCACCAAATATTTCACTCCCATCAAGAGTTATCGAATCAAATTATTTTTTTTTTGCTAAATTTTTGAGCTTTTGTTCAATAACACTTAATTTCATCCAGTAATAGTCATTGTAACTGGTAAACTACAATAGTTCGCATATTATAATAATGGGGACCTAGGCTTCATGGAAATTAAATTTGTTTGTGCTTTACTCATATATGTACATGTCGTCTTTGTATGTCATAGCTATCTGTGACAACTGAAATGCAGCTTAGGTGTGATCCCGGCAGCACATTCGATGGAGAAAATTAGACCGTGTTGGTTCGACAATATACAGTGTTGGTCACAGAATTAGCACACCCCTTTGGGGCAAAATGATTTCAGTCAGCTAAGAGTTTTGATAGGACAAATTAAAATATTTTCGTAAACAAAATCCTTTTCTATAATGTATTTAACAGATTTAATGATATAAATGAATATTATTATCAGTGTTTTTTTTGAAAATAAAAGTTTTGTGAAGACGCCCAAATTATCAAGGGGACATATAATTAGCACACCCTAAGATTTTTTAATTTAATTCAATTAATATACAAAAATTAATTTATTTTGAGGTTAATTCATATTCAAAACGTATTGAACAAATCATTTTTTGAAAGAAAAAATTATTAATTACCCCGGAATCTCAAAATATATCCCAATAGTGGACAATATTTCGTAATGTACCCTTAAACTTCAGAAAGTGACTGAAACTTTAAAACTAAATGTACAATTGGATCTGAAATTATTGGAATGGTTAACCGATTACTGAAATTTAAATATAAAGTGCAAAAACTTGTCAAAAAGTTTTTAAGGTCGATAATTCATTCAAGAAAATTATCGATTTGGAAAGGGTTTATAGAAAGAGGATCAATAAATTGCACCCTTATGTGAAGAAGGACCAACTTATAACACCATTTGTGATTCAAAATTACACGTCTGAATAACACCAAGGACCTATCATTACAAAACTGCCAACTTAGCACTAGATAAACACGTAGCACATGGGTATGTTTAAAGGTATAACCCCTTTCTGACCATAAAGGATTTTGAGGTTTGCTGAAATTGGCTTAAATCCCAGAAAGTAGGCAAATACTATTCAAGATAAATGTTTTCTGGATTATTGATTTTAAATTTAATCGTTTTAAGCTCCGGGAAACTTATTATCTTGCTGTCTCACAAGACTATGTCCCATTTGCCTTATATTTAGATAAATTATTGAAATTTGCGTAGGTCCCATAGAGATGAACATAGGTTTATCGTGGCATACATCACGACATATCGGTAAAATTCAGTCCAGATGGATAAGTATTTATAAAATCAATAGCTCAAAGCATCATATTACAGTTTTTTAATGAAAATTTTTGTGTCAAACGGACATTACAGATGCACACTGCTGGTGGGTACATCCCACTATTCGCAAATTTACAAAGATGAACAAGAATATAATGTTTTATTTGATGTTTCTATGAACTACTTGCCTCAATGAATTTGGTTACATGCGAAAAAATCGATAAAAAACACTAAAAAAAAAGACATTTCCATCAGTACTTGGGACCCAAGGTGTACCCCATATAATTCCCTTCTGACACTAAAATTTCGGAGACTGGTGAAGAGTATAACTAGCAGACTGGAACTTATTCCCAAACGAAAGGGATTTAAAACTGAATATGGACGAAAATATTGAAACTATTCACAATATTAGTAATTCTTTTAAGGTGTGCTAAATACGTGTCCAGTGAATTTAGGACATTTTTACATTTTTGGAGGTTATTCAAATTGACAGTTATGTTTCAGTTTCTGTATGCGTTGTATTCTTTAAGCATACTACTGACAATATATTAGTACAAATACTTCATTAAATACAACTACTTTTGACGGTATTTTTAGGCAAAATAAATGTTGGTAGTGGGGTGTGCTAATTGTATGACCAACACTGTATACTTTCTGTGGTTTACGTTTTCCATATTATGGACCAGCAAGTGGAACAGTTTGTCAACAACTACAAACGCTTCTTTTTCCAATCACGGCAACTCAACTGCTTAAAAATGTTTACTTACTCATCGGTTAATCTTTTTCACTTGAACTACATTGACAAAAAAAAAAGAAGATGTAGTAGCTGATTATTTCTAAAATGGCTAAAGTCTTTTTACCTAATAAAACCATAACAAGGATGGCAATAACAAAAACAAACATAAAAACTGATTATGTTTTTTTTTTCTGAAAACAAATAAACAAAACAAGGCCACTAACAACAAATGACATTAAGAGCATGAACAGCAATACATCAAACAGTCTGTTAAACGAACCAATGAATCTTCTCAAAACCAAATAACCTTCATCCTCTGTAGGCAGGCACCCACCCACACCCACACCAACCGATAACACAGGCACACGCATCCACATCCATCCCCACAAAAAAGACCAGCGGCTGATGCAAACCAAGCAAATACAATTCCAATGAATGTCAATCCGATTTGGGATTCACAAATGTGAATCGTACTTCTACTAACTAGTAGTGGCTGGAGGAAAGACAGAAGAGAATAGAGCACTGACAGGAAATATTGAGAGGCACAGCATTTGGTTTCGGTTCAACTGAACATGATTTGTTGCGAACACAGGAAACAGTTCTAACAATGTTACACCACTCGAACATGGCCATACCAGAACACAATCATCAAATTCCTGTAAAAAACACAATTGGAATGGAAGACGGGTGGAAGAAACATTAAGAGGTAAGCTAGTTTAGGGAAGGGGGTGGCGAACAATACAAATGGAAACAACAGGATTAGGAATTTTTGTTGATACGAAATTTAATTGAGATGTTCGTAAATCGGGGAGAAGTTTAAATAAATAAAATTATGATTCGGGCCATAAATTTAATTTTAAATAAAACGAAGAGGAAGACAAACAAACTAATGACATTTGTACGATTCTATTGTCGTTGTTGGTATCAACTGAGTCAACCATTTATGTAGCATTTTTTGACCATCAAGAGGATGGATGGATGGGTAATAAACGGAAGTAGTATTTTTCAATAACAAATGGCATAACCGGAAACAAGGATGGTTTTCAAATTTCATTTGGTAACAAAGTAATGATACGGTTTGTTTTGATGACTTAAAATCATATTCGCAGATAGCAGAAAGGTTTCATAAACTATTGTTTTTAATCTCTATATAGAGTTAGTATTTTTTAAAGAAAAAATCCGAAAATTCTTCAAAATCGCTTACTTAGGTTAAGCGAGACAAAAGAAATGTTTATAGGACCAACATAGAATATAGAAGAGGGGGGTCTTTTGCACTAAACAGCGTTGTTATACTCTCCACCATAAGATCGAGAGGGTATAACTAACTTTGTCATTTCGTTTGTAACACATCGAAATATTTCTCGGAGTATAAATCATATATATGTTTGATCAGCATAAAATTCTACGTTGATATAACGATGGCCGCTGTTTCTTTCGTTCGTCTGTCTATTGAAATCAAGATGGTGCTCGAAATATTTTGATATAGCTTTATAATTTAGTACAGGAGGTTCTATTACTCCTAGGATGTTTGGTATTGCATATGGGCCGGCACAAGTTTCGATAGAACAGTATCTCCCGATTTTCGGTATTTCAAAGGTTTTCCCGCAAATTTTACCGAATCAATGGTACTCCCGATTTAGGGAATTTTTAAGGTTTTATTCACATTATCTGCCGACCAAGAAGCGGGCACACAAAATTGGCAAATTTTGACAGCATGTTAGTAAGGTTGTATGCACGCAAGCTGCAAAACAAAAACAAATCAAAACATTTGCTCTCTTTTGTGCGCTCATCCTTTGCGTTCCGTCGTGTGTGTGTGTGAATTTCCGAGAAACTTCGTAACCAGCGACAAATGGTTGTGACTAAGATTTATATAAAATATTCCAGCAAAGAATTATCAGTATAAGTCGACGTTTGGATGTATCATACAACTGTGCCGCCAAATTTTCAGTATTTTTTATGTTTTAGCCACATTATTCAACCGAAATGGCTAAAATCTGGTTTTAATATAATTTACGGTGGAGCTTTACACGGTTTTAATTATTTAATTTCACACACACGCTGTACATAAAAAATACATGGTGTTGTTGAGTATTTTCCCTTAATTGGTTAAGTGGAGAAAAAAGAAAAACAAAGTAATTTTTCTTTCTAACCAAAAAGGGGTTGCACAGAATTTATTTTATTTTCGAAGACATGTATTTATTTTTGTAAAGGTTACAATTACAAACAGCTTATTGCTTTATTGCAATTATGTATGTATATTCATTCGCTTTCATACTTCTTGATGACATTAACTATCTAAGCAAACATTACAACAGCATCCGGCAAAAAGGGGCACACGTGCACTTGATGAGAGTAACAACAAAACAACCACCATTTAGTCTTCACTCAGAAGTCAATGAAGAAGGTTGTGCCGTCGGTTTTTTTAGTGATTTTTAATTTTAGCAATGCATTAACCCATACAATGTTTGTGGAGAGAGCGAAATTTGCGCTCTCGATGTTGTAAGCGTGTGACCGCACATACTTCTTTTGTGTTGGTGCCGATACCTGCATTACAATATTCGTTTATTTTTCTTTATGCTAATATAGAAAGGGATAGGTATTTTCAATGCATCAACATGCGCATGTTTAGTTTACTGTGCACCAACTCATTTGCCTACCTGTTTTCTTCATTCCAATTTATTTTCAGCAATAGCGATGAGCATTGCTTACGAGTAGACAGCGGAATCCTATGCAAATGCATATATGGTTAGGATGTTCGTAGAGAAAATCTGATTAGACACAAACTAGTTTTATCACAAAACAAAGGGAAATGTTTGCATATTTTGCATATCGTGCATATTTTGAGATATTTTTACATATTTGCATAAAATGAGCATATGCAAAACCATATACAAAAATATCTACAAGGATTTGTGGTCTAAATATCCCACCGAAATAGCTGACATTTTGTATTAAGTCTTCGTTAGGGGTATGAAACTTTAAACCTGAAATTTGTCCGCATAGGTCCACGTCTTCATATAGCCCCCATAGAACGGTACCTCCCGATTTCCCATATTTTGAAGGTTGTAGCCTCAACATCACACTAAAATGGCTGACATTTTGTATTAAGTCTTCGTTGGGAGTATAAAACTTTAAACCTGAAATTTGTCAGTATATGTCCAAGTCTTAATATCGGTCCCATAGAACGGTAACTCCCGATTTTCCGTATTTTGAAAGTTGTAGCCTTAATATCCCACCGAAATAACTGAAAGTTGGTAATTAGTCTTCGTTTTGGGTAAACAACTTTTCAGCAGAAATTTGTCAGTATAGGTCCACGTCTTCATATAGCCCCCATAGAACGGTACCTCCGGATTTCTGGTATTTTGCAGATTGTGGCCTCAATATCCCTCAGAAATGGCTGAAATTTGGTATTAAGTCTTCCTTGGGGGTAAACAACTTTCCACCTTAAATTTGTTCGTTTAGGTTCAGGCCTTCATATAGCCCTCATAGAACGATACCTCCCGATTTTCGGTATTTTGAACGTTGAGGCTGTGGTTATACATTTCTCTATTTTATTGACTGGTCTGAAAAGAATTTTAAACAGAACAAGTGAGCCAAGGCTATAGTCGGGTCGGGGCCGACTATGTGATACCCTACACCACTACCCCTGTTCATAAGCTTTTGACTAATAAAATTCAAAATATTAAAATTGGGATAGCTTAGCGCCTTTGCTCTGAATGTCTTCATTAACACAGGTACATTTTTTTGAAACGCATTTAAGTGCATCGACAGTACAACCAAAAAAAAAAATGGAAAAGTGGGATGTATGCCAACCATCAATAGGCTTCTTTCTCTGTTAGACCCCCATCAACCCCTAAAATTTCGTGAGGATCCGATCAAAATTTCGTAGTGTGATTGCACAAAAATGGAAAAAAGGGATGCATTAACGACTATTGCGATATCTCTGTTGTTTGACCACCTATGACAACCTACTTCACATCGTTGTAAAGGTGATATTTTCTACTTTCCTTGCCAGGTTTTGCTTTCGATATACCTCCTACTTACTAACTTTGAAATAAAACGTTGGTCTTTTTTCCATTTTTTTTTTCACATTCCCACCCCTGAATAATATCCGACCATTATGATGGGATTTTTTACTTTCATTGTCAGACTTTGCTTTTGGAAGGTCCCGAACCAAAGCTGTGATATTTGTCATTATTATTAAAATCGCAAAAATGAAAAGTTGTGTTCTATTAGCGGCTTTTGCGATATCTTCGTTGTTTGACCACCTACGACAACCTACGTAACATCGTTGCAAAGGTGATATTTACTACTTTCATTAGCAGGTTTTGCTTTTGATATACCCCTTTCAGAAGCGGAGATATTCGCTTTGAAATAAAACGTTGACTTTTTCTCCAAATAAGTTTTTTGTCCATTCCGACCTGAATATTATCCGACCATCACCTGTTATTTTATTAAAGGTTTCACAACGAATGAAAATTTATTTTAATAATTTTCTGTATAACATGACAACTACAAAAACTATGTTAACTAGATATTTTTCAAATACAATAAGTACAGTGGTAGTATTAGGTAGTTCATTCTTCTTTTTCAACACCCCCACTAGATTGAACTCCTAATCCCATCAGTTCACAGCAATACTGGTGTTTCAATCTTGATAAAGGCTTCGTAAAAATATCGGCGATCATCTCGTTTGTGTTTAGATATTCAATACACAATTTCTTATCTTCAACCAATTCCCTAATGAAATGGTGTCTTATATCAATGTGTTTGGATCGTGTGTGGTATGTGCTATTATGGCTCAAACTTATTGCACTTTGATTGTCGCATTTGATACTGATGAAAGAAGAATTTCCAAGCTCTTTAAATAGCGATCCCAACCACAATGCTTCTTGCGCAGATGCAGCCATTGCCATGTATTCGGCTTCGGTAGTAGACAATGCCGTTGTTGATTGTTTCTTCGAGTTCCATGAAATGCAACCGTTTTGAAATTTGAAAATGTATCCAGAGGTAGATTTTCTATCATCAAGGTCACCTGCCCAGTCAGCATCGGAAAAACATTCTATAAATTTGGTGTCATCTTTCGAAAATTGAAGTTTATAATCCACTGTGCCCTTGAGGTATCTCATTACCCGTTTGACAGCTTCCCAGTGTGGTTTTCCATGATCATTGTTGTACCTTGACAGTACCCCCACTGCATATGATATATCGGGGCGACTGACCTGAGCGGCATAGGACAAACTTCCGACAGCTTCTTGATAAGGTACGTCATGGTCCATTTTCGAAGAGTTCATATCTTTCGTTAATTTTTGATTGACATCTAATGGTGTAGAAACAGAATTACAATTTTGCATATTAAATCTTTTCAATACACCTTTGATGTACAATTCTTGGTCCAACCACAATTTTCCATTTTCACGATCTCTTGTGATTCTCATGCCCAGAATGTAACTTGCCTCACCAATATCTTTCATTTTGAAATTTCTTGACAAGCAATTCTTAATATGTTGTTTTGATTCAGGATTATTCGTAAGGATCAAAATATCATCCACATATATTGCGACATATGTTATTTCCGTATCGTTCAATTTGAAATATACACAAGGTTCGGTTTTAGATTGTATTAGCCCAATTTTCTTTAATGTTCCATCTAATTTCTTATTCCAAACCCGGCTAGCTTGTTTAAGGCCATATAATGACTTCTTTAGTTTACAAACTTTTCCTTTGCTTTCCTCAAGACCTTCTGGAATTTTCATATATATTTCCTCTTCCAATTCACTCTGCAGGAAAGCTGTTACTACATCCATTTGATCTATGTCAAGATTATGCTGAACTGCCAAGCTTAAAAGTAGACGTATTGAGGAATACCTCACCACCGGAGTGAAAGTTTCTTCGTAGTCTATCCCATATTTTTGAGAGTATCCCTTTACAACAAGTCTAGCTTTGTATCTCTCAATCTCTCCTTTCGAGTTGCGTTTTACCTTAAAGCACCATTTACTATCTATTGGTGTTTTCCCTTTTGGCAATTCAGTAATTTTCCAAGTTTTATTTTGTGATAAGGCTGCTAGTTCGTCATCCATTGCCTTTTTCCACTCTTGCTTTTTGTTTCCTCCCAATGCTTGTTGTACTGTCTTTGGTTCTTCATCTTCACTTGATGCATGACACACATATCCATATCTTGTTGTTGGTCTTGAAATTCTTGTTGATCTCCTTATATTATTCGTCGGTGCGATTCCCGTATCTGATAATCTTGGATCCATGTTTTCGATACATTGTCAAAACCAAGAAAAGAGGAACAATCCGTTTCGTCTGAATAATATTCCGATTCTGAATTTTCTTGATCACGTTGTCTCTCTTCTATTGCTTGATCATTTGTACCTTGCAATGTATCATCATTTACATCATCATCATTAGAGGCATTAGAAACATTATCATCATTAGGGACATTAGACGCTATTTCCCCCACTGAATCGCATCGGCGGAAATAATAGAATTTTGCATCATCTTTTGGCATATCTTCACAAAATGTATTTTCCAAAAACTTAGCATCTCTACTTAATTCAACGCTGTTTCTACCGGGATCAAAGAAACGATATATCTTTTTGGAATTGCTGTAACCAACAAATATAACTTCTTTTCCCTTTGCATCCAATTTCTTACGCTTTGGCTTAGGGATGTGAATTACAGCTCTACATCCAAACACTCTGAGATACGTTAAACAGGGCTTCTTACCTGACCATGCTTCTTTCGGAGAAATTTCATTTAACATTTTCGTCGGTGTTAAGTTAATTAAATGAACTGCAGTGTTTGCTGCTTCAGCCCAAAACTTTTTGGGCAAGCACGACTGAATCAAAAGACACCTAGTTTTTTCTATAATGGTCCTGTTCATTCTTTCAGATACGCCATTTTGCTGAGGCGAATATGGTACTGTAGTTTGGTGATATATACCGTTTTCAACAAAAATGCGTCTCATTCTTTCATTACAGTATTCGGTTCCGTTGTCGCTCCTCAAAGCTTTAATCTTTCGTCCTGTTTGATTTTCGACAAATTTTTTGAATTCGACGAATTTTTCAGCAACTTCAGACTTCCGTTTCAGAAAATATATAAAAACTTTTCTCGAGTAATCATCTATAAAAGTTAATATATATCGAGAACCACTTATGGAATCTGTATCCATTGGGCCACAGAGATCAGTATAAATTAAATCCAATATACCGTTGACTATAGTTCCTGCATCCTTAAATGGGGTTCTTGATATTTTCCCTTTCAAGCAAGGAATACAATTTTCTTTACTTATCTCACAATTTATTCCAATGACAGCTCCTGATGCCATTTTCTTCAGTGTTTCATTGTTTACATGACCGATTCGCTTGTGCCACAAATTGCCTTCTTCAATCTTACCTTGAGAAACCATAGCTTTGTTACTTGAACAATTTATACGAAACATTCCTTCAACCAAATCTCCTGTAACAATAACATCGCCACAATTGTTGATAACTCTGCAGCCTCTTGCATCAAATACAACTTTGAATCCGTTTTCAACAATTTTTGAGACAGACAGTAGATTGATATACAAATCCGGAATATGAAGAACATCTTTAAAAGTAACGTTTTCTTCTTTGGAGTTTCCCACCAATGAAACCATGTTGACATTTCCAATTCCATCGACGCGCATTGTAGAATTATTTGCTATGATTACCTCAGAATTTTTTTCTTCATATCGATCACTGAAAAATTCCTTACTTGAACACATATGGGCTGTGGCGCCGGAATCGAAGTACCAATCATTGTTATTCAGTTTACGTACCGTAAACGCTCCCATCGCAGAATTCCCACCATCTTTCTTTGAGAATAATTTCTTGGATGATTTGTTCGGGCATTTGGCGGCTATATGACCATATTGATTGCAATTATAACACTTTGGTCCTTTAACATATTTGCCAATTCTCTTTTTGTTGCCAGCTAGAGCCATTTCAGTTGCTTCATTCTTCACATCTTGCAATATTTTCAACTTTATAGCGTCACCTGTTATTTTTATACCCGAGCTTTGAATCCCCATAATCATAGGTTTATACTCATCCGGTAATCCAGCTAACAACATTGATCCGATCCACTCTTCATGTACGTTAAGTCCAACAGCCCTTAGTTTGTGCGCCGAGTTGATTATCTCATTGACATACTCTTCAACATTTGAACAATCTTTCAATTTTGTTGAGCAGAATTTTTGAATTAATCCAACTCTCCTGACAAGGCCATTGTCCTCATAAATTTTTACTAATGCAGTCCATATATCTTTTGCACTTGCACATTCTCGTATATGAGGATAAACAGACTTGTCCACCAATAAGACTAATTCTGCCTTGGCTTGAATTTTCTTGTCTTCTTTATCTTCTGTCCCTTCAATGGATTTCCACAGACCTTTCATTTGGAAATATGCTTCCACTGCAAACTTCCAGTCTTCGAAGTTTTCGCTTCCGCGAAGTTTCTCCAATTGCATATTCGTTGCCATATTCCTTTCTCGCTATTCTTTTCGTATGATCACAAATTATCTTAATTTTCGAGTTTAAAAAGCGGGAGGGCCCATAACCTGTTATTTTATTAAAGGTTTCACAACGAATGAAAATTTATTTTAATAATTTTCTGTATAACATGACAACTACAAAAACTATGTTAACTAGATATTTTTCAAATACAATAAGTACAGTGGTAGTATTAGGTAGTTCATTCTTCTTTTTCAACATCACCAAAATCAATAGGATCCCCATTAGCCCCCAAAATTTGGTGACGATCCGATCAAAATTGCGACCTGTAGTGTGATTACAAAAAAATGAAAAAATGGGATGTATTACCAACTATTGTGATATCTCCGTTATGTGGCCACCTACGCCAACCTACTTTGCATCACTGTAAAGATGGGATTTTCTACTTTCATAGTCAGACTTTGTTTTTGGAAGATCCCCAACCGAAGCTGTGATATTCGTCATTATTATTAAAATCGCAAAAATAAAAGGTTGGGTTCTATTACCGGCTATTGCGATATATTCGTTGTTTGATCACCTACGAGAACCTACTTTACTACATTAGAAAGGCGATATTTTCTACTTTCATGGCCAGGTTCTGCTTTTAGTATACCCCATATTGAAGCTGAGATATTCGCTTAGGAAAAAAACGTTGTCTTTTTCTCCAAATAAGATTTTTGCCCATTACGACCCCTAGATATTACCCGACCATCACCAAAATCAATAGGCTTCTTCACCTGTGTGACTCCCATTAACCATCAAAATTTCGTGACGAACCGATCAAAATCGGGTGCCACCGTGGTGCAATGGCATGCACGCCCGCCTTGCACACAGAAGGTCGGTGGTTCGATTCCCCGGCCAGGCAACATCAAACATTTTTCAACGGTGGCAAAATACCCCTCAGTAATGGTGGCGACATTTCCTGAGTATTTCAGCCTTGTAAAACTTCTCTACAAGTGGTGTCTTTAGACACGCCGCTCGGACTCGGCGATAAACAGTAGGTCCCATATCATTGAGCTAATATGAATCGGGGTGCACTCATTGATATGAGAGAAGTCTCCCTTGTCCCGTATGGGATGTTGTGGAACAATGTTTTTTTTTTTTTTTTTTTTTTTTTCACCGATCAAAATTGCGACCTGTAGCGTGATTTCCAAAAAAGTGGAAAAATGGGATGTATTACCGTCTACTGCGATATCTCCGTTATTTGGTCACCTGCGCCGACCTAGTTTACATCATTGTAAAGATGGGATCTTCTACTTTCATAGCCAGGCTTTGCTTTTGGAAAGTCCCCAACCAAAGCTGTGATAATCGTCATTATAATTAAAATCGCAAAAATGAAAATTTGGGTTTTATTTGCGACTATTGTGATATCTTCGTTGTTTGATCACCTACGAGAACCTACTTTACATCATTAGAAAGGTGATATTTTCTACTTTTATTGTCAGGTTTTGCTTTTGGTATACCCCGTACAGAAGCTGAGATATTCGCTTTGGAAAAAACGTTGTCTTTTTATCCACATAAGTTTTTTGCCCATTCCGACCCCTAAATATTATCCGACCATCACCAAAATCAATAGGCTTCTTCCCCTCCGGGACCCCCATCAACATCCAAAATTTCGTGACGATCCGATCAAAATTGCGACCTGTAGCGTGATTACAAGGTTTAGATGGACAGACGGACAGACGGACGGACGGACTGACGGACGGACACACATAGCCAGATCGACTCAGCTCGTCGAGACAATCATTTTGGTATATATAAGTATGGGTCTACGACCATTATTTCGATGCGTTACAAACTTTTTGGCCAAAACCAACTTATAATACCCTCCCCACATAGTGGTGTAGGGTATAAAAACTTTACATACAAACATTTTTGTACCTACCCAGCAAAATTTGAATGAAGGGGTTCCATGCGATGACGTGTTTTCATGACATCTTCTGTATTGTTAAAACGAAGTCGTGAAAGATCCGATCTTTTCATCAGCATTTGAACCCATTCCATCGATCCAATAGAGATGAATTTTGTGTTTTTATTTATACAAATTTTTATACCCTATACCACAATGTGGAAAGGGGTATTATAAGTTTGTTTTGGTAAAAATTCATGTAACACCGCGAAATATTCGTCGGAGACCCCCAATGTGGTATACCAATCTTCATATCTCCACGAGATAAAGCGATTTTGAGATGTGTGTCTGTCCGTCCGTCCGTCCGTCCGTCTGTCCATTATAAATTGTAAACACGCTCCAGGCCGCAATTATGTACCGATCTTCACGAAATTTGGTATGGAGGTCGGGTTCAGATCAGAATAGATCCCTATTCTTATTGGTGATGATCGTGAAATATTTAGCGGGTGAAATGGACCAAAAACATAATATTTATCCAATTTTCTAGCGGCTCTGTAGGTCTCAATAATAGTCCGATCAACGCGTAATTTTAAATAAGGTAAGAGTATATCACAAAGGAGAAGGTTGCAATTTGAGATGGCGATCGGATAACATTTAGAGGGTTAAATGGACCAAAACTTTTGTGTGAAAATTGTGAAAATTTTTAATATACAGCTTTTATCTTAATTCCTGGAAGTGACATTCCGGACAAGTGAGATATACTTGAAAGTGGAACGGTTGACCTTTCAATTGATGCCAATTATGTTGGTGTGCATGATTAGATAACAGAGTTACAGCCTAATATATTCCGTTATTTGTTTGTAGTGTAATATAAAACTCGCTAGAAATCGCAATTATACATCAATAGTCACGAAATTTTGCACCAGGTAAGAGTATAGGTCGAAAAAGGTGCCTACAATTTTGTATGATGATCTGATATTCTTTAGCGGGTGAAATGGACCATTACTTTTGTATGCAAAATATAAAAATTTTATTTTTGGTCGATATTTTAATTCCTTGAGGACATATATATTTCGCAAAGTATCCTACATATGGAAAAAACTACTGACCTTTCCTCTGATGTAAATTGCAATAAAGGGTTTGCTAGATAACGGGCCTACTGCTTAGGTTCTGTGTAGAGAACCACATTTTTATCCCATGCTACATATTGTCTCTCCAAAAGTTTATGTAACACCACGAAATATTCGTCATAGACCCCTTATTAGATACAGCGATTTAGCGATGTGTGTCCGTCCATTAAAAATTGTAAACAAGCTTAAGGCCGCAATTATGGGCCGATTGTAATGAATTTTTTAAGGACGTTGGGTTCGGGCTAAAATAGAAATGATTAGTTTTTGGTGATGATCGTGAAATGTTCAGGGGATGAAATGGACCAAAAACAAAATTTTAACCAATTTTGTACCGGCTCTGTAGGTCAAAATAATAACCCGCAAAATTTTAAACAATGTTTGAGTTTATGATGAAGAAGAAGCGTACAAACCAACGTGAAATTGGTAAAAATTTCAATAACGTAGCGGTTAAATAACGAAAGTAGTAGTACTACATAAGAGTGTTTCATTACATTTTAGTTTGTGTGAACTAAATTTTCCACTCCTGCTGCAAAAATTTCTTTGTCATGCTAAATAACTTTTTGGTTTTGGTCATAAGTATTATACATTACATCTCGGATATTTGATAATTAAATTTTCACAATCATTAAAAAGAAGTTCCGTGGAGAGCGATTGTCCAGGGATAGTGGTATAGGGTATCCCATGGTCGGCTCCGTCCGACTATAGACTTTTCTTACTTGTTTCTAGATATATACGATTAATTATTTAAAATACGCTTGATGTTGTCGGAGACTCCAAATCACAACCAACGTTGTTAAAACTCTCGTCGTAATGATAACGTCATTGCAAAGATTTGGTGAAAATTACAAAGCATTGGTGGAAATGACATGCCAAAGCATTGGTGAAAATGACATGTCAAAGCACGCTTTGGATCCAAAAATGAATAGCATCTTTTGGGGTCCACGCTCATATAAAATTCATCGATGAAGATGCTAAAAAGATCACATGCCAGATCACTTGCACCCATGATTGAATGGCATCTTTGGCATCGAACATTTTGCTGGGTATTATTGAAATATTTGTTGCATAAGAAAATGTGTAAAATGCATAAATTTTGCATATGCAAAAATTAATGCATTTTGCATATGTCACATCTTTCGATTGCAATTTAATCAGAAGCCAAAAATACGCCCAGTCCCAAAATTTGACATGAATCGGACCGAAATAGGGGTTGCATAAAATTCCGCTCTCTAATGATAAACTATTTTTCTTGTAGAAGTTCTAACAAAATACTTCAGGTTTTGTATGGAAATTTAGCGAAATAGTGTAATATGGAAGTTAAAAACCCTGTCTTCATAATTTTAGTCTCACATTTTTCTACGCGTTATCTAGATTCTGTACGTATTTTTAATTTATTTTTTTTAGAGATTTTTTTAGACTAAATAAAATGTACTCCATGATTTCTTCATTATTTTTTTATTTCCCGCGATATCAAATGCTGTTAACGATTTATATATACAGTTTCATATTACAACACAAAGGAAAGGACATTTTTATATATTTTTTCTTTATAAGATAATAAAACCCGCCATAACTTTTGAGAGCAGCATCCAGTTTTGAGAACACTCAATGAAATTGTAAAGGAAATTTAAAATTTACCATATACCCTTGTTAACCGAAAGGCTGAGGGTATAAAAACTTGAAATTGTGGTACCGTTGTATGGGGACATACCAAAATGTAGACCTATTTCCGCATTGTTTTGTGGAGAAGTCTTTTTTAATCACTTTGAACCCTAAATTCCAAATGACACCCAATTACCTTAAATCAGGCGGTACCGGTTTATGGGGGCTATACCAAAACGTGGACCCACGTAACACACTCGTAATATACCCTCCATACTATAGTGGAGGGTATAAACATTTTATTGTTTCCGTGTATTTTATTGTTTCCATGAATTCTTAACGGTTTAGCATCTATGAACCAGAAACAGAGATGAATGATACAACATTGTATTTTTTAAGTTGTTATCTTCGCTTTCTAAATCCGTTTCTACAGAGTCCGTATTTTCTAGAAATTTCTTTACAGGTCTGTGGTACTTTTTTGGTTTGCTCGAACTTTTAACGGTTTGATATTCTTTATGACAAGAGCTACAGCTCTACGTCCGAGAGTAAATCAAAATTCTTTACGGTTTGGAATATATGAGTCTGACAAAATTTTACGGTTTGGAATATATGAGTCTGACAAAATAATACCTTTGACACCCAGGCCTTAATTCTTCTATTTTGGTCTATTTTTAAAAACCTCCTCTACCTCCTCTATATATATATATATATTGCCACCGTTGAAAAGTGTTTTGATGTTGCCTGGCCGGGGAATCGAACCCACGACCTTATGTGTGCAAGGCGGGTGTGCATACAATTGCACCACGGTGGCACCCTACCTCCTCTATGTCCTATTGTTTAAGAAGGCTATTTTAGCAAAACTGACGTACGTATCGGTGAGAAAATTAATTTGCGAGACAATTGTGGTTGTATCTCCGACCCACTTATTTCAATATGCTATATATCCAAAACTACTTAACCGGTTTTAGAGAATGTACACCCTGGTGAAAAGAGGCAATTTATTTTTTTTAATTTCGGATGGGTACCTCCCCCAAGGCCCTATTTTTTTTAAACGCTATTTTTGTAAACTTTGCGAACGTATCGGTTTGAAAATGAATTTGCAGTAGTAGTTCTGTCTCCCACCAAAGGTCCTTATTTGGGACCTAAAGGCTCGATCATGTCTTTTGTGGTTGTGTTTCCGACCCGAGGCACTTATTTGTGGCCTTAGGACCCGACCACACTCACTTTTTAAAATATGATATATATCCAAAACTTCCAAATCGATTTCCATGTCATTTTCAGATGATGTACAGGGATGACCCTTGGTGGAAAAAGGCTATATATTTTGTTGAATTTCGGAGGAGCGGGGTTTTCCCTGCCCTACTTTGCAAATGCGCTATATATGTAAAATATACTAACGTATCCGTTTCCCCGACGCTGGGTACATATTTTAGCCATAACACCCGACCACTCCCACTTTCTTAAATATGTTACAAATCAATGGAAATACCAGATGTTATGCCTAACGAAGATTTGGTCTTATTGGAAAGCAAGGGTTTAGATTAGAACGCAACATATCGATAGCTATAGCTTCATCAGGACGACACGGTCGGCCCTTAAGTTGCCACTGGACATTCATTTGAATGAAGGGCACACATACAATATTAAATAGAAGTTATCATCTGGAACGAATGTACGATGGCACATAAAAAATCCCTAGAAGCTTTAGATCTATTCTTGAAGAATTTAAGAAGCAATTCACCTTTAGATTTCAGATAAACACTTCCAGTTGTACTATTCTAGCAGATGAAATAAATGCATGCCTCATATATTATCAGTTCTTTGGCGATATGTTAAAATTGCATGTCGACACCAACATTTCTGTAAATTTTTTATTTATAGTCACCTGCAGATCCCGACTAATAAGCGATGAAAGAAAAATATAATTGACCTAAAAAAAGGTAACAAAAAACTGTTTCTATGGCCAGCAACGCGGACCGGGTCGGCTAGTAACATACATATATAATCGGACTGTATTTATTGATATGAGAGACGTTGCTTTTTGATCCCTTCAGTTTAAGAACACTACTCTTCACTATGTTAGCGCCACATCTACTACACTTATTTCATGAGGGAAAAGTTGTATCTCATCGCAACAATCCACATGTGTACAAACACAAACCACTCAATGCGAATGATCAGAATCAAAAAAGTTAGTGTTTCTGACAACTTAAATAAAAAGCAAAAAAAAAACATTTCACATTCACACACTTAAGTTTGTTTATTATGTCATTTTATGACAGCTGTTTTGAATTTTATTTGTAATTCATTTTATTTTTTATTCTTTTTGAACACGAAACCCATATAAAAATGAAAGTTTTTCTTTCTTTTCTGTCAGTTAGAAATCCTTGAAACGATAAATTTGCCGTAAATTTGTATGAGAAGAAGAAAGTACCACTGACGAGAGTACTTCTTGAGAAAATTAACAAAATAGCATTTTCACTTCATTAGTTTGCAATTTGCATAGAGATGATAGAAATGCATTCAGGAATAAATTGTGGATTGTGGCAGCATCAGCAACATCGACATAATAATCTACAGCATCGTCGTCCTTATCATCGTTGGTAGCATCATCAACATGGTTGGTGTGTGGTTGGTAGTTGGGGTGTGACATAAAGGCACACAAATCCAATCACACACTGTACTTGAAAATATATATTTTGAATAGACGATTGTGTGCATGCAATAAATACATACATACATACATTTTGTAGTGGGACTTCATTTATTTTAACAAACTTAAGAAAACTTTGCGGTATTTTAATTAGGAAATTGTCTGTGTAGATTAATTTTGTAGCTGATATTAGGATGTAACATGCAAATGTGAAAAGTTCTTTGGGCCGGTGGCGGCGGGGGAATTGAACAGTATACAGAGTTGATATGTTCATGAAGGTGGATGAGCAATGCAAGTTTCAATTGCGCGACAATTTTTGAATGTAGGGCTGGTGTCAAAAGGAGGTGACTGGTCCTAATTCAAATTATATTTAAGTTTGGAAGAAATATGACCTTAACGTGGGCTGAGGGTTGGGTTAATGTTTCTACTGAGCAAAAACAAAGAAGAGGAACTCCAAACCCCCCCGCAAAACGTTTTAAGGTCGATGTTCTGCGAATCTGCACCTAGAATGCTCGGATTCGTTTTAGACAAGTTGGATTTTACTCACTAGTGGATGTACTTGCCAACTAGAAAGCTAATATTACGATGTAATTTACCTGTCTTGAGTTTTTCTGTGCACTTGTAGCTACAAGTCGAATAAAAGCTAAATTTTCGACATTAGTTGGACGCAGGCTAATGTCCAAATCGATAAATAGTCGAGCAGGCCAAAATTATATTTTACGAGCGCACGGTGGTCGAAAACGCTGATCTAGCGGCGTAAAATTAATAACTTGCAAACGAATTGAGATACGTCACTGAAATTTTGCACAAACTCAGCTTGTACCTGTAGGTAATAACGGGCCAAATATGAACAATATCGGCTAATGTTTCGGTATAGCCCCCATATAACGGTACCTTCCGATTTTCGGTATTTTGAGGATTTAAGCCACAATTTCATAGCAAATTAGCTGTAATTTGGTACTTAGGGTTCCTAGTGGTCACAAAATATTTCCACCAAAAATTAAAGACATAGGTGCACGTTTTGATATAGCCCCCATGTAACCGTACCTCCCAATTTAGGGGTATTTTGAATATCATGACCACATTTTTAAACCAGCTTGGCTGTAATTTTGCATTCCGTTTTCTCACTGCGTATAAAATCTTCTTTCAAAACATTTTCAACCCAGATTTATGTTTCGATGTAGCCCCTTTTATGGTACCCCGATTCGTTGAATCTTTACGTGTTATCCCAAATTTAATAAAATATTTAGCTATAATATAGTATTATAGTGTATCCGGGGGTAGAAATCCTCCTTGCAAACATTTCTCAAGATTGGTCCATATTTTGATTTAGCTCCCATAAAAATGCACAGCTAAATTTGTATGAATTTCATGCAAAATCCCTTTTTTTTAAAGTGCAGTCATCAAAAGATTTGCAAATATTTGCAGCCCAAATGTGGTTATTCCGTATCCAGAGAGTCCATTTTCTTTCCCCAAAAAATAATCGAACCTAAGTTCGGCTAAGTTTACAAGATGCACTCTATGGAACAAGCACGTACAACCCATAAAAACACAAAAAAATTGAATTTTTTGAAAATTTATTGCTATATAACTAAGTACCTCCAGACCCCAAACTAATTTTTATAATTTAAATCACACCCTCTGCTATTAATTAAAAATAAATCTTGTCCAGTTTCATTACGAATTTATTTAACATTTAAACAAATATGAATCTAATTTTTTGCGACAATTTTTAAAATCTGATGCAACAAAAACTCTTGTATTTGATAGTGAATAACTGAGTGAATATTTACAACAACAAAAATTAAAAAACAAAAACTTTGTCTGCAAAGTGTCTGTAATCGGTACAACGGATAATATTTCGCAATTTTACAGTTCGATTTTTTGACTTTTGCGCCGCTAGATTAGTGGTTTCGACCAGTGTGGAGCGCTTGGAATAAACTAGTGGAGGCTAAAACAGCTAGTCTCTAGATTCATCCCAGCGCACTATAGGTAATGTGGCCTGTTTTTCAGGCAAAAATTAATAGCGGGGGACTTATGGGCTTTTTATACATTTTTAATGCTTTATATGCAAAAGTAAGAAAAAACAAAGTATTACTCAGTAAAATTCGGTTATAGCGAACATCGGTTATAAGAAATTACGTATATAGCGAACAAAGTTTTGTGTTTCCAAAGAAATTTTCTTAATATTTTTACGCACATTCAACTTATTAAAACGACCACGATTATAACGAACAAAAATTGTTACCCCGCGAGTAGATTTTTTTACAATTTGTTAGAATTTACAGGCCCGCTTTTAAGCACAGGCGGATAACGTCGAATTCAAGCACTGTTTCAAATATTTTAAAATTTTCAAATATTCTAACAATTTTTAAAAGTAAGCTTTAACAAGAATTTTGCAGATAAACACGTTTATAACGAACGCCGGATATAACGAACAACTATTATTTTTCCTACCCCCGATTCTCATTTTACTTATTTTATTCGTTCCAATCCACAGTGGTGGCACTTACATGGGAAGGTGTGACAAAAATACTTCTAGATGATATATCGAAATGAAATTTTTATCAATTGGTCCTCGGGGGCTAAAAACACTCTAACAAAAATATTGGAGTCCTAGGTGCAAAATTTTGCGTGGTTCCCATGTAACGAATCATTCTGAATAGAAATATTTTACTGTTGCCAACATATTGTTTAACCGAATTAGCTGTAATCCGATAATGGGAGTTGTTATTGCATCGTAAACCTTCCCGCGAGAAACTGTCAATATTGGTCCATGATTTGCTATACCCCCATATATGATTTCTATTTCGATTTAATGTATTTTACAGATATTTAACAAATTCTAAACGGAGTAGGCTTTAATAGTGAACTCAGAGTTTAGAATAGGATTTTATAAATAAATGTGACATTGGTCCACTTTTGGCCACAGGCTCCATAGGGCTACCAAATATTTTTCTGTACTTCATACGATTTTTTCCTGCAGAATTACCTGTAATAACGTATTTTTGGTTCTCAGCCCGAGGAAAATTTCCCAAACAAGAAAAAAAATTATTAATATATACAATACCCCCAAAACCTTTTATTTTTCAAACGCGAGTTACCATGATAAAAAAAATCACTAATAGCACAAAAACATTATATTGAACATATGTAAATGTAAGAAAGGATAATAAAAATAATTTTAAAAATTCAAAAAATATGAATTCAGCAACTAAAAGAGGGAGTTAAACCTTTGGGCATAACTGGCAAAACCGCAAATTTCCGCAAAAAGTCTATTCAGATTTGAAATCTACAGGCGCTGGGCTTTAATTTGGTGCTAGTGGCCAATTTTGCGTATTTTTGGATAGTGACTAAAACTTTATATATATATTAAATAATTTCATTTTTACCAATATTATAACCAATTGCAACCCTTGCAATTTAGAGGAATTTTTCTAAGTAAAAAAATGAAGCTTAGGCAATTTACTAAATGATTCAACTTAAGTTAAGGCATTAAAAATAGTCCTTTGTTTCATAAATTCGTTAGAATATAACTATTTTTTCTCATTTTTAAATACATTTTTTTCTTCAAAATTAGTCATGTTTGTGGGGCTTTTTCTCCTCAAGAACAGCGAAAAATTGAAAAATAAGTTAGTTTTGAAAAAGTTGGAATGTTTTGAAGCGATTTGCATCTTTAAATTTTTAAAATGACGACATGAGTTTGTTGACTTTTGTCGTTGGGCGCATCCACTGTGCAATCCAATGAATGCGGTTAAAACAAAAGAAAAACGGTTATAATGAACTAAAATACTGATCCGCCAAAAGATTTTTATAAACATTGATATGTTTAAAATATTGATTCGCGAAGATATCTTTATAAATATTATTTTTTAAAAGGACCAAATAAATCATGCAATCATGATCCCTAGTTAGAACGTATTACGGCTATAATTACAAAAATGTTGACCACAACACATCTGTACATGATTAGAACACATGGTGAATATTTCTTTAAAGAAAACGTTTTTAAGTCCAAATAGGATGCTTTTTTGTTTTTAATAATTCCTTCACCAAACAAAAAATTAAAAAAAAATATTTTTTCTTCAAGGAGGGCACCTTCAAAAAAGTTATATAACTCAAAAAAGAACCCTTTGCCGAAGACATTCCGGTCGGCAGAATTTCGGACAAAGTTGGACAATTTTGTAAAAGTCTACAATATAAAACTATAATTTCGTAAAAAAAAATAATTCTTAATTTGTATCATATATGACGATTTTTTCTGCGGTAACAAGCATTTTGAAGAAAAGAATTTCCTAAAACATAAAGTACACACCGCCACCATTCCACTGAATATCATATCTATGTATTTGATTATTACCAAACTCTTACAAATTGCGTTAAATACTGCTCTGAGTTTTAAAATGTTTTATTTTGTCTTCGAAATTTTGAATTTAAATTCGAATTATACCTCGAGTTTTGAATATTTTTGAAAACAAATTGCACATCCGTAGAATTTGATATGTTCTTTTTTTCGAATCAATTAAGAAAACTCGCGTTATTAAAAGTGCAAGAATCGACTTTTGCCTAAAAACCTGTCCAAATTACCTATAGTGCAGCGTTTTGACGTCGCGGCGCGAAGAAAAATGGTAATTAGCAGCACCATATTTTCACATCCCGACAGACTTCCTCCACTCATCTAACGAATTTGATACATGCCCAACACCGTTCGAAAACATGACAACGGAAATTTACAATATCAGCAGACAGTCACAGCTTCCTCCACTTATCTAACGAAATTGATACATGTTGGCACTCCTAGTCCCGATAACATACTAGCACAGTGGCAAAAGATTGTCCATTCCACGCAAACAGCTCTTGTGTACGAAATACCTCCACCAAAGAACACATGATACGATGGGGAGTGTCGTGTTGCTACCAGAGAGAAAAAAGCCGCACACAGAGCTGGGGCAAGCAACATTGATGATAGCGATGATGTACCAGTTCTAATCGCAGATGATGGAATCGAATGCATATGGTCCAGCCAGCAGCAATAAGTCGGCTAAAAAGTAATAAGATAGCAGAAGCTGATGAGCTGCCAACCGAGCTGTTAAAACCGGAAGCGACAAGCTGATAAGGTGTATGCATTAGGGTTATGACTTCAGTAATAATGAATGAACTTTTGCCTATTAATGCCTAAAATAACATCCATTCCACTTTACTATAAAAAAGTTTCCGCACAAACCACTTTGGTTTTTTTTTTTTGAAAATATTCTATAAAATTAAAAGTCAATCAATGACTAAAATAACTTTTATTCCACTTAAATTTTAAAAAGGTCCCGCAAAAACCACTTTTAATTTTAATGATATGTGAAATAAAGTTTTATAATATAAAATGATATATAATAATACGATAATAAAATTAGTAAGAAACAAACGGTTATGTCATTTTAGTTATGTCGTGTGCCCTATACCTTGTTTTCAGTTAAATATCTGCTTACAGTGACTTTAAAGAATTTTCAAAAGTTTGGAAATATTAAAACTTTAAAAGTTTTTTGTGCGGAAGCTTTTTTATCGAATCACTTTACAATTAAGATTTTATGTAATCTTAGGTAAAAACTCATCAAAATATCATTCAGGGATATGAGGTTGTAAAAAAGTCATAACCCTAGTATGTATCTGCTTGTTAGCACTATGTGGAAGGAAGAAAGCATGCCCGACGATATGAACTTGAGCATTCTATGCCTTGTACATAAGTCGGGGAGCAGATAAAATTGTATCCAGAGTAAGATACGAACCACGAATTTTTAAGATCAATGAGAACCATATCAATGTGCCTTTAGACCAAGCAAATCCACCATTGACCCAATCTTCACCTTACGGCGGACTTTGCCAGATGACATTAACTTATACGCAATCGTCAGTTAAATTAGTAAGGAACCTCTCCGAGCAGATATGAATATTTTCAATATCCTGCCGGAGAAGACCATACGAGACGCGAAAACAAACAGAAATAGCATAATATTCAACAAAAACAAGTAAGAAAGTATCAGTCAGCTGAGCCGACAGAGATATAACCTCAGCCACGTACCCGAAGAAAAAAAGTTAACACAATACTTCTGTAGGTTTTTTAGCTGTTGGGAAAATTTTCCAGGATGAAAAGGGCCGCAAAAAACTATATGTTGCAACAAAATTCAGAATGATCCAAGACGAGTGCATTTTTTCCAAACTTTGGGTAGGGTGTAACCATAGCAGTGATCCGATGTAGTACATATTCGGACCTAATACAAATCTGTACGAAATATTTTTTTCTTTAAAAGTCTATGGATATTTTCCTTACAGACTATATAATTAAATATGTTGTACTTAATTTTCTGAATTTAAATATATTACAATTTTACTTTTCAATTTACAAAGTTTGAGCTAAATCGATTTCTCTCTTAAAGGGTTATTTTACACATTAGCCAGTTTAGGTGGTTCCGGTAGGATTTTCTGGACCTTTTTGGGTCATTATCTCAGCAACGTCGTAACAGGGCCCGCAAGTGCAACCTGCTGCGTCACAAATTAATAAGATCAGAGATGAGTTGTTAAACTATACTTTTTCCAAATTTTGTGTGGGAGGTACTCAAATGAGTGGACCGATATAGTCCATATTAGAACTCGATCTATGCCTGAAAGTAATATTACCAATAGCAAAGTTTGGCTCAATTCGGTTATTCCCTCCTAGAGTTATCATGCCCACAATCTTGGCGAAAAATTTTGAACCTTTGTGGGGGAGGTACCGGAAGGAGTGGACCGATATGGTTCTATTTAAACTAAGTTTGGACAAAATATTGAAAGACCCAACATTTTAACCAAATATGTTGATCCGTTCGGGAGTTATCGTGCACTCCAACTACGACACATGGTATTATATGGGTTGTTTGCAGTTTTCGTGCTGATTGCTGAGGATATATGGACTTGCTCCCGAAAAAAATTATATCGTCGTAATGGGGGTAGTAAATACAAGTGGCTGCAACAAAAATCAAAGCGATTCGAGAGCAGGCCTTAAACTGCACTTAAGCAAAATTTTGTGTGGGAGGTACCCGAAAGAGTGAACCAATAGGGTCCATATTGGAACCTCATCTATGTCTGGTAGAAATGTCACGATGTGCAAAGTATGGACTAATTCGGTTACTCCCTTCAAGAGTTATCGTGCGGACAATTTTTCCGAACATTTTTGAACTTTTGTGGGGGAGGTACCTGAAGGAGTGGACCGATATGGCTTATCTTCGAACTTAAACTAAGTTTACACAAAATATTAGAATCTGGACAAAATATTTCGATACCCAAAATTTGAACCGAATCGATTGATCCGTTCGAGAATTATCGTGCGCACCAGCCAGCCAGACAGACGGACAGACAGACAGACGGACGGACATTGCTAGATCGACTCAAAATTGTCTGAAACGGATATCGTACAAACATACTTGGGGTCTAAAACCATTATTTCGATGAGGCACATTTTTGGCCGTATCAAATTGTAAATACCCTCTTTAGCCTAAAGGCTGAGGGTATAACCATATGCTACTCGTTTATGCCGACGACATCGGCCTATAGGCCGATCGGAATGACAGTGAATGACGGTATGAAATAAATGCTACTTAGGACTAGGTAAGCAGCAGAAACAAAGCAACCCCTAACAAAAAAAAGCAGAGCCAGAAAGTAAAGAAATAAATTCAGTTGGCAATAAACTGATGACTTTGGCACAGGGACATCCATCTGAAGAGAAAAATCGGACCTCCTAACCCGCCACCGTTTGGGTTCTAAGTGGAAATAGCTTTCTGCTTGCGAGGCCGTACCAGAGGCCTAATGCTGGGAATACGCATACCAGTTGCCCTAGGGCGGAATGTAAATTAAACGAAACATATCATTAGAATATTCCCTTTGCAAGCTAATCTGATAACTGATACAAAACAAGTGGGCCAAAGCTATAGTCGGGTCGGGGCCGAATATGTGATAATCTACACCACTACCCCTGTGAATAAGCTTTTGACTGGTAACATTCAAAATATAGTATCAGTCGGCTTTGCCGACAGAGATATACCCTCTGCATCTGTGGATTGAAAATTGTTCAAAATTTTGGGCGTATGACAAAAGTATCAATAGAATTAAATCTCAAAAATTTTCGGGCATATCGATAGATAGGGTTTTTTTATCACACTAGCCTACGAAAAACATACTATCGCTTTAAACAGGGCTACTAGGAAAACCTTCGGTAAAATGTCCGAAGGATCCTCGAACCACACAAAAATGTTGGATTGGACAGATAGGGCCCAAATTTGGACATGAACTAAGTTTCGACAATATTTAGAGATCCAAAGTTTGGACCAAATCAGTTGCTATTTCAGCGAATATTTTCGAACTTTTGTGGGGGAGGTACCGGAAGCAGTGGACGTATAAGCAGCACCTTCGAATTTCATCTAATATTCGAAGAAATATTACAATATCCAAAGTGTGGACGAACGCAGAATTCGCTTCGAGCACTCCAGCCACTACGTTTGGTGCCATAGTGGTTTTTTGCAACTTTCGGGCTGTTTTATCAAGAAGTGTGGACTGAAAAAACTTTTACTGTCGTAATTGAGGCATCGAACGAAAGTTGCTTCAACAAAAATCAAAGTGATTCGAGAGCATGTCTAAAGTGAATTAATCCAAAATTTTGTGTCGGAGGTACCCGAAGGAGTGGACAAATGTAGTCCATATTCGAACCTGATCTATATCTGGTAGATATATTAGGATGTGTACATTATGGACCAAATTGGTCACTCGAATAACTCGGATAACTCTTGATGGGAGTTATCGTGCGCACAATTTTTCCGAACATTTTTGAACTTTTGTGGGGGATGTACCTGAAGGAGTGGACCGATATGGCTTATCTTCGAACTTAAACTAAGTTTACACAAAATATTAGGCCACATTTTGCACCAAATCGGTAGATCCGATCGAGTGTTATCTTGCGCTCCAACCACTACACACGGTGTCATAGGGGTTTTTTGTACCTTTCAGGTTATTTTCTCAGGAAGTATGGACTTGCCCCTGATGAAACTTATATATGGTAACATGGGGCGCCTTCGCCACGTTTTTGTTAAAAATGTTCTCATACCGACACCGTTTAAGTTTTTTCAAATATTATTTTTGGTACAATTATTAGCGTATCTTGACTATAAGTTTTGATATATAAGTGGTTATAATTTTGTTTTTAAAATATTATTTTTGAGAATTTACAAAATGTCTAAAAAGTGGCGAAGCCTCCCCACCCATGGGGCAGCTTCGCCATCGATATTGAACATTTTCCAACGGACTCTTTACCATACTTTTTCCTTAAATATCAACATTATGCGAAAAAGGAACATGTTTTCTATTGAATAATCAAAAATGATTCTAAAATTCACAAATAGTAACCGATTCTATCGGTTAATTGAAATAGGTTCCTTGAATTTAGGTACAAAAATCATAATATAACCAAAACAAGATACGTTTATGATACTATTTGATTTTAACTTCACATTACAGTGTGGTATATCTATGACATAAAGAATTTAAGTTAAACATGTCAAATTTCTGACATTAACCCACCACACCCCTAACATGGCGTAGGCGCCCCACCCCCAACATATCTCATAATATGAATATATTAACATTTGTTATTGTTTTTTTCATGCAAATTATTGGGATTTCTATTCTTCAGTAGTTGTCTTCTAACGGTATAAAATATGTTTTTGAAATCACAAAAGGTGAAGAAGTTATAACAAAAAACATCTACCATAATTATTTTTCCCAATACCCTCAAAACACAAAACCGCGAGCGTCCGCTATCATACCTATGACACAATTGCCAACTTTTGGGAGATGATAGATCTTTATTAAGCTCACAATTTTGCCTTTAAAGGATTTTTTCTATCACTTATAGTTTACGATAAAATCGGCGATGGCGTACCCGCCCCAGTGGCGAAGGCGCCCCATGTTACCATATATGAGATGCGGTGAATACAGGTTGATACAACAAAAATCAAAGCGATTCGAGATCAGGTCCTAAACTGAACTTTTTCGAAATTTTGTGTGGACCGATTGAGTCCATATTGGAACCTCATCTAAGTCTGGTAAAAATTTCACGATGTGCGATGTATGGACCAAATCTGTTACTTCCTTCAAGAGTTATCGTGCGCACAAATTTTCCGAACATTTAAGAACTTTTGTGGGGGGGGGGGGTACCGGAAGGTGTAGACCGATATAACCCATCTTCGAACTTAAACTAAGTTTGGATAAAATATTACGAAAGCCAAACTTTGGACCGAAACGGTTGATCCGTTCGAGAGTTATCGTGCGCTCCAGCCAGCCATACAGACAGACGGACGGACATTGCTAAATCAACTCCAAATTGTCTGAAACATATTTCGTACAAACATACTTTGGGTCTAAAACCATTATCTCGATGAGGCACATTCTGACCGTATGAAAGTGTACATACCCTCGTTAGCATAAATGTATACCCTCGTTAGCATAAATGTATAAAAATTGGGATAGCTTAGCGCATTTGCACTTTAAGTCTTCATTAAAACAGGTCAATTTTGTTGAAACGCATTAAAATGCATCGCCATTACAACTCAAATAAAAAAATGGAAAATTGGGATGTACGCCAACCATCAATAGGCTTCTTTCTCTGTGAGACCCCCATCAACCCTCCAAAATTTCGTGATGATCCGATCAAAATTCCGTCCTGTAGTGTGATTGCACAAAAAATGGAAAAAGTGATGCATTACCGACTATTGCGATATCTCTTTTGTTTGACCACCTATGACATCCTACTTCACATCGTTGTAAAGGTGATATTTTCTACTTTGCTTGCCAGGTTTTGCTTTCGATATACCTCTTACAGAAGAGAGGTATTCGCTTTGCAATAAAACGTTGGCCTTTTGTCCAAATAAGTTTTTTTCACATTCCGACCCCTGCATAATATCCGACCATTACCAAAATCAATAGGTTTTTTCCTCTGTGGGACCCCCATTAACACCCAAAATTTCGTGACGATCCAATCAAAATTGCGACGTGTAGCGTGATTACAAAAAAAATTAAAAAAATGGGATGTATTCCCGACTATAGCAATATCTCCGTTATTTGGCCACCTACTCCAACCTACTTTGCATCATTGTAAACATGGGATTTTCTACTTTCATAGTCAGACTTTGCTTTTGGAAGGTCCCCAACAAAAGCTGTGATATTCGGCATTATAATTAAAATCGCAAAAATAAAAAGTTGGGTTATATTAGCGGCTATTGCGATATATTCGTTGTTTGACCACCTACGACAACCTACGTTACATCGTTGCTTTTGATATACCCCTTATAGAAGCGGAGATATTCGCCGTGAAATAAAACGTTGACTTTTTCTCCAAATATGTTTTTTGCCCATTCCAAGCCCTGAATATTATCCGACCATCACCAGAAGAAACCTACTTGAATAATCAATACCATAATTCAAATTCCTTCAAATTGAGATGTTTACTATCAACAATCATCAATAACACTGTGCAACACGAAAATTATTAACCATATTCTGACACTGCAGCGTTATAGAAGAGAGGACACGTGTCTCGCCGTTTTTTCTTATCTCATCACTTTCGCGGTTATAGACCTCCAAAGATTTGAGCCTTTAGAAAGGGTAATTTAGTTAGGACTATATCTTCCAAACCGGTTGGAAATTTGAATTTATCTCAGAGGCACAGTTGTAGTTCTTGTCTTAAAGAACAACAATTGTGAACACATATAATCAATCAAACTTCATCTGCAAGGTCAAAATCGCCATGGTAAAATTTCTTTTAATTTTTTTCAAGTTTTGGTCTACAGCAATCAAACCGATCAAATTTGAAGCAAACAAGCAACTACAAAAATGTACCTCATATCAAGAAAACAACCAGCTACAATAAAGTAGCAAGGGCATCAATAAATAACTTTGTGGAATATGCGAAATGTCTATGAACGCTTCTTAATGGTAAAAATAGCAAAAAACTTTCGAAAATATTCAATTTTTACACTTTTTTCTCCGATTCATGTCCACAGATACCGAATCGCCCAAAAATTAAGGATACCGTCAACCACAAAAATGTACCTAAGATTTCAATAAACAACTTTTTACAACATATGAAGATTCTAGGAATGAATCTTAGGGCTGAAATTCACGAACAATTCAATTATTTTTAACATTCCCCCTGCTCAGGTTTGGAAATAACAAACTGTTAAAAACTCGAGGAAATTTGAAAGGTTTAGTATTTACGGACCTGAACAGGAAAATAATATAATCGAATTTTAAGCTTGAAGAATCGTTCCTAGAATCTTCATTTGTTCTAGAAACTTGTTTGTTGAAATCTAAGGTACATTTTGTAGTTGACTGTATCCTTAATTTTTGGGCGGTGGCGTATCTTTGGATCAGAGTCGGAGAAAAAAGTATAAAAATTAGATATTTTCAAAAGATTTTTGCTATTTCTACCATTAAGAACCGTTCATAGACATTTTACATGTTCCAGAAAGTTGTTTATTGATGCCTTTGCTACATTATTGTAGTTGGTTGTTTTCTTGAATATTGAACGGTTTATTATCTGGGGACCAGAACCAGAGAAAACAGGATACAAATCACATTTGCTTTGCTATTTTGACTTTTAACAAGCGTCTATACAGAGTTCGTATATTCTAGAAAAATGTTTATTGAGATCTGAGGTACATTTTTTAGTTGGTTGTTTGCTTCTAATTTGATCGGTTTGATATCTGTAGACCAAAACCCGAGAAAAACCTTTAAAAGAAATTTGACCATGTTGATTTTGACCTTGCAGATGAAGTTTGATGGATTATATGTGTTAACAATTTTTGTTTTTTAAGACAAAAGCTACTACTTTGCCTCTGAGATAAATTCAAATTTCCTAACGGTTTGGATGATATAGTCCTGACTAAATGACCCCTTTTTACCTCAAAGCTCAAAACTTTGGCGGACTATAACCGCGAAAGTGGATGAGATAGGAAAAAACGGCGAGACACGTGTCTTCTCTTTTTCGGTGATTTATCACACTGTGGAGTCAGAATATGGATAATAAAACATGACTCAAAAAATTACACACGGTGTAAATTTGTATTCCGAAGTACTTGCTTTTGACCATTTTTAGCCACGGTCGTGACACTTTACGACGGAGAGCGTTGAACGCACAAAGCTCGGATTTGTAGTCGGACACACACGCTCTCATTACTAAGGAAAGTAATATAAGTAGTTATGTTTGTTTACATTACTTGTAATGGGCTACATAATGACTAACGGATCAAAAATTTTACTGGGTGAGTATGTCTATGATAAAAAATATCAAACATTCTAATGAGAATATCAGAAGGTGTCAAGGAACACTTTGTGCTAATTTTAAATTATAACTAGACAGCGGAATCCTATGCAAATGCATATATGACTAGGATTGTCGTAGAGAAAATCTGATTAGACAGAAACTCGTTTTATTACAAAATAAAACGAATTACACTGTGCAACATTTTTAAGGTGATCTTGTGCAAACAATTCGAACTGAAGATTTTTTGAAAGTACAGACCCAAACGCCAAGAAACCCTAGTTGGGTTTTGTTGTGTCAGATCCAGTTCGGATTTTATGGCCCCATCTTAACATGGTTAAATATTGAGTTTTTAAAGAAATTCGGGGCTATATCTCTGAAAGCAATGCGAATCTTCTTCTGACCTCTGAAGCAAATTTGTAGATAAGGACAAGAAAACAATATTTGGAGAAATAATGAACTCGAAAAACTACATTTATTGCCTCAAATTTCAAAATATATGCAAAAATACCACAATTTTTATACATTTCGCACCGTATCTCCAAAACCGTTAATTTTTTCTGAATATTTTCTTTTGGAAAAATATTCCCTAGAATGTAATACACAACTCTTCAGAACATGTCATTGTTGTAAAATTCTTCTATCCCGTTGTTTTCAGTACATTTCTCAACGACGATTTAATAAAAATGTCAATAATGTAGTGAAATCCGAAATGCGAGAATAAACTGTTGGTGTGAACTGTGTTTAAAATACTTGTTGTAAAATATATGATGCAAAATACCGCTGAAACAACATGAAGTAAGCATTTTAGAGTTTCAGAATGTTCTAAAGAATTGTTGAAAACTTTATTTGGAAGATTTTTGCAAAAGGTTACTTGGTTCAACTCCCAATAGTTTAGCCGATACTGACCAGAATTTCAGCAATTATGTAAAATTTTCTATATTTTATAGATTTTGATGCCCTAGATAGAGTTTTTCTTATGTGGTTTCTTCAAATGATAAGTTCTACTAGTTTATGGCTACAATATTGCTAACGACAGGAAGGCCAAATTCCTATTCGTTTCTGAGATAAAGGCCTGATAAATGCAAAAAAGTGTAGATTTAGCCCGGTTTAGATGAGACCATAAAATCCGAACTGGATCTGACAGGACAAACCCCAACTAGGGTTTTTGTAGTCTAAATATTACTTACTTACTTACTTAGTTGGCCCATTACAGAACATTTGTTCCATAGACCGAACTAAGAAAAGATCTCCATTCCTCTCTGTTTTTCGCTTGACTTTTTGGAATACCGCGCCTTTTCATTTCTTCATCCACTTGTATGCTCCATCGAAGCTTAGGCCTGCCGATTCTGCGTGCACC
The DNA here is from genome assembly GCF_047663935.1 of Musca autumnalis. NCBI lineage: Eukaryota > Metazoa > Arthropoda > Insecta > Diptera > Muscidae > Musca > Musca autumnalis. Next base: position 211,205,690 of record NW_027411644.1, read on the forward strand.
GCCATGTGGCATGTATTCATACGCCTTTTTAGCGGGTTCATCATCGCTCATTCTCATGATATGGCCTAGCCAACGCAATCTTTGCATCTCGATACGTTTAACTATATTCATGTCTTTGTATAGCTTATATAGCTCGTGGTTCATACGACGTCGATATTCACCGTCAACGCAAATCGGCCCGTAGATCTTTCGAAGAATTTTCCTATCAAACACACCAAGCACTGCCTTATCTGCTTGCGCAAGTACCCATGCTTTGGAGCCATACATTAGCACGGGTAGTATCAGCGTTTTGTATAGTGTTATTTTTGTTTGACGAGATGTGGCTTTGTTTTTAAATTGCTTACTTAGACCATAGTAGCATCTGTTGGCCAATACAATTCTTCTTCTTATTTCACAACTGATGTTGTTTGTTGTGTTTATGGCAGTGCAGAGGTAGACGAAGTCTTTAACTACCTCAAAATTGTAGGTACCAACTTCCACAGTTGGTCCGAGCTCTATGGACGCTTTGCGCGTCGACACCATCAATTTGGTCTTTTCGCCGTTTACCGCCAGACCCACTTTCGCAGATTCTGCTTCGACCTTCCTAAAGGTATCAGTTACTTCCTTTACTGATCGTCCCATGATGTCTGATGATGGCTATTGGTGTAAATTGTGCCATTTCTTTTGACATTTGCATCTCGTATTACCTTTTCCAGCAAAATGTTGAAAAGATCACACGAAAGGCTGTCTCCTTGTCTGAAACCCCTTTTGGTACAAAATTCTTCGGAGAGGTTCTTTCCAATTTTAACTGAGGACCTAGTATCAGTTAAAGTCATCTTACAAAGCCGGATGAGCTTTGCGGGGATACCAAATTCAGACATTGCGTGGAATACCTTTGATCGGAGGGGACTGTCGAATGCTGCTTTATAATCGACAAAAAGGTGAAATGTGTCGATCTGCATCTCTTGGGTCTTCTCTAGGATTTGCCGCAGGGTAAATATCTGGTCAATGGTGGACTTGCCAGGTCTAAAGCCACATTGGTATGGTCCAATTATTTCGTTGACCAAATTATTTCGTCTAAATATGTACTTTCAAAAAATTAATACTAGAAGTTGTTTGCATTTTCAGTGTTGCATAGTGTTAGGCCCAGAAAATTTTTCATATTTTGCATATTCTGCATATCGTGCATATTTTGACATATTTGTACATATCGGCATAAAATGAGCATATGCAAAACCATATGCAAAAATATATTCAAGGCTTTGTGGTCTAAATATCCCACCGAAGTGGCTGAAATTTGGTATTAAGTCTTCGTTAGGGGTATGCAACTTTACAACTGAAATCTGTCCGGACGGTACCTACCGATATTCGGTATTTTGAAAGTTGTAGCCTCAATATCCCACCGAAATGACTGAAAATTGGTCTTCGTTGGGAGTATAAAACACTCAACCTGAAATTTGTCGGCATAGGTCCACGTCTTCATATAGCCCCCATAGAATGGGACCTCCCGATTTCCGGTATTTTGAAGGCTGTGGCCTCAATATCCCTCCGAAATGGCTGCCATTTGGTATTAAGTCTTCGTTGGGGGTATAAAACTTTCCACTTAAAATTTCTCGATAAAGGTCCACGTCTTCATATAGCCCCCATAGAATGGCACCTCCCAATTTTCGGTATTTTGAAGGTTGTGGCATCAATATCCCACCGAAATGACTGAAATTTGGCATTTTGTCTTCGCTGTGGGTAAAAAACGTTTCAACTGAAATTTGTCGGTATAGGTCCACGTATTCATATAGCCCCCATAGAACGGTTCCTCCGGTTTTCTGGTATTTTTAAAGTTGTGCCCTCAATATCCCTCCGAAATTGCTGAAATTTGGTATTAAGTCTTCGTTAGGAGTATAAAACTTTCCACCTGAAATTTATCGGTATAGGTCCACGTCTTCATATAGCCCCCATAGAATGGTACCTCCCGATTTTCGGTATTTTGAAGGTTGTGGCCTCTATATCCCACCGAAATGACTGAAATTTGGCACTTTGTCTTCGATTTGGTTATAAAACTTTCCACTTGAAAATTGTCGGCAAAAGTCCACGTCTTCATATAGCCCCCACAGAACGGTACCTCCCGATTTTCGGAATTTTGAAGGTTGTGACCTCAATATCCCTCCGAAATGGCTTACATTTGGTATTAAGTCTTCCTTGGGGTTGAACAACTTTCTACCTAAAATTTTTCGGTTTAGGTTCAGGCCTTCATATAGCCCCCATAGAGCGATACCTCCCGATTTTCGGAATGCTCGGTCATATGTATTAATAATTTAATTAATACAGTATGAAGACGTTTGGGCGTTACACACGCTTAAATCAGCAAATAAAGGTATAAGCTATCATGATACCAATTTTAGCACATATTGTAATGTTAATGACATGTCCAGGGAAGCGTTCATACGCTTTCTCTAGTTGCGTGACAACATATTTTTGCCCAGTTTATCTTTTGTTTTAGACAGATGTGACAAATCCTGGCATTATATTAATTCAGTTAACTCCAAATTAAACGAAACTCCTTAGGGCTAGAATTCCCCTCTCCTTCTTTAAACAAACCATGAACTAAATTGATAAACATTTATTAAGCTGTTCTACACAATTGTGACTCTGCTAAAACCATAACCTTTCACTTATGATGTTGATGATGCTGATGACAATAGCGATGATGGATAACCTTGACATGCCTTCCATCTCTGTGCAATGGAACCAATTTCCCAGTTCGGTTGCTCGGGGGGGAAGCAAAAGTGCTGACAATATTGTTGCTCAATGTTGATATTGTTTATAAATCTTTGATAAATCAAATAAAAAGTGGAACTCAAAGCAAGCAAAATGTTCGTTCGGTTCAGTACGTTTTTAATATTCCCAATGAAAGTTAAAAACTGGGCATGGAAAAAAATCAAAATGAAAACACACCAAATACCATGATGACTCTAGTTGTGTGCCAAACAATTGAGGCAAAAACTAAAAACTACTACTGTCACTGTCTCAAAGTAAATAGCAATGATGATTTTGCTTTTTGTTTTTGCTTAAAGGCCGCATGGACTGTAAAAGACCATGAACGGTCCTGGTTATGATGATAATAACGCTGACAGTGGTAACGTTGACAATGCCATTGGTAAGCACCAACGACAACAATGATAACAACAACAAAATAAAACAACAAAATGGCTTATGAGGACTGTGCGTGACCTTTGCCAGCAGTGGATCTCATCAGCAGCAATGCTACAGCTCAACAACAACAAAGACTATACCTTAGTAGGACGACTGACTATTCGTAAATAGCATCAGTGTTTGCTTTAATTAGTGAACATGGCGCTATTTACCTCAACTTTTGTCATTTCAACACGCAAAGGGATTGACCAAGGGTAAACGAGAAAGGTGGAGGGGATAAACATTAACACAGCCTAAGGCCATCAACCGAAATCATCATTGTCAACCTTTTGTCGAGAGTTTGTTTTGTAATGTCGCTAAAGAATGAATGAAAATTATACGAAACAGAAAAAAACAACAGCAAAAAACCAAGTGGATATTTGCATACTCTTGAGGAAATTCTGCCGCTGGCCTACTCAAAGCTACAATGCTAGCTACCTCTTTTACTTTTAATTATGGAATCATTGTCACACATACATACGCATGTACATACCTGTTCCTGGTTGGTTATTAGGAAAGACATATTTTTTACTTATTTTGGGAGACTAATGAAAATGAAAAATCCACAAAAACCCTATCTAATGTTCAAAAACGTGAACGCACATTTTTTATGTTAACAAATATAGTTTAAGAGCGTCTAGAAAAAGAAGGACAATATTATGGGTTTCAAATTGAAGAACAGAAGATCTTCCTTCGGAAGACCAGACTACCAGTAAGCCTATTCATTACAGATCTATAACTCTGTATATTTTAATGAAGACTTACAGATCTTCCTATAGCTCCCAATGTCTTCCCTTTAAAGTAAGGCGATTTTCCATAAAAACCCAAAAACTTATTTATAGCTGAGTAAACAATCTCATTTAGGAAGAGCAATTTTAGAAGGTCTGACAGAAAACAAGACGAGCTGGCAAAACGCAGAAGGTATTTCAATAGAAGAGCAGAAGGTCACAGAACTGCTCTTCTATGGGAAAACTTTCTGGGCTCTTTTCTACTCTTCTATGGGAAGATTTTCTCATCTTCTATGGGAAGACCTTCCGGTATTCTATAGGAATACCTTCCAGTCTTCTGTGGAAAAACTTCCTGTTCCTCTATAGAAAGACTCCTTGGCCTTCTATGGAAACACATTCTGTTTTTTACAGTGTTTTATTTAAACTTTGTCAAACTTTGCGCAGTTTTCAGATTTGGAATATGAAAACAAAACAATATGGGTCCATTTTTTCCTATAGCCCCCCATATAGCGGTACCATCCGATTTCAGGTGTTTTGAGGATTTTGTCTTCATTTTTAGTCCGAATTGGCTGTAACTTGGCATTTGGAGTTCCCAATTGTACAGAAACTCCCCCAACAAAAATTTTGGACATTAGTCAGATTTTGGTGTAGCCCCCATATAACGGTACCACTCGATTTCAGGCAATTTAATTTTAATTTTATCTACATTTTCGGACTAAATTGACTGTAGTTTGGTTATGAGGTTCTCAGTGGTCAAAAAAATTAATAACTGAAAAGTTAAAAATAAAAAATATTTAAAAACATTAAGTTACAGTGTTTTATTTATAAATGCACTTAAAACTAGAAAATAATTTTTCATGATGGAATCTCTCAAATAAAACTCTTGCATTCGAATTAAAAATTGTGGCAATATTAAACGGCAAGCGTTTTATTTGAGAGATTCTATCATGAAAAATTATTTCCTAGTTTTCAGTGCATTTATAAATAAAACACTGTAACTTAATTTTTTAATTATTGTGTTTTTTATTGGAAGACCTTTTAGTTTTTATTTGAACAAATTCTGTTATTCTATAGGACGAACTTTTGGTATTCTATAGGAAGACACAGTCTATAAGAAGACTTTCTGATTTCTATACAAAGTCCTTCTGGTCTTCTGTAGGAAAAAGATTCGGTTTCTATAGCAAGAACGTTTGGTCTTCTCAAGGAAGACATTTTGTACTTTAATGATTTGATTTTGATGTTTTGTTTTAGAAAACAAAATACACACATATATATACAAAACAGAACGTATAATAGGTCTGTCAGGGTTGAGTTTTTTTCCAACTTTAAAAAAATATTTTCGCTTTTCCAAATAGTCAGGCTTAATCCCATAGTCGTTGTTTTAATATTTTATTAAAACAACTTTAATTTAATTTTAATTAGCAATGTTTACCAAGGGGTAAGGCAGGGAAGACTATAGTTTCAGATCTCGCCACAGATCTTCATCAGTTCCTCGCTCGCTCAAATAGATAAGTGTCCAAAGAAACACTCTGATCGAGAATTTCTTTGGCACTACCTAAACTCGTGCTACTTCACTTGCAAACAAAACCAAATCATTCTCACTGCTATGCGTTCGTTGAGACTCAACGAAAAAACTCATAGCTAATTTGTTGGTATTGCTTAATACATCAATACACCAATACTTTTTTCCCCACTAATAAATTAAAGTTGTTTTAATAAAATTTTAAAATAACGACTATGGGATTAAGCCTGACTATTTTGAAATGCAAAATAGAAGTCGTCATCCAAAATAAAAAAAAAAACGCCAACCCTCCAAAAATATTTTTTGTAGTATTCATAAGAATATATGTGTTTTACTTTTTTCACCACAAACGCTTTGGGAATATACTGAAATGTTTTACTGACGAGCAGCATCAATACATCAAAAACAAAGGAAAAACCACTTTTTGCAAAAGTGTCCGATTTCACTTAGAATTCCCGGATATACACTGGTGGCCAATACATTTGCAACAAAATTCCACGTAATAGAACTTTTTTTTGTAAATTTGTTCAAGTAAAATTAGGTATTTTTTGCTATAATTTATAGTTCAATGACTTAAGTATAAGAAAATAAAAAGTTTTGACACCATGTCCAACAAAAATTATGAAAAAATATGAAAATACATTAAAATTAATGGTCAAAACATATTGCAACTGAACCAAATCGCATACAAAAATCTTCAATATTTTGTAAAATATAATTTTTTATTATACCCTTCACCATAAGATGGGGGTATATTAAGTTTGTCATTCCGTTTGTAACTACTCGAAATAATTATTGCAGACCCCACAAACTATATATCTTCTTGATCAGCGTGCAATTCTACATCGATATAGCCATGTCCGTCCGTCTGTTCGTCTGTGGAAATCACTCTAGCGTCCAAACGGATTGAAGTAGGTGGATGAAATTTTGGTAGAATCTATTATATGTACGTATGACTTTTGGTATTGAATGCGGGCTATGTAGGTCCACGTTTTCGTATAACCACCATATAACGCCGCTTATATATTACGCGTCACTTTAAGATGTTTTGAATGTATTAGTCTCATTTGACCACAGGATCGGTTGCAACTTTGTATTTTGTGTTTCCAGAGGCTAAGAAACATTTCTACCATAAAATATTTATATAGGTCCACGTTTTGATATAGCCCCTATAGGACGATATCTCCGGATTGGCGGTATTTTGAAGGTTGTATACCTCATTATCACATCGAAATCGCTCAAATTTAGTATTTAGTCTTCGTTGGAGGCATAAAACTTTCCCCCAAAAATTTGTAGGATAGGCCCGCGCCTTCATATAGCCCCCACAGAACGGTTCCTCCCGATTTTCGGTATTTTGAAGGTTGTGGCCACCTTAATCCACTGAAATGGCTGAAATTTGGGATTTGGTCTTCATTTGGGGTAACGTTCCATATGAAATTTGTTTGTATAGGTCCACGCTTTTTTATAGCCCCCAAAGAACATACCTCCCAATTTTCGGTGTTTTGAAGGTTGTGGCCTCAATATTCCTCAGAAATAACTGATATTTGGTATTTAGTCTCCTTTGGGGGTATAAAACTTTCCCCTAGAAACTTGTCGATACAGGTCCTCGCCTTAGCATAGCCCCCATAGAACGGTAATTACCTATTTTCCGTTTTTGAAGGTTGTGGCCTCAATATTCCAGCGAAATTTGGTATTTAGTCTTCGTTGGGGATATACAACATTCCACCTGAAATTTGTCGGTATAGGTCCACGCCCTCATATACCCCCCATGGGAAGATATCTCCAAATTTTCGGTAATTTTGAATTTTTTAGCTATATTATCGTACCAAAATGGCTGAAGTTTTATATTTCGTCCTCCCTTGGGATGCAAAACTTTCTCCCAGAAATTTATCGGTATCGGTCCACGTTTTAATGTACACCCATGGAAAGATACATCCCAATTTTCGGTATTTCGAAAAGTTTAGCCTCATTATAACACCGGAATGGCTAAAATTTTGTACATAGTCTTCGTTGAGGGTGTAAAACTTTCCACCTGAAATTGGTCGGTGTAGCTCACGTCTTCATATAGCTCCCATAGAATGGTACCGCCCGACTTTCGGTATTTTGAAGGTTTTTGCCTCATTACTCCACCCAAGTGGCTGAATTTGGGTATTTAGTTTTTTTCTGGGCTACAAAAATTTCGCTCAGAAATGTGTCGGTATACGTCCACGTTTTGATGTACCCCCGACAGAACGGTATACCCGAATTTTCGGTATATTGAAGATTTTAGCCTCATTATAAGACCGAAATAGATGGTAGTTGGTACTTAGTCTTCGTTGAGGGTATAAAACTTTCCACCTGAAAATTTTCGGTATAGGTCCATCTATACTTATAAAAGAGTTCAGTAATGATGACTCACTGACTCACTGATTCACTGATTCACTGACTCACTGACTGACTGACTGATAATCAACGCCCAGACTAAACGGCTGGAGCTAGAATCTTGAAATTTTGGGTGAGGGTCACTCATGGTCCGAATAGGTCAGATAAGGCTCGGTTTTTGGAAATTCGAACTAGAACAGTACGAAAAGTACTAAAAGGTACTAAATATGGCACCCTTAGTATTAGGCAAACGCGAAGAGCTAGAATTCTGAAATTTGGAATGAGGTTCACTGATGGAGAGTTAGAAAGGTGTACCAAAGGGTTTTTGGAAATTCGAACTATAAGTGTACGAAAAGTAATAAAAGTTACTAAATTTAGTACCATTTGGTATAACGTGAACGGACAGAGCTAAAATCTTGAAATTTGGAATGAAAATCAAGGTTTAGAAGATAAGTTGATATTAGGAGGTGGTTTTGAAAATGTGTACTCATTTGTACGAATAGTACTAAATAGTACTAAATTTGGTAAAATGTGAATTTGGGCGAACCGATAAAGTTGGAATTCTGAAATTTGGAATTACTATTACTGTTGGAGTGTAGGTTTGAGATATGGAGGTAGTTTTCGAAATTCGTACATATGGGTACGGAAGGTACTAAATAGTACCAAATAAGGTACAATTTGGATTTGGGGGAACGGATGGAGCTGGAATCCTGAAATTTAGAATTAGGATTACTGTCGGAGTGTAGGATAGAGGTACATATTTTGGAAATTCGTACTTTTGGGTACGAAAAGTACTAAATGGTACCAAATTTTGTACAATATGAATTTAAGTGATCGGATAGAGCTGGAATAGTGAAATTTGGAATTAAGATTACTATTGGAGTGTGGGATTGGTATACTTTTGGAAATTCGTACTTATGGCAACGAAAAGTACTAAATGGTACCAAATTTGGTACAATTTGGATTTGGGTGATCAGATACATTTGGAATCCTGAAATTCGAAATTAAGATTACTTTTGGAGTGTTGGATAGAGGTAGGTTTGGAAATTCGGACCTATGGGAACAAAAAGCACTAAATGGTACTAAACTTGGTACAATTTGGATTATGGTGATCTGATGCACCTGTAATTCTGAAATTTGGAATTAAGATTACTGTTGGCGTGTAGGCTTGAGGTAGTTGTGGATATTCGTACTCTTGGGTACGAATAGTACTAAATAGTACCAAATTTGGTACAATTTGGGTTTGGGTGAACGGATATAGCTGAAATTCCGAGATTTGGAATAAGGAGTACTATTGGAGTGTAGGATTGATAAAGTTTTGGAAATTTTTAGTTATGGGTAGGAAAAGTACTAAATAGTACTAAATTTGGTACAATTTAGATTTCAATGTTGGAATACATTTGGAATCGTGAAATACGGAATTAAATTGGTAGTTATGTGTACGAAAAGTACTAAATGGTACCAAATCTGGTACAATTTGGATTTGGGTGAACGGATATAGCTTGAATCCCGAGATTCGGAATAAGGATTACTGTTGGTAAGTAGGATTTATGAAGTTTTTGAAATTTTTAGTTATGGGTACGAAAAGTACTAAATGGTACCAAATTTTAATTTATGTGATCGGACACATTTGGAATCCTGAAATTCGGAATTATTGTTGGAGTGTTGAAAGAGGAAGGTTTGGAAATTCGTACTTTGGATACGAAAAGTACTAAATGGTATCAAATTTGGTACAATTTGGATTACGGTGATCGGATGCAGCTGTAATCCTGAAATTTGGAATTAAGATTACTGTTGGCGTGTAGGATTGAGGTAGTTGTAGAAATTCGTACTCATGGGTACAAAAGTACTAAATGGTACCAAATTTGATACAGTTTGCATTTGGGTGAACAGATATTTTATTTTAATTTATGTGATGTTGATGTTGGAGTGTTGATAGATGAAGGTTTAGAAATTCGTACTATGGATACGAATAGTACTAAATGGTACCAAATTTGGATTTGAGTTATCGCATATATCTAGAATCCTGAAATTCGGAATTAAGCTTATTGTTTGAACATAGCACTGAGGTAGTTTTGAAAATTTGTACTTATGGGTGCGAAAAGTACTAAATGGTACTAAATTTGGTACAATTTGGATTTCGGTGATCTGATGTAGCTGCCATACTCAAGTTTGGAATTAAAATACCTGTTGAGTTGTAGGATTGATAAAATTTTTAAAATTTTTAGTTGTGGGTAGGAAAAGTACTAAATAGTACTAAATTTGGTAAAATTTGGATTTGAGCGAACGGATAGAGTTGGAATCAAGAAATTTGGAATTAAGATTACTGTTGGAGAGTAGGATTGAGATATGGAAGTAGTTTTTGAAATTCGTACTTATGAGTACGAAAAGAACTACATTTTGTACAATTAGGATTTGGTGAAATTATAGCGCTCGAATCCTAAAATGTGGAATTAGGTACACTTAGGGGTACGAAATGGTTCCATGTGTGGTACAATTTTGTATTGGTTGAACGGATAGATCTGGATTCGTGAGATTTGGAATTAAGATTACTGTTATCATTTGCTTATAACGTCCGATTTACACAGGATTTGGTACAATTTGTTATTGTGTGAAGGGAATTTAGGAGGAGGTTCGTATTTATGCATTTACATGTAAAGTACTAAATAGTTCTATAATTGGTTTTGGGGGAACAGATAGAGCTGGAAATGAGGATGGCGGTTGTTGGGTTAGGCCGTATTTGCGCTGAGAACCTCAATTAAAATATCTCAAAAAATGTGGACTGCTCTTGATGTGTAGGCGTGACGAAAATCGGACTAAAGTGGTACGTATTAGTACACAAAATGTTTCCACCATTCTATATTATATATTGTTTATTTGTTTTGTATATTTAACGCATACGAAGTAGCGGGCACTTTGCTAGTGTCTTCATATAGCCCCCATAGAACGGTACCTCCCGATTTTCGGTATTTTGAAGGTTGCTGGTCAATATCCCATCGAAATGACTGACATAAGTTTTTGATATGAAACATTCCACCCGAAATGTGCCGGTATAGGTCGACGTCCTCAAATAGCCCTCATAGGACCGTACCTCCCGATTTAAGGTATTTTGAAAGTTGTGGCCTCAATGACTGAAATTTAGTATTTAAACTGCCATGGGTATATAAAATATTGCGGAAGAGAATTATCAGTATAAACCCTTTTCTTCAAATAACCCCATAGAAGCGTACTTCCCGATTTTCGGTCCTATCGAAACGGATGATATTTAATAGTCCGTTGGTGGTATAAAACTTTCTACCTGAAATTTTCCGGTATTGTGCCATGTTTTTATATAGCCCTCATAGAAAGATCCCTCCGAATGTTCGGTATTTTCAAAGTGTTATCCACATTATTCAACGGGAATAACTTAAATTTGGTATTTAGTCTTCGCTGGAGTTACGAAACTTTCCTCCAGAAATTTATCGGTACAGGTCAACGTTTTATACAGGCTCCATACAACGATGCCCAGATGTTGTTAACTATATAAATCCAGAATATCCAGTTTTAGGTCTAGTCGGTATTGGCCAAATTTATGTATTTCGCTCAATTCGGAAAATTGTAAATATTGGTCCATGTTTTGGAAAGAACAAAAATGTCGCCCCTTATGAACTGTTTTGAAGGGAGTATTATCAGTTGAGATATATGTACTACTCCTGTAATCTGTAACTCCTGTTCCTATTCACTTTAATACAGTTCGTGGTGGAGGGGATAAAAATTTCGGCCGAACTTAACGCTTTTCTTACTTGTTTAATATGATTCAAGTTATTTGCATTTTTGGTTTGGGAAGTTTAAAAGTGAGTAAAATTTTAAAACTGATATCAGTCATACGTACTTCATCGGTGGAGTGGCGGGTCTAGGGGAGGAGTATGAACATGGGTGCAAGAGGCAGAAACATAGAAAATAATGAAATTTTCTTGAAATTTCTTTATGAAAATTTCTGATGAATCAGCTCGTCTCGAAAGAGAAAAATAACAAAATTAAAACATACGATCATCATCGCCTTAACAGGTAAACATAAAAAAAAAACAAATAATTTGAATCATATTAAAAATGATATTTTACAAAATATTGAAGATTTTTGTATGCGATTTGGTTCAGTTGCACATGTTTTTTTAAGGCGTTTTATGTATTTTAAATTTTTTCATAATTCTTGTTGGATATTGTATCAAAACTTTTTATTTTCTTATACTTGAAACATTAAACTATAAATAATTGCAAAAAATATCTAATTTGTCTTTCAAAAACATATTTTAAAGAACATTTTCTAAAACGTCCAAATTTGTTGCAAATGTATTTGCCACCACTGTAATTTATAGGGTGAATTTATATATATAGTCCTTTTTATTCCGACTGGAACATAGGGCCGTCACAAATGTTTTCCATCTATCTCTATCCATGGCAAGGTTTTTCATTTCACTCCATGTTATTGGGCTCTCTTTTAATTCAGATTCTACTTGGCGCCTCCAGGTGTTTTTCGGTCGACCAATACGTCTCGAACCTTGGGGATTGTACTCGATTAGTTGTTTGGTTACGTCAGTCGAAGCTTTCCTCATGGTATGACCAAGCCATCTGTATTTCTTTCGTTTAATTTCGTCTTCCTGTGGTTGTTGATTCGACATATTCTACAGAGCATTGTTGGTTATGGTGTTGGGCCAGTAAATGCCATATATGCGACGCAGGCACCTATTCGTAAACGCTTACATGAAGCGCATTAGGTTCTTTGGAATCATCCAGGTTTCACATCCATATCACATAACAGATTTTACATTGCTGTTAAATACTATTAGTTTGGTTCCCGAGGATATAGTCCTATCTCTCCATAGTTTATTAAGCATTCCAATTGCAGTTTTAGCTTTGTTGAGTCTACATTGTATGTCTTTGTCGCTACCGCCATTTGTAGTTATAATGCTGCCGAGATAATTGAATGAGGATACATCTTCAATTGAATGGTTCATCACTTGGAAGTGGTTGGTGTTTCCGCTATGTATTCTCATTGATTTGGTTTTTGTTATATTGATGTGAAGTCCAGCTCTAACAGCTCTGTCCGTAAGATTTGTAAGTTTTGAAGACATGTCGGAGAAACGGTGTGACAGGAGGCAAATGTCATCTGCGTAGTCAAGATCATCTAAATTTCCATGTAGGCCTATTGTCACTCCACATTGTTTTGCCATAGCTCTTCTCATAATAACATCAAGAACAATGTTAAATAGAAGCGGCGATAGGACGCAACCTTGTCTCACTCCAACATTAACCTTTATTTCTTCACTTACAAGGCCTTCGTGAGATATACGGCAATGTGCATCTTTATATAGCTCTTTGATCAGGTTAATTATTTTACGGGGTACACCTTTACATTCCAATGCATTCCAAATAGCATTGTGGTGGATTGTGTCGAACGCTCGTTTAAAGTCCACAAATATTAGATACAGTGGAGAACGCCATTCAGCAGACTGCTCCACGATCACTCGGATGCTGTTAATGTGGTCTACACATGACTTGTTTGGTCTGAAACCTGCTTGCTCTGGTCTTAGTTGGGGTTCAATAATTGTTGATAAGCGCTTATGTAGAATAAGTGCAATGATTTTAACATATTTAGCAACGTTATTCCTCTCCAGTTGCTAACGTTTTGAAGATCGCCTTTTTTGGGTAACTTTATGACTAATCCCTCTTTTAGTTGTTTCGGCAGGTGCTCGTTTGTCCAAAAGTGATTAATAATTGGAATATCAATTTTTAAGATTTCAGGAGGTATGCCGTTTGGCCCTGCCGCTTTGCCACTTTTAAGTTGCTGGACTGCTTCCGATATTTCGGCCGGTGTTGGAGTTAAAACATTAATATCTTCTCTGATGTTGTTTGTGTGCTGCATTGGATCACAGTCACATATATTTATATTTTCATTGTTGCTCGTTGTCAATAGTCCTTTATAGTACTTTTCCCAGATTTTCAACTGCTTGTCCTTATCGCATGTAAGGATTCCATTTTCATTTTTGAGGGGTTTTGCGCTGCATTTGTTGTTTCCTGCAATTTGTTTTGTTATTTTGTATAGGTCTTTCAATCTTCCTGTCTCGATGGCTTTTTCTGCTTCTTCTGCAAGACTTTGTATCCAGTTCCTCCTATCTTTCCTGGCACTTCTTTTTACTTTCTTATCTTCAGAGCTGTATTGTCTTAACTTTTCTCCTTTTTGATTGGGAGAATTGGCCTTGTTGATTTCGGCTTTCAACTGTTTCCTCTTTTCAATGTGTTCCCATGTTGTGTCTGAAATCCATGGTTTACTATCTTTTTTGGTGCAGCCAATTTCATTTATTGCTGTTTCAGTGAACGCAGATGTTATCTTTTTGCAGTATTCTTCAATTTCTTCATTCTCTGAGAGGTTGTTGACTTTTTTCCTTCAGTTTGTTCATGAAGTTGTTGCAGGTGTCATGGTTTTTGAGTTTTGTGATGTCCAATGATCTTCTCATACTTCTGTTGTTGCGAATTACAGATCGAATTTTTAATCATATATCAGCTACAATCAGGTGATGGTCGCTCGCAACGTCTGCTCCTCTCTTGTTTCTCACATCAAGCAGGGATCCTCTCCACATATTGCTGATGACAATATGATCTATCTGATTCTCAGTTAGCCTATCCGGGGAAACCCATGATACTTTGTGAATTTGTTTGTGCGGGAAAAGTGTTCCGCCTAATACAAGGTTGAAGTTGTCGCATACTTCTAGTAGCAGCTCTCCATTTTCAGACAGGTGACCAAGTCCATGTTTGCCCATAACATTTTCACGGTTGCGGTTGTCACTCCCAACCTGTGCATTGAAATCACCCATTAGAATTTTGATGTCGCCATGATTAATGTTGTTAAGTACATTCGATAGTTCGCTATAAAAACGTGATTTGCATTCCATGGCGGCGAGTTCGGTGGGTGCATAACATTGAATGCATGATATGGGTCTTGCTTTTGTTTTAAGTCGGACCACAATTATTCTATCTGTGTGTGGTTTCCACTCAATTAGAGCTTTTTTGGCTTCTGCAGAAAGGAGGACTCCAACGCCGCTAGCTCGGGGTTGGTCGGGAGGTTTTCCCGAGAACACAAATTTTGATCCACCGATAGTGTTGATTTCCCCACTATCCGGCCATCTCACTTCGCTTAAACCAAGTATCAGCATTTTGTAGTTGATGAATTCTTTTTCTATCTGAGCAAGCTTCGATGGTTCCAACATAGTACGTACATTCCAAGAGCCTATTCGTATCCTTTGTTTCATTCCAATGGTCGTCATCGAGGGGGTTGGTGTTTGATTTTCATTTGTAACGGTTTCAGTAATCAATGTGTATTCGGATAGGTAGATGATTGGTCTAAGGCATCCTAGACTGTTGCTGGGGTTGCCAGCTTTGCCACCAGCCTGGCAAAACGCCGCTCGTATTAGCTTCCACTACATAACTATGAAGTGGTCCCCAGGGAGTACCACGCGGAGGCCATTGCTTCTGCAATGGGACCAAGATATTGATCTACGAGCCGACTTGACTTGTCTTATTAAGGATTGTGGGAACACTTTACCTTCTGCTTATTTGGATTGTAAGTCTTAGAAGGGGTCGCTTTAGCCACTTTACCTTATGCAGCCCTTACTCCCCGTGAATTTATAGGGTCTGATGAATATTTCAATGTGTTACAAAGGGAATGGTGAAGGATATAATAATTTTAATACCATGTACATTAGTTCAGTCATAATATGTTAGCTATGCACTGTAAGAACAAAAATAAATATGATTGTAGCGATGTTAGCACGTGAATATTCATTGTCAACATTATGTTTTTGCAGAATACAAAAACAAAATATGAAATAAAAATACATTTCACATACCATACCAAATATTCTTGAATATTCTCTAATGTTGAGAACAGAAGGTCTTCTGTGGGTTTACTTTTTCGTAAGTAGTCGTTGTATGAGTATGTCCTTAAGCATATCTAAGGATGACAGGTGGACATTCTCTTTCTATACTTTGTTTATTTATCCTACATGTTGAGGTGAGGGTTATTTGTCTAGTATTTATATACTAAAGAACATATTTCCTAAAAGGGATCTTTATTTTAAAGAGAACAAGATAATCGTTTCTACTAATTATACCCTTCGACTATTAACTTAAGGGAAATATTCAAGGTAACGTTGGGTTGAAAAGTTACTTTGGAAAGTGGATTGGAAATATTATTTCGGAAAACCTTTGTGGGTAATGTATTTAAAAGCCAAGAATTAAATATTACAGATGTTAATTTTTGGTGCAGGAAAAAAACTCAGAAGATAGAGGTGTTAAAAATATGTTTAAGGTGCATGTCAAATTTGAGCAAACACTCTGCGATAAACACAAAATCATCATCAGCACATAATAAAAGCAAATTACAACCACCTTTATCAGCTTATAATTGTTAATCAAATTCTCAAAAAGAAAAAAACCTTCAAATTCGTTCCTGAATCATAAAATTAACTGCAAGTATCGGTAAATTGTGGGAAATGATTCAATTTGTAATAAAATTGTTAATTAGTTTTTAAAATAAAGTACACAGTTCTTGTTTTTTTTCGTTAAGTACTCCATAAATTTTATAGCCACATTCTGGTGTTTATTTATTTACTGTGCGCTGTGCCACTCTTCCTCTTGCTCCTTTCCGGCCATCTATTGCAACAGAGTTTGTGTGCATTGCGGTTATTCGTTTTTTGTGGAGGTTTCAATTAGGAACGATTTCCCAGCATGGTGCTGGCTGGTAGGGATAGCATGCAACTTGTTGACACTTGAATTAATTGTTGGTGGTTAGTGTTTTGTTCAGGGGTAATAAATTGTTCACATCATTATTGGGAGCCTATTTGGTTTTAGTTCTTCTTATTTGCACTTAGGGCGGCACATTAATATGGTGTAAATTAAAAAAAGGTGTGTTTGCATGTGACACCTGTGGGTAAACATTCCTTAATCGGTGAGCAATTTTTCACTGAGGGATGTTTTGTTTATTTTTTAACTGCTAAGGAAAAATAAGTAAATTAAGTATTAAAGCAATTTTTAATAATAAAGTTAAATAATTGTCAAAGGAACTAGTAAAATGAACATTAAAAATCTGTCTGAGTCAGAATCTTGGTTTAAAATTATTTCAAAGAACATATAAACCCACTCCTCACTTTTTTCAAAACAGCTCACAAACACGACATGAGACATCCTAAAAAGAAAGTACAAATTCCCAAAAAAAAAAAAAAATATTTTGACATACTTATTTTTGTTTTCGTCAAAATTTTATGTTAATTCCTGCCATACTTATTTAATATTCATCAGAAGTAAAAACCCGGTTTATCCGTTACAAAATTTCCACCTCAATTCATGCAATCGTTTTAGTAATAACCTTTATATGCATCTGTGCTAATTTTTATTGGGGATAACGTTCTTGTGACTGGTCGAAATCGAGAACAAATTCATAAAATACATCTCTACATCAATTTGCAATTAACAACAACACAATTTACAAAACAGCCAACCAACATCTTTGAAATTATTACGACCACTTTTATTGCCGAATTTATGATAACATGAAAAATTTGAGCAAACATTTCGGCAAACTACAAGGTGCGCTGAGTAATTTGAAACCAAAGGGAAATTAAAATTCGTAACGTCATGTAAATGAAATGTAAATATAAATATTAAGAGACGACATTGACGACATGAAAACGAACCAAATAAACCTAATGAATTATTAGTAATAAAAATTTGTTCGAGATACGAGTATGTGTTTTGAATGAATTGCAGAAATGAATTAACAAGAGTACGAATTGTTCTGATTTTCTCTTGTAACCACCTCGATGGAAATGTCAATTGTATTTATACCCAAAAAAAAAATCATTTAACAAAGAGAAATATTTGTCGGAGACCCCCAATGTGTGTGGTATACCAATTTTCATATTTCGGCGAGATATGTCCGTTCGTCCGTCTGTCCATTATAAATTGTGATCAAACTCCAGACCGCAATTATGGACCGATCACCACGAAACTACATGGAGGTCGGGTTCAGACCAGAATAGACACCTATTGTTATTGGTAGTGATCGTGAAATATTTAGCCGGTAAAATTGACCAAAAACATAATTATACCCTCAGCATTTATGCTAACGAGGGTATATACACTTTTATACGGGCAAAATGTGCCTTATCGAAATAATGGTTTTAGACCCCAAGTATGTTTAGACGAAATGTGTTTCAGACAATTTGGAGTCGATTTAGCAATGTCCGTCCGTCTGTCTGGCTGACTGGTGCGCACGGTAACTCTCATACGGATGAGCCGATTTGGTCCAAAATTTGGCTATCGTAATATTTTGTCCAAACTTAGTTTAAGTTCGAAGATAAGCCATATCGATCTACTCCTTCAGGTACCTCCCCCACAAAAGTTGGAAAATGTGTGCGCACGATAACTCATGGATAAAGTAACCGATTTGGTCCATATTTGGCACATTTTGAGATTTCTACCAGACTTAGCTGAGGTTCCCATATGGACTCAATCGGTCCACTCATTCGGGTTCCTCCCACACAAAATTTCGGAAAAGTTCAGTTTAGGATCTGCTCTCGAATCACTTTGATTTTTGTTGTAGAAACTTGTATTCACTGCCGCATTACGACGGTATAAGTTTCATCAGGGCAAGTCCATACTTCCTGAGAAAATAGCCTGAAAGGTACAAAAAACCCCTCTGACACCGTGTGTAGTGGTTGGAGCGCAAGATAACTCTCGAACGGATCTACCGATTTGATCCAAAATGTGGCCTTCCTAATATTTTGTGCAAACTTGGTTTAAGTTCGAAAATAAGCAATTTCGGTCCATTCCTTCAGGTACCTCCCCACAAAAGTTGAAAAATGTTCGAAAAATTGTGAGTACGATAACTCTTGATGGGAATGACCGATTTGGTCCATACTTTACACATATATCTACCAGATATTGATCAGGTTCGAATATGGACAATATTTGTCCACTCCTTCGGGTGCCTCCCACACAAAATTTTGGATAATTTCACTTTAAGACCTGCTCTCGAATCACTTTGATTTTTGTTAAAGCAACTTGCATTCACTGCCTCAATTACGGCAGTAAAAGTTTTTTCAGGGGCAAGTCCATACTTCTTGAGAAAACAGCCCGAAAATTGTAAGAAACCCCTATGGCACAACATGTAGTTGCTGGAGAGCTCGAACCGAATACTGCGTTCGTCCACACTTTGTATATTGTAATATTTCTTCGAAGGTGGTGCTTATAGGTCCACTCCTTCCGGTACCTCCCCCACAAAATTTCGAACATATATCATACGCCCAAAATTTTGAAAAAAAAATTGGGAAAAAAGTATTTCAATCCACACATGCTTAGGGTTTATCTCTGTCGGCAAAGCCGACTGATGCTTTTTACTTGTCAATATAATAGTCCGATCACCTCGAAATTTTAATTAAGGTAAGAGTGTATGACAAAGAAGCAGCTTGCAAATTGAGATGATGATCAGATAATATTTAAACAAGTTAAAAAATGTCAGTCGGCTTTGCCGACAGATATATACCCTCAGCCAATGTGAAGTGAAACTTTCACCTACAGACAGATCGAATGTATTTAAGGTCTCTTCAGAACTTTGTGGCCCTTTTTGGACAGTTGAACTTGCCGACAAAAATGTGGATTAGGATTTAACTGTACTAAGACACAAATGTTGAACCTTTGTGGGGGAGGTACCCTTAGGGAGGACCGATATGCACCATTTTAGAAGTTAAAATAAATTTTGACAAAATATTAGGAGATCCAAAGTTTGGACCAAATTGTGTGCCCCATTCAGGTGATATCGGCCTACCATTTTAGTGACATTTTTTAAATATTCCCAGCTAGCATTTGGATGATTACTTTTTCAAAAATCACATTGCGGAGTCTTTTTATAGTCATTTTTGTGATCAAAAACTGATTAAGTCACTTTTATGATCAGAAAGGGACTCGAAAGTGACTCCCTGTAACGATTAAAAAGAGTTCAATTTAGAATACAACAACAAATGTGTAGCAATCATAAATAAATCATTGAGGCGTTTAAATTGTGACTACTTTTTCGTTATTTATTGTCACATTTTGATCATCATGCAGATTGAAAAATGCTTCATCAAAAAAGGGTCATGCAGGTGTTTGAAAAGTGATTATAATTATGTATCTTCTGATCATATTTTGAACAGATAGGTGATTAACAACTGATTGTTTTGTTTTACTTTTGTTTGGTTGTAAATAATTCTCATATACACTTTCTACAAAACGTTGATATAAACGTAACGTATAACATTAAGAGTATAGACAAACACAACACATGTTCAGGTTTTGCCAAGTGAAATGAAGAGGAGTACACTAATCACCGCGCAACTTAAAGGATAATTAAAAGGACTAACAAAGCAGAAAAGACAACAAAGCAAAGGAAAGAAACAAAAAACAAAAAAGAATAAAAAGAAATTTTTTTAATTTATTTCGTCTAATAAAAAGACTCATAAATGACTCCATAAAGACTCATAAACGATTATAAACATGACTCTAAAAAGACTCGAAGAAGAGTCCCAAATTAATCAACAAATCACCAATAAATGATTGAAATACGACTCGAAAAAGACTTTATATACCATCAGAAAATGGTCAAAAATTACTCGAAACTAATGCAGAGGAAGACTCATTTGTGATTTGTTTAGAAGAGTCGCCTGAGGTTACGTTTTCCTCCCGACAAAGGAGTCATTTATGATCAGAAAATGAGCTCATATTCCAGCTTTTTAATCGTGCAGTCGGATCAAAAAAGACTCGAATTTGATTAGGATTTCCAAAAAATGCTGACTGGGTTGAAACTAAGTTAGGATATAATATGACGAAGACTAAATGTTAGACCAAATCGGTTGAACAGTTCGAGAATTATCGTGCTCTTCGACAGCCGCATATGGTGACATAGGGATTTTTTACATTTTTCGGGCTGTTTTCCTAAAAAATATGGACTTGCCCTTGAAAAAACTTTTACCGTCGT
The DNA here is from genome assembly GCF_047663935.1 of Musca autumnalis. Classification (NCBI taxonomy): domain Eukaryota; kingdom Metazoa; phylum Arthropoda; class Insecta; order Diptera; family Muscidae; genus Musca; species Musca autumnalis. The sequence goes on from NW_027411644.1 coordinate 211,226,514, forward strand.
AATGGAGGTAGCGAATGCAAATCACTTCAACAAAAATCAAAATGATTCGAGAGCAGGTCTTAAAGTGAAATTCTGTGTGAAAGGTACCATAAGGAGTAGACAAATTTGGAAGAAGATTTCATCATCTTGCCACTGATACCAATTATGTTAATGTACGTGGTCAGATAACAGAGTTATACGCTAATGTATCCATAGAAACCCTATTTTAGGGCAGCTTTAGTCAGCGGCCCACCATTTATAGTCTGGCACTAGATGGCAGCTGATTTTAATACAGAATAATTTTAGACCCATAAACTACTTTGGAAAATTATTCCCGTGGTGGGCACTGGTGGGCATCATGACTAAAACCTTAGGTCAAATTTAAGTTTATGATAGAATTGGCATTACAAAATACACTAAGAAAATAAGCAGCAAACTAGAATTCCACAACACGCTAAAACACTATTTTTTAATGAAAATTAAGCTATTACCTCCTCCTTCAAAATCCACTATAATATGTTGCTATAAGAATTAGTTTCGCGATATTTTGAATATATTTTCTTGCACTTAAAATATAGGTTGTACTCACAACAAAAAATATCAGTCAAATGTTCCTACGTTTGTAGCTGTTCTTAAGAAGATCGCGTTCGAATGAAACAAAAACTAATACATTTTTTAAAAGGTCCATGTCATAGCTGTCGGAGTTGCCTGAGGTTGTACCAAAATTTTGACATTCATTTTTTTATTTTTGGCCAATGGATGGACCCACTGTGCGTCGTAATGAAGGTAGCGCTTCAACAAAAATCAAAGTGATTCGAGAGCAGGTCTTAAAGTGAACTTATCCGAAATTGTGTGTGAGAGGTACCATAAGGAGTAGACAAATGTAGTCAATATTCGAACCTGACCTATATCTGGTAGATATATTAGGATGTGCAAAGTATGGATTACATCGGTCACTTCTTTCAAGAGTTATCGTGCTCACAAAATTTCCGAACATTTTTGAACTTTTGTGGGGGAGGTACCAGAAGGAATGGACCGATATAACTTATCTTCAAACCTAAACTAAGTTTGGACAAAATATTACGAATGCCAAATTTTGGACCGAATCGACAAACCCGTTCGAGAGTTATCGTACGCACAACCACTACACACGGTGTCATAGGGGTTTTCTGCACCTTTCAGGCTATTTTCTCAGGAAGTATGGACTTGCACCTGATGAAACTTGTACCGTCGTGTGGGGGGCAGTGAATATAAATTGGTACAACAAAAATCAAAGCGATTCGAGAGCAGGCCCTAAACTGAACTTTTCCGAAATTTTGTGTGGGAGGTACCCGAAGGAGTGGACCGATTAAGTCCATATTGAAACCTTATCTAAGTCTGGTGCACGTTTCACGATGTGCAAAGTATGGACCAAATCGGTTACTCCCTTCAAGAGTTATCGTGCGCACAAATTTTCCGAACATTTTCCAACTTTTGTGGGGGAGGTACCTGAAGGAGTAGACCGATATGGCCTATCTTCGAACTTAAACAGACAGACAGACGGACGGACATTGCTCAATCGACTCCAAATTGTCGTCCAAACATACATGGGGTCTAAAACCATTATTTCGATGAGGCACATTTTGGGATAAAGGAAAATATGAAAAAAAAAAAACAAAAAGTTGAAACACAAAAAATGTCATAACGGATTCATTTTTCAACGGATTTTGTTGTTTTTTCCCATTTTGGAAAGCCAACTATATTTCCTACTTGTTAACAGTAAATAATTGTACTGTTAGGTGTCGTTTACGCAGTCTAGAGCACAAGGAAAAACAGTTTACTGTTTTCTAATGCGTTTTTGTCGCACTTAAACCACTATTACTTAGCAATTTGTTAACCAATTTTAAAAATCTATGGCTTGTTCGAAAGGCAAAATCCAAGAAAACCCATTTTTCACTACATTTGCCGTTATAAAATGAAAAACCGAAGTGACCCAAAGAAACCAAATGTATTTTCGTCTTCTGTGGACTCCCACAAAACCGAATTTATGCATTAGAACCCCTGCAAATTTTCACTGTAGCACAGTGTAATTGTTGACTCATCCAAGCATTAATTTTTTTTCAAAAGTAAAGCCTAGATCCATGGCTCCGAATGGTAAAATATTTTGTGGTTACGTGATGAGTGGCAAAAATTAACGGCCACACTATCAAGCAACCAATTATTTGAGCAAAACAGTGTGTAGCCCGCTTTATGGTGACAGTTTCAAAATTCGAGTGCAATTTATTATAAGCTGTTTCCGGGCCCATTTTATCGCTTTGAAAACTTAGATTAAGCATATTTATCTCTTTTATTATTAGATCCATGAATGTTAAATAAAGTTTAATTTCATCATTGCTTATCAATCCAGAAATCATTTGGCAGTTAAGTCCCATTCAGCAGTTGAAATTATGAATTGTATGAAATTGTATTTCAATTCAACCCATCGTTCTAGTACACCATCAAATGCCGAATCGCATGATAACACTGTGACCATTTAGTATATATGACGCATGTTATTTGTGCGTTACGCGTGCGCTACTATTAAACAAGTTGAGATAATCTGAAATAATTACTCAAAAAAGGATTTCCCCAAAAATCCCCAAATATTTTTCAGATTTCCCCAAACGTTCCGCAATTTCCCAAGTCGAATTATTTTTCCCCATTTCAGAAAAAATCTCCAATTCGGGGAAAAATCCCCAATACTGACAACGCTGAGCAGGTTTTTTCTGTAACTCACAGTTATCCAACTTATTGGGCGAAGAGAAAAGGAAAAAAATAGTATGAAATATTTTTGTTCTTTTTGCGAGAAAGACAGAGAGCATTTTTTTCAATTTCCTCAAGGCAAGCGTTGAGTAAAGACGGTAATGTGAGTGAATAAATTAGTTTTCTGTATATAGACCAATATTCACATGTGGAGCATTGGTGTGGTGGCCTACAGTGTAAACGAAAGCAATACAGAATATAGTATTAAAGGATCCGCGTGCCTCGGAGTTACCGGGACAATGCTGACATGCCAGGCAGATGCCCTCAACATAATGTTTCATATTCTGCGTGTAGATATACACATCAAAGCAAGTGCGACTTTTAATGCTGCAATGTTACATGCCTAACAGAGGACTTCACAAACTACCGAGAGAGACAGCAATTAAGTTACCTGATGACTGCAGTGTATTTCATACTGATTAGCCAATATCGACGAAACCTGGGAAGATATATTTCGGGGAAGGTTATAGCTACCACGTGAAGAAACTTCTAAAAATGTGCAATTTATCCGCTTATCTTAGAGTTTTTGATCGGGAATTTCCGTCCCTGGAATTTCCACATTTCCCGCTAATTTGTCACTTTGGAAATGTCGCTGTTTGTCATATTTATTGCTAGAGAAACGTTATATACTAACAAGTTAGAAAGTATCAGTCAGCTGTGCTGACGGAGATATACCTTCAGCCACTGAAAAAATCACAATAATCACGAATTTGCTTTAAAATACATGGAATCTGTGTGTACTGTAATGTGGGGCAACACCAAATCATCGACGTATACAAAAAATTTTAGTTACAAACTTCCGATTCATAGAGAACTCGAAATACATAAAGTTATCTTGCGCTATAACCATTTTAGAATGTGCTGGCAGGGTTTTTGGAGTTTTTTGGGTCATTATCTCAGGAAGTATGGACTTACTCCGGAAAATATTGTACAGTAGTAAATGGGGTCAATAGGACAGCCTACTGAAAAAAGAATCAAAACGATCCAAGAGGAGCTTTAACTTCGCTTTTCCCGAAATTTGTGCGGAAGGTACCCGAAGGAGTGGACCGATGTAGACTCCGATGTAGACCATATTCCAACCTGATACATGAATGGAAGAAATAATACGATGTGCAAAGTCTGTACCAATCAGAAACTGCCTGTGAGATTTATCTTGCAGATTTGCCATTTTGGTTCGTGCCGTCAGGGTTTCTTGGAGTTTTTAGGCCAATATCTCAGGAAGTAAGGACATGCGCGGATAAAAATTGTACCGCCGTAAAGACGCAAAGTGCAAAGTTTGGATCAATCAGTGCAAAGTTTGGATCAATCAAAAACTTCCTGCGAGAAGTAACTTGCGGATTTGCCATTTTGGTTGGTGCCGTCAGGAACTTTTTCTTGGAGCTTTTAGGCGATTATCTCAGGAAGTATGTACTTGCGCCCGAAAAAAATTGTACCGTCGTAAAGGGACCCGAAACGGCAACCTACTGAAAAAAAATTCAAAACGATCCGCGAGTTGCTCTTAAAGTTCGCCTTATCCGACTTTTGTGTGGAAGGAACCTGAAGTAGTAGACCGATATAGTCCATATTCGAACCGTATCTATGTTTGAAAGGAATAATATGATGTGCAAAGTTTGTACCAAATCGATTGTTCCCTCCCAGAGTTATCGTTCACACCACTTTACAGAAAAATTTAGAACTTTTGTGGGGGAGGTTACCGAAGAAGTAGACCGATATGGCCCATTTTGAACTTAAACTAAGTTTGGACAAAATATTACGATACACAAAATTTTATTCAATTTGGTTAATTCCTTCGAGAGTTATCGTGCGCACCAGGCAGCCAGACAGACGGACAGACAAACATGGCTAAATCAACACCAAATTGTCTGAAACGAATATCGTCCAAACATACTTGGGGTCTAAAACCAGTATTTCGATGAGGCACATTGTTGGTGTATCAAAGTGTATATGACCAAAATTTTTGAAAATTTAACATAGCTGAAGCCATTCTTACCCTTTTAGAACACGCGACTTGTGATTGTATATTATACAAATTAAATATTTTTGGGTAAAATGAAAAGCTTTTGGACCTGGCAAAAATATTGGCCTTAAAAGGTAATGTGCGTGGAAGGGAGACAGCAAAAATGGGTTGAAGCCAACAGGTCTTTTCTTGTTTTCTCTCGATTTGTGAGTAAACCACAATTCTGAAAATTTTCTTGTCAAAGTAAAAGTAAAAGCCAACTAAATATAGAAAATCTCACTAATATATTTCTTTTCAAAATTGGATCTGCTTCCACCATTAAATGATCCTGACATTTTGAAACCAGATTTACAGTGTTTTTTTTTTTGAAATTTTCTTCTAATTTCATTCCGCAAACAGGTTTTTCAAAAAATCATATATAGGATTGTAGTACTTGCGATTCTGAGTTATTTGATACGTATATTGTGAATGTAGTCTGCACAGCTTCATAGAAATCTGCATCCAAATGCGGAAATTTTGTGAGAACATTTTTCTAAAAATCATATTTTTCGGGTCTAATATTTGCAATTTTCATTAGAATACCTCGTACACCTCACAATTAGGAGGGTTGGCGTTTTTATACCCTCCACCATAGTATGGAGGGTATATTAAGTTTGTTTTTCCGTTTGTAACGCATTGAAATACTCATTTGCGACCCTATAAAGTATATATATTCTTGATCAGGGTAAAATTCTAAGTCGATCTGAGCACGTCCGTCCGTCCGTCCGTCCGTCTGTGGTAATCACTCTAGCGTCCACAAAAATGGAGATAGGACGCTGAAATTTTGGGAAAATGCGTCTTTTGTTTGCAGGCAGGTCAAGTTCGATGATGGGCTATATCGGTCCACGTTTTGGTATAGCCCCCATATAACGGTACCCCCCGATTTACGGTATTTTGACGTTTTTAGCTACATTTTCGGTCCGATTTGGCTATAATTTGACATTTAGGGTTCCTAAGTATCAATAAACTTATATAACAAAAGTTGTGGACATAGGTCCACGTTTTGGTATAGCCCCCATATAACGGTACCCCCCGATTTGCGGTATTTTGACGTTTTTAGCTACATTTTCAGACCGATTTAGCTATAATTTGACATTTAGGGTTCTTAAATGTCAATAAACTTATATAACAAAACTTGTGGACATAGGTCCACGTTTTGGTATAGCCCCCATAGAACGGTACCCCCCGATTTACGGTATTTTGACGTTTTTAGCTACATTTTCAGACCGATTTAGCTATAATTTGACATTTGGGGTTCTTAAGTGCCAATAAACTTATATAACGAAACTTGTGGACATAGGTCCACGTTTTGGTATAGCCCCCATATAACGGTTCCCCCCGATTTACGGTATTTTGACGGTTTTAGCTACATTTTCAGAACGATTTGGCTATAATTTGAAATTTAGATTTCTTAAGTGTCAATAAACATATAACACAAGTTGTGGACATAGGTCCACGTTTTGGTATAGCCCTCATATAACGGTACCCCCCGATATACGGTATTTTGACGTTTTTAGCTACATTATCAGACCGATGTAGCTATAGTTTGACATTTAGGGTTCTTAAATGTCAATAAACTTATATAACAAAAGTTGTGGACATAGGTCCACGTTTTGGTATAGCCCCCATATAACGGTACCCCCCGATTTACGGTATTTTGACGGTTTAAGCTACATTTTCAGACCGACTTAGCTATATTTTGACATTTAGGGTTCTTAAGTGTCATTAAACTTATTTAACAAAACTTGTGGACATAGGTCCACGTTTGGGTATAGCCCCCATATAACGGTACCTCCCAATTTGCGGTATTTTGACGTTTGTAGCTACATTTTCAGACCGATTTAGCTATAATTTGACATTTAGGGTTCTTAAATGTCAATAAACTTATATAACAAAATTTGTGGACATAGGTCCACGTTTTGATACAGCCCCCATATAACGGTACCCCCCGATTTACGGTATTTTGACAGTATTAGCTACATTTTCAGACCGATTTAGCTATAATTTGACATTTGAAGTTCCTAAATGTCAATAAACTTATGTGACAAAACTTTTGGTATAGCCCCCATATAACGGTACCCCCCGATTTACGGTATTTTGACGTTTTTAGTTACATTTTCAGACCGATATAGCTATAATTTGACATTTAGGGTTCTTAAGTGTAACTAAACTTATATAACAAATGTTGTGGACCTAGGTCCACGTTTTGGTATAGCCCCCATATAACGGTACCCCCGATTTACGGCATTTTGACGTTTTTATCTACATTTTCAGACCGATTTAGCTATCAATTGACATTTAGGGTTCTTAAATGTCAATAAACTTATATAACTAGTGGACATTGGTCCACGTTTTGGAATAGCCCCCATATAACGTTACCGCCCGATTTCAGGTATTTTGAGAATTTTACCAACAAGTTTTAACCGAATTATCTGTAATTTGAACATTTGACATTTGAAATTCATAGTGGTCACCACACCTCTCCACCAAAAATTGTCAAGAAAGTCCCCATATAACGGTACCTCCCGATTTTCAGTAATTTGATGATTTTAGCTACAATATTAAACCGAACTAGCAGTAATTTGACATTTGAAGTTCTTAGTGGTCGCAACACCTCTCCATCAAAAATTGTCAATATAGGTCCATGTTCGGATATAGCTCCCATGTAACGGTACCTCCCAATTTTCAGTAATTTGGCAATTTTAGCTACAATTTTTAACAGAACTAACTGTAATTTGACATTTGAAGGTTGTAGTGGTCACCACACATCTGCATCAACAATTTTCAACATAGCCCCAATATAACGATACTTCCAGATTTTCGATACTTTGAGGATTTTACTTAAAATGTTTAACCGAACGTTGGTCCATGATTTTGTATAGCCCCAAAACAAACCTCCCGATTTTCCGTACCTTAGCTTAATTTTTTGGACGAACTTTCTGTAATTTGAAATTTAATAGTCAACAAAAATTCTGCAACAAAAATTGTTCATTTAAGTTCATATTTTCGTATAGCCCGCATACCTCCGAACTAGCTGTTAATGACATTTGAAGTTCCCATGTTATGTACCAATTTTTGGTATTTTGAGGATTCTAGCTGCAATTTTTAACCGAATTAGGAGTTATTTGACATTAAAGGCTCCCATCAAAAACTGTCAACATAGGCCCATGTTTTATTATAACCCCTATATAACAGTACCTCCCAATTTCTAGCCCACCAAAAATTGTCAACAGTTAGATATAGGCACCATAAAAAAGGGCCTCCCGAAGCATTTTATGTACATTATCTGACATTTTAACGTACTCACTTAAAGTTGGGGACAGGAATGAATATGTAATGGTGGAGGGTATGAAAAGTTCGGCCCGGCCGAACTTAATGCTTTTTTACTTGTTTATTTTTGTTTATTTGGGATGACGACTTCTATTTTGTTTTTCAAAATAGTCAGGCTTAATATCATAGTCGTTGTTTTAATATTTTATTAAAACAACTTTAATTTATTAGTGAAAAAACCCCTTGCCCCTTGGTAAACATCGCCAATTTTTTCCCACTAATAAATTAAAGGGTGACGTAGGGGATGGAAGCTACCAAGGAACGGTCCTGACCGGTTTTAACATGGCAAAGCCCAGGATTTATCTTGGTCCCTCTTTCATCTCAAGTGGACACTGACCTCCCCGTGGTGTCACCTGGGGAACTGCCTTTAACACCCGTTAAAGGTAGTGAGCTAACATGTGCCGCGCGTTCACCCATAAGAACGTTAAAATCTTGGGTTTGGGCGTCGGGTTAGTAACCCTCTCCTAGAAAAAAAAAACAGCCTACTATGAAAAAACGAAAGAAAAGAAAAACAAACCCCTCTAAAGTTGACGAACCCCGCAAACGTTTTAAGGACCATGATCTGCGAATCTGCACCTGGATTGTTCGCACTCTTTATAGAGAAGGTGCAGTCTTCGCATTGGCAGACGTACTTGGAAAGTACAAAGCCGATATTACTGCCATACAGGAAATACGATGGACTGGGAAAGATGTCACAACAACACCTAAAGGTGACGCACTGTATCACGCAGAGAAAAAATATTTTTCGGTTTTGTTGGAACAAAAATATCTATTTTGGTTCCAAAAATGTGTTTGTTTTGTGCAAACATTGTAATCCAAATCCAAAAATACCATCTTTTGTTCCGAACATAGAAAACTAAAACAACTTTCGAATTTCCGCAATATTGTAAAAATCGTTAACAATACCGATTGTAGGAACGATGATAATCTAAATGTTTTACAAAACATATTGTCAGCCCTGAAAACCAGATACTATTTTTTTTTTTTTGATTTGAGCGTATATACTTCTCATATACACTTTCCGCACAACTTTGATATAAATATCGCGTATAATATTACGAGCATTGATGAACGCAATACATGGTTTGCTACTTTAGCTGACAACAAAGACAAACAAAAAGCCACAAGCAGCCACCACAACATAAGGAATAATTAAACACCATAACAAACATGAAAAGGAAAGGAGAATGAAATAAAGAAAAAGAATGAAACCAAAACAGAAACAAATAAAAACAAGAGTCTCATTGTTGGTATAGATACACACAAAAACATAGATAAAGGCAGCATGTCATACTAACACCACAACTCACCAAAATTGTTTTTTCAACACGCATCGAATAGCGAGAGAAGAGAAAAAATTTTTCAAAGAAAAGAAGAAATATTGTTCAGTTGACACAAACTATTTTTGGATTTAACAAAAACGATTGTTGGATTCACAATACCACATAAGGAATCCAACAATATGTTAACAATACATATTTTGCTCTTGGAATATTGTTGCATCAAACATATTTTTTTCTCTGCGTGATTATAGCTGCCATGACACAAAGCATGAGTTTGGTTGCGGTTTTGTAGTTGGTCGGAGGTTAAAACATCTGGTCTCCAGCTTCACCCCAGTGAATGAAAGACTTGCTACAATTCGATTTAAAGCAAAATTCTTCAACATCAGCTTTATCTGCGCTCATGCCCCAACCGAAGACAAGGACGAACAGACCAAAGATATATTCTACGAGAGCTTAGAAGAAGCATATGACCGTTGTCCTGCCCATGACATTAAAATTGTTCTAGGCGATTTTAATGCCAAAATTGGAAAGGAGAATATCTTTGGACAAACAGTTGGGAAATTCAGTCTACATAGTGAAACATCAGACAATGGAATGAGGCTGATAGACTTCGCAGCGGCAAAAAACATGGTAGTTAGCAGTACCAGATTTAAGCATCTCGATATTCATAAGGGCACTTGGCTGTCTCCAGACCAAAGAACAATAAATCAAATTGATCACGTTGTGATAGATGGAAGACATTCATCTAGCGTGTTGGATGTACGATCGTTCCGAGGAGCAAACATAGATTCGGACCATTACCTCGTTGCAGCAAAGGTACGTACCCGTCTAAACGTTGCAAATAAAGCACGGACAGACACAACACGAAAGTTGGACATCGCCAAGCTGCAAACACAACAGATAGCCACAGCATATTCCACTCAACTGACCCAATTGCTTAATGATAGCGCTTCTCGTCCCGATAACATATCAGCACAATGGCAAAATATTGCCCACTCCATGCACACAGCCGCAAAATCAGTACTTGGATACCAGAGACCTCCACCAAAGAATCCGTGGTATGACCAGGAGTGCCGTGCTGCTACCGAAGAAAAAAATGCGGCATATAGGGCTACTTTACAATCAGTAGCAACGCGTAGCGCACGAGAGAGGTATCGGGAGAAAAGGAGAGAGGAGAAACGTCTTTTCCGCAGGAAAAAGAGAGAAATGGAAAAGAGGGAGTGTGAACAAATGGAGATGTACAGGAGACAGAACGAAGTCCGAAAATGCTACCAAAGAGTGAAGCATCAAACTGATGGCTTTGGTACAGGAATATCCTCCTGTAGAGATCAACAAGGTAATTTGGTAACTGATACAGATAGTGTGCTCAGGATATGGAAAGAACATTTTTCCAAACTGTTGGTATCCGATAGCAGTGAAGACGGCGAAGATACCACAGATCCAATCCCAGATGATGGTATTGAATGTATACCGCCCAGCCAAGATGAGGTAAGGACAGCAATAAACCGGCTGAAGAATAATAAGGCGGCAGAAGCAGATGGCCTACCAGCCGAGCTGTTCAAAACCGGAGGCGACACGCTGATAAAGTGTATGCATCAGCTAGTTAGCACCATCTGGCAGGAAGAACGCGTACCCGACGATTGGAACGTGAGCATCCTATGTCCAGTCCACAAGAAGGGTGATAAGACTGTGTGCTCCAATTATAGGGGCATAAGTCTGCTCCCTATTGCATATAAGATAGTATCTGGCATATTGTGTGAGAGACTAAAGCCTATGGTCAATGAAATTATTGGACCCTATCAGTGCGGCTTTAGACCTGGCAAATCCACCATTGACCAGATATTTACCTTGAGACAAATTCTGGAAAAGACCTAAGAAATGCAGATCGACACCTTCCATCTTTTCGTCGATTATAAAGCAGCATTCGACAGCCCTATACGTTCAAAGGTGTTCCAAGCCATGTCTGATTTTGGTATTCCTGCAAAGCTCATTCGACTTTGTAGAATGACATTAACTGAGATAAGATCCTCAGTTAAAATTGGAAAGAACCTCTCCGAAGAGTTTACTACCAAAAGAGGTTTCAGACAAGGAGATGGCCTGTCGTGTGATCTATTCAACATCCTGCTGGAAAAGGTCATACGAGACGCGAAGGTCAAAAGAAATGGAACGATATACACGAACAGCTTATGCCGACGACATTGACATCATGGGTCGATCGGTAAAGGAAGTAACTGACACCTTTGCAAAAGTCGAAAGAGAATCTGCTAAAGTTGGTCTGGCAGTAAACGGCGTAAAAACCAAGTTGATGGTATCGACGCGTAATATGTCCATAAACACCGCACCATCTGTGAATGTTGGTACCTATAATTTTGAGGTAGTAAAGGACTTCGTCTACCTCGGCACCGCCATAAACACAACAAATAACATCAGTTGTGAAATACGAAGAAGAATAGTGTTGGCTAACAGATGCTACTTTGGGCTGAGTAAGCAGTTTAGGAATAAAGCCACCTCTCGTCAAACAAAAATAACACTGTACAAAACACTGATACTACCCGTGCTAATACCCCGGTTACACTATTGAAGGTTAACCCACTGGGTTTAATAGATCCAGTGGGTTAATCTTTGCTGGTTACACTTAGCTTTTCGAGGATATAAACTGTCAGCTGATGTTTGTTTACGTATACATACAAAATAACTAATAAAGTCGTGTGTTACACTTTTACAATTTCTCGTATGAGATATCGTCCCTTCTTTGCTCATATTGGTATATTTTACACATAGGGATAAATTTTTGTATCATGGTATCAAACGTACTTTTTGTTAAAAAAGTGTCTAATGAAAAAAAAAAATAATTTTATGATTTCCAAATAACTTTAGATTTATTAACTCCATAAAATCTCATGCGACCAATCGTAAACGTGTAAACCACGACAAACTCTGTTGCAAAAACAGTTGCAACTTTTGGTACTTTTTGAGTAGAGTTGGATTTTTTTGCACAAATACCGAATACAACACTGTATTTTTGGTGGATTTGTGCCGGATTTAAAATAAACCCAGCCATGAGAGGATTTAATTTTTGTATGGCAAATCTGGTCAGATTTGAACAGATTAAGCAAATAAATCCTCATGAAGTGGGTTAACCCGGCAAAAAGCTGTAGTGTAACCGTGCTATAATGTATGGTTCCGAAGCATGGGTACTACTTGCTCAAGCAGATAAGGCAGTGCTTTGTGTTTTTGAGAGAAAAATTCTTCGAAAGATCTACGGGCCAATCTGTGTTGACGGCGAATATCGGCGTCGTATGAACAACGAGCTGTATCAACTATACAATGACATCAATGTAGTTGAACGAATCGAGATACAAAGATTGCGATGGCTAGGCCATGTTATAAGAATGAGTGATGATGAACCCGCTAAAAAGGCGTATAAATACGGGCCGCATGGAGGTTCTCGCAGATCTGGAAGGCCAAAGCTTCGTTGGAGCGAACAAGTGAAACGAGATATCACAAAGCTACATATCCCAGATTGGGAAAATACAGCAGCAAACAGAGAGGATTGGAGATTTTTTCTTAGTTCGGCTTATGGAACAAATGTTCTGTAAAAGGCCAGCTAAGTAAGTAATAAATTAAAGTTGTTTTAATAAAATATTAAAACAACGACTATGGGATTAAGCCTGACTGTTTTGAAAAACAAAATAGAAGTCGTTATCCCAAATAAAAAACGCCAACCCTCCTAATTGTGAGACCGGGCACCGTTGAAATGTTGTCTATTGCTGTAGTATGCAAATACCAACCAATACCAACAAATTAGTTATGTGTTTTTCGCTGAGAATCAACGAACGCATAGCAGTGGAAAAGATTTGGTTTTGTTTGCAAGTGAAGTTGCTCGAGTTTAGGTAGTGCCAAAGAAATTCTCGATCAGAGTGTTTCTTTGCACACGTATCTATTTGAGCGGGCACTTGGGTATAAAAGTTTCTTGTTGAAAAATAAGAAACAAGGGAACTGATGAAGATCTGTGGCGAGATCTGATGTTGATAATTTACGCGATTTACATGTATTTTAAAATGCATATCCATTTCAGAAGCCTTGATATATATCCTCCGCAACCGAATTATCTTCCTCAATGGCGAAGCTTTAAAATGAATGTCATTAAAGCAAAATTCGTCTATTTTATTGGGAGATTAAAGCAAAATGAAGGAAGTATTACTACAGATTTTTCCATTATTTTCTACAACATAATATTTTTTCAAAACAAAAATATTATTTTTTGGCCAAAATATGTGCTTTTTTTGGCTGTAAAATCGAAACTATAACACCAATATGTATGATTTTAGTCTCATTTAATTAGCCGTGAAGTTTTGATCCACCACAATTTTTTATGTAATTTTATAACTGGTAAATGGACCTTTATTTTAAAAAAGTTGACTTAAATTCAGTAATTTCTCAATTTTATGTACATTCCGCGAATTCTGGGTAAAATTTTACATGTACATATTATGTAATCTATTCGCTGTGCTCATTAAAATAATAAGCGTTTTTATAATATTTTCTTTATTAAAAGCCGAAATAAAAAAAATTCGCTAGCGACCTGATTCGTACTGGGAATTTTTTTTAACCTATATACCAAAAATCTTTGATGTTGCTCTAAAAAAATGTATCCTTTTTTCTGAAATGGAATATGAAATAATTGACAATATTCGTGATATACCCTCTCTAGCCTAAAGGCTGAGGGTATAAACACGGCCTGCATATACATATGTATGGTGTATATACGAATAGTAATTCCCGGGAAAATAAATATTTTTGGCAAATTGAAATTCTTTAATATTTTTGGCAAATTGAGCATATCTTTAATATATTCTGCATTCCTGTGCAAAACTGCAAACAATTCAGCAATTCAACTTTTACTTCTTTCAGTGAGAGGAAAAACCCCCCAATGAAGTGTTATAAAATGGGTCAATGGCTTCGTTTGTATTTCCACCACGTCTATAAGACTCTGCTGTCCCATGGATCATATAGATAAAAGAGTTTTGGTTTACCAACACGTCCATATTCTCAAATATTTTATTGAATTATCCTTTTCGTTTACAAAAACAGAGAAGAGATATGCAAACCATCAAAAGTAAAAAAAAGAAAAGTATCATTTCTGTAGAATATCCCAAAGGCTCACGTACTCAGGTTTGGACAAATAAACAAGAGTATGACTCGCACCCGTTACAAGGGTGTGGTGGGACAAAACAAAAAATACATAACTGTGTCACACCACTGCCAAAAGTGAATATAGAGGAACATTTTGTTTTTGTTGTTTTTTAATACATCTTTTTTATTATTTGGGTAATTTTGTTTTCTGTTTATTTTCGGCCAACATGTTGGTTATTATTGTTGTTTGTTTATTCTTTTCGTAGAATGTGAAAACAATGTATGTTCTTTTTTGTTGTTGCAGACAGTTTCAGACAGACACATGAAATTTTATGCATATGACAAATATGTCAGGGTGTTCTGGTAGTAAGGAAAAATATTAGGAGTTTCATAAAATTGTTATCGGCTTTCGATTCGAAGGTGGTAACAAGAAGTAGTGGGTAAACGTATTAGAAAGCCTTAAATGTAAATTTGCAGCTGAAAATGTACGAATTATTTACGGATAATGAGCAGTATGCTCTTTAAATAAAAAATCCAAATTTCATGGGTTGACTTTAAAAAAAACCCACGTCTGGCGGTCGGATGTTCCATGAAAAAATATTCTTTAAAAAACCTCGTTTCTGGTGTAATGGCCCATGGAAAAATATTCTTTAAAAAACCACGTTTGGTGGTCAGATGTTCCATAAAAATATTCTTTAAAAAATGCACTTTGGTGGTCGCATGGTTCGTAAACAAATATTCTTTAAAAATCTACGCTTGGTGGTAAGATGTCCATGAAAAAATCTTCTTTAAAACTTCACGTTTGGTGTTCAGATGGTCCATAAAAAATATTTTTTTTTAAAAAATCCACGTTTGGTGGTCAGATTGTCCACGGAAAAAATAATCTTAACAAAATCAGATGGTGATATGAAAATATTCTTTAAAAAATTCAATTTTTTTGGTCAGATGGTCCATTAAAAACTAGTCTTTAAAAATCCACGTTTTTTGGTCAGATGGTCCATGAAAAACTAGTCTTTAAAAATCCACGTTTTTTGGTCAGATGGTCCATGAAAAACTAGTCTTTAAAAATCCACGTTTTTTGGTCAGATGGTCCATGAAAAACTAGTCTTTAAAAATCCACGTTTTTTGGTCAGATGGTCCATGAAAAACTAGTCTTTAAAAATCCACGTTTTTTGGTCAGATGGTCCATGAAAAACTAGTCTTTAAAAATCCACGTTTTTTGGTCAGATGGTCCATGAAAAACTAGTCTTTAAAAATCCACGTTTTTTGGTCAGATGGTCCATGAAAAACTAGTCTTTAAAAATCCACGTTTTTTGGTCAGATGGTCCATGAAAAACTAGTCTTTAAAAATCCACGATTTTGGTCAGATGGTCCATGAAAAACTAGTCTTTAAAAATCCACGTTTTTTGGTCAGATGGTCCATGAAAAACTAGTCTTTAAAAATCCACGTTTTTTGGTCAGATGGTCCATGAAAAACTAGTCTTTAAAAATCCACGTTTTATGGTCAGATGGTCCATGAAAACTAGTCTTTAAAAATCCACGTTTTTTGGTCAGATGGTCCATGAAAAACTAGTCTTTAAAAATCCACGTTTTTTGGTCAGATGGTCCATGAAAAGCAGTCTTTAAAAATCCACGTTTTTTGGTCAGATGGTCCATGAAAAACTAGTCTTTAAAAATCCACGTTTTATGGTCAGATGGTCCATGAAAAACTAGTCTTTAAAAATCCACGTTTTTTGGTCAGAAGGTCCATGAAAAACTAGTCTTTAAAAATTCAGGTTTTGTGGTCAGATAGTCAATGAAAAAAATATTCTTTAAAAATCCACGTTTTGTGGACAGATGGCCGATGAACAAAATATTCTTTAAAAATCTACGTTTTGTGTTCAGATGGTCCATGAAAAATTATTCTCTAAAAATCCAGGATTTGTGGTCAGATGGTCAATGTAAAAATATTCTTTAAAAATCCACGTTTTGTCGTCAGATGGTCCATGAAAAATATCCTTTAAAAACCCACGTTTTGTGGTCAGATGGTCAATGTAAAAATATTCTTTAAAAATCCACGTGTTGTGGTCAAATGGTCAACGTAAAAATATTCTTTAAAAAATCCACGTTTTGTGGTCAAATGGTCCATGAATAAATATTCTTTAAAATATCCTCCTTTTGTGGTCAAATGGTCCATGAATAAATATTCTTTAAAATATCCTCCTTTTGTGGTCAAATGGTCTATGAAAAAACATTCTTTAAAAAATCCACGTTTTGTGGTCGGATGGTTCATGAAAAAACATTCTTTAAAAAATTCATGTTTTTTGGTCAAATGGTCCATGAAAAAATATTCTTTAAAAATCCAGGTTTTGTGGTCACATGGTCCATGAACAAATATTCTCTAAAAATCCACGTCTTCTGGTAAGATTGTCCATGAACAAATATTCTTTAAAAATCCACGTTTTCTGGTCAGATTGTACAAGAAAAAATATTCTTTAAAAATCCACGTTTTGTGGTCACATGGTCCATGAAAAAATATTCTTTAAAAACCCACGTTTGTTGGTCAGATGGTCCATGAAAAAATATACACAAAAAAATCAGTTTTTGGTGTCATATGATCCATGAACAAAAATATTCTTTAAAAATCCACGTTTTGTGGTCGATTGTCCATTAAAAATATTCTTTAAAAATCCACTTCTTCTGGTCAGATTGTCCATGAAAAAAATATTCTTTAAAAATCCACGTTTTGTGGTCGATTGTCCATTAAAAATATTCTTTAAAAATCCACTTCTTCTGGTCAGATTGTCCATTAAAAATATTCTTTAAAAATCCACTTCTTCTGGTCAGATTGTCCATGAAAAAAAATATATTCTTTAAAAATCCACGTTTTCTGGCAGATTGTCCATGAAAAAAAATATATTCTTTAAAAATCCACGTTTTCTGGCAGATTGTCCATGAAAAAAAATATATTCTTTAAAAATCCACGTTTTCTGGTCAGATTGTCCAAGAAAAAATATATTTTAAAATCCACGTTTTCTGGTCAGATTGTCCAAGAAAAAATATATTTTAAAATCCACGTTTTGTGATCAAATTGTCCATGAAAAAATATTCTTTAATAAATCCGCGTTTGGTGGTCAGATGGTCCTTCAAACAATATTCTTTAAGAAATCCACGGTTTGTGGTTAGATGGTCCTTGAAAATATATTCAGATGGCCCACGGAAAAATAATCTTAACAAAATCAGATGATCCATGAAAAAATATTCTTTTAAGATCCACGTTTTATGGTCCTTGAAAAATTATTCTTTAAAAAATCTACGTCTTGTGGTCAGATGGTCCATGAAAAAATATTCTTAAAAATTCAGGATTTGGTGCCATATGTTCCATGAAAAAATATTTTTTAAAAATCCACGTTTTTTGGTCAGATTTTCCATGAAGAAATATTCTTTAAAAATCCAAGTTTTGTAGTCAGATGGTCCATGAAGACATATTCTTTAAAGATCCACGTTTTTTGGTCAGATTTTCCATGAAGAAATATTCTTTAAAAATCCACATTTTGAGGTCAGATTTTCCATAGAGAAATATTCTTTAAAAATCCACGTTTTGTGGTCAGATGGTTCATGAACACATATTCTTTAAAAATCCAGGTTTTGTGGTCAGATGATCCATGAAAAAACATTCTTTAAAATCCACGTTTTGTGGTCAGATGGTCCATGAAGACATATTCTTTAAAAATCCAAGTTTTGTGGCCAGATGATTCATGAAAAAATATTCTTTAAAATCCACGTTTTGTGGTCAGATGGTCCATTTTGGGCAGATTGTCCATGAAAAAATATTCTTTAAAAATTTACGTTTTGTGGTCATGTGGTCCATGAAAAAATATTTTTTAAAAATCTACGTTTTCTGGTCAGACGGTCCATGAAAAAATATTCCGTTAAAATCCACTTTTTGTGGTCAGATGGTCCATGAAAAAATATTCTTTAAAAATCCAGGTGTTGTGGTCAGATGGTCCATGAAAAAATATTCTTTAAAAATACATAATTTGTGGTCAGATGGTCCACGAAAAAATATTCTTTAAAATCCAGGTGTTATGGTCAAATGGTCCATGAAAAATATTCCTTAGAATTCACGTTTTGTGGTCAGATGGCCCATGTAAAAATATTCTTTAAAAATCCAAGTTTTGTGGACAGATGGTCCATGACAAAAATATTCTTTAAAAATCCACATTTTGTGATCAGATGATCCATGAAAGAATATTCTTAAAAAAATCCACGTATGGTGGCCATGATGGCCCAAGAAAAAAGTTGAAAAATAATATACCATAGATAGAGACAACGACTTGGAAATATATTCTACGTTTGACTTCAAGTAACAAACGTTCTGTTGTAGCCACAGAACGAAATAAGTCATAGGAAGCCCTTACTTAACTCGTTGAATGGGCGTCGGAAGGGCGAAACCTCAGTTATTCATCGGGCGGCACAATTTGGAATATTTTGAAGAGGGTGTTAAAAGTTCGCCCCGGTCAAACTAATTGCCTTTTTGCTTGTTTGTTTTGAATAATTGCCTTTTTGCTTGTTCGTTTTGAATACGGTGTATTTGCGTTACACCCCATTAAATTAAAAATAACCCATAAAGAGACCTACCACACACCGTTCCATATATGTATTGCAATTTAAAGTGACAATGTGTTGCATATTCATTGCTCGATTGGCTGTTGCTAGCCGCTTCTCATTCTTCCTTTAAATGTCTGTCTGTCTGCCTCTTCATGGTTGTTGTCATTATTGTTTTCAACATTTTCGGTATTATATACATAACAATCTTTCTCCCACACTGCAACTCTTCTCCACCCCCTTCTGTCGACTACCGTTATAGCCAATGCATGTAGTGGTGCACTTCATAAAAGTGTGGTGATGGTGTGGTGGGTACTTCACTTTTCCCTTTTTGTTGTGAAAAATTTTATGGTTATTTTATTAACTTGTTTTTCATTCCATTTCTCTGTTTAAATGCTGCGACCGATGACTGCTATTGTTGTCGTCAACGTTGGATTTGTGAACTTTATGTGTGCGTCGTTTTCTGGCGTATTTACTTGTTGAAATTGTACTTTTTTCTGTTGTTGTTATTTTCTTCTGCTTCTTTTATTTGATTAAGAACAAAAATGGTTAACCCACTTCTTGAAATGACTTCTTTTCAAAGATTATTGAAATATTATTTCGCAATAAATTAAACAATGATTGTACGGGACACAAAGGGGAATTTTTGTTATGACATTTTGGCCTTTTGTTTTCAAAATGAATGCCGAAAAATTGCATGTCGTTAAATATTGGTAAGAATATGACTTAAATTTATAAATGTTTCTGTTGTGTCATAAAATACACTGTTTTACATTTAAAAGGTAATTATGAAATTGTATTTATGTCATGGGGTTGGTTGATTTAAACAAATAAATACGACGAATGACATTAACATAATATGTACAGTACATATTGTAGCCTAACTGCAAATGTCGACTATAAATATCTTCATTTTACAGCATTTTCATTGTCATTACTGAAGATAGGTACAATTACAATCAATTTATCATCATTTCGAATCACTTTAATAGATGACTTAAGACACAAACTCGAAATGGACATGTTGTGAGAGTGAGAAACAAAATCATTGGTTGAACTTACGGAGAGTTTCCCTCTACATTACACTGTGCAACACTGAAAATACAAACAACTTCTAGCATGGATTTTTTGAAAGTACATATTTAGACTACAAAAACCCTAGTTGGGTTTTGTCCTGTCAGATCCAGTTCGGATTTTATGGCCTCATCTAAACCGGGCTAAATCTACACTTTTTTGCATTTATCAGGCCTTTATCTCAGAAACGAATAGGAATTTGGCCTTGCTGTCTTTAGCAATATTGTAGTCCTAAACTAGTAGAACTTATCTTTTGAAGAAACCACATAAGAAAAACTCCATCTAGGGCATCAAAATCTATAAAATATGGAAAATTTTACATAATTGCTGAAATTCTGGTCAGTATCGGCTAAACTATTGGGAGTTGAACCAAGTAACCTTTTGCAAAAATCTTCTAAATAAAGTTCTCAACAATTCTTTAGAACATTCTGAAACTCTAAAATGCTTACTTCATGTTGTTTAAGCGGTATTTTGCATAATATCTTTTACAACACGTATTTCAAACACAGTTCACACCAACAGTTTATTCTCGCATTTCGGATTTCCCCACATTATTGACATATTTATTAAATCGTCGGTGAGAAATGTACTGAAAACAAGGGGATAGAGGCATTTTACAAAAATGACATTTTCTGAAGAGTTGTGTATTACATTCCAGGGAATAATTTCTAAAAGAAAATATTCAGAAAAAATTAACGGTTATGGAGATACGGCGCGAAATGTATAAAAATTGTGGTATTTTTGCATATATTTTGAAGTTTTATGCAATAAATGTAGTTTTTCTAGTTCATTATTTCTCCAAATATTGTATTCTTGTCCTTATCTACAAATTTGCTTCAGAGGTCAGAAGAAGATTCGCATTGGTTTCAGAGATATAGCCCCGAATTTCTTTAAAAACTCAATATTTAACCATGTTTAGATGGGGCCATAAAATCCGAGCTGGATCTGACACAACAAAACCCAACTAGGGTTTCTTGTCGTTTGGGTCTGTACTTTCAAAAAATCGTCAGTTTGAATTGTTTGCACAAGATCACCTTAAAAATGTTGCACAGTGTTATCCATCACATGAATATTTCGTTAACTGAAACCTTAAACTTTTGTAAGATGTTAACAACTGTGGTGGAGAGAAAGAAAATCATTAGTTGAAATTTAAAGAGAGTGGATGTTTCCACCTGAATATTTTGTTTATATTTTTCATAATAGTCAGACTTAATCCCATAGTCGTTGTTTTAATATTTTATTAAAACAACTTTAATTTATTAGTGGGAAAAATTGGCGATGTTTACCAAGAAGTAAGGCAGGGAAGACTATAGTTTCAGATCTCGCCACAGATCTTCATCAGTTCCCTGGTTTTTCAACAAGTAACTTTTTATACCCAAGTGTCAATAGATATGTACGTGTGCAAAGAAACACTCTGATCAAGAATTTCTTTGGCACTACCTAAACTCGAGCAACTTCACTTGCAAACAAAACCAAATCTTTCCCACTGCTATGCGTTCGTTGATTCTCAGCGAAAAACACATACAGCCCAATCATGAATGACAATTCCGCGAGAAATTTTTCTCATTTCTCTTTTCTCCTATCATCAATAAAAATCCATACGGAATTCTCTGTTCGTAGTTTTGTACTATTTTTATCAACCGTGAAAAAGCGGAAAATTGGGGAAAAGAGACAAAAGTAGGTATCACGAATGCGATAGTTTTGTGTTTTTCCTCCAAAAAAATTCTCTTGCAAAATTTAAGGGAGTTTTCAGAAAATTAAATTTTTTGTCTGAAATACAATTAAAACACTTATATAACTTTATTTCTTCTTTTCTCAGGTCTAAATTTACAAATAAATCCCAAATGCAACATTTGGTTACTGTCATGGAATCCAGCCCAGACATAGCGCGTGGTTTCTTTAAAGGAAACAAGGAGGCACTTACCCGTTTCTGGCAAAAATTAGAAACAGAACTGAACTCCTTGGGGCCACCTGCCAAGTGCATAACGGAGTGGAAGAAGGTTTGATGATATCTAATTAATATTGACAAGGTAAAAATAATTTCCTTTTGCTTATTTAGGTGTGGGCAGATCAAAAAAATACGTTCGACATAAGGCTGCCCAAAACCTGAAGCAAACAAAGGGTACTGGAGGAGGCCCCAACAAGGAGCAAGTGTTATCCTCCACAGAAGAAGCCATATACAATTTAATTTTTATGAAATCTTCTGTGGAGGGGGTGACTGCAAAGTCGTATGGTCTTCCCAACGAAGAAGCGACATCACCACAACTAGAAAATTCAGACGTGGACTTTACTGAAACACTACTTGAAAATCGTGAAAACATCTGGGTATACAGAAAAATCATCGAAGAAAAAACCAAGCTTTGATTCAAAAATGTCCCATGAAATTCTTCAGAGTGAGTTGGAGATTCAAAAGGAACTATTGGCAACGATAAAAAGTGTTGCGGAAAATGTGAATCACCAAAGTGAAATTCAGCGACGTATATACAGATCGATAGATAAATTGGATGATCTCCAAAAAAAAGCATTTCCAAGAGATGGAGAATTTAAAGACAAAGCAATTGGAGGAAACTAGACGTCACAATAATACGATGGAAAGATTTCGAATAAGAGAAATCGAGTGTAAGTTGGAAAAAACTAACTTGCAATTGCGAGAAATTAATTCAGAAGTTGACCCTAACAACAAATAAGTGAATTTTATAGTATTTGTGTTTCATGGATTACAACATTTGCGTTTTTTTTAACCTTGAAAGTACAAATTAAAAATGAGTACAAATATTTTTATCGATGCTGTGAATTGAGATTTATTTTTGTTTCCTATAAAAATAAAATTAAAATTCAAAATTCGTAAATATTGTTTTCATTGTGTCTTTGAGGCGTAGGCGAACTGATCCTATGGTAAATTATGCAATGTATGTCCAATACTAGACCTAATATTTTGAGCTACATTAAGGAATTGGTTTGGAAATTGTGGCGGTATTACATCTTTGGGCATATCGATAGGAATTTCACAAATTTCTTCTTCTACATTATAATGTATGCACAAGTTATGCAGAGCGCAACACACATTAATAATTTTTTTGCAGCCTTTTCAGGGCTATAGTGCAGTTCCCTTGCACCAATGAGACACCGCCAACGGTTCTTCAATACACCGTTTGTCCTTTCAATGATGTTTCGACATTTTGAATGTACTTCGTTGAATGTCATTTCCGAAGAACCAACTTCTGGTACTCTATGCGGAGTAAGGAGCCAAGGCTCTAGCAGATATCCTGCATCTCCTATAAAAAAAAAACATAAATTTGAATTTGGTGTTATGCGTTCATACACGATGTTAAATTACCAAGCAGCCTAAAACTGGTTTCTCCCTGTAAATATTTTTGTTCGAAGTACGTTCGTAGGTCGCTAGTAGTCCATATGAAGGAATCGTGGCAGGCACCAGGATGAGAGGCATCAACGTATCGTATTTTCAAGTTTACATTTACATTTTTCGGCTAGAGCCATTATTTATTGAAGAAAATCTTATGACTATACAAAATGACTTATTGCTAATCTATAATAATTAAACATGTGGCTTTTCGCTACCTTCTAAGATCAATTCTTTAAACTATGCTGTGGATAACCACTAGCAGTTACATCAAACAAAAATTTAAATTCAAGTTTATTAATTGTGCCCAAAAAAAATCAATTAAAAAGGGCCAAAGTCGGTTGTTTTTTAAGAAAAATATTAGAACTAAGGACTAAAACTAAGAAAAACTAAAGCTACTATTTACATTGATTTTAAAATATATAGCAATCACTGGGTTGTTATATAAACTGTATTGTTGGTGTCCATCGTATTGTACCTTCTATGGTAAAATACAAGTTTTTCCTCATTGTTATAAAGAAGACCTTCATTGTTAAGCAATGGAAGGGCTGCAGGGGGTAAATGTTTTTTGGTGCTTAAGGCACTTGCGTCGTTCGAATATTGCAGGGATTCCTCGATGAGCTCATTCTGCACCGTCCATGCTGTCTCAACAAAATTCAGGGCTCCCCTCATGAGGAATCTGTCAATTCTTTCAAGGTTTGAAGTATCATATATTACCCTACACGATGGTCTTTTAAATGTGCCATTATTGGTGATAGTTGGCCTCAATCCCAGACAGTACGTGATAATCGACCTTTCCCATCTTCTCAACCTATCCATTTGGCTTGAGGAGATTAAATACCAAACCGGAAAAGCGTAAGCAACAATTGGTCTTATGACCTGCTTATAAATTAATAATTTAATTTTGTTCGCTAAACCGCCACTATGGCGTAATACACCATGGTAGCTGAAATATATTTTCTTGGCTCGATCCAATATGAAGTCCACATGTCTGATGAACTCAAACTTTTCATCGAAAATAACGCCAAGATATCTAATCTTGTCAGCCAATTTAATGGTCTCGCCCCCAATTTTCAGGATCGGGCGAGCGGATCTGAAGTTAGGGTATACCACTTTCTTTTTCCCCTTAAAGACGATCGCTGTACATTTGCCCACATTCAGCTTGAGGCCCCACATAGAGAAGTATCTATGTAAGTCCTCAAGATGCATGTTAAGGCATGATGTCACCGTACTGGCTTTAGATCCGGACATGGCCAGGATTACATCGTCAGCGTATAATAGTTGAATACCACCTGGAGGAGGTTCAGGCATATCGCTGACGAATATATTATATAGCATGGGACCCAGGAGAGAGCCCTGGGGGACCCCAGCCATAATTGGTCTTGCGCTAGAAAGACTATCTCCTACTTTCAGTCTAAACCCTCTGTCCTTTAGAAAGCTGGATATAAGCCTACAGGTTTGGTGGTCGAAGTCTAACTGCTTCATCTTGTAAAGGATCCCATTGTGCCAGACTGAGTCAAATGCTCTGGCAAAATCAAGCCCTACAGCAATGGTTCCGCGTCTCCGATCGAATCCCTTCACAACAAAATTAGAGAAAACAGTGAGGGCATGTGATGTGGAGTGGCCAGTTCTGAATCCAAACTGGCAATTCTTAAGAATTCTTTTATCCTCAACAATGATTTTTAACCGAGTGAGAATAAAAGACTCGAATAATTTCCCAAAAGCAGACAACAAAGAGATTGGCCTGTAGCTTTCAGATTTTTCGGGTGGAGACCCCTTCTTTAAAATGGGAACAACCATGGCTTGCTTCCATGCGCATGGGAAGTAGCCTAGATTCAAACAATGATTGAAGAGAATGGACAGAAAGACAAATATGACATTGCCCGCTTTTTTCAACGCTGTGTCAGGAATTCTGTCCAAACCACACGATTTTTTTGAGGGTCTACAAGCAAGAGCATGGCCTATTGTGGTCACAAAGCTTAAATAAAATTGATGAATGTGACATGCAAGTACATACGAAACATTCACTTTGTAAAATAATACATACCAGCAAAACATTCATACTGAATTTCCCTTTTCTGTTGTAGTAAAGGTGTTTGTTGTTTGAAGGAGCAATCACTTGAACATGGGTTCCGTCGATACATCCGACAACCCCTGGAATGTTGTGCTTTTTATAAAAAGCCAACGATATACTCTGCTTTTCCTCGGTGGTGTCGGCAACTTTTATCCATCTTGGCAAAGATGCGCTTCCAGCGTAGCAACGACTTCTATAAGCACCTTACTGAACGTTGACTGCGCTAATGCCACATCCGAGTCTTTCCCGACACCAGTCTGATACCCACCTTCCGCAAAGAAACGCAGTGCAGCACTCAGTTTAACTATGGCAGGAACTCCAAACTGTTTCTTGTTTGGTGGTACATTTGTTGTTAAAACGTTCAACAAGTACTGGAACACCGGCTTATTAACCCGGTAGTATTTCTTAAACCTGTAAATAAATAAAAACATTTTAAACGACAATTGTTTATTGTTTAATAAATACTTACAATGGTTGTGGCAATTCCAGAGGGTTAGTGTCATCTCGCAACTGCCTTCGTTCTATTCTTTTTAACCTTTTTTCTATTTCTTCGCCAGTAACAAAATCATTCAAATATATACGCATTGCAATACTATTCATGCTTTTGTTTTATTTAATTTTTTAATGAATTATTTTTAAAAAAAGAAAATAAATTGCTTATTCTTACAATAACAAAATTTTAATATGGCGCTAAAAGAGATCACCAGATGCAAAAATGACACACAGTTGATGATTAAGTAATGCCAAATTCAGCAATAATTTTTCCTTTCTTATTCGTGATTGGAGGAATATTCTCTCGAGAAAATCCTATACTACCGAGAGAATTAAATTTCCCGAGAATATTCATGATTGGGCTGATAACTAATTTGATGGTATTGCATACTGCAGCAATAAACAACATTTCGACGGTGCCCGGTCTCACCATTAGGTGGGTTGGCGTTTTTTATTAAAACAACGACTATAGGGTTAAGCCTGACTATTGTGAAAAACAAAATAGAAGTCGTCTTCCCAAATAAAAAACGCCAACCCTCCTATTTTGTTTATATCAAAACCTGAAAGTTTTGTCAAGAACATAAAAATGGTGAGTGTAAGATAGAAACTATTAGGAACGAATTTTGTCACCTGAATATATCGTTAATATCAAAACCTGAAACTTTTGTTCGATTCAAGGCTTTAGTTTAATTTTTGAACGCTATTGTTTGTAATGTTTTTTTTTTTTGCCAAGATGTTTGTAAAGTCTACATATTTTTGTACAAATGTGATAATAAGTTTGATTAAGGCAAAGCAATATTAAAAAAGTAAAACAGCGTTAAGTTTCGCCGCACAGTGGTAAGGAATCGTTTTTTTCGGTCAAAACTCTGTAACTTTTAAACGAATAGAGATAATAATTTTAAAAATTAAAAACTTTCGAATTCGGTCTAGTAGTTGCAGAGGAATTCAAGGTCAAATTTTAAATTTGAGTTTATTCATATGAAAAAGTATCAGTCGGTTTTGCCGACAGAGATATACTCTCAGCCTGTGTGGATTGAAATACATTTTTCCCAAAAAAAAAAAAAACATGTATTTAGGGGGGTTTTCAAAATATTGGGAGGGGGGAAATTTTGTTAAAAGTTGATCAAAAGCCCTAGAAAGCTCATTTATAGTCGGATTGATATACAATATTGCACAAAGCATCTCTTCTGTACAAGGATTAATCCTATAGAAAATAATGAAAATCGGTCCAGATTTGGATGCAGCTTCCATATATATTCGCTTCTGATATGAGATAAAAATGCACCAAAATCACTGAAATTTGACACATGCAACCTGAACTAGCCTAAAAAAACATTGAGCCAATTTTCAAACAAATCGGTACAGATGTATATATAGTCCCATATACATATATTTCATTCCAAATTTTATTTTTTGAAACTTACTTAAATTAAATTTTTCTCAATTCACATGAGAAAAGCCGTGAATGTTTCTGAATAATGCAAACATATTTGATAGGTGTTGGTTTAGTCTGACAAATAAGAGTCCCGGTTATAATACGGAACAAAATTTAGTGTGAGTAAACCTTGCAATTCCATATAAAAATATTTCATATTTTAGTTGAGAAAAATTAGATTTTTTCGGAATGGCGCAAATATGCGCAATTTTTTATGATTGAATATGATATTTGAGACTCAAGCGCATAAAACATTAGAAGAAACTATGGTCGGGAAACGACGGGGAAATAGACTTTTTCACTATTGAAATTGTAGTAATCTTAAAAATTATCATAAAAAATGTTCATAAAGAGCAAAGATGTAAAATCAATCTGAAAATTTTAAATGCTAATCTTGTTCGAAGACTGTACAAAAACAATAAATCTTGAAAAATATAAATTTTCGCGAAAATAATGTCATTTTAATGTTCACTTAATTTCTTAGTTTTCGAAATTTACTTTTTGTTTTCAGTATGGCTGAGTTCAATCGACTGCTGCATTTGATTGGTTAATCTTACAAAGTCGAGGATGGTAATAGCAAATGTAGAAAAGAGTCTGGTTGCCGTTTATCAATATTTTTTTCATAAAAAACGATTTTCATATTTTGAGTTTTGAGCAACTTTAGGCCTATGTTTCCCCTCTGTGCGACGAAAGAATGGATAGGATTAAAGCTCACAAATTTGCAGGGATATCAATTGAAAGGACTTTTTTTATCACACTAGCCTACGAAAAACATAATATCGCTGTAAACAGGGCCACTGGGACACCCTTCTGCAAAGGATCCTCGAATCACACACAAATGTTAACCATTTGTGTGGGTGGTACCACAAGGATTGGACAGATAGGGCGCAAATTTGAACATAAACTAAGTTTCGACAATATTTATCCAAAGTTTGGACCAAATCGGTTACTACGTCTATGAGAAACCATTTTGGCGAATATATTTGAACTTTTGTGCGGGAGGTACAGGAAGGAGTGGACCTATAACCACCATCTTCGAATTTCATATAATATACGAAGAAATATTACAAATATCCAAGGTGTGGACGAATGCAGTATGCGGTTCGAGCTCTACAGCCACTACATATGGTGCCATAGGGATTTACAACTTTCTGGCTCTTTTCTTAAGAAGTATGGACTTGCAACTGAAAAAACTTTTATTTCCGTAATTGAGACAGGTCTTAAAGTGAATATATCCAAAATTTTATGTTGGAGGTACCCGAAGGAGTGGACAAATATAGTCCATATTCGAACCTGATCTATATCTGGTAGATACATTAGGATGTGTAAAGAACGGACCAAATCGGTCACTCCCATCAAGAGTTATTGTGCGCACAATTTTTCCGAACATCTTTGAACTTTTGTGGGGGAGGTACCTGAAGGAGTGGACCGATATGGCTTATCTTCAAACTTAAACTATGTTTGGAAAAAATATTACAAAGGCCAAATTTTGGACCGAATCCGTTCTAGAGTTATCTTGCACTCCAACCACCTCACACGGTGTCATAGGGATTTTTTGCACCTTTCAGGCTATTTTCTCAGGAAGTATGGATTTGCCTCTAATGAAACTTGTACCGTCGTATGGAGGTCAGTGAATACAAGTTGCTAAAACAAAAATCAGAGCGATTCGAGAGATGGCCCTAAACTGAACTTTTCCGAAATTTCGTGTGTGAGGTACCCGAAGAAGTGGGCGGATTAAGTCTATATTGACACATAATCTAAGTTTGGTACAAATTTTACGATGGGCAAAGTATGGCCCAAATCGGTTACTCCCTGCAAGAGTTATCGTGCGCACAAATTTTTCGAACATTTTCGAACTTTTGTGGGGGAGGTACCGGAAGGGGTGGACCGATATAGCCCATCTTCGAACTTAAACTAAGTTTGGGCAAAATATTACGAAAGCCAAAATTTAAACCGAATCGGTTCATCCGTTCGAGAGTTATCGTGCGCTCCAGCCAGACAGACGGACGGACATTGCTCAATCGACTCCAAATTGTCTGAAACACATTTCGTCCAAACATACTTGGGGTCTAAAACCATTATTTCGATGAGGCACATTTTGCCCGTATGAAAGTGTATATACCCTCGTTAGCACAAATGCTGAGGGTATAAAAACTCGTAAGAAGCGTGTCAGCGACATATTGAGGCATGATAGAAATACTGTCGAAATCACTTAATAGAACGGTTAAGGGGTCATCGAAATTCGAACGCTATAAGCGATAGTCGTTATACACGATATTAATAAAATAATTAAAATAGTATTCAACCTGCGAAGTAGGTATCTAAAGGAATGGGCCAACATAGTAAATTTTGAAGTGGATATTATTTTGTAAGGGAGGTACCGATATAGTCCATATTCGAACCTGATCTAAATCTAGTAAAAATATTACGATGTGCAAAGTTTTGAATAAATTGGTTAGGCCACGTTTATATTATAGCCTTTTGCAGGGTTAACCTTCTTCATGAGGATTTGTTTGACGTATATGTAATGGAACTGACATTTAAAACCCAGTGGGTTTGTTAAATCCGGTTATATATAAACGTACTATTACTCCCTTCGAGGGTTAACGCAAAATTTTGAAATTTTTTGGGGGAGGAACCCCAGGGATGAACCAATATGGCCTATCTTCGAATATGATCTAAGTTAGGACAAAATATACGACAGCCAAAATTTTTAACAGAATCGGTAGATGCGTTCTAGAGTTACAGTGCGCTCCAAACAGTCGGACGGACTAGTCATGTCTGTCGACTCCAAATTGTTTCATACAATTTGCTTCAAACATACATACTTGGGGTCTAAGACCATTGTTTGGATGAGGCACATTTTGGTCGTAAGAAAGTGTTGATGAGTGTGGATAAAGTATCTTCCATTGTCCTCATTCGCTTGGGTGGATGGATTTTATTGGCACCAGCAGATTCGCCGCTGGGGTAACTAACACGGCCTTTGCTCTCAATTTGCAGTGTGTAGAGGTTATTATCTTTTTGCACATCCATTCGACTTTTAATTTGGTGATACCAAACAGTTCCTTCGCTGAACCTCGTACTTTTGCACAAATTGTTCCATATGGCTATAAGCTTTAGGGCTTTAATAATGACCACTCATAAATTTGGCTCCTGTAAAAAATCATTTCTATCCGGTAGCTAACAAGTGCAGAGAAAACACATCAATAAAAATTCACAAATATATGAAATGATCCTCAAGGTCGGTTCATTGAACTGAAAGTGCCATTTCTACCAATTCAATAAATTGTAAGATTTCACCCCTTATATATCGTTTCGAAAAGGGGTAAACAAAGTTTGAACACTAAACTCAAACAGGCTGAACTCTTACAAGTTTTTCGCATCATGACCGCTGGCAAATAGTAACGCATTACAGGCTTAAATGGCGTCCATTGCACACAACAAGTTTGAGCAGTTAGTGGCTCAAGTACAAAGATTTAACGTAGTAATTGCTTTTAGAGCAGAAACTTTTTTCCTAATGGGGAGTTTGTGTGTGTGTTTGTGTTAGTAAGATTATGGCGAATGCAATGCCTTCAATTGTGTATGTGTGCGGGTGTGCGTGCTGTTAAGCACTTATTGCAGCCGCTTATGCAGTTTAAAATGTAATGTTCCACTACTTTTGTAGATTTAGAGCTGTTGTACAAGCAGCAGTAGTAGTTGTTGTCGATGGTCGTCGTAATGGTGTTTTGTACTCCCTTGAAGTTTTCTCCTCAAGCTCACTACAAAATACAACTCTAAAATGTGTCTCCTCTGTCCCACCGCTCCTCGACAACTTACATCGATGGATGTTAAACTATAGAAACTGCAACGAAGCGAGCGTTTAAATCGGCGAACTGTAGTAGCAAAGGACAACGACGATTGCAGCAGGACGACCAGCAACAAACAACAGCTTTATACCAAGAACTGTGAACATGAATAAGTAATTAAAAAGTTGTTATTAAAAATTTTATGGATAAAAATGTTTGTGTGTAATTGAAATTAAATTAAATGAAGAGAACTATCGTTTAGCGTAATTTGTGCAGTTAACGAACGCTTAAAGTGTGCCACATTAAGCGGCATTTTAAATAAAAGGCCAAATATAGAGCAAAGCGTTACTAAAGGAAGAGCTATGTTGTGAGACAACAAATTGTCGCTATCGTGTCACTTCTAATAACGGGCTATATGAAAACGGTCGATATGAATGTTTTCTTATTTGACAGTTCTTGAATTTGATGGAAATCTGTATGGGTGAAATTTAAGAAAATATATCCATAAACCTCCATATACATTTAAATGAAAAATTACTTTTATTTTTTTTCATATGTACATTAGGGCTATAACCAAAAAAATACCACCATTCAATTGTCAATTTTTCTCTAACGCGAAAAAAGTTTCCGCACCAAATGCATGCAAGTTCAGAAATGCATTTTTTAATTTTATCTGTTATAACAGCATATTTGCTTTTCATTAAAATTTTTATTTTTTTGTAATCTAATTTAAAATCATTATCAAAGCGTTCTGGACCAATTTGTTCTCAAATCGCGCCACTTCGGAGCATATTAGGAACTTTTGACACTATTGCAATTTTTGGTTTTTCTTTATAAACTCGTGAATTTTATGTTTATATTTTTTGTACCTATCGGACCAGAGAATTTGTGGTCATTTGCAACAAATTCGCGAAAGTTACAGGCTGTTTTTGTTGATCTTGCCTGTGAGAATTGTATTTGTTTTCTACAAAAATAGAACTCCATTACCATGTGGGGAATTTTGTCCTAATAATGAAAATGCGTTTCTAAGATCGATTCGATGAAAAAAGTTTCAGCACCGACCGCAATTACTAAAACTCTTTTGGTATTTTGTTTCGCGATAGAGAAAAAATTACACCTTATTTCATAATAGTTTTTCATGCTCTTCACGACTATGTGGTGGTATTTTCGATATCTGCGAAAAAGTGCAAAAAGTTATATCCCTAATGTACATTGCTTACTTACTTAGCTGGCCCATTACAGAACATTAGTTCCATAGACCGAACTACGAAAAGATCTCCAATTCTCTCTGTTTAGTGCTTTGCTTTCTGGAATACCGCGCCTTGTCATCTCTACATCCACTTGTTTGCGCCATCAATTCTTTGGCCTCCCAGTTATGCGTGCACCTCCATGTTGCTCGAATTTATATGCCTTTTTAGCGGGTTTATCATCGCTCATTCTTATTATATGGCTTAGCCAACGCAATCGCTGCATCTCGATACGTTTAACTATATTGATTTCGTTGTGTAGCAGATACAGCTCGTTGTTCATACGCCGTCGATATTCACCGTCAACGCAGATTGGTCCGTAGATCTTTCGAAGAATTTTTTTCTCAAACACGCCAAGCACTGCCTTATCTGCTTGCGCAAGTATCCAGGCTTCGGAACCATACATCAACACGGGTAGTATCAGTGTTTTGTAAAGCGTTATTTTTGTTTGACGAGTTATGGCTTTGTTTTTAAAGTAATTACTTAAGCCAAAGTAGCATCTGCTGGCCAATACAATTCTTCTTTTTATGTCACAACTGATGTCGTTTGTTGTGTTTACGGCTGTGCCGAGGTATACGAAGTCGTTTACTACCTCAAAATTATAGGAACCAACTTCAACAGTTGGTCCGATCTCAGTGGACGCATTGTGCGTCGACACCATCAACTTGGTCTTCTCGCCGTTTACCGCCAGACCCACTTTAGCAGATTCTCCTTCGACCTTCATAAAGGTGTCGGTTACTTATTTTACTGATCATCCCATGATGTCTATATCATCAGCATAAATAAGTAACATGTGGCTATTGGTGTAGATTGTGCCACTTCTTTTGACGTTTGCCTCTCGTATAACCTTTTCTAGCAGGATGTTGAAAAGATCACACGAAAGGCTGTCTCCTTGCCTGAAACCTCTTTTGGTACAAAACTCTTCGGAGATGTTTTTTTCTATTTTAACTGAAGATCTTGTGTAAGTTAGAGTCATTTTACAATGCAGAATGAGCTTTGCGGGGATACCAAATTCAGACATGGCTTGGAATACCTTTGAACGTTGTGGGCTGTCGAAGGCTGCTTTATAATCGACAAAAAGGTGGTAGGTGTCGATCTGCATCTCTTGGGTCTTCTCCAGGATTTGCTGCACGGCAATTATCTGGTCGATGGTGGACTTGCCAGGCCTAAAGCCGCATTGGTAAGGTCCAATTATTTCGTTGACCATTGGCTTTAGTCGTTCGCACAATATCCTTGACACTATCTTGTAGGCTATAGGGAGAACACTTATGCCCCTATAGTTGGAGCATACAGTCTTATCACCTTTCATATGGACGGGACACAGGATGCTAAGGTTCCAATAGTCGGGTACGGGTTCTTCCTGCCAGATGGAGCTAACTAGCTGATGCAGACACCTTATCAACGTGTCGCCTCCGGTTTTAAACAGCTCGGCTGGTAGGCCATCAGCTCCTGGTGCCTTATTATTCTTCAGCCGGTTTATTGCTGTCTTTACCTCATCTTGGCCGGGTGGTATACATTCAACACCACCTTCTGGGATTGGATCTGTGGTATCTTCGTGGACTTCGCTACTATTGGATACCAACAATTTGGAAAAATGCTCTTTCAATATCCTGAGCACACTATATGTGTCAGTTATCAAAATACCTTGCTGGTCTCTACAGGAGGATGTGCCTGTACCAAAGCCATCAGTTTGATGTTTTACTATTTGGTAGAACTTTCAGACTTCATTCTAGCTCCTGTACATCTCGATTTTTTCACACTCCTACTGATTGTAGAGTAGCCCCATATGCCGCATTTTTCTCTTTGCCAGCAGCACGACACTCCTGGTCATACCATGCATTCCTTGGTAGAGGTCTCTGGTATCCAAGTACTGATTTTGCGGCTGTTTGCATGGTGTGGGCAATGTTTTGCCATTGTCGTGATACGTTATCGGGACGAGGAGTGCTTTGATTAACAGT
This sequence comes from Musca autumnalis, assembly GCF_047663935.1. Taxonomy (NCBI): domain Eukaryota; kingdom Metazoa; phylum Arthropoda; class Insecta; order Diptera; family Muscidae; genus Musca; species Musca autumnalis. The sequence goes on from NW_027411644.1 coordinate 211,261,032, forward strand.
TGGGCCAGTTGAGTGGAATACGCTGAGGCTATCTGTTGTGATTGCAGCTTACCGATGTCCAACTTCCGTGTTGCGTCTGTTCGCACTTTGTTTGCTACGTTTAATCACCTCGGAACGATCGTACATCCAACACGCTTGATGCATGTCTACCATCTATCACAAGGTGATCAATTTGATTTCTTGTTCTTTGATCTGGCGACAGCCAGGTGCCCTTATGAATATCGAGATGCTTAAATCTGATACTGCTAACTACCATGTTTCTTGCAGCTGCAAGGTCTATCAGCCTCATACCATTGTCCGATGTTTCACTGTGAAGACTGAATTGTTCGACTGTTGGGCCAAAGATATTTTCCTTCCTAATTTTGGCATTAAAATCGTCTAAAATAATTTTAATGTCATGGGCAGGGCAACAGTCATAAGTTTCTTCTAAGCGCTCGTAAAATATATCTTTGGGCTGTTCGTCCTTGTCTTCAGTGCAAGCATGAGCGCAAATAAAGCTGATGTTGAAGAATTTTGCTTTTAATCGAATTGCAGCGAGTCTTTCATTCACTGGGGTAAAGCTGGGGACAAGATGTTTTAATTTCCGACGAACTACAAATCCGCAACCAAACTCATGCTTTGTGTCTATGGGAGGGTTACTAACCCTACGCCCAAACCCAAGTTTTTAACGTTCTTATGGGTGAACGAGCGGCACATGTTAGCTCACTACCTTTAACGGATGTTAAAGGCAGTTCCCCAGGTGATACCACGGGGAGATCAGTGTCTACTTGAGATGAAAGAGGGACGAAGATAAATCCTGGGCTTTGTCATGTTAAAACCGGTCAGGACCGTTCCTTGGTGTCTTCCATCCACTACGTCACCCCATATGTACATTGATATATTTGGAATAGAAACGACGCACAATGATGCCTAAGTGGACAAACATCGAAAAATGTGTTACTTTATAGTTTTATTTATATTAGATATGATAACCTTGAAAGAATTTTGTCCATATATGGTGTTACTACAAAGTTATTGCTTTTATGACCGGTAAATGGACCTTTAGTTTGAAAAAAGTTGACTTATATTTAATAGTTTATCAATTTTATGCACATTTCGCGAATTCTGAGTAAAATTTTACATGTATTAGGCAATCTACTCGCTGAAGTCACTTCGAGAGAAGTTTATAGTAACAATTGTGCTCATTAAATAATAAGCGTTTTTATAACATTTTCTTTCTTAAAAGCCGAAATGAAACCAACATAACTTTTGTCCGCAACAACCAAAAAATTGGCTCGCGAGCAGATTCGTACTGGGGAAGTTTTTCTTAACTTATACGTATATATTATTGAAATGTCTGAATGGAAAAATGTTTAACAAATCGACATTAACTTACGGGCATTACCTCTATAGGATGACATTTAATCAATTCCTGTTTTCTGTTCGACCTAGCCGAACGTAACGTTGGGTTTACATGTATTCTTTTTGAGGTCCCGGAAAATTTAATTTTTATACCCTACACCACTATGTGGTAAGGGGTATTATGTGTTAGTGCATTTGTATGTAACATACAAAAGGAAGCGAGATAGACCCATAGTTCCTTCTAGGGATATACATAGAATCACTTTCTGAGTCGATTTATGCATGTCCGTCCGTCCGTCCGTTCGCAACATACATGTCGCATTTGTTGACCGATTTCGCTGAAAATAATGGAATACCATTTTTTTAGCCGTCGGAAAATCAAGTTCGAAGATGGGCTATATCGGTCCAAGTTTTGGTATAGCCCCCATATAACGGTACCTACCGATTTAAGGTATTTTAAGGATCTTAGCCGCATTTGTTGCCCAAACCAGCTGAAATTTTACATTTGAGGTTCCCAAAATTGCTCCACTAAAAATTGTCAAGATAGGTCCACGGTTCGGTATAGTCCCCATATAACGATACCTCCCGATTTACGGTATTTTGACGTCTTTAGCTACATTTTAAGACCGATTTATCTATAATTTGACATTTAGGATTCCTAAGTATCAATAAACTTATATAACAAAAGTTGTGGACATAGGTCCACGTTTTGGTATAGCCCCCATATAACGTAACCCCCCGATTTACGGTATTTTGACGTTTTTAGCTACATTTTCAGACCGATTTAGCCATAATTTGACATTTAGGGTTCTTAAGTGTTAATCTATATATATATATATATATATATATATATATATATATATATATCTATATATATAAAAGGATGATGTTAGTTACTACGCTTATAAATCAAGAACGGCTGAACAGATTTTGACAATTCGCACCAATTCGGAATGCTCTCATGGCAGAAAAGGATAAAACCTAAAAAAAATCGCGAAAATTTTAGAAAAATTTGCAAACATATTTTTTCATGAAAGTAAATTTTTCCACAAATTTCTATCGTGATTCGCGTTTGGAGCATACCTTGACACTTATTTGGACAGTTTTTGGCGAAAATTGTATATGCACCAACTGTGAGGGTCCATTGTTTGTAAATTTTGAAAGTTGTATAGAATTTTTTATTCACAATCAAATAGATTTTCATTTATTTTTAAGCGTCTTTTTAGGAAATTACCAGCGAAAACTGGTTAAAAGGAGAGGGCTCAGTTTAGAGTTTGTAAAGATTAGTGGTGATTTCGGTCAGATGCCGACTGAAAAGATGAAGATGATAACGCCGAAAGTGGTTTTCACAGTTTTGAGGAAAAAAATACAAATCCACAAAATTGGTGGGTTATTTGAAAAATCAAGAGCTCCGAGGTAATTTCATTGGAAGTGAGGTTGTGGCATATATGTATACTTTTAAACTGTAAGTAAAAACATCTTCGAAAGATCAACTTCCGATTTATGCGGTATAAAATTTACGCTGTACCAGATATATATTGATACTGTTCAGATCCTGCCATGATACTAAAAAATGATATCCGCACTGAAAAGGTGTATGAATTCAATCAGTTTAGTTCCCGCAGAGCTAGAAGGCTGTATGTATGTACATCGAAAAAGGATGATATTCAAAATTGGAAAGAAAAAAAGCAATAAATCGGAGGTACTGGAGATTTTTTTGGTCGAATTATCTGACAAATATTCTTTATCGGGCGACATAAGTAGGTAAATACTTATTAAACGTTAATAAGTTTGTGATATTAATTTGACTATGTTATATACGTCGAAATTAAATATAGGGTGACCAAGTAATCGACAACAGTCACGTGTTAGTGTGACAAGACTTCAAGCTCTGCTAACAAGGATCAATGTACCAAGTACTGGATAGTACAGTGTCAGTCAAAATTCAATTACTGCATTTGTCCGTGTTACCAGAGCCATTGCATCTAATTCCGAACCTGCAATGCACGCAGAATTCGGGAGATCACGTTAAACAGAGAAGTCAGAAAAAAGCTGACGAAGGTGGTTACCTGATAACGATCGGATCTTTCTGCTCAAAATAAGTTAATTGATTAAAACGCTAACACATATTCTGAATTCAATTACTTGAGTGAAATATCGTGTTCAGTGGTGAAAACAAGAATTGTAGAAACCCATCGATTATGAAACGAATAGGGGCCCATGATGAACAGTGAAATCATTATACCAGGCGGTTAATACGTTTTTAAAGATGCGGCATGTGCTTCGTATAAGAGCTAAATATTATGTATTTTGAAGTCAGGATACCGAAAACAGTTTGATTTACAGTTGTTTAGTTCATTCGAACGATTCTTTATAATGAGAGACTAATATAAACTAGATCAGTCAATTTACACAATATGTTGGCGTGATACCACTGACCGTCGATAGCTCAGGGATGAAAAGAGAAGAAAATAAAAAGACAAACACGAGTGTATCAGTTTTAAATATATTTTCGGTTTATTGTTGGTATAGGGTTTCTGCGAATGAGAAACATTACCTTTTGTGTGACTCGACAACGAAATGATTGCAATAGGAGTGTGACTCCTTCGAAAGTTAAATAGCAAGTGTAGTTGCAGGTGGGCAGAATAACGTTCACAAGGCCGTGACATCAACTACGACCGCAGCATTGGAAAGCGCCCCTCTGCATCCGAACTAAGCGAATAAGGCTTCCAGGAGAGTGAGTAGAAAAGAGCAAGCTCTCTTCTACAATCCGAACTAGGCGAATACGGCTCCTGGAAGAAGTGCAGAGAAGTTATCCCCATAGGGCTCATAAGAGCGGCCAATTAGCGTGGGTAATTGGAATGCTCGGAAGGGGAAACAAAGTATCGAACATATACATTGGCGTAACCAATGTATCGAACTTATACATTTGCCGCCCACCTTGACGCGCTATCTGCAAGGCAACAGGGTTAGACTAAATTCGCGAGCAAACTTAAACTAGAGTTAGTGGGTTGTGTTTCAAATTAGAGGTACGCAAATCAAGTTTCTATTGAGCATGGTCAAATAATGTGTAAGATTTTCAAATGCAATTAAACTACGATTTAGTTAAAAGTGTTCGCTTTGATCGACTATGTGCTATATAATTTTACTACGAGGTATTGGACCGGTAATGATGTAACCGAATATAGTTTTCTGAGCCACCAATGCATTCGAAACAATTTGAGGCGACTCAGCCGACAAAATTTTGGAGTATAGATCTGCGCCCAATAACAAATCAATTGGCTTGTCTTCGGATGTATCTGCTAGTTCGAGGTGAGACAAATTAGAACGCAGACTCGATATGGAAGACAACGACAACAAGTTTTTCGAAATGTTAGGTGAGACTAACACATCAGCATGTAGGATACTTTCCGAATTCTGAGGGGACGATAAAGTCAAATAACAAATTTCTTTTGAATTGCTATTACTATTTACGCCAGACAGAGTGGCATTAGATGAACGAGTTTTAACTCCAATTGTTCTTTGTAGTCTCTTTGTGACAATAGAGACCTCCGACGAAGGGTCAATTATAGCTCGAACAGCATAATTTTTGTGATTATGAACGACATTAACGACGGCAGTTCCTAGGAGCACATCTCTATTTTGTGTTGTGTGCAGAACTTGCCGTTTATTCGAATTAGAACTAACATTGGACGATAAAGGAGAAGAGTTTTTCAACGAGCTTGAGGAATTCTTACTATTTTTGCTACGATGGAGTAGAGTGTGATGTCTACCTTTACAAACTGAACAATTGTGGTTGCTATTGCATTTTTTAACTTGGTGCCCATTCGAGAGGCAGTTAATGCAAAGGCGATGTTTTTTAACAATAGAAAACTTGTCCTCGAACGAAAGTTTTATAAATCGAGAACAGTTTCGAAGTAGATGCCCGTAATTTGGACACATCACACATGTATGGTTCAACAACGATTTCAGAGAACGAAAGGACGACGAGTTAGTTTTAGAATTTGAACGACCAATAGGTGAAGATTGTGGTGGAGATCGACAACTTGAAGAATTCGATTTTATCGAAGAAAACGCAGTGAAGTTTTCAATGCACGACAATGTTTGTATTCTTTCCGTAAGGAACGAATCTAATTGTTTCCATGTCGAAAGAGACGACTTCTCTTTGACACTTTGTTCCCACAGAGCGATTGTCTGTTTAGGAAGACGTTGCATGCAAATATAAACAAGAATTGGATCCCAATGATCCGTTACAACATCATAAGCAGACATAGCGGAAATGCAACTATTGATTCCGCGCTGAATTGTTTTAAGACCAGAGATCGATTCCTTTTCTATGGCGGGAAGACCGAAAAGAAGATTGATGTTACTATGCACGAGGATACGTTTATTATCATACGCATCCGTCAATGCCTTCCAAGCCAATTTAAAACTACAATGGGTGAGTGGAAATTTCGAAACAATTTCCCGAGCCTCACCGCTGGTTTTGTGAACTAAGTGACACAATCTTTCAATGTCGCTTAATCGAGAATTTTTGATATAAATTGTACTAAAAAGATCTCGAAAGGTTGGCCATGAAATGAAATCTCCACTAAAGACTTCGATGTCGATAGGAGGCAAAACTAAATTGTGAGAAGGTGGATCGATATGAGGGAGACGACTAATGGAGTGTGGTTGGGTTGAAATCGATGATGCGAGTGATTCGCTGGGATGTAAAGGAGAAGTTTGGCTTTCTTTACAATTATTTGACATAAAGGGTTTTGTGTTCAAACAAGTCGATGGGGGAATAGACGTACTCACTGGGAGTTCCTCCGAAGGTGAAAGTGGTTGAGGAACCATTGGTGGACTGTTTTGTGGAGTTGGTCCATTCAATGATGGAGAAGACTTGGACGATTTTAGCTCGTCTAGCTTCTGGTTTATTGCCGAAAGGCAATGTTGATAAGCCCGAAAGGAGCTGTCGTATTTACCCTCGACGACATTTTTGTCAGAGGGTTGAGGACTCTGTGGTGTCGCCAGATGGTCAAGACACTTCTGATGAGTGCTTTTGAATGTTGTCCATAACTGAGAAAGCTCGGAACCATGTATTTCGAGACTAAACACGGTGTGCTTCTCAGATTTTATACGTTCGAAAAACGAGTCATATTTAACAAGAGCGTCGGCAGCTCGAATGAAACGCACGAGGGGATTTATGGACATGATTTCAACTAATAAGAGAATGGGGACGAAAGAGGGAAACGAATCAGTTCCAAAAAGGTATGTGGGCTCAGAAGTTTAGGACAAGACTAACGAGTCCAAGCGTCGCAAGTATAGAAAAGCGATAACTATGGAAATACTTGAAGCGAAATTCAAACTATAGAAAATGCGAATCCTACTAATTGGGGAAAGAAAAAAAACAAGGATGTACAAACGAGTGTGAATACTCAACCAATGAAAGGGTCGAAAACTGTTCTAATTTGCGACAATGAAATATAAAATGCAAAATTCCACCAGAATAGTACGTGAGTTGATAGCAAAGTTGCAGGAAGGATAAGAAATTGAACACAAGTACCGCACTGGGACAATTTGCCGACTAGAGAATATAGAAATTATCAATATTGTTTCTAAAACAATTGAAGAATGACGACAGATATGTAATTCCCAACTGAGAATTTAGCGCAAGCAACGAAAGACAAGAAGAAAATTTCCAAAAATTGCAAATTTTGCCAAATGTTGTACCCAAACCTAGCTTGCAGGGTGTAGGGTACAATGAACAAGACGTCAAAAAAGTCAAACAAATTTCAAGAACGAGATTTCTAAACGAAAGCAGCGGGTAAAAATAGAAAAATGTTTAAATTGCCAGATTTTTTTTTAGAGTTATTTGCTTCGACCAATGAGGAAATGTACCAGTACCGACCGTAGGGTACACAATTTTTGGATGTGAGATTTTTTTTTCAAAAGCGACTGATTTATATAAAAAATATAGATAAATAATATCGATATTATTTGTAATTCAATTCAACCAAATTTAATATAATTATATTTATAAACTGCAAAAATGCCGAAAGTAGGGTGCCTTAACCGAAGATAAACAACAACAAATGGTATTGTAGCACCACACGAAGTAAAAAGCAAAAATATCGAATCGAAAATATTCAACAAAAAATATAAGAAAAAATAAATATTTTGAGACGATATGTCCCATTGTGCGAGTGTCTACTACGAATATCCGCACAAAACGTAATAAAACACAAGCAGAGAAATGGCTCTGTGTGGGCAGCGAAGCTCCCACTCAAGTACCGACGCTACAAACGTCCAAACAGTGATCGACAGAACTTTGTTGGTATGTTTACAATGTAATCTAACCGACGCTTTATAATTGTGCGTGGAAAGATGTACGTTGTTATTGCAATTAGAATGCAAATTCTCAAATAGGAATATTAATACTTCCAGGAGAATAAAAACGAATGCGTTTGGTTGGTGAAGAACGATCTATACAACAAATAAACCAAAGGTGCGAGAATGTGTGTTATTGCAAATTTGGGAATTCAAATTTTCAAAGTGTTTTTTGTAAAACGAGAAGAATAACAACACGTCAAATATTTTTTAGTTGGAGAGGACTGTAACAACAAAATAAACCAAACGACAATGTATGACTGTAGCAATGTGTGTTGTATGGTAAATTTGCCAATGCAAATTCTCAACTAAAGGGCTTCGTTAGAAAAGACCTTGGGCAATAACAACAACAATAACTACTAAGAAAAAAGATCGGTTGTGTTAGAAACGTGATTTCAAATGTAGCCGCAAAGTTATTGGAAGAAAGGGGTGTCGTTATTTCTCACTGCTGGCTGTGGATATCAACAAGAAAGCGGGGGGGTCTATGAAGCCTTTAAGTGAGAAATAAATAAACACTGCGAAATGAATAGCGAATAATTGTAGTGATGTTGTTGTAATTATTTCTCTAAAAGGGTTCTGTCTTAGAAAGCAGAACCAAAACGAGAAAAGTAGAAAACAACAAATTCAAAGGAACAGCACTGCTAGAAATGATCTCTGAAAAGATCAACGACAAATGGAAATTTGTTGTTGTGTTAACTATTAAAGAGTTTTATTTTCGAAAATAGAACCAAAATAATTAAGGGACAGCAATAAATTGAAATAAGCAGCACTGTTGGCGAGGATCACTACAATTACTGCTACGACTAAGTGAGTGGACTGTATTTTATGCGATGAAAGCAAAGAAATGACGATGTACAAACAAAAGGACAATATCAAGGCGACCAATGCGCGATGTAGCGAACAATTTTAAACCGAAAAATTTAATATTTTCGAGAGATTATTTTTTTTGAAAAACAAACACTCGCGTATGCTCTATTTTTTGCACAGAAACTGATTTACGTACCTGTGTTTTGTTGATGGAATGTATGATGATGGGTGGATGGATAATCATGTGAAATGATGAGTTAGATCCACCACAACTATAGCAAATTGCTCTGATGGCAACAACAAAGAATCCAATGTCCGAGTTTCTTCTCTTCTTGAACAAATGTAATTGGTTTTGCGGGCAACAACAAATGGCTTCGACTGGAACAGATCCGGCTCGATTGGATCAAAATGTTGGCGTGATACCACTGACCGTCGATAGCTCAGGGATGAAAAGAGAAGAAAATAAAAAGACAAACACGAGTGTATCAGTTTTAAATATATTTTCGGTTTATTGTTGGTATAGGGTTTCTGCGAATGAGAAACATTACCTTTTGTGTGACTCGACAACGAAATGATTGCAATAGGAGTGTGACTCCTTCGAATGTTAAATAGCAAGTGTAGTTGCAGGTGGGCAGAATAACGTTCACAAGGCCGTGACATCAACTACGACCGCAGCATTGGAAAGCGCCCCTCTGCATCCGAACTAAGCGAATAAGGCTTCCAGGAGAGTGAGTAGAAAAGAGCAAAGTCTCTTCTACAATCCGAACTAGGCGAATACGGCTCCTGGAAGAAGTGCAGAGAAGTTATCCCCATAGGGCTCATAAGAGCGGCCAATTAGCGTGGGTAATTGGAATGCTCGGAAGGGGAAACAAAGTATCGAACATATACATTGGCGTAACCAATGTATCGAACTTATACACAATACATTCAAGTTCACAGAACTATGTTCGGAGAGAAGTCAGAAAAAAGCTGACGGAGGTGGTTACCTGATAACGATCGGATCTTTCTGCTCAAAATAGGTTAATTTATTGTCATTTTATGGGAGAGAGAGTCGAAGAAAACAGAAACGCTTTGCCTCTCAGTAACTTCTCTCTTCGTCAAACTGACAATTGTCGAAAGTACAATTATCTAATGTGCATCTGCTTCAAAGATCATCCTAAACAGTTCAAAACAAAGAAATATTTGCCACGGGCCCATGTTTTATTATAACCCCTATATATACCAAAAATTGTCAATATACATAGTTAGATATAGGCACCATAAAAAAGGGCCTTCCGAATGAAGCATTTTATGTACATTATCTGACATTTTAACGTACCCACTTAAAGTTGGGGACAGGAATGAAAACCAATTATTCCATTTTAGTTCAGAATATTTTATGGTGGAGGGTATAAAAAGTTCGGCCCGGCCGAACTTAATGCTTTTTTACTTGTTTTAAGTTGTTTTACTATTTTGATCTTTAAAAACCGTTCCAAGAATGTTTAGATATTCTAGAAATTTACTTACTGATACCTTAGGAACATTTTAGTAGTTAATTATTTTCTCCGTTTCTACAAACCCCAGAAAAGTTATAATAGTATTTTGATCTCGGCGATTTTGACCTTAAATATGAAGAGTTACAACTACAGAAACACCACCTCCAAGAGTAAATCAAAATTTTTATCGGTTTGGGCAAAATTTTGACATCAAAGTTTTAAGTTTTTTGAGCCCATAACCTGTCATCTTTTTCAAAAAATTGCACACAGTGTTATCGGACAGCAATTACACAAATTTGGTATTTTGGGTCTCATTCAAAGTCAAATTCGTAAGTTGTAAATATACTCGTAGTAGGTCTTTGTTTTTTAAGAGAAAACTCTTAACGATACCGTTCGATTTTAGTTATTTTGAAAGGTTTTGTTGATACATGTTCCTACTGAAGTGGGTGTTACTTTGTATTCCAGATTCCCAAAGGATGGAAAACCTCCGTGAAGAAAACAAAAAATATAAGTCCGTGTTTTGGTATACCTCCTGATGTAACATATCGTGAAAGTTTCACAGTTGAGTGACTGTAATTTAGATTTTGTTTTATCATTAAGTAGATAACAGCTAGGTAAACCTAACTTCTTAGTAAATATTTAGTATATTTTGAGCGGTGGAATTTATTTTTGGAGTCGACTTCGTATTTGTAGTCGGAGTTGTGAAGAAATTGGACTGGAGTCGAAGTTGGAGTCTGACCAAAAATGGTTCGACGCCGAATCCCTGATCCCAAATTGGTTCAAATGATGGGTATTTTAATATTTTGTCCGAACTTATTCCCTGTTTTTGTTCGTTCGGGTATATTCGTAATAATTTAGGCCTCCACAGCTCAGCCCCCAGAAGACATACATACCTAATTTTTCGTATACCCGTTCCACATATCGTTAGAAATTCCTCATTTAAAAATCAGTGCTCTACAATTGCGCTAAAGCGAGTAAATCGATCTACAAAATTTGACAATTCGTGTGAAAAGAATAATTTTTTTTACAAATACAGGGGGTTAGTTTAAGTTTGAAGATGGGCCATATCGATTCACTCCTTTCGGCACGTCCCACAGTGGATCCACTTGTATGGAGAAAGTGGCCAAAAATATTTAGAGTGTAAAAATCAAGCCAATGCGCCGATTACAGCTTTGTGCTGCTGCGAAGAGTGTTTTAAGAAACCACGAGCGTGACATTCTCCCCCCTTACCCCTCTGGAGGGGGTATACGGTAATAATTGTTTTATGCTGCTTATACAAAATGACATGAACAAAGGTCCCGATTATCTTATGATGCAAAAATAGGCTTGGGGAAACAAAACAATCCCCAAAACAACATAAAATCCGACAAATTTAGCGGATTAAAAAAATCAATATTTTTGTCTGAATATTGGTAAAATTTTAAATATAGATCTTATAGCGTTCTTCCTGGAAGGCACATACCGCCAACGTAAGACTAATTTGGAAGAAGATTTCTTTATCTTGCCACTGATGCCAATTATGTTAGTGTACTTGGTCAGATAACAGAATTATACGCTAATATATCCACAGAAACCCAATTCTAGGGCAGCTCTAGTCAGCGACCCACCATTTATAGTCTGGCACTAGATGGCTGCTGATTTTAATACTGAATAATCTTAAACCCATGACCTACTTTGGAAAATTATTCCCGAGGTGGGCACTGGTGGGCATCATGACTAAAACCATAGGTCAAATTTAAGTATATGATCGAATTAGCATTACAAAATACACTAAGAAAATACGCAGCTAACTAGAATTCAACACCACGCTAAAACACTATTTTTAATGAGAATTAAGCTATTACCTCCTTCTTCAAAATCCAATATAATATTTTGCTATTTGTATTAGTTTCGCGATATTTTGAATACTTTTACTTGCACTTAAAATATAGGTTGTACTCACAACCAAAAATATTAGTCATATGTTCCGACTTTTGATGCTATTCTTAAGAAGATCGCGTTCGAATGAAACAAAAACTAATATATTTTTAAAAAGGTCCATGTCATAGCTGTCAAAGTTGCCAGATGTTATACCAAAATTTAGACATTCATTTTTTTATTTTTGGTCAATGGGTGGATCCACTGTGCGTCCCCTACAAAAGTTCAGATTTTTTGCTAAAATGGTGCGCACGATAATTTGCGAAGAGTGTAACCGAATTGGTCTACTCCTCCGGGTACATCCCACAAAAAAATTGGAAAAAGTACAGTTTAAAAGCTCCTCTCGCGGCCTCCTTTACGACGGTACAATTTTTTGGGACAAGACCATACTTCCTGAGATAAAGGCCTAAATTCCTTCTTGCGGCCCTTTTAAGACAACGCACTTTTTATAAGGCAAGTCCATACTTCCAGAGATAATGCCCAATTAAATTAGGTAGTACGCAAGATAACCCTCGAAGGGAGAAACCGAATTGGGCCAAGCGTTCTACACTGATTTAGTTCTTAAATCCTTGAATTATGACCGAATATCGACTACATCGGACCAGTCTTTCGGGTACTTTCCACACCAAGTTAAGAAAGAGTGCAGTTTAAGGACTCGTCTGGGATAGTTTTTAAATTTTTGGCACCATGTTTTGTATGCGGCCCTAGTTAGAACAGTATATATTTTTTTTTTGTTTCCTGAGCAATTGCCTTCTTTTCTTTAGGTGCGAAGTTGAAGGTATGTCTCTGTCTGCACCGCAGAATGATACTTTCTTGGTTTATTAAACAGAGATTTCTAAAATCTTTCCTTTCTGTTCACTAACTAACTATTTTTTTTTTAGAGTTTAATGATCTCATTCAAAATTTTAAATAGATCATTTGATATGAATATATTTAAACTTAATGCAGATTATCTTGTATTTTAAGCAAAGATTTAAAACAACAGAAACAGAAACCATTAAAAAAAATTATTTCACGTTCAAATATAAATATTCGTACTTTCATAACAAATAACTGGTGGGAATGTAGGCGAATACGTAACTGTGGTTGTACCTTATTTCAATTCACATTTTGTTTTTGTGTTTTCTTTTGCTGCTCGTAAAGCTAAGAGCGAGAAACCGTTCTTAGCATAATCATAAATTTGTTATTTTTATTAAAAATTTCAAAAACAGTGACACTTTTTACACGCTCATAAAAATGTATGTTGTTTGAAAGTATGAAAATGTGTACTGACTGTGAGTGTGAGTGCGCGAGTCTCATTTCAACATTCATATTTGCATATTTATGTGTGAATGTACATTTATATGTATGTAGTATGTGCTTTTAAGCTTTGATGAACAGCAAAGGGAAAACGAAGAACGATTGTACGAATATCATCAGGTTGCTAATGCCCGCACCCTACTTTTACTGTTTTTGTTCTGCACGTTAATTTACCGTTATATGCCATTGCTCCTCTCAGATTATTCAATACAAACCAAAATTGTATATTCAAACAAATTATATAATTGGGACGCGTCAAGGTGAATTTTTAATTGTCTACGAAAGTGCTGAAAGTTGTCCAAACATATGGCTACAACACTTCATACGGCTATGAGGGTGTTTCCACAAGATCAGGAGTTGTAAATAGACCTATAATTGCAAAAGCATTTAAAGAAATTGTAAAGAAGCTAGCTTTTCTGCTAATAATAGTACACAATTTTTGAAATTTTTAACAGAAAATGCTAAGTATCAAATGCTCACTTGTTAGGTGCTCATCATGGTTCGTTTTGCATCTACTACCAGATTAACACTCCTACATATTTGTTGAATGATTTTATGTTAATTTTAATTCCAACTATTTATATTCTGTTTAAGCCAAACTAAAAAAAAGTAGCACCAAAAAGGATAATGAAAAAAATCGCGTATTAACATTAAATAAACGCGCACCAACCGCACAAAGTCTATGTTAAGTAGTGAATTTGTTTTGTTCAATGTTTTTGTTGTTGTCATTGTGAAGGATTTTCCAGCATTTGCAATTCGCGTAGAAATGAAAGTAAGTACTTGCACTTGTGTATATTTTTTGAAGAGAGAATTCTGTTAACCTTGTACATGAATGGAACATGGCATGGCACATTCGTAGTTAAACTTGATAGGTGGTAAGAAGAAAAAAATTCATAGTTAGATATCACGGAACTGGGTCAAGTAAGGTGTCACATACATATGTATGTATGTACATACATTTATATGAATATAAACAACATTTATGTTGGGATTTAGTATATGCGTATTTTTGTGGTGACGATTTTTTGTAAATTTTTTCGCAGAAAATTTATTATTTTTTATTTATGACGAGATATACCCTCAGCCTCTGACCAAAAAATAATTACAATTATAATTATCTGTAGGTACCGTAATGTGGGGCTGTACCAAAAAATTTTTTAATACCAAAATTTTTTAGTAACCGAACATCTTCATTAAGGATTTGAAATACATATTAAATAAAGTTTGGAAGAAATTTTTGAAAATGTTTTAGAGTTATCATTCACACTAGCCATGTTAGTATGTGCCGGTAGGGTTTTGGAGCTTTTGGGTCATTATCTCAGGAAGTATTGACTTACTCCGAAAAAAATGTACCGTTGCAAATGAGGCCGTTAGAACAACCTACTGAAAAAAAGATCAAAACGATGCGAGAGGAGCTCTTAAACTTCACTTCTCCGAATTTTGTGTGGGAGGTACCCGAAGGAGTGGAGCGATACAGTTCATATTCCAACCTGACACATAACTGAATAAATAATACGATGTACAAAGTCTGCACCAATAAGAAGCTCCCTACGAGAATTGTGTTGTGGATTTGCCATTTTGGGTTATGCTGTCAGGGTTTCTTGAAGCTTTTAGCCCAAAATATCAGGAAATGTGGACTTGCGCAAGAAAAAAAAAACGGTACCGTCGCAAAGGATAAGCTACTGAAAAAAAAAAATGTCCAAAACAATCCGAGAGGAGCTCTTAAACTTCACTTTATTCGAATTTTGTGAGGGAGGTACCCGAAGGAATGGACCGATATAGTCCATCGCGTCATCGTTGTTCTTTCCAAAATATGGACCAATATTATTAATATTCCGAATTGAGCTTTTGTATCCTCTGGAAGTACACAATCGCGGTTCGAAAATTTGCAAAAAAAGATATAAAATACAAAACACATAAAATTTGGCAATACCGGCTACACTGAAAACGGGATATATGTATATGGACAGTTCGAATGCTTACCTGCTGATTCTTTGCAAAACTAAATACCAAATTTAGCAAAGACTAAAGACCAAATCTTCAAAATACCGACACGGGATGTACCGACAAATTTCAGCCATTTCGGTGTCGGGAGGTACCGTTCTATGGGAGCTATATGAAGACGTGGACCTTACCCACAAATTTCAGGTGAAAAGCTTTATACCTCAAACCAAATTTCAACTATTTCGGTGAGATAATGAGGCAAAAGCCTTAAAATACCGAAAATCGGAAGGTACCGTTCTATGGGGGCTATATCAAAACGTGGACCGATATAGCCCATTTTTAATACCATCCTAGGAGTGATAGAAACTTCTGTACCAAATTATAAAGCTTTATCTTAAAAATTGCGAGCTGTGTCTTGATTTCAACAGAGGGACGGATCGACGGACAAGGACAAATCGACATAGAATTTTATGCTAATCAATAATATATATACTTTATTGGGTCTCCGACGAATATTTCGATGTGTTACAAATGAAATGACAAATTTAATTATACCCTCCATATTATGGTGGAAGGTATAAAAAATAGAAGACCCCATATAGGACTTGGTAAAAATTGCGTATCTTGGGTACTTTAAAGAAGAATTATGTTCGTCATAAGGACAAACCAATGGATATATCATATTGTATGTTAAAATGGCCGTGGCTATCTTTCGATTAAAATAAAGATGTCAACAAATTTGAAAATTTCATAATGAATTCTAGACCTGTGTTGAAAAATTTTACATAATTTACTCTAGAAACGGTGGAGCTAGAACCCTGAAATTTTGGGTGAGGGTCACTCTTGGTCCGAATAGGTCAGATAAGGCTGGGTTTTTTGAAATTCGAACTAGAACGGTACGAAAAGTTCTAAAAGGTACTAAATATGGTACCATTTGCATTTGGCGAAACGATAGAGCTACAATTCTGAAATTCGGAATGAGGGTCACTGATGGAGAGTTAGAAAGGTTTACCAAAGGGTTTTTGGAAATTCGACCTATAAGTGTACGAAAAGTACTAAAAGTTACTAAATTTAGTACAAGTTGTATATTTTGAAAGGATATAGTTAGAATCTTGAAATTTGGTATGGGAATAAAGGATAGTGATATAAGAAATGGTTTTGGAAATTGGTACTTATGTATGTGTACGAAAAGTACTAAATGGTCCTAAATTTGGTACAATTTTGGTTCGGATGAACGGATAGAGCTATAAATCTGAAATTTGAATTTAAGATTACTGTTGGAGTGTAAGATTGAGATATGGAGGCAGTTTTTAAAATTCGTACATACATACGTGTACGAAAAGTACTAAGTAGTACTAAATTTGGTAAATTTGGATATGGTTGTAGTTTTGGAAATTCATACCTATGTTTACAAAAGTACTAACTTACTTACTTACTTACTTAGCTGGCCCATTACAGAGCATTTGTTCTATAGGCCGAACTAAGAAGAGATCTCCATTCCTCTCTATTTGTTGCTTTGCACTCCGGAATACCGCGCCTTGTCATCTCATCATCCACTTGTTTGCGCCATCTATTCCTTGGCCTGCCAATTCTGCGTGCACCGCCATGTGGCATGTATTCATACGCCTTTTTAGCGGGTTCATCATCGCTCATTCTTATGATATGGCCTAGCTAACGCAATCGCTGCATCTCGATACGTTTAACAATATTGATGTCGTTGTATAGCAGATACAGCTCGTGGTTCATGCGACGTCGATATTCACCGTCAACGCAGATTGGTCCGTAGATCTTTCGAAGAATTTTTCTCTCAAACACACCAAGCACTGCCATGTCTGCTTGCGCAAGTACCCAGGCTTCGGAGCCATACATCAGCACGGGTAGTATCAGTGTTTTGTAGAGCGTTATTTTTGTTTGACGAGATGTGGCTTTGTTTTTAAACTGCTTACTTAATCCAAAGTAGCATCTGTTGGCCAATACAATTCTTCTTTTTATTTCACAACTGATGTCGTTTGTTGTGTTGACGGAGGTGCCGAGGTAGACGAAGTCTTTTACTACCTCAATATTATAGGAACCAACTTCCACAGTCGGTCCGAGCTCAATGGACGCATTGCGCGTCGACACCATCAACTTGGTCTTCTCACCGTTTACCGCCAGACCCACTTTAGCAGATTCTCCTTCGACCTTTATAAAGGTATCAGTTACTTCTTTTACTGATCGACCCATGATGTCTATATCATCAGCATAAGCAAGTAACATGTGACTATTGGTGTAGATTGTGCCACTTCTTTTGACGTTTGCCTCTCGTATAACCTTTTCTAGCAAGATGTTGAAGAGGTCACACGAAAGGCTGTCTCCTTGTCTGAAACCTCTTTTGGTACCAAACTCTTCGGAGAGGTTCTTTCCTATTTTAACTGAGGACCTCGTGTCAGTTAAAGTCATTTTACAAAGCCGGATGAGCTTTGCGGGAATACCAAATTCAGACATGGCTTGGAATACCTTTGAGCGCAGCGGACTGTCGAAGGCTGCTTTATAATCGACAAAAAGGTGGTAGGTGTCGATCTGCATCTCTTGGGTCTTCTCCAGGATTTGCCGCAGGGTAAATATCTGGTCAATGTTGGACTTGCCAGGTCTAAAGCCGCATTGGTATGGTCCAATAATCTCGTTGGCCATTGGCTTTAGTCGTTCGCACAATATCCCTGACACGATCTTGTAGGCAATAGGGAGTAGACTTATGCCCCTATAGTTAGATCATACAGTCTTATCTCCCTTCTTGTGGACGGGGCACAGGATACTCAGGTTCCAATCGTCGGGTACTCGTTCTTCCTGCCAGATGGTGCTAACTAGCTGATGAATACACCTTATCAGCGTGTCGCCTCCGGTTTTGAACAGCTCGGCTGGTAAGCCATCGGCCCCTGCTGCCTTATTATTCTTCAGCCGATTTATTGCTGTCTTTACCTCATCTTGGCTGGGCGGTATACATTCAATACCATCTTCTGGGATTGGGACTGTGGTATCTTCGTCGTCTTCGCTGCTATTGGATACCAACAGATTTGAAAAATGTTCTTTCCATATCCTGAGTACACTATCTGTATCAGTTACCAAATTACCTTGCTGGTCTCTACAGGAGGATGTGCCTGTACCAAAGCCATCAGTTTGATGCTTGACTCTTTGGTAGAATTTTCGGACTTCATTCTGGCTCCTGTACATCTCGATTTTTTCACACTCCCGCTTTTCCATCTCTCTCTTTTTCCTGCGGAAAAGACGTTTCTCCTCTCTCCTTTTCTCCCTGTATCTCTCTCGTGCGCTACGCGTTGCTACGGATTGTAAAGTAGCCTTATATGCCGCATTTTTCTCTTCGGTGGCAGCACGACACTCCTCATTATACCATGGATTCCTTGGTGGAGGTCTCTGGTATCCAAGTATGGATTTTGCGGCTGTTTGCATGGAGTGGGCAATGCTTTGCCATTGCTCTGATATGTTATCGGGATGAGGAGGGCTTTGATTAAGCAATTGGGCTAGTTGAGTGGAATATGCTGTGGCTATCTGTTGTGATTGCAGCTTACCGATGTCTAACTTTCGTGTTGTGTCTGTTCGTACTTTGTTTGCTACGTTTAAGCGGGT
This sequence comes from Musca autumnalis, assembly GCF_047663935.1. Taxonomy (NCBI): domain Eukaryota; kingdom Metazoa; phylum Arthropoda; class Insecta; order Diptera; family Muscidae; genus Musca; species Musca autumnalis. The sequence goes on from NW_027411644.1 coordinate 211,279,808, forward strand.
GCGTACCTTTGCTGCAACAAGGTAGTGGTCCGAATCAATGTTTGCGCCTCGGAACGATCGTACATCCAACACGCTCGATGAATGTCTTCCATCTATCACAACATGATCAATTTGGTTTCTTGTTTTCTGATCTGGAGACAGCCAGGTGCCCTTATGAATATCGAGATGATTAAATCTGGTACTGCTAACTACCATGTTTTTTGCAGCTGCAAAGTCTATCAGTCTCATACCATTGTCAGATGTTTCACTGTGGAGACTGAATTTCCCGACTGTTGGGCCAAAGATATTCTCCTTTCCAATTTTGGCATTAAAATCGCCTAGAATGATTTTAATGTCATGGGCAGGGCAACGGTCATATGTTTCTTCTAAGCGCTCGTAAAATATATCTTTGGTCTGTTCATCCTTTTCTTCAGTGGGAGCATGAGCGCAAGTAAAGCTGATGTTGAAGAATTTAGCTTTTATTCGTATTGCAGCAAGTCTTTCATTCACTGGAGTGAAGCTGGATACAAGATGTTTTAGTCTCCGACTAACTACGAATCCACAACCAAACTCATGCTTTACGTCATGGCAGCTATAATACAGTGCGTCACCTTTAGGTGTTGTTGTGACGCCTTTCCCAATCCATCGTATTTCCTGTATGGCAGTAATATCGGTCTTGTACTTTTCAAGTACGTCTGCCAATGCGAAGTCTGCACCTTCTCTATAAAGAGTGCGAACATTCCAGGTGCAGATTCGCAGATCATGGTCCTTAAAACGTTTGCGGGGTTCGTCAACTTTAGAGGGGTTTGTTTTTCTTTTCTTTCGTTTTTTCATAGTAGGCTGTTTTTTCTAGGGGAGGGTTACTAACCCGACGCCCAAACCCAAATTTTTAACGTTCTTATGGGTGAACGCGCGGCACATGTTAGCTCACTACCTTTAACGGGTGTTAAAGGCAGTTCCCCAGGTGACACCACGGGGAGGTCAGTGTCCACTTGGGATGAAAGAGGGACCAAGATAAATCCTGGGCTTTGCCATGTTAAAACCGGTCAGGACCGTTCCTTGGTATCTTCCATCCCCTACGTCACAAAAGTACTAAATTGTACTTAATTTGGTAACATTTGGTATTATATCAACTGATAGAGCTAAAAGCTTGACATTTTAAATTAAAATCAAGGTTGAGAAGTAGAGTTGATACAAGGAGGTGGTTTTGGAAATGTGAACTCATGTGTACAAAAAGTTGTGAGTTATGCAGGTTGTGTTGGTAAGTACAGAATGGTACTAAATTTTGTGTTGGTGGAAGCAATAAAGTGGGCATTAAATTACTAGAGTATGAAAAGTACTAAGGGGTATCAAACTTGGTATTGAACGACGGAATGTAGGTGGAATTTTGAAAATTATTATTAGGTTCACTCTTAGATGTGGTCACTATTAGAGTGTACTCGAAGTACAAACTAAGGTAAGTAAATTTAAAATTTGTACCAAATCCAACTAAAGGCGAACGATAAATGAAATTAAAAAGAAATTAAAGTAGATATTAATATAAAAAATCCGTGTTCACCATCAGAGTTGTTTAATTGTATTTTATTCCCTTCGTATGCGGAAGTAGCGGGCACTTTGCTAGTCTCCATATAAATTATTAATAAATCAAAGAAAAAATCGCCAATGAAAGCTGAAAGTTTAACTTTAAAATTGTGTAAAGGTTGGTGTAGATGTTCAAACAAACAAATATATATCACATCAGGGACGTACGCAGGATTTCATTTCGGGGGGGCCCAACGTGGCCAAAAATCATGAAAATTAAAAATGTTGTGTATCGTTACGTAAAGCTGTTCTAAAGTTTTTTTTTCTAGGCTAGACAATACGCAGTGTCGCCAGGAGTCATTTGACATTTTTTGGAAAGTTTGTCAGTTTTTAGCCTAATCATACTCAGGACAGTTTGACATACGACCATGTGTTGTGTTGTTGAGGCTATTAGCATAACCCAGCAAAATTTGATGGAAGGGGTTCCATGCGATGACGTGATTTCATGGCATGTTTTGCATTGGTTCGAACGAAGTCGTGAAAGATCCGATATTTTCATTAACATTTGAACCAATGCAAAGGAACTCGTGAAGGATCCGATCTATTCATCAGCATATGTACCCATGCAAAGGAAGTCGTGAAAGATCCGATCTTTTCATCAGCATTTCAACCCATTCCATCTATCCAATAGAGATGAATTTTGTGTTTTTATTTATACACATTTTTCTAAATATATAAGATTAATTATATACAATAGGCATGATGTTGTCGGAGACTCGAAATCACAACCAACGTTGTTAAAACTCTCGTTGTAATGATAATGTCATTGCAAAGGGTTGGTGAAAATGACATGCCAAAGTATTGGTGGAAATGACATGCCAAAGCATTGGTGAAAATGACATGCCAAAGCATTGGTGGAAATGACATGCTTTGGATCCAAAAATGAATAGCATCTTTTGGGGCCCACGCTCATATAAAATTCATCGATGAAGATGCTAAAAAGATGACATGCCAGATCACTTGCACCCATGATTGAATGGCATCTTTGGCATCGAACATTTTGCTGGGAATTTTTAACAATATCGTCAGTAATATGGATTTTGGAAATCCTTTTGGTGGAAGAACTTCCATGCAAAAAGTTAGAATATGTCCAATAGATATATACAGTGATTGGAGGATATAAACAGTTCGACCCGAACATAACGTCGTTTCTTCTTTAAAGTACATATATTACACACTAATATCAGTGCCATTAAAAAGTGTATTATTTTCTTACAATAATACGCAAGAAAATAATATTTTTTAAGTGCATAAAAACACCAAAGCTTTACTATTTTACCAGAAGTGATAGAGTCAATGAAAGCCAACAAAACATTCGGAAAATTACATTAAAAAAATTATCAGGATCTGGGCGATGCAATCTACGACTCATAGACTCCGAGTCCAACTCGCAGTACTGTTTGAGACTTCGCAAACACATGATCGAAAAAAATATTTCCAAAACAAACTCGGCAACATTTTAGCGAAATTCTGAAAAAATAGGTTGAGTCGAAAAATTCATCACTTTTGATTTATGGAAAAGAAGAAAAAGTAACAGTCGGGTTTGCCTACAGAGATATACCCTCAGCCTGTGTGAGTTGAGACTTTTATATATAGACAGATCGAATACGGGCTTCATAGCCAATTTTTGTACTGTAAATTGTATAGCCAGGAAGTTTCAGAAATTCGTCTCCTTTTTTGCACGTATAAACTTTCCGACAATAACTTCGAAATATTTAAGGTGTACAACTTCTCGATTGTTGGCGTTATGATAAAAAAATTTGACTTCGATGAAAGCGCAAACATTTTGCACTTTTGTACAGACGATACATGAAAGGATCGACTGATATAGTCCATTTTGGAAGTGGACAAATTAGTTGGTCGGCATAAGATTTAGAGCTTTTGGACTAATCCGGATATAACCATATAACGTTTGGAAGTAATTTGAGGATGTTTAAAGTTTCTGTCAAATCGGATAATTGAAATTTTGTGTTGGAGGTACCTGAAGGAGTGAATCGATCCATATTCGAACCTACTCTAGGTCTCGAAAAAATCGAATTGGACTTTACTCAAGATTTTAGGGAAACATTTTGATGTCTGGCTGGGAATGTGCCCGAAGGAAGTTTGAACAAAATATTGCGTGATCTAAATTTTGGACAAAATCTGTTGATCTGTTCGAGAGCTATAATGGGCTCGAGCCATACAGTCTGACGGACGGACGAACTGGGATAAATCGACTCCAAATTATAACGCGGGTTACATATTTTTCATTACGATAACGGCTGAGGGTACAATATCACGGTGCTCTTGAATCAACGTTAAACTGGGAAGTTCTTGCGAATTCTGAAACAGCAATGTTCATAGATGAGAAAAATCCAAAAACAAAAAAAATCGCTGAAGACATTTTTAAATAAATCGCGTTCAAAGTTCACATTTTTAGGTTTTCGGGATTTTGCTTGGAATCCGCAAGTCCTATCGAAATGGGGATAAGGAAAATGTTGTAGCTTTGAAAATTTGTTCCTAGGATTTATCATTTTTGAGATATAGAAGATCCGGTCACATTTTTAGGTTTTTTGTTAGGTTTTCACGATTTGCTCAAAGCAGTAAGTCTTATCGAAATGGGATTACAAAAAATCTTATAGCTGTGAAAATTCTCTACAAGATTGGGATTCGTAATTTTTTTTTTATTTTTTTTTCATCTATGAACCCAGGTGTAAGCTTCATTCGTTTAAAGTTGGTTCAAGAGCACCGTGGTATACAATACAAACAACAGCAGATTTTAATAAATACCCAATAACCAAAGTTTGAGCATTAATTTCGATTACGGTTGTTTTCAGCTACAAATTTGTTACTGATAGGAAAAAATTCAGAAGGGCATGCAATTTATAGCAGATATTATCACTTTATGATGCGCAACAATAAATTTATCTCCATTATTTTCTCCCACTATTTAGCAATAAGTTAAGATAAAATAGGAATACAAAATTTTGCTTAAGGCAGTAAATCAATTTTCTAATTGGTTTTCGAGATAAACTCCACGGAAAAGCCTTGATATATCGTACATATTGTCCAATAGACACTTCATTTTATATTCTTCTAATCCGCACAATAATGAATTTGTAATTGTTTTGAATACGAATTCCAAAACACAGGCATGGCATAAAGAAGGAATTCAGTTTTACTGGAAGTTTCCCTCAAAGAGCGTATTCAAACAAAAAAATTTTAATATTTCTTCAGACAACTTGTTGATAAAGTACATTTTCAGTACAGAAACTTCAGAACAATATCAGTTTTCATTTGAAATATTACCCAGCAAAAATTCGGATCCGTTAGTCATTACGTAACCCATTACAAAGTAATGTAAACAAGCTTCTTTTCCCATTACAAGTAATCTGAAAAGTAATGGGATACTTTTTAAAAAAATTACAAGGCAAACCTACTTACTTTGCTCCTCACTAAGTAATGAGGACGGTGGCACAGTGAGTGTGTGTCCGACTATAAATCCTAGGGTTGTGTGTTCAACGCTCACTGTCGGCACGCGAGTTTTTTTAATAAAAAAATAACAGTTCGTGGTGCACATGTGTACTGCACATTTAAGTTCTTAAGCAACCCTTAATGTTCGTGTGCGTGACATAGTATGTAGTGTCTTTGGCTAGAAATCAGAGGGTTCGTGTGTTCAACTCGCACAACGAGCGAAATAAAATAAAGTAAAATGAAAGTAAGAAGTTTGTTGAAATTAAAAACAAATTCTCCACGTCAACTGTTCTAAAAATAGAATTTTTTTCAACTTACTTTTCAACTTCTAGTGGCCACAGAATAACTAGTTATTCTAGTGGTCATAAAATAACTACAAACTGAGTGCGACATGCCCTTGTAAAAATAATGGGGAAGAAATGGGGTTTGCGAGTAGTTACGGCTCCAAAAATACCTTACAAAACCCATGATTTTGGGAGGACTTTTTTTGCTGGGTAAAAACAAAAATTATTTTAGAGAAAAAATCGTAAAAATTGTTAAAGTAGCTCAAAAAATTTTGTCGGACCAAAATATTTCGGGGGGGTCCCCGGCCCACCCCCCCGCTTACGTCCCTGTTTCACATTGTTGACCCCGTCCTATCTATATCCTTTGCTTACTTGTTTCCGTATAATACACGTTCTCCATAAATCCCTCAGGTGAAGATCTTGGTCGTTTATTATGGTATTTCAACTTGTACCAATTACGATAACTTCCTAATGCACAATTTTCTAATCTTTTTTACTGTTGTATTGAGAAAAATCGATTGTATATACATTAGGTCAGGGCGATTTGTATGGAAGAAAAAAGCCTAAATGGGGGCGTCGCGTTTTTGATTCCTGGGATTGTACTAGATCATATGTCTACGGCAAAAATCGAGCCACCCGATTTTTTCCTTGAAGTTTTTTATATACGTTTTTTGGATATTTCGCATATTACAGCTATACCATTGAGATTTTCAATCCATCACTAAAGGCCAAAACTGCCTGAAGAAGTGCACATTTTTCGGAAAATGTCGTTAAAAGACACTGTGCTACAAAAGTTGGCCAGAAAAATATTCAAGCGTTCTGATGCAACAATTCTATCATATTGGGGTTCATGGACAACGAAAATACCGTTGGCTCCTTTCAGTCACTTCTTCTTTTATTATTTAATTTATTTCAAATATTTATTATAATAAAAAATTACAATAAAATTATATAAAAAATAGTACTAGCATCTAAGGCTATCGGCAATTTTTTATTTTTTGTATAACGGTAAATATACAGCCATATTATGTTTTCCGTGGACAAGGCCATGTTTCCTGGCATACTGGTCCAAAAGTTATACGATGACCCACTGAAATGACTAGTGAGCACGATATCTATCTATCGAAAAGACATGACTCCCAAAGAAAGATCCACATCAATAATGGACAATGTCGGTCAATTCCTTTAAATACATCCTCTGCAAAACTTTTGTACTTTAATTCTAATCCACATTTTTGTCGGTTTATACGCCCAACATTTTGAAAACACCCTTAATACATATTTTTTGTGGAAAACAAATTGTTTCAATTTACTCAGGATTAGGGTATATCTCTGTCGGCAAGGCCGACTGATCCTTTTTTATTTGTTACAACGGATTTCTATTGATCCTTTTTCCTTTTAAAGGGAAATTTTTAAGTTATAGTGGTTGAAGTGTGAAATAACGCACAAAAAACATTAACTGAATTTATCATAATTTTTAAAATAAAAAACATAATTTTGGATATGAGATATTTTGACGTTTTTAGCTACGTTTTCGGACCGAATTAGCTATAATTTGGTACTTGCTGTTCTACATGATAAAAAAAGCTTCCGTAGACATATAGTCTAGATGACTTTTTGCTCAGTACAATCCCAGCAATCAGAACGCTACCCTTAAGGTTTTCAAATCGCAACGGCCTATTATGCATACATATGCCCCCACCACATCCCGTAGGGATGTAGTTACACATTAATATATAATAAATTCAATGATTAGCTGATTATGTTATACCCACAATTATAATCAAACTTTCTTTAAAGCATATTTGCATAAATGACAGGACCAAACCCTCTGGTTTTAATGTAAAATTTATGTTTTGAATTTGATTTTCTATATTATACTGTCTGTCTACCTTGTTGCACGAATTTTTATTTTTATTGTTTAAGTATTCACAATGTATGAAGTAACCGCCACCCTCATCTTAACTGATTATAAATTTAAATCAATACCATAAAAAGTGTAATTTACACAATTTTGCCAAAAGAGAAAGTCTGGAAAATATGACTTATGTTGATGTTGATGGCATGTGGGTTGTTTGGTGGTAATATAAATTCCACCGCAAAGAACATTGATGATATGGCGACGACAATGATGATGATGGCAATGGTGTACACCTAAGTGTAGTCATCGAGTTGGCATTATAAATTCCACAATGTATTCTTATAAGATAAAAAACACCGTTTGTTCAGTTTCACAAGTGTATGCGAAATGTTTGTAAGATTTATTTTTACGACTTTTTTCCTGCCACACGCAATAACATCAATGATGCTTTTAAACATAAGTGTATCGAAGGGGGAATAATAACACATCATCGTGTATATGAATATATGTATGTATATATGTATGTATGTACGTATTTATATATGTTAGATATTCATATATGTAAGATATACCATAAGGTGGACAACATTCACTGATGTATTTGTGCAATATTTTTGTAACCGATTTTTAATTTCGCCCTCTTGGGAGGATAGCTGAGTGATACCGCATGCTTCCACAGGTTGCGGAGAAGAGGAATTCTAGTAGATATTTTGGATACTGTTACTTAATTATGCCGTTGGGACCATGCAGCAGATCTGTAAATTTGAGCCTACACTGTAACTGTAAGAATATTGATCTTGTTGTGTAGCTTTATCACTAAATTAATAAGTAATCGGTATACATTTCCAAAGGATCTTCGAACAGACTTTAAACTGCACTTAGATACAAATATTGAACTTTTGTGGGGGAGGTACCCTACGGAGATGACCGATATGGGCCATTTTAGAAGTTAAACTAAAGTTGGACAAAATATTAGGAGATCCAAAGTTTGGACGAAAATAACCTGTTAACCTGTTCAAGCGATATCGTGCATTCCATTTTAGTGAAATGTATTAAATATTGGGGGAAGTACCGGAAGTTGTGAACAGGTATTGTCCAATTTCGAACTGAAACTAAGTTTGTACAAAATATGATGAAGGCGGAATATTGGATCAAATCGGTTGATCAGAATAAACCTGCTCTCAACCCACTATATATGGTGATATGAGGATTTTTATACCTTTCAGGCTGTTTTCTCAAGAAGTAGACTTGCCCCTGAAAAAAATTTACCGTCGCAATTGAAACAGCGAATGCAAGTTGTTTCAACAAAAATCAAAAGTGATTCAAGAGCATGTCTTAAAATGAACTTTTCCGAAATGTTGTGTTGGAGGTACCCGAAGGAGTGGACAAATATAGTCCATATTCGAACCTGATCTAAATTTGGTAGAAATATTCAGATGTGTAAAGTATGGACCAAATCGGTCACTCCCTTCAAGAGTTATCGTGCGCACAATTTTTCCCAACATTTTTGAACTTCTGTGGGGGAGGTACCTAAAAGAGTGAACCGATATGGCTTCTCTTCGAACTTAAACTTAGTTTGGACAAAATATTACAAAGGCCACATTTTGGACCGAATCGGCAGATCCGTTCAAGACTTATCTTACGCTCCAACCACTACACACGGTGTGATGTTTTTTTTTTGCAAATTTCAGCCTATTTTCTCAGGAAGTAGGACTTGCCCCTGCTGAAACTTGAACCGTCGAATAGGGGACGGTGAATATACGTTTTTACAACAAAAATCAAAAATGTTGTTGTTGTTTATCGTTGACCTGGTAAATTTTTAATTGTGATTTTGTTGTTTCGGCTGAAGGTCATTAAAAAATCAGTGTTTTAGTTTTGATTTTATTTTCTCTTTATTTATTCATCCGATATTTCGATTGTCATCGACAATCATCTTCAGGGATCTGTTACAAAAAACAATTTATTACAAAATTATAAACAAACAAATATAACACAAATATTACATTTATTTATGGAGAACAGCGTCTACACGAATTTAACGTCAAAGCTAAACTAAGTTTTCTTTCGTCTGTGCTTATGAACTAGATTCCTATAAATGTGTGCACAGTGGTCCGTATCAGTTTTGTAATTCATTCTTTTGTCGTTAGGTATGTTTATTATATGTAGCATCTCTAATGTGAATCGTCTCTTGTAATTGTTTTCTTGAGCTAAAATGTCGACTTTTTTAAAATTGGGCTTGTGTCCTGTCAATGTGCAATGCGCTGCTAATGCTGTCTTTTGCTCAAGTGGCTTGTTTGATTTTTGATCCGACTTATGTCCGGAAAGTCTAGTTTTAAGTTTAGTTTTCGTCGTGCCAACATATATAAATAAATTTAGCATTAAAGACTATAACGGAAAAATGGAATATACTTAAGGACCACACAAGAATTCCCAAAGATTTATTTATAGAAATACTGACCCTTTGCATAAAAGAGTCTAGATATTTCATATTTGATGACAAAGTGTACGAGCAGCGAAAAGGACTTCCAATGGGATCGCCAGCGTCACCGATTATAGCTGACGTAGTAATGGAAGAATTGTTGGACGCTTCTATGAAAAAGTTGACGACGAAGCCGAGATTATTAACAAAATACGTGGACGATATATTCTGCATAATCAAAAAAACTGAAATCGAAAACACATTGAAGATATTGAACTCATTCGACAAGAACATCCAGTTTACACATGAAGTAGAAAATCAGAACAAGCTACCATATTTAGACGCAATTATAATAAGACAAGATAACGAACTCAAGTTAGATTGGTACCAAAAACCAACAGCCTCAGGACGATTAATAAACTTCTACTCAAAGCACCCCAGAAGAGTGAAAGTGAATACAGCGACAAATTTCATCAGCAGGATTTTCAATATAAGTGACAAGCAATTCCACTCAAACAATGAATTAAAAATAAGACAAATATTAGCGAAGAATGATTTCCCACAAAAAACTATAGACGAACTGTTAAAACATGCTAAAAAGGAACGCAAACTGGAACTAACGAAAGAAAACGAAAAGTCCTACAAAGCTGTAACTTATATCCCTGGTTTTTCGGAGAGATTTTGTAACTCAGACGTTTATAATAAAGACAAATATCAACTAGCTTTAAGAACCAATAATAATGTCAACAATATGTTTAGCAAAACAAAGTCGAAGACCAAAAAAGATGACAAGTGTAATGTAGTGTATAAGATAGCTTGTAACGGTGACGAAACCAACGTATGCCAGAAGGTATATGTTGGCACGACGAAAACTAAACTTAAAACTAGACTTTCCGGACATAAGTCGGATCAAAAATCAAACAAGCCACTTGAGCAAAAGACAGCATTAGCAGCGCATTGCACATTGACAGGACACAAGCCCAATTTTAAAAAAGTCGACATTTTAGCTCAAGAAAACAATTACAAGAGACGATTCACATTAGAGATGCTACATATAATAAACATACCTAACGACAAAAGAATGAATTACAAAACTGATACGGACCACTGTGCACACATTTATAGGAATCTAGTTCATAAGCACAGACGAAAGAAAACTTAGTTTAGCTTTGACGTTAAATTCGTGTAGACGCTGTTCTCCATAAATAAATGTAATATTTGTGTTATATTTGTTTGTTTATAATTTTGTAATAAATTGTTTTTTGTAACAGATCCCTGAAGATGATTGTCGATGACAATCGAAATATCGGATGAATAAATAAAGAGAAAATAAAATCAAAACTAAAACACTGATTTTTTAATGACCTTCAGCCGAAACAACAAAATCACAAAAAAATCAAAAATTTAACTTTTCCGAAATCTAGTTTGGGAGGTACCCGAAGGAATGAACGGATTGAGTCTATATTGAAAACTCATCAAAGTCTGGCAGAAGCATCATCATCATGTGTATGGACCAACTTGGTTACAGCCCTCAAGGGTTATCGTGCGCACAAAATTTCCGAACATTTTCGAACTTTTGTGAGGGAGGTACTGAAAGCAGTGGACCGATATAACCCATTTTCCAACTTAAAATAAGTTTGGACAAAATATTACGAAAGCCAAATTTTGGCCCAAATCTGTTGATCGGTTCGAGAGTTATCGTTCACTACAGCCAGACAGACAAACGGACGGACATGGCTAAATCAACTGCAAACTGACTGAAACCATTATTTCGATGAGGCACATTTTGCCCGTATGAAAGTGAAAATTAATTTACGTGGAAGCTGTTGGCATCAATGTAGAAAAATGGTGTGAAGCCAACAAGTTTTTTTATGTTCCCTTCCTATTTCTGGCTTAACCTTACATTTTATAGACCTATGCCTAAAAAAGAATGACAGGATGCTCCATGGGCAACATGATACTAGTGTATGACTTATCGAAATATCCACTGCATCCACCTAAAATTGATGCTGAAATTTCTAAGCGGGAATTTCGGGGTTTTTTTGAATTTTTTTAATAATCCGGACGCACAACAAAATAATATTCCAAACTCATAATAGGATTATAGAACTCGTGATTTTACGTTCTTTAATGTATATCTCATGAGTTTGCTCCTTACAGCATCCTAGTAATTGGAGTCTAAAGGCCAAAATTTGATGCGTGAATTTTCTTTAAAAAAACCTATTTTTTGCGTTTAGAACTGTCATTCAATTTCCTTTGAACACCGCGTGAATTTTGTTTTTGTTACGCGACAGATCTAATAGGCCCTTCCGCAATCGAATCCATCCACTAAAACCGCGGATATAGATACCTTGGAAATAGGAAAATCAGCAAAAATATATTTTGACAAAACCGCTTACTAAACCGCGCTTTTCTTTAAAATTTTTTACATAAATGGAATCCTTTATACGCGATTATAATATTTGCGAAAACGCGTGTCATAAATTACAGAGATACGCGATTAATATGGGCCTTTTATGGAAAATAGAATGTGGAGGCACATCCTCGGTTCTTGAAGAATCTATTTGAAATAGGTGTATAGTGACGTATTTTTGATGGGCGCTAATGAAATCGGATACGCATCAAAATCGTATGCACATTGCGCTGCTATTATTCTCTTTAAGGTTTTTGGCATTGTGAGATGCAACTGACAGCACACTTTGGCCGCCGAGTGAAACATCGAAATATGCATAAATATTGAAAGAGATTGTGCCGCTGTATCCAAAATCGGATGCGCATCAGCCGACTTTAACTAATTCGCGGATAACAGGTTTTTTAATTTTCATATTTTTTGAATGATTGTAATTTCAATATTACTCTTAATTTCCTATCCTTATAAGTTATCACAGTAAGCAAATAAGCTTTCACGATGGTAAACCATATTTCTTGATGAAGTTTTAGCAATACACATTAATTTTTGTATTGGATTTTAGCGAAATAGTTGAAGAACTCCCAACTACACATTCTTTACGTAATTTTAATTTATTTTTTTAGAGGTTTATACGGACTCTGATGTATATATATAATTTAGATTTGCTCCCAGATTTTTGTAATTTTTTTGATTTCCCGCGAAAATAAAAACAAAGAAATTATGATGCATCTACGAATGTATGTCAAATGCTGTTACGCATCGGCCAATTTTGTGAACGCGAGCAGATTTGAAATCAGAATTTTATTCCTAACCTCTATAACAAAAATCGTACATGTGGTCGCAAAAAAAATTTTAATTTCTTTCAAATGGAATTGTAGAGGAAATTTTTTTTTTACATATACCCTCGTTAGCATAAAATTTAATTTTTGTTTAATTTCGGAGGGGCGGGGTACTTCCCTATATATATAAGCCAAACCTATGGTTATATCAGTTTCAGCATAAATTTTGGGAGACAATGGGGTTGTGTGTATACTATGTACATATTTGGAGCCAAATAAATAAATTATTAGAGTCTCTGTGTAAATGTCCCAGGATCTATAAACTGTGGTCCTTGCCTCCGACAAAAAATCAAAATATCTGTCACAAAAATTACAGTTTACATACATCAATTTGTAAAACGTGGTTTTTTGATTTGTCACGAGAAATATTTGTTAATACATTTTTAATATATTAGGTAGATTTATAAAACTTTAATATTAATTTTAATTTTTTAATTTTAGGGTAATTATAATTGTTCCACAAACATCCCCGGCGGGACAAGGGAGACTTCTCTCATATAAATGAGTGCACCCCGATTTATATTAGCTCAATGAATGATATGGGACCTACAGTTTATAGCCGTGTCCGAACGGCGTGTCCTACGACACCACTTGTAGAGAAGTTTTACATGGCTGAAGTACTCAGGAAATGTCGCCAACATTACTGAGAGGTATTGTGACACCGTTGAAAATTTGATGTTTCCTAGCCGGGGAATCGAACCCACCACCTTCTGCGTGCAATGCGGGCGTGCATACCATTACACCGGTAAAGTTCAATAATGTTTACTAAGTGTTCCAGAATTGTTTGCCATTATTTTGCTCCTGATTACAATGATATAATTTCATAGTAAACAGCCCATATATAATAGCCCTGAGATAATAGCTTAAAAGCTCTTAAAACTTGTAATATAACTTATGAATTAAGTACGTGATTTGATTGTGTATGGAGTAGAGTAAGTAAAATTCTCCGATAAAGGTAAAATATAGTGAGTAATAGGGTTATGACTTTTTTACAACCTCATATCCCTGTATCGTGTATCGTGATGGGTTTCTATAAGATTACATAAATTCTTAATTATAAAGTGATTCGATAAAAAAGCTTCCGCACAAAAATCCTTTAAAGTTTACATTTTTCAGAAATTTTGACCATATTTTGAAGTCACTATAAGCAGATATTTAACTGAAAACAAGGTAAAGGGGCACACGTATTATTACATACATATATATCATTTTATATTACATATAACACTATTTCATATATCATAAAAATTAAAAGTGGTTTGTGCGGGACGTTTTTCATTATTTATGTGAAATAAAAGTTATTTTGGTCATTAATAGGCAAAAGGTCATTCATTCGTGCAACAGGAAATAATTTGTTAAGCAATTTTTTGTTTTTCATTTTAAAAATACTATTAAAAAAATTTTTTCAAAGTGGTTTGTGCGGAACCTTTTTTTATAATAAAATGGAATGAAAGTTTTAGGCATTCATTCTCACTACAGGAAATCATTTTTGAGAAAAAATTTCAAAAAGTCATAACCCTAGTTAGTAAACTTCCCAACAAAGCAATATTTGCAACGAATAACTTTATATCCCTAATGTGTATGTATATTACGTCGTTAAGACATACATATGTTCATAAACAGGGTACTTTCTATGCAATAAAATACGTTAAGCGATTACATCAATGTTGCGATCAATATACGTACATATAAAACACACGCGTTACATTGAAGCAATAATGACATAAAACAAACCATATATTCGATTGGTTTTTTATTGAAAACGATTTGAAAATAGGAAATTTATTGCAAAATATAAAACGGATTGCGGATATTAGGCAATTATATAAATTACTAAATATGTTGGGAATCGTTTTAATCGATCGTTGTGTTTTTATATTTGCTTTTAAAAGGTTTCAATGTCTGGAAGTTAAAATTTACCATAAAATTACATTGAAAATTGTAGGATATTTAAACACTTCAAGAACTTGCATACACATGTATGTATGTGCAAGTATATTTTCATTTACGTTGTACTAACATTACTCAATGCATGAGACTTGTTGTCCAGGTGTTAATGGCTTTATCGCCACCACTCAACGTTTATTAATTAAATAATCCACCAAACGTGATTCGGCAACACTTGCACTCACATATTTACCAGTACCACACATTAATTCGTCTACATGAACATTCATTAGCTAGGATTTTGAAACCACAACCATCAATCTTTTTCACATCTTAACACCTTTTGAACAATAATGACCAATGCATAGAGCTGAGAGATAACAAATGTAGATATACATATTATGTATTTAAGAGGCTGGAGGCAAAAATTCGGATCCATTAGTCGTTACGTAACCCATTACAAAGTAATGTAAACTTCTTTTCCCATTACAAGTAATCTGAAAAGTAATGGGATACTTCTTAAAAAAATTACAAGGCAAACCTACTTACTTTGCTCCTCACTAAGTAATGAGGACGGTGGTACAGTGAGTGTGTGTCCGACTATAAATCCTAGGGTTGTGTGTTCAACGCTCACTGTCGGCACGCGAGTTTTTTTAATTAAAAAATAACAGTTCGTGGTGCACATGTGCACTGCACATTTAAGTTCTTAAGCAATCCTTAATGTTCGTATGCGTGGCTTAGTATGTAGTGTCTTTGGCTAGAAATCAGAGGGTTCGTGTGTTCAACTCGCACAGCGAGCGAAATAAAATAAAGTAAAATAAAAGTAAGAAGTGTGATGAAATTAAATAAAATCTCTATATTAACTGTTCTAAAAATAGAATTTTTTTCAACTTACTTTTCAACTTCTAGTGGCCACTGAATAACTAGTTATTCTAGTGGTCATAAAATGACTACAAACTGAGTGCGACATGCCCTTGTAAAAATAATGGGGAAGAAAGGGGGTTTGCGAGTAGTTACGGCTGCCAAAAATCCCTTACAAAACCCATGATTTTGGGAGGACTTTTTTTTGCTGGGATGACGTAAATTATTCAATTTCAAGGAAAAGGCTTGCCAATAAATGTTCCTTGCTCCATTTATAAATACTCGCAATTCTTCTCCAATTTTTGATATCACGTTTTGTGATATCAACTTGGTCTTTCCATCGAACAGTGGTTCAGAATCGTTTTTCCTGGTCAAAATTCCGTCACTTTTGAAGGGATAGAGATATTTGCATTTTTCTTGTTCAACAGATAAAAAAATCAGCTTTCTGGTGAATTAGAAGCGATCAAATTCGGTCTAGTGGTTGCAGAGGAATACATGGTCATAGTTAAACTTTTGAGCTTTTATGCCCTACACCACAATGTGGAACTGTTATTATAAGTTTGTTTTTCGAAAAATGCATGTAACACCGCGAAATATTCGTACCAAAATTCATATCTCGACGAGTTAAAGCGATTTTGAGATGTGTGTCCGTCCTGCTGTCCGCCTGTCCATTAAAAATTTTAATCACGCTACAGGCCGCAGTTATTGACCAATCTTCACGAAATTTATGGAGGTCAAAGGTCACATTTGTAGGGTTTTTTAGGTTTTCAGGGGTTTGCATGAAAACCGCAAGCCATATCAAAATGGGACTAAGTAAGAGAGGGTTATAGACGGACAGGGCCGTATCACATACTACTTCACTACCCCTAGACACTAGTTTTCCATGGAATTTCTTTTGTATGATTGCGTCATATTTTGATATACACGATGACATACCAGAGATATAGCATAGACATACGCCGTCATTACTGGAAACGTAGGCTGTTATTTGTCTTATTTTATAATGGACATTCGCACCTATTTAAGAAAACAATATTACCGAATTGACCAATGAAAAAACGATCAATATTTCGAGTTACTACATAACTCTAGAGCAGAAGGTAGCACAAAGCCTTCAAGACCCCGTACTTCATTGTAATTGGCAGAAATTAAAAACTGGGAGTTCTTGGTTTGGCAAATTCTCTATCATTCTTGCAACATTTTGTAGCATGGAAGTAAAATGTAGTTATATAATAAAAACAAAACAATAAAGGAACCCATTTTTTTGTTAGAGTGTAGTTCAGTTATCTAACCGCTACATTATGGAATTTGCATCAAGGTAGAGGTCAAGAGCTGGTTTTCAAGTTTCGTTTTCGTAATTTGCCGGAATATGTCCCCCAGAAATTTAAATATGGGCCCAAAAATATATATGGATATTTTTCCCACAAAAGTTTTGGTCAATTTTATCCGCTAAATACTATACGATCATTATCCAAAATTATTGGCATCATCGACCATATGATACCACTGTGACTATGTAAAATATATATGGGAGATGTATATAAATCTGAACCGATTTCGATATTACAAAGTACACTTATTACTAGACCAGATATAGGGTGTTTGGTGCAGCAAATACGTAAATTCTGCAAAAAAAATATACAGTCGAAATCTCTTATAACAACGAAATCCGAAAGTCCCGAATTGTTGCCCTTTATATTCCACACAAATAAATATCGCTTGTAACGTCATATCGGTTGTAACATCGGTTTTTTGTGAAATATTTGAATTTTGCTATCGGTTACAACGTCGAACAATACAAAGAAAAAAAAATGTCTCTAAATATTTTGTTGTATGTTTTATTGTCGAACTCAAACAACAAGAAAATACTAAACATATGCACAACATGTTCGAAGGAGGGATTGGACAGCTGAATTACGACTAACTTGAAGGCGGTCTCAAGTCAATTAAGCTTGAATTTTTGCCACCCAATGACACATCTGGTTTACAATGCTTGGTCCATGGGATGTAATAAAAACATTAAAATCGCATTGCCACAAACCGTTAGTGCCAGAGACGTGTTTAGCTGTAGAAACTCTTCAAACTCTTGGAAAACCTTTCAAAACTCAGATCTGTGTTAAATTTAAAACTTATGTTGGAATTCAAAAGCCCAAACTAAAATAACATACCATTTTATTAGAGCAATGTCCTATATTAACGTAAAATATCTGCTGCAGAATTAATTTAATATCGTTATTTTTATACCCTCCACCATAGTATGGAGGGTATATTAAGTTTGTTTTTCCGTTTGTAACGCATTGAAATACTCATTTGCGACCCTATAAAGTATATATATTCTTGATCAGGGTAAAATTCTGAGTCGAATGTGCACGTCCGTCCGTCCGTCTGTGGTAATCACTCTAGCATCCACAAAAATGGAGATAGGACGCTGAAATTTTCGGAAAATGCTTCTTTTGTTTGCAGGCAGGTCAAGTTCGATGATGGGCTATATCGGTCCACGTTTTGGTATAACCCCCATATAACGGTACCCCCGATTTACGGCATTTTGACGTTTTTAGCTACATTTTCAGACCGATTTAGCTATAATTTGACATTTAGGGTTCTTAAGTGTCAATAAACTTATATAACAAAAGTTGTGGACATAGGTCCACGTTTTGGTATAGCCCCCATATAACGGTACCCCCCGATTTACGGTATTTTGACGCTTTTAGCTACATTTACAGACCGATGTAGGTATAATTTGACATTTAGGGTTCTTAAGTGTCAATAAACCTATATAACAAAAGTTGTGGACATAGGTCAACGTTTTGGTATAGCCCCCATATAACGGTACCCCCGATTTACGGTATTTTGCCGTTTTTAGCTACATTTTTAGACCGATTTAGCTATAATGTGACATTTAGGGTTCTTAAGTGTCAATAAACTTATATAACAAAAGTTGTGGATATAGGTCCACGTTTTGGTATAGCCCCCATATAACGGTACCCCCCGATTTACGGTATTTTGACGTTTTTAGCTACAGTTTCAGACCGATTTAGCTCTAATTTGACATTTAGGGCTCTTAAGCGCCACTAAATTTATATAACAAAAGTTATGGATATTGGTCTACGTTTTGGGATAGCCCCCATATAACGGTACCCCCCGATTTACGGTGTTTTGACGTTTTTAGCTACATTTTCAGACCGATTTATCTATAATGTGACATTTAGGGTTATTAAGTGTCAGTAAACTTATATAACAAAAGTTGTGGACATAGGTCCACGTTTTGGTATGGCCCCCATATAACGGTACCCCTGATTTATGGCATTTTGACGTTTTTAGTTACATTTACAGACCGATTTAGCTATAAATTAACATTTAGGGTTCTTAAATGTCAATAAACTTATATAACTAGTGGACATAGGTCCATGTTTTGGAATAGCCCCCATATAACGTTACCGCCCGATTTCAGGTATTTTGACATTTAAATTCACATTTCTAGACCGAATTAGCTATAATTTTATATATAGGGTTCCTAGTGACCAAAAAACTTATATTCGAAATAATTATGAACGTAGGTCTATGTTTTGGTATAGCCCCATATAACGGTACCTCGGTATAACGGATTTCGGTATCCCCATATAACGGATTTTCGGTATTTTGAGAATTTTACCTACAAGTTTTAACCGAATTATCTGTAATTTGAACATTTGAAATTCTTAGTGGTCACCACACCTCTCCACCAAAAATTGTCAAGAAAGGTCGATGTATTGATAAAGCTCCCATATAAAAGTACCTCCCGATTTTCAGTAATTTGATGATTTTAACACATACCTCCGAACTAGCTGTTAATGACATTTGAAGTTCCCACGTTATGTACCGATTTTCGGTATTTTGAGGATTCTAGCTACAATTTTTAACCGAATTAGGAGTTATTTGACATTAAAAGCTCCCATCAAAAACTGTCAACATAGGTCAATGTTTTATTATAACCCCTATATAACGGTGCCCTCCAATTTCTAGCAAACCAAAAATTGCCAACATACATAATTAGATATAGGCACCATAAAAAAGGGCCTACCGAATGAAACATGTTATGTACATTATCTGACATTTTAACGTTGAAGTTTATATTTACTTAATAAAACAAGGTATCTGTACCCAAAAGTCACTTTACATACTTTAAATAAATAAATAAATATCTTTTCAAACTACTATCGACTTTAGCGATTTCGACTGTATATGGGAGCTATATCCAAATCTGAACCGATCAAACCGAATTCAGTCACACATTCCAAATTTCATCAACATTTGACAGATAAAGGATGTTTGGTGCAGCTAATAAATACGTGAAATCGCTCAAAAATATATATTGGAGCTATGTCCAAATCTGCAACGATTTCGATTAAATTTGGCACATTTATTTCTATTCTAGACTGAATTCAGTCAAACATTCTAAATTTGAAATTAATTATCTTCCGAATTGAGCTGTTATGACCTAAGGGTACATTGAAAAGTTAGGAATCCACAGAAGCCCCACACATTCAACCATTATGCTACGTTTCATGGGAGGTTAGACCGATCATCCTCCATATTGGAATGTTATTATTTTCATTTTATTTTATGGGTGCCAGCGTGGTGCAATGGTATGCACACCCGCCTTGCACATATAAGGTCGTGGGTTCGATTCCCCGGCCAGGCAACATCAAGACACTTTTCAACGGTGGCAAAGTACCCCTCAGTAATGTTGGCGACATTTCCTGAGTATTTCAGCCATGTAAAAATTCTCTACAAAAGTGGTGTCTTAGACACGCCGTTCGGACTCGGCGATAAACTGTAGGTCCCATATCATTGAGCTAATATGAATGGGGGTGCACTCATTGATATGAGAGAAGTCTCCCTTGTCCCTTATGGGATGTTTGTGGAACAATTATTATATTATATTATTTTCATTTTTAGGCTAGCATTTATACCACAAATCTTTTGAAAATTGTATATTCAAATTATTTATTTTAATGTTAGTTATTTAATTCCAACCTTTCCTATAGTCCGAATTAGCTGGTAACCCTATTATACAATGCTTTTTATTACAAATACTAAAACAGCTTTTGTCCTTCTGTATCAGAAGATTTTGATCATCAATATTTGTCATCGGAATCTTTAACAAGTTGATGGTGGCTTAAACGCCGGCAACCGTGCTTAAGACGCCGGCAACCGTGTCACATGGTTGTCGGAGTCCCAGGTTCGAATCCCTTTTGTTTTGCCTTATTAAGGTGAAGGTTATTTTTAGAGTGATATTTAAATTAATTCTCTTTCGAGTTGAGCTGTTATGACCTAAGAGGTACATTGAAAAATTAGGAATCCACCGAAGACCCACACATTCAACCATTATGCTACGTTTCACAGGTGGTTAGACCGATCATCAGGCATATTGCAATATTATTCTTTTTAGTGGGTGGACGAAGGCTAAGCTTTAAAAAAATTCCAACAAAATCAGAGCGTGTTTAGTAGAGTTATTCCATGTTAGAGTCATTTTATGCTAAAATAAAACGATCCCAACGAAAGCTCTCCGATTATTTTTTTAATTTTTATCCGAAACTAGGGGTTTTGCGTTGATTACCGAAAAATATAATTTTCATGGGTGGCGGATCCGGTTTGCCGGTTATTCGACCAGAAAGGCCAGAATTAAAAACCGGGTTAGACCCGGTTCTACTGAACCGATTTCTGCAAAGTAAATATGGTTTGAAAGCTTATGGAAATACCTAACACATAGTGCGGCTGTTTTAACCGATTCGCCTCGCAGCTAGATTTTAATTTTACATTTAGATCGCGATATCTCGAAAACAGTAAGTCTTTTTTAAAAATCATAAAGTAATTTCTTGTAGACAATTGTTAAATCTACAACTTTTTCTTTAGCCGGAGTTTGCTAAGTCTTACCGTTTTTGAGAAAAATAAAAAAAAAACTGAATAATGCTTCCAAAAAAACGTTGGTCCAGAATAACTTTTTGTTGCACACATGGGATCGATGCGGACTTTTAGGACGTTGCTTTTAATGATAAACCCTAGCTCTCCATCAAAATTCAGCTTTGTGGGAATTTTTGCTATTTCCCCCTTATACGCATGTCTATTTTGACTGGGCTACCAGGAATAAAGATATGAGATATATAGAACATTGGTGGCGTTTCGTTATTGGGATTGCTGTTACAATTTTGTTTTTTTTTTTTAATAGTGTGGCTTAATCCCATTGTTGTTGTTTTAATATTAAAACAATATATTTTTTTTATTTTTTATTTTCGAAATATTTATTACAATTAAAAATCATAATAAAAAATTATAAAAAAGCAGTAGCAACTAGGACTATCGGCCTTAATAATTTATTAGTGAAGAAAGTTTGGCATTCTTCGCCAAGGGTTAAGGCCAGAAGACTATTTTCGATCCTCGCCACAGGATCTCATCAGTCCCCTTGTATCTTGTTTGTGGATATTCTCCAACGAAGTTATTTTTCAATAATTTCTTCAACAAAAAGCTTTTTATACCCAAACAACAATCGTCAGCTCAAAGTATAAAGTGAACAAAGAAAAAACTTCAATGAGATGTTTTTCTTTGGCAACCTCACACAACCCCGGCGAAAGTGTTTGCAAAACAAGACAAACCTAGTCAAACTAGACAAACGTCTTCCCTGCCTTACCCTTGGCGAAAAATGCCACAATTAATTTTTTTCCTCTAATTTTTAAAATATTAGAACAACAACAATGGAATTAAGCCAGACTATTTAAAAAAAAAAAGATATAAGATATATACATATATATTATTGCGACCTACAGAGCAATTTCGATTTTGGTCAATTTCTCCCCTTAAATATTTCACGATCATCACCAATAACAATAGGTGTATATTCTGGTCATGGGTTTGTAGGTGGTGGTTTTTGGTAACCAAGTATAGGTTTTGCGGCAGTTTGAAAAGAGTAGGCTAATCTCTGCCACGTGCCTTCCGTAATATCGGGACAAGGAGTGACTAGGAGTGCTATTTTCCAGCATGTTGGTAATCTGCTGAGAGTAGTCTCCCTTATCCCTTCGGGGATGTTATATATGTAAGCGTATTCCACTTCTCCTGGGAATAAGCCTTGACGTGTTGGAAGAGCTTAGTACCATAGGAAACTATTTTTTCCATTTCAATCCAATAGAACCCGTGGTGGAGGGTATACAAAGTTCGGCTTAATTAATTCCATTGTTATTGTTTTTTTTTTGTCGTATATTCTTAGCCAAAGGTATCTTTCAATAACTTCTTCAACAAAAAACTTTTAATAACACGGAAATTATTAACCATTTTCTGACACCACAGCGTGATAGAAGACCAAAAATAAGAAGACATTTTACCGGCGTTTTTCCCTATCACTTCCACTTCCTATCACTTCCACCTGAGGCCTTGATGTCAAAAGGGATCATTTTATCAGGCTCATATCTTTAACACCGCTGAGAATTTGAGTTTACTCGTTGAAGCAAAGTTTTAGCTCTCGACTTAAAGAATAATAATTGTGAACACACAAAATCCATTCAACCTCATCTTCAAGGTCAAAATCGTCAAGGTCAAATTTCCCCTATAATTTTTTCTCGGATTTTAGGCTACCGAAATCAAACCGATCAGAATGGAAGCAAACAAGCGCCTACAAAAATGTACCTCAGTCTCAGTAAACAACTTTCTAGAACATATGAACTCTGTAGAAACGGTTCTTAATGGCCAAAATATCAATACAATTGCGATTTTTATCCTCTTTTATTAGTTTTTGCTCCATAGATAATAGGGGCACTAAAAAACCTTCTGGCCTAGACAGCACGCAGTGTCGCCAGGCGTCATTTGTAATTTTTTTTGGAAAGTTTGACAGTTTCTAGCCTAAGCGTACTCAGGACAGTTCGACATGCGACCATGTGTAGGGTTGTTTTAAGCGGATTGATTTTGGCATCTACAAAACATGGTTTTTTAACGCTTTTACAGCATCTTCTGGCGACGAAAATCGTTGACCACGCCCTTTCTTCTTTATATACTACAATCAAATGCAGTCCCTGGATCCCCAGTCAGGGCTGTACGGCACATGACCCATCAATTCTACGTTTTGTCCGGTCAAACAGGCGCTGGTTTGAATCGATGTGTGAGAGGTCGCATTGTCAGGATGCAAAACGATTCGTCGAATTTCTCAGGAGACTTCAGACAAACAAATTGTAGTGTAATGCTCAGAATTAACCGTCCAACATTTTTCAAGCCATATAGTCGGCACACGGGCAGTTTTGGCGAAGAAAAAGGCGACCATTTGCTTCGAAGGTCTTCTTCCATGAACAACTTTCGTTAGATTTGGATTGCTTTCGAAGAACCAAACGGTCGATTCCTGTTTGTTTCGGGCTCATAAGCATAGATCCAAGATTCGTCGCCTGTGAGCGATTGACCAATTTTGCTGGATCTAGCGAGAAAAGTGCAAAAGTGTTTGCGGCCAGGTGTTCATGCAATTTCAAATGTTAGTAAGTGGAAGAAATGTCCAAGGATGCCTCTATCTCACCGTATGTAACATAGCCATCAAGCATTATCCGTTCACGCACGGCTTAATTTTTTCTGGCACAACGGCCGATTTTGGGCTACCCTCACGACCTTCGTATTTTTGAGAGTGTCGGCCACGATTGAATTCATTAAATCAGTTTTTCATAGTGCTATAGGATGGCCCTATATCGACATACAAATATTTAACTTGATCGATGCACTCTTACCATGATAATCCACATCGAAATTTATGAAAAATTGTAGGACGAAAATGTTTACAAATAAATTCCATTTTTTTGCAAAGTGATTTTTTCAAGTCGCTTTAAACAATACATCAAGTGGTCGTACGACAGACTATCCTGAGTACGTTTAGGCCAAAAACTGTCAAACTTTCCAAAAAAAAATGTGTAATGATGTCTGGCGACACTGCTGGTTGCCTAGGCCACATTAATGTAGTTGCTACATTAATGCGGTTAATTCTTTTCTTGAGTTTTCAACGGTTTAGTAGATATGGAGCAGAAACCGAGAAAAAAGGATAAAAATCGCAATTGTATTGCTATGTGGGTCATTAAGAACCGTTTCTACAGAGTTCGTATGTTTTAGAAAGTTGTTTATTGAGACCTAGGGTACATTTATGCAGGTGGTTGTTTGCGTCAATTCTGATCGGTTTAATATCAGTAGCCTAAAATCCAAGAAAAAAAAATTTAAGGGAAATTTGACTTTGACGATTTCGACCCTGAAGATTAGGTTGAATCGATTTTATGTGTTCACAATTATTATTCTTTAAGACGAGAGCTATATCTTTGCTTCCACGAGTAAACCCAAATTCTCAGCGATTTAGGAGATATGAGCCCCACAAAGTGAACCCTTTTGAAATCAATGCATCAGGTCTTTGTGGACCCATAACCGCGAAAGTTGAAGTGAAAGGAAAAATCGCAGGACACGTATATTCTTATTTTTGGTCTTCTATCACGCTGCTTCGTTAGAATACGGTTGATTAACCATGACTTAAAAAATGCTCACAGTGTACCCCAACATAAATCGCCAGCTCGAAATGCCGAGGACCTAGCTTCGAAACTCTGCCGGGCTTATACTTAAAATGTGTTTGTCTTATTAGAACGACGGTCATTATTTGTGAAATTTCTAATTAATTTAATTAATCATCTAGCCAATCAGATCTAATAATGAATTTGGTTGGATGTGTGGGACTTCGTTAGATATAGTTTGCCAATCTTACTCCCCCTACGTCAGAATAGCTCAATTAGCCCACTATTTTGCTAGAAAACTTAAAATTGTATATGAAAATAATATTTTTGAGACTTTTTAAGCATTTCTTAACGAATAATTTGTTCCTCTAAAACGAATAGATTTCCTGCAATCGAGCCTTCTTTTAAAAATGACGAAAACTTTGAAGTATAATATAGATGTGTTTTTAGATGACAATCCCATGGTTTTTGATTGAGAAAATACTCTTACTATATCCCTAACAAATCCTTGAATTTATGTGAATGTAACATTTATGATTAAATTTATATGTCGTTTTTATATACCCTCAGCCTGTGTAAATTGAAACACTTTTTTCCAAAAAAACTTATGTATTTAGGGGTTTTACAAATTTTGGGCGTATGATTATAGAAGTGGATCTCCAGCCACTAAATATGGTGCCGTAGGGGGTTTTTATAACCTTACAAACATATATGGGGGCTAAATCTGAACCGATTTCGATATAATTTGGCAGAATTGTTTCAAGACTAAATTTCATCGAAATCAAACATATATGGCGTGTTTGGTGCAGCAAATACTTGGAATCGGGCGAAAATATATATGGGAGCTTTATCCAAATCTGAACCGATTTCGATATAATTTGGCATACTTATTTCTAGATCAAATTCAATCACACATACCAATTTTCATCAATATCGGACCTATATAGAGTATTTGGTGCAACAAATACGTCAAATCGGACGAAAATATATATGGGAGCCGTATCCAAATCTGTATCGATTTCGATATAATTTGGCACACTTATTTCTAGACTGAGTTCAGTCACTCATTCCAAACTTCATAAAAATCGGACCTATATAGCGTGTTTGGTGCAGCAAATACGTCAAATCGGCCGAAAATATATATGGGAGCTGTATCCAAATCTGAACCGATTTCGATGTAATTTGGCTCATTTATTTTTAGACCGAATTCCGTCACACATTCCATATTTCATATGCAAATAAAGGGTGTTTTTTAAGCTAGATAGAACTTTAAATTGTAAAAAGTAACACAAAAAATTAAATTTTGATGAAACTTTTTTTTTATTTGTTTCAGTATACTCTGACAAATCATCATGAATAGACTCACGCTTGAACAACGCTACGAAATTATCCAAATTTACTTTGAAAATCAGTCGTCGATTCGCGCAACTTATAGACGACTTCGTCATTTGTTTTATCGCAAAATTGTGTTCAGCGATGAGGCGCATTTTTGGCTTAACGGGTTTGTTAATAAGCAAAATTGCCGCATATGGAGTGAGACCAATCCACAAGAGACCCTACAGACTCCATTACATCCAGAAAAATGCACCGTATGGTGCGGTTTTCACGCTGGTGGCATCATCGGACCTTATTTCTTCAAAAATGAGGCCGGAGCTCGCGTTACGGTCAATGGAGATCGTTACCGCACCATGATCAATGATTTTTTGTTTGAAAATATGGATGACATTGATCCGGAGGAGATGTGGTTTCAACAGGATGGCGCTACGTGCCATACGGCGAACGCAACCATCGACTTATTGAAATCAAAATTTGGCGATAAGTTGATTTCGAGAAGTGGACCTGTCAATTGGCCTCCAAGGTCGTGCGATTTGACACCTCTCGATTATTTCCTGTGGGGCTACGTGAAGTCACTGGTTTATGCTGATAAACCAGCAACAATTGATGCCTTGGAGGCCAGCATTGTTCGTGTTATTCGTGACATACGGCCAGCAGTGCTCGAAAAAGTGGCCAAAAATTGGACGTCCAGAATGCACTTCGTCAAGAACAGCCGCGGTGCCCATATGCCCGAATCATTTCCAAATGTTAATGTCTCGTATTGATCTTTCGAATAAAAAACAAGTAAAAAAGTATCAGTCGGCTTTGCCGACAGAGATATACCCTCAGCCTGCGAATATTGAAACAATTTTTTTCCAAAAAACTTATGTATTTAGGCGGTTTTAAAAATTTTGGGCGTATGAACCGACAAAAATGTTGATTAGGATTAAAGATCAAAAGATTTGCAGAGGAGATACTTAAAGGAATGGATTGACCAATAAGGAAGAGTGTCTCCAGCCACTACACATGGTGTCATAAGGGGGTTTTTACACCCTTCGGGCTGTTTGCTCAAGAAGTATGGACTTGCCCCTGAAAAAACTTTTACCATCGTAATTGAGGCAGCGAATGCAAGTTGCTTCAACAAAAATCAAAGTGATTCGATAGCAGGTCTTAAAGTGGACTTATCCGAAATTTTGTGTGGGAGGTACCGGATGAGTGGACAAATATAGTCCTTATTTTAACCTGATCTATATCTGGTAGATATATTAGGATTTGTGAAGTATGGACCAGTTCGGTCACTCCCTTAAAGAGTTACCGTACGAACAATTTTTCCGAACATTTTTGAACTTTTGTGGGGGAGGTACCTGAAGGAGTAGACCGATATGGCTTATCTTCGAACTTAAACTATGTTTGGACAAAATATTACTAAGGCCAAATTTTGGACCGAATTGGCAGATCCGTTCGAGAGTTAACTTGCGCTCCAAACACCTCACACGGTGTCATAGGGTTTTTTTTGCAACTTTCAGGCTATTTTCTCAGGAAGTATGGACTTGCCCCTGATGAAACTTTTACCGTCGTGTAGTGGGCGGTGAATACAATTTGCTAAAACAAAAATCAAAGCGATTCGAAGGAAGGTCCTAAACTAAACTTATCCGAAATTTTGTGTGGGAGGTACCAGAAGGAGTGGACCGATTGAGTCCATATTCGACTCACATCTAAGTCTGGTAGACATTTCACGATTTGCAAAGTATGGACCAAATCGGTTACTCCCTTCACGAGATATCGTACGTACAAATTTTCCGAACATTTTCGAACTTTTGTGGGGGAGGTACCGGAAGGAGTGGACCGATGTAGCCCATCTTCGAACTTAAACTAAGTTTGGGCAAAATATTACGAAAGCCAAAATTTTAACCAAATCGGTTCATCCGTTCGAGAGTTATCGTGCGCTCCAGCCAGCAGGACAGACAGACAGACAGACAGACAGACGGACGGACATGGCTAGATCGACTCCAAATTGTCTGAAACACATTTCGTCCAAACATACTTGGGGTCTAAAACCATTATTTCGATGAGGCACATTTTCATCGTATCAAAGTGTATATACCCTCCTTAGCCTAAAGGCTGAGGGTATAAAAATTTTGATTACAATTTAATTTTTTGTGTTATTTTTTAGAATTTCAAGTTCTATCGGGCTTAAAAAAACACCCTTTACCTGGAATCGGGCGAAAATATATATGGGAGCTATATCCAAATCTGAACCGATTTCAATATAATTTGGCATACTTATTTCTAGATCGAAGTCAATCACACATACCAAGTTTCATGAAAATCGGACTTATATAGAGTGTTTTGTGCAACAAATACGTCAAATCGGACGAAAATATATATGGGAGCTATATCCAAATCTGAACCGATTTTGATATTATTTGGCACACTTATTTCTAGGCTGAGTTTAGTCACATATTTCAAACTTCTTCAACTTCAAAAGCAATAGCGTTCTTCCTATGGCTAAAAAAATTATATTCCCCAATTTTCAGCTGAATCGGACAAAAAATGCGACCTGTACGTTGCGAACAAAAATACATGGACAGACGGACAGACGGACGGACATGCATAAATCGACTCAGAAAGTGAACTATGGGTATATTTCGTTTCCTTTTGTATGTTACATACAAATGCACAAAGACAGTGCATTACCACAGTGTGGTGTAGGGTATAAAAAGTAGATTTTTTAGATTTATCTTGCATTATGCAATCATATTGGTTCCTATAGAGTAGAGAAAAAAATTGTCAACAATAAGTCCACATTTTTATAGGCCGTACGAACGTTCCATACACCTTCGCACTAATAAGACAGATATTAAAAAACTAATGTTCAAAAACATTGCAATTGAAATTAGTTCGTAAAGAAAGTGACCACTGTTCTATACCAACAAATTCATATGAGTTGGTTAGAACGCCACCTGACAATGTGAAGAAATGCATGTCATGAACAACTGAAAGTAGGCAATCAACTAAATAGCCAACAAGCCAACCAACCATTCAATTGCACAAGTTACACGTGCTGCCAATCAAAATCGTGTCGATATGATGACAATAAATGACAATAGTTTTAATTTGGCTTAAAAGGCCTATTTTATGGCCATTTAGTTGGGAATTAGATTTGTGATGATGATTATTTTACCTAGTATGGGGAGAATGTGTGCTTGTGTCTGTCTGTCTGACTGCATGTGTTTATTAAGTTGTCTTTGATGTTGTGTTTTCTGGTTTTTAACTTCTCTATATGTTTTTTTATTGTTGGCTGTTTTCGATGGTTGTTGGCTTTCACACTTCCCAATATCACATCACATTGTGACCAAATCAATGGTATTTTGTTAGAGTTGCTACTGCTTGGTCGGTAGAGGTGGTGACGGTGGTGGTGATGATGGCGATAATAATCCAGTATGATAGTCACGTTTGAATTTTAATGCATGTTCTTTGGTTTAGTGTGGTCTTATCGTCATGAACGTTTGTATATCTGTCTGTCCGTTTATTTGGTATGCATACAGGCCGACTGTTTTTGCCCTGGACAACTGGCCAACACGACACGAAACATGCATATGTTTGGTTACAAAATGTTGTCCATTTAGAGAAAGATAGAAAAAAAAACACGCCGTCCAGTTAATGTGACATGTGTTAGTTGTCACTTAAATGGAACTTTGTTAATTCTAATATAGTTTTCATTTTGAAGTGTACAACAAAGTAGAGTAGCAAAGACGTAATTGGTGTGAAGTCGTGATAAATGTGCTAACATTTTTATTAGCTAAGCCAAACAAAAGCTACTGCTTGTATGAACAAATTTGTAGTATGTTGTATGGTAATTATATATTATGTAATTTCATTTAAGTGTAAATTGTTTTTGTTTTGATGAATCAATTTATTGGATTATTGAGGCAGGTAAAGGGAAATGTATGGGGCATAATACATCAACTCGTTGTCAATACAATTAGAAGCAACAAAATTATAATATTGAAAAACAGAACAATTAAAGACGGGAATTTGACAAGCAAACATTAGTTCTGATGAATATCTCGGAAGGGGCAAGCTTCTCTTACGAGTATATCAATGGGAGCAGTCGAGTCCGAACGTCGCAACACTTGTAGATAATACTCAGGAAATGTAAACCAGGATTTTTTCACCATTTATAACTTTTGATGTTATTTGGGCTGGGAATCGAACCAATGCATTCAGCGTTCAAGGCGAGCGTACTAACTTACAGTAAATTATTCTTTATAGTACAATACGTTCGATGTGCAATGTAACCCCGCAATATAAAAACAAGTACGAAAGGAGATAAGTTCGGACGGGCCGAACTTTTTATACCCTCCACCACCACTGTATTGAAGTAACAATGAATAATTAGTAACTAATAAATGAAAAATTAGTAACTAATAAATGAAAAATTAGTATTTAGTAAACTGGATGACGTAGGGGATGAAAGATACCAAGGAAAGGACCTGACCGGCTTTAACATGGCGAAGTCTAGGATTTATCTTGGTCCCTCTCTCATCTCAAGTGGACACTGACCTCCCCGTGGTGTCACCTGAGGTAGCTGCCTTTAACACCCGTTAAAGGTAGTGAGTTAAAATGTGCCGCGCGTTCACCCATAAGAACGTTAAAAACTTGGGTTTGGGTGTCAGGTTAGTAACCCACCCTAGAAAAAGCAGCCTACTATGAAAAAACACAAAGAAAAGAAAAACAATCCCCTCTAAAGTTGACTACCCGCAAACGTTTTAAGGACCATGATCTGCGTATCCGCACCTGGAATATTCGCACTCTTTATAGAGAAGGTGCAGTTTACGCGCTTGCAGATGTACTTGAAAAGTACAAAGGCGATATAACTGCCATACAGGAAATACGATGTATTGGGAAAGGCGTCACAACAACACCCAAAGGTGACACACTGTATTATAGCTGCCATGACACAAGGCATGAGTTTGGTTGCGGATTTCTAGTTGGTCGGAGGTAAAGGCAATTCGATTAAAAGCAAAATTCTTCAACATCAGCTTTATTTGCGTTCATGGTCCAACTGAAGACAAGGACGAACAGACCAAAGATATATTTTACGAGCGCCTAGAAGAAAATTATGACCGTTGCCCTGTCCATAACATTAAAATTATACTAGGCGATTTTAATGCCAACAGTCGAGAAATTCAGTCTCCACAGTGAAACATCTGACATACCATATGAGACTGATAGACTTTGCAGCTGCAAGAAACATGGTAGTTAGCAGTACCAGATTTAATAATTCGATATTCATAAAGGAGCCTGGCTGTCTCCAGATCAAAGAAAAAGAAATCAAATTGATCCAGTTGTGATAGATGAAAGACATGCATCAAGCGTGTTGGATGTACGATCGTTCCGAGGTGCAAACATAGACTCGGACCACTACCTTGTTGCAGCAAAGGTACGTGCCAGATTAAACGTAGCAGACAAAGTGCGAACAGACACAACACGGAAGTTGGACATCGATAAGCTGCAATCACAACAGATAGCCACAGCATATCCCACTCAACAGGCCCAGCTGCTTCATCAAAGCACTCCCCGTCCCGATAACATATCAGCACAATGGCAAAACATTGCCCACTCTATGCTAACAGCCGCAAAATCAGTACTTGGATACCAGAGACCTCCACCAAGGAATCCATGGTATGACCAGGAGTGTCGTGCTGCTACCGAAGAGAAAAATGCGGCATATAGGGCTACTTTACAATCAGTAGCAACGCGTAGCGCACGAGAGAGGTATCGGGAGAAAAGGAGGGAGGAGAAACGTCTTTTCCGCAGGAAAAAGAGAGAGATGGAAAAAGTGGCGAAAATTCTACCAAAAAGTGAAACATCAAACTGATGGCTTTGCAACTGGCACATCCTCCTATAGAGACCAGCAAGGTAATCTGGTAACTGATACAGATAGTGTGCTAAGGATATGGAAAGAACATTTTTCCAAACTGTTGGTATCCAATAGTAGCGAAATCGACGAAGATACCACAGATCCAATCCCAGAAGATGGTATTGAATGTATACCACCAGGCCAAGATGAGGTAAATACAGCAATAAACCGGCTGAAGAATAATAAGGTAGCAGAAGCTGATGGCCTACCAGCCGAGCTGTTTAAAACCGGAGGCGTCACGCTGATAAGGTGTATACATCAGCTAGTTAGCTCCATCTGGCAGGAAGAACGCGTAGCCGACGATTGGAACCTGAGCATCCTGTGTCCCGTCCATAAGAAAGGAGATAAGACTTTATGCTCCAACTATACGCGCATAAGTCTTCTCCCTATCGCCTACAATACAATACATCCTGCTTGAAAAGGTTATACGAGAGGCAAACGTCAAAAGAAGTGGCACAATCTACAACAATAGCCACATGTTACTTGCTTATGCTGATGATATAGACATCATGGGACGTTCAGTAAAAGAAGTAACCGATACCTTTATGAAAGTCGAAGGAGAATCTGCTAAAGTGGGTCTGGCGGTTAACGGCGAGAAGACCAAGCTGATGGTGTCGACGTGAAATGCGTCCATTGAGCTCGGACCAGCTGTTGAAGTTGGTTCCTATAATTTTGAGGTAGTAAAAGACTTCGTATACCTCGGCACCGCCGTAAATACAACAAACGACATCAGTTGTGAAATAAAGAGAAGAATTGTTTTGGCCAACAGATGCTACTTTGGCTTAAGTAAGCACTTTAAAAACAAAGTCACAACTCGTCAAACAAAAATAACGCTTTACAAAACACTGATACTACCCGTGCTGATGTATGGTTCTGAAGCCTGGGTACTTGCGCAAGCAGATAAGGCAGTGCTTGGCGTGTTTGAGAGAAAATTCTTCGAAAGATCTACGGACCAATCTGCGTTAACGGTGAATATCGACGTCGCATGAACCACGAGCTGTATCAGCTATACAACGACATCAGTATAAATAATCGTATTGAGATGCAACGATTGCGTTGGCTAGGCCATATCATAAGAATGAGCGATGATGAACCCGCTAAAAAGCCGTATAAATACATGCCACATGGCGGTGCACGCAGAATTGGCAGGCCAAAGAATAGATGTCGAAAGCAAGGGGATGAAGAGATCACAAGGCGCGGTATTCCTGAAAGCGAAGCACTAAACAGAGAGAAATGGAGACCTTTTCTTAGTTCGGTCTATGGAACAAATGTTCTGTAATGGGCCAGCTAAGTAAGTAAGTAAACTCTTTCTCTACGTTAAGGATAATTCCTTCTGGGAAAATGATATATTAACTGATGATAATCTCTTTATGCTGAGATTCCAAAATACCAATTAAATCCACTTCAGAAGGAAAACGTAGCGACACTCTTAAAGAGAGCTCACCGTTGTGATTTTTATCGTCTGACTAAACACAATGCCAAATAACAGTAATATCGGTTCGAAAATTTGAGAAAAACCCCCTCTAAATACATAAAATTGGGCAATACCGGTCCATGGAAACGAGGGTCACTAAAAACCTTCTGGCCTAGGCAACACGCAGTGTATACAGCAGTCGGAAAACCATGCGAGTCAGGGTGGTAACCCTACGATGTACATCCTGAGTAATCATATCTGGACAACTTCGAAGAACGCAAGGGGTGTTCGTAACCCTTCGGTGTCCTTCACGAAAAATCATTTCTAAAGTCTTTTCTAGACTGCAAAAAATGTTCGTAAATCTTCAAAGACTCCTTCAAAAACTCCTTGGGGTGTTCGCAAATCTTGGGTGCCTCGTATCTTACCCTTTAATTGTTCTGAACCCTTGGGTACCCATATTAGTTTATCTCCTGAGGAGTTCGGTACTCTTGGATATGGAATGCCTTCTGCACTCCCTTTGAGGTATCCGTCAATCTTAAGCCTTGAATCTTATTTGCCTTGAAGTCTATGCTGTTGTTCTGAATGTCCAGAACAATTTGAACCACAACTATCTCAAAATCCTTAAGGTCATATTCGACATCCCATGTTTAAGTCATCCGCGCAAACATTTGTAGACCACATATAACGGAATAATAGTCCAGTCAATATATATATATATATATATATATATATATATATATATGAGAATAGTTGAATTTTTGAAGTCGATGCCCACTGTAGCTCCAAAACGGATGATCCGTTCTTCATATGTTTTCGTGTCATTTTATACACATAAAATTTGTCCTTAACAGAGACTTTTTTGAAAAAAACACATTTTTTTAGGTAAAATCCGAGAGATCATAATAATAATAACTGTTCCACAAACATCCCATAAGGGGCATTGGAGACTTCTCTCATATCAATGAGTGCACCCCGATTCATATTAGCTCAATGATGACATCTTAATTCCGTTTTGCTAAAGAACAAGATTATTAGGCTCTTAATGATTCCACAAAAACATATGCTGCTTAAAACAGTGTTTCGTAGGTGGGCATTTGGCAGAACACTGTGCAATATTTATCAAGTATGTTTGGACGAAATCCGTTTCAGACAATTTTGGGTCGATTAAGCAATGCCCGTCCGTCCGTCTGTCTGTCTGGTTGGTGCATTCGAACCAAATTTTGGGCATCGTAATACTTTGTCCAAGCTTAGTTTAAGGTCGAAGATGGGCTATATCGCTGCAGTCCTTCAGATACACACACAATTTGGACTTTGTAATATTTTGTGCAAACTTAGTTTAAGTTCGAAAATAAGTCACATCGGTCCACTCCTTCAGGTACCTCCCCCACAAAAGTTCAAAAATATTCGGAAAATTGTGCACACGATAATTCTTGATGCGGGTGACCGATTTGGTCCATACTTTACACATCCTAAAATATCTACTAGATATAGATCAGGTTCGAATATGGACTATATTTGTCCAATCCTTCGGGTACCTCCCACACAAAATTTTGGATAAATTCACTTAAGGACCTGCTCTCGAATCATATTGATTTTTGTTGAAACAACTTGCATTCGCAGCCTCAATTACGACTGTAAAAGTTTTTTCAGGAGAAAGTCCATACTTCTTGAGAAAACAGACCGAAAGTTGTAAAAAAACCCCTATGGCACCATATGTAGTGGCTGGAGGGCTCGAACCGAATATATTACCGAATATAGCTATATTATAGTTTTCGCAGGCTAGTGTGATAAAAAAGCCTATATATCGATATCCCCGCAAAATTTTTGAACTTTAATCCTATCCATACTTTTGTCGGTACATACGGCCAAAATTTTTAAAACCCCCCAAATACATGTTTCTATACCCTATACCACAATGTGGAAAAGGGTATTATAAGTTTGTTTTGGTAAAAATTCATGTAACACCGCGAAATATTCGTCGGAGACCCCCAATGTGGTATACCAATCTTCATATCTCGACGAGATAAAGCGATTTTGAGATGTGTGTCCGTCCGTCTGTCATTATAAATTGTAAACACGCTCCAGGCCGCAATTATGGACCGATCGTCACGAAATTTTGTATGGAGATCGGGTTCAGATCAGAATAGATCCCTATTCTTATTGGTGATGATCGTGAAATATTTAGCGGGTGAAATGGACCAAAATCATAATATTTATCCAATTTTCTAGCGGCTCTGTAGGTCTCCCTAATTGTCCGATCAACGCGTAATTTTAAATAAGGTAAGAGTATATCACAAAGGAGAAGCTTGCAATTTGAGATGGCGATCGGATAATATTTAGAGGGTTAAATGGACCAAAACTTTTGTGTGAAAATTGTGGAAAACTTTAATATACAGCTTATATCTTAATTCCTGGAAGTGACATTCCGGACAAGTGAGATATACTTGAAAGTGGAACGCTTGACCTTTCAATTGATGCCAATTATGTTGGTGTACATGATGAGATAACAGAGTTACAGCCTAATATATTCCGTGATTTGTTTGTAGTATAATAATAAACTCGCTAGAAGTCGCAATTATACATCAACAGTCACGAAATTTTGCACCGGGTAAGAGTATAGGTCGAAAAATATGCCTACACTTTTGAATGATGATCTGATATTTTTTAACGGGTGAAATGGACCATTACTTTTGTATGAAAAATATAAAAATTTAATTATTGTCTCTTCAAAAATTTATGTAACACCACGAAATATTCGTCCTAGACCCCTTATCAAAATTCATAACTCGACGAGAAAAAGCCATTTAGCGATGTGTGTCCGTCCATTAAAAATTTCAAACTAGCTTAAGGCCGCAATTATGGACCGATTGTAACGAATTTTTTAAAAAAAAACGTTACGTTAACTCTTGAAGGGCTATATTTGTCCACTCCATCCGGTACCTCCCACACAAAATTTCGGAAATGTTCACTTA
Organism: Musca autumnalis; assembly: GCF_047663935.1. Classification (NCBI taxonomy): domain Eukaryota; kingdom Metazoa; phylum Arthropoda; class Insecta; order Diptera; family Muscidae; genus Musca; species Musca autumnalis. Next base: position 211,316,499 of record NW_027411644.1, read on the forward strand.
ACGACCTGCGAATCACCTTGATTTTGTTGAAGCAACTTTCATTCCCTGCATCGATTACGACGGTAAAAGTTTTTTCAGGGATAATCCATACTTTTTGAGAAAACAACGCGAACTGGTCAACCGATTTGGTCCAAAATTGGACTTAGTCATATTTTTCCAAATTTCAGTTCGAAAATTGGCAATACCGGTCCACAACTTCCGGTATTTCCCCCCAGTGTTTAAAAAGTGGTATGCACGATATCTCTTGGATGGGCCAACCAATTTGGTCCAAACATAGGATCTCCTTATATTTAGTCCAACTAACTTCTAAGTTCAAAGGCAAGTTCAAATGTCCAAAAAGGGCCACAAAATTCTGAAAATACCCTAAATACATTCGATCTGTCCTTAGATGAAAGTTTAAATTCACATAGGCTGAGGGTATATCTCTGTCGGCAAAGCCGACTGATACTTTTTTACTTGTTATTGGCTCATTTTTAATTACTGGCAGAATAGAATATGTTGCAAAAAATTTCGAGTCGATCGGAAAAATTTTATGAGATATGAGCGTTAGAGAGGAAAAATCCTTCGTGATTTGTATTTAACATTGAAGTTTAAAACGTAGTTTTTCTCGCATTTTTTAAGGCGCTGCGCACTGTAGCTTGAAAATGGATGATTTGATCTTCATATGTTTTTGTGTCAAAACTATAAATCTCCGAATCGGTCCATAATTTGGACTCCAAATCCCTTTGGTTTTTATTGTAACAACTTGTATTCGCTTTCCCCATTACGACGGTACATGTTTTTTAGGGGCAAGTCCTTACTTCTTGAGACAATTGTCCAAAAGCTACTAAAAAGCCTGTCGGCACCATCTAAACTGGGTAGCGCGTGAAATAACCCTCGAAGGGAGAAACTGATGTGGTCCAAACGTTGTACATCGTATTATATAGTCAGAAGTATTGTGTGTTACTTCTTTTCTTTAGGTCCGAGGCTGAGGGTATATCTCTGTCGGCTAAGCCGACTGATAGTTTTTTACTTGTTTTTAGTTTAGGCATTTTTAACATTAAGAGATCACTAATTTTTAAAAGTGGACATTCTTAATTTCGTTTTGACAGACGTTATCACTTCCTTCCTTTCCTTTCCTTTTACTGCAGCCGCTCGCTGTATACACGCAGGTCAAAATTTCAATTTTAATTCCCTTTTAATATTTTTATTTTTAATTATCATTATCTTTAAACAGATTAAGGTTTATTGTCTTTTTGGCTGCACTTAAAATATCAATTTTTTCAATAAAAAAATAATTAAATTTTATTAAAACACATAACCTCCAGTGAATTGGTCTCATTGTGTGAAGACATTACCGCATTTTAATCATTCGATAAGAAGAACAATTTACATTACTACTTACAATAAAAATCCATAGAAATTGTGTAAAACTTAAGTTAATGCAACTGGATTACATGACTTATACTACTTGTCAATGGCGCATTAAACGAGCTTTGTACTACGTCTCGAATAGCAAACAAAACAACACGGAATGCGCCAGAGAAAGAAGCACACACACACTCACACGCAGATATGAAATCAACATCGAACATCGAGATGGACAAGTCAAACAAATTACCAATACAAGGAATGCCATCAACAACAGCTATAACGCCTCGAAGGAGCACAAATCCATGAATCCCCCGAGGGGTTGGTGAAAAAAGAAAGATGGACAAATTGGAAAGAATCCGGTTTTGCAATGCTATTCTAACAACAGCAACAACAACAACAAAGACAACACGTCATTGACAGAGAATAGTGAAAGTCAAAGGAGCAGTACCATCGTCCTCATCAGCACCAGCCAGAACAGTCTATGAAGGAATTGTAAACAAAAGGCAATTGATTGACCAAACAGCAAAAATGGCAGCTTTCACGAACTACAACAACGCCGGCATAAATAGCTGTGAAGCAAATGCCAACAGAATCACACAGTTGCAACAACATTTTAGAGTCAGGAACAGCAGCAGCAGCACTAAAGGAAGAGCAAAAATCAACACCAGCATCATTTGCAACTTTAAGTGGACCCTTGGTATTGGGGAAATTCCACAAGGAAAAAGGAAAATTAAGTATTGGGGAAATTTGAAGCAGATACTGCGAATTGCCAGCCAGAAATGCCAGCCATTGACTTGCATAGACACGGTTCTGACACCACTAAATTTCCCTTCGCAATTTTCCCAGTGAAATCTTGGGCATTGATTTTTACACATATATTTTATAAGAACAGGCTAGAATGTAGTCTAAATTCGTAAGAAATGGCCCATTTCTATATCAAAAAATGTCCTTAATAAAAAAATAAAGAGAAAACTAGAAAGAAAAGCAATTGATTACAGTTCATCTTTTTTTTCATCATCTGCTGCATCATTGAACCAGACTCACTTGGGACAGGAAAAACAAAATGATGCGATAAAAAATATCTACGACTCGACACTGATCTCTGTTGTCACTCATTGTTTATTTAGTTATGTAATCCAAACAATTAGTGATGCCGGAAAAACAGAGAGATAGAAAGAAAAAAAAAACCAACAACGTAGAATGAAAAGTGAAAGCAACAAAAACAAAAGTACAATTCGAATTAGCAATTGAACAAACAGTTGAAAAAAAAAAACAAGAAAGGAAAATGCAATGGAAATTGACGGTTTCCGGTAATTAAATGCAATACACATAGAATTGAAGAAGAAAAAAAACAAGAACGTTATTTTAATGAATGAAGGTTAATCGATATACATATGTATGTATATTGGGCCGGGGCGATTTAAAAATCTTAATGGGCCCTTCGCGTTTCTGCTTCCTGGGATTGAATTGAGCAAAAAAGTCCACTAGACCATATGTCTATGGTGAAAATCGAGACTCCCGATTTTGACTTGAAGTTTTTTATTGACGTTTTTTGGATATTTTGGCATATAACATCCAAACCTTTGAAATTTTCGATCCAACACAACCCAGCAAAAATTTGGTAGGCACATGTCATTACTTCTTGCATTACCAGGTAATGAGTACTCATTACCCTCCGCATTATCAGACAGTGCATATATAACAGTTAACACATAACTAGTTACATCCTTACTTACTACTTACTTACTAAGTAATGAGTATGGTGGCACAGAGCTAGTGTGTCCGACTACAAATTCTAGAGTTGTGTGTTCAAAGCTCAGCGTCGGCATGGGTGTTTTTTGTTTACAAAATTACAAACACATGTTGATGTACATGGATGAGTTAAACCAACCCTTGTTGTTCGTGCGAGTGGCCTAGTGTGTAGTGTCTTTGGCTACAAATCAGAAGTTCGTGTGTTCAAAACTAGCTGGTATCGAATGAAAAAGAAAAAAACAAAAAATGTGTAGTGTTGAATTTGAATATAATTTCACCTCAATTTTTTCTAAAAATAGAACTATGCTTTTTAGCTTCTTTTCGACTGTCGGTATGTGGTTAAGTATGTACTTAAAAAACATAATTAAGGAAGTACTTCCTTCCTATGACATCCCCATGTAAAAATAATGACTTTTACGGTATATTTGTAAGTAGTTACTACTGCCAAATTTTACTGAATAAAGTCATTACTTAGTAATGACTTTTTTTGCTGGGAAAGAACAAAATTGTAGCCAACACAATAGCTAAGAACTCTCTAGTACATCGCAAAAGTATTGGAATGCTCCTTCAGGCAGTTTTGGCCTTCAGATTGTGCACATTTTTCGGCATATATCGATAATGACACTATGCTACAAAAGTTGACCAGAAAAAGATTCAGGCGTTCTGTTACAAGATTCTATCGTCTTGATCACTGAGAACCCTAAATGTCAAATTATAGCTCATTCGCCAAAAAATGGAGCAAAAAACGTCAAAATATCTCAAATCGGGCGGTAGTGTTACATGATGGCTATACGAAAACATGGACCCGTGTCCATAATTTTTGGTGCAGACGTTTCTTGATAACTGAGAACTTTAAATGGTAAATTATAGTTCATTCGCCCAAAAAATTTAGCTAAAAACGTCAAAATATTTCAAATCGAGGGATATCGTTATATGTGGACTATACCAAAACGTGCACCAGTATGGTCCATTTTCGAACTTTACATGCCCCCACACAAAAAACCAATATTTCCAAAATGTCAGTGTCAATTTTTGTGGATGCTAGAGTGATTACCACACACATTACCAACCAAAAAGTTAACACATAAAAAATTGCATAGCTCCTCTATTTTTGAACCGATTTTATTAGTTTTTCTCTTTTTGGTTAAAATAAATAATTGTACAGTGTGGTGTCTTGTAAGCAGCTCAGTGCACGAGGAATATAATTTTCCCGTTTTTGGTCCGGGTTTTTAGACTTGAACCACTGTAAAATAGTCATTTGTTACCCTATTTAAAAATAAAAGCTTATTTTAAAGATATTATTCAAATCCGTTGGGAAAAAAAGAAGATATGCCCGTTTAAATTTGAAAATGTAACAAACACAGATTTTCACTAATTTAACCGTTATAAAAAATAAAACGAAGTGATCCAAACGAACCAAAGGTATTTTCGTTGTCCGATAGAATTTTGTAACAGAAGGCTTGAATATTTTTCTGGTCAAATTTTGTAACACAGTGTCATTTATCGATATTTGCCGAAAAATTTGCGCATTCGCAAGGCCAAAACTGCCTGAAGGAGCATTCCAATAGTTTTGCAATGAACTAGAGAGTTCTTATCTATTGTGTTGGCTATATTTTTGGTCTTTGTGTTAGATCGCAAATCTCAAAGGTTTGTCTGTTATATGCCAAAATATCCAAAAAACGTAAATAAAAAACTTCAAGTCAAAACTGGGAGGCTCGATTTTCACCGTAGACATATGGTCTAGTAGACTTTTTTGCTCAGTTCAATCCCAGAAATCAGAAATGCGAAGGTCCTAGTAAGGGTTTTTCCTTCAACACAAATCGCCCCGGCCTAATGGATATGCATGTTTATAGCAGCATGTAAAAAAGCTAAATTAAATATTACCAGAGTACAGTATATGAATTCCAACGGTAACGGTTGGGTTAAACATAGCGAGTTCAGGGTTTATTTTGGTCAATTTTATTTCTATTAACGACCTCATTCCATAAAGTAGTTAGAAATGAGGTTGAAGATAACGATAGAATATAATGGTGAATCGTCAAAAATCCACAAAAGGAACTACGGACCCTTGTTGAAGCCGTTGAGAGTGCTGTAAATAATTTTACCGATTTCTATTATCTATCTTATCCACATTAGAGCGATACAAAAAAACACTTTTATTTTGAAACTCCCACCCCATATATTTTTCCCTTTAGATCCAAAAAGATTATATATGCATTTTTGTGGCAATCGGTTAACTTTAAACCGTACCAACCTAGCGATTTTTGTTTCCGCAGTAATTTGTATGGGCACAAAGGTGCATTTTCACGAAAATTCTTTAAATGCCGTAATTATGGTTCAATCGATGAAAAAACCTTACCAGTTCATTGTTGTGGCTAAAAAACGTGTCATACAACAATTTATGAAAATAGGGCCGGATTGTATATTTGGCCAATAACACTGTGCTTGTAATTCAATGCAATTCAATTCAATTTTTTTCAAAATGATGGGAAATCGATTAGATAATGAAAGTAGTGCTAACAAGTAAGAACGGCGTTAAGTTCTTATTATACCCTCCACGACGAGTTATATTGAAGTAAAATGGAACAAATAGCTTCCTTTCGTTTATGAATAAGACCAATTACCAAATTTCAGAAAATTTCAATTTCCTGCGGAAAGTTTTTAGACTCAAAGAAAACTAATTACCAAACTTCCGATATTTCGGTAAGATAATGTGACTAAGACCTACAAATACCAAAAATCAAGAGGTATGCTTCTGGAAGACGTGGACCTATACCAATAATTATTTTCAGGAAAACTTTATAAACCCCTGGAAGACTAAGAAACAAAATTTAGGCATTTCGGAGGAATATTGAGGCCACAATCTTCACAATACCGAAAATCGGGAGGTATCGTTCTATGGGGCTATATGAGGGCGTGGATCTATACCGACGAAATTCTGTGGGAAAGTTGTATACCCCCAACGAAGACTAAATACCAAATTGCAGCCATTTCGGAGGAATATTGAGGCCACAACCTTGAAATTACGGTAAATCGGGTGGTACCGTATTAGGGGGCTATACGAAGGCATGCACCTGTACCGACAAATTCCTGGGGGAAAGTTTTATACCCCCAATGAAGACCAAATACCAAATTTCAGCCATTTCGGAGGAAGATTGAGAGGTACCGTTCTATCTTATCGAAATGGGACTAGAGAAAATCTTTTAGCTTTGAAAATTGTCTATAAGATTGGCTCTCGTAATTTTTTCCTAGATTGTGCCATTTTCGAGATATAAGAGTTTAAGTTGGGAAATTGCAGTTATGACATTGTTTTATAAGGAGGCGATACAGTCAATGCATTGTCCCAATTTGAACTTCTATATCTCAATAAAGGTAAAACCTGTGAAACTACCATAAAGATCAATCTTGTAGAAATTTGTCATAGCTACATAATTTTCTTCTATCCCATTTCGATAGGACTTGCGGTTTCTAAGCAAAATCGTGAAAACCTTAAAAACCCCCAAAAAATGCCGAGATGAATCGCGATTTATTTAAAAAGCGCTCCAGCGATTTTTTTTTTTGTTTTTTTTTTCTCATCTATGAACATTGTAATTTCAGAAAACTTCCCAGGTGAAAGCACCTTCCATTTAAAGTTGCTTCAAGAGCACCGTGTAATACATAGCTTAAGGCCATATTGTCGTTATCATTTAACACCAAAAATATTTCATGTATGTTTTTTCGTCACGAATTCGCATAGAAGCTGTTATGCGCTCCACTTAAACAAATTTTTAAATATTTGTAGTAAATTAAATTATAAAGCCCAGAAAACTTTGTAAAATTAGGCATTTTTAGTACCTTAAAGTTAAATTACGTAATAAAGATAAGCCATGGGTTTCTTATGACATGATGCACAATTTTGGCGTAATCTTAAATAATGTTATGATGGGAGCACCACCTTTGGAGTACTTTGAGGAAATTTACAGAATTAAAATCCGAGCCGATTTTTTAGGTTTATAGGATTCGTTTTTAGCCACAACAATGAATAGCGTTTTTTTATCGATTGGGCCATAACTACGGCATTTAGAGAATTTCCGTTAAAATGCACCTTTGGGGCATACAAATTACTATGGAAACATAAATCGCAAGGTTGACAAAAATCGTAAAGCGATCAGTTTTGACCGTCGATTTTTTCGGAAATATCGATAAGTGCCAAACCGTCCAGCAACCAAAAAATACTTTGTGGTTGCCTTATGACTGACAAAATTGAACGGCCACACTGGCAAGCAACCGATTATTTGAGCAAAACTGACATTCAAAACTGATCGTGTGTACCCCGCTTAAGGTTAAAGTTAACTGATCGCCATAATATTTCATATATAAGGTTTTTGTATTAAATGGAAAAAATCCAATGTTTTTTCTGGGTTACTCTAATTCACATACCTACCAAGACTGGACGGAATAAGGACACTCTGATAACATGGCTCTCATTCCACGGATAGTGGCTAACAAGTTTCCAAGAGATAGTCTGGTGCCTGAACAGCCTTTACACTACCAGTGGATAGTCGGGGTTGATTCATCTCATTTTTTTCCGTCAAGCCAAGAGGGGAGAACCTAATTCACCATCGTCTCTAATTTGGCATTTACGATCCTTTCGGTAATGAACGCAAGCCCCTCACCTTGTCTTATACTTCGATCCTTTTAAACGATCATAACGTTACCATGACTGGTCAGCGTGCACTCTGGCGGTATTTTGGTCTCCTAAATGAAAATCTCCACATTTCGTTCTTAATACCACTGCAATTAAAGGAAGGATTAGTTAACACGGCTGAAATGGTAATTGGTTATGGAAGTAGGTTGTTGTTGTTTGTGTACTTATAAAAGATGACATGTTAGTGGATATTTTTAGTGTGTTGGATGATTTTGGGGTATTTTTGGAGGATTGGGATATGGTTGGAGACAGTAAAGGAATGATGCTAAATGGTGACGAGCAGGTTCCTTGCACTGCACAGCGGAAAAATGCAGATCTAGCGTGCAGAAAATAAAAGTCGATGTTTTATTGTATAATTATGATAAGAATAGCTTAGATTGGCAATTCTACTCCATTTGTTGATATAATTGGTCCATTTGTATTATTTATATATTGTTTGATCTAACTCCCATAGGGTGGTAACTCACGATTTATGTAATTTGATGATTTTAGTCGCAATATCCAACCGAAATGGCTGAAATTTGGCATTTAGTCTTCGTTGGGGGTATAAAATATTCCAATAGAGAATTGTCGGTACAGGTCAAATTTTTGATATAGCCCCCATAGAGGGATACCGACCGATTTTCGGTATTTTTAAAATTTCACCCACATCATCCAACCGAAATGGCTGAAATCTGATTAGAATATGTATACATAATTATGGTGAAGGGTGCACTTTTGGAAATAGAAACTTGTATTGAACAGTTTGTTTGGAGACGCATCACTGCATAATTTTCCTACTTAAACCCGCATCGTTGGACCCGTAGGGCGGACTTTTTAATTTTGTAATTTCTGATCTGCAATGCTGCGATCAATTCCAAGTGATATCTTATTTATCATAATCCCATAACAAACTAAACTCGACTAATTTCCATACTAAACCCCTATTTTAATTGAAGAATTTAGAAAAGATGGGCCTTACGCTTATTTATCCCGAAACATGTAAATTAAAATAACTTATGGGTTACAAAACTATTTAATTTATTTAAATACTATTACGGTTTATCAAAAATATAAAAGATTACACAATACTATATTCACAGAATTCACCCGTCTATTGCAATTTTACACCTAAAAAAGGTCAACTTTAACATTGTAAAAAATATCAATTTTAAATGTACCGTTATTCCGTTCTACTTTGTGTCCAAGTCCTAATACAAAAATTCCGATATGTTCACAAGGACATTTTCTTATGCTTCATAGATTATGAGAAAGCATTTGACACAGTGCAACACGATAAGTTAATGGAAATACTTGTGTTTATCGGAATTAATGATAAAGAAATGCGGTGCATTAGAAACTTATACTGGCAGTAAACTGCACAGATAAATGTCAATGGAAATCTGACCGATGAGATATCAATATCAAGAGGAGTCAGACAAGGATGTATTTTATCTCCACTCCTATTTAATATATACTCAGAGAGAATTTTCCAAGAATCCGCTACAAATATGCGGGTAGGAATACAAATAAACGGCACCTTTATAAACAACATTAGATCAAACCCGTTCGTTGGTATTGATATGGTTACGAAGTTTTTCGGCAAATCACACACACGCGACCCGAACGCAAAGTAAGAGAGCAAATGTTTTGATTTTTTTACTTCAGTCTTGTACTGAATTTCATGCAAGCAGGTTGATGCCGCTTTATTTGTTTTTTTTTTTGGGTACACTGAAAAGATTTTGCAGTTGTACAGCAAATATGTGGAGGGAAGAATTTAAAATGATTTTTTGTTTTGTATTAATATTTTTAATGACGCAGAATGCCTCGTCTGCAATGCAACAATAAAAAATGTATGTATGCTTAGAAAGTCTTAAAAAATCATTTTTATATGCAACTAGCGGACCCGGCGAACTTCGTCTCGCTATTAAGGAATAAAATTTCATACAAAAACTCAATTTTCGATTTTTCCAATTTTCCGACTTTTCCAGAGAGATTTTCCAAAAATTTCTCCCGTAAAGACCTTCTCCTCGAAAATACGAATAACTGACAAAAAATTTTACAGAAATCGGCCTAGCCGTTCTCATTTTATGAATTACTATACATTTTTTACACCATTTTTATATACATATCGTCTGCTCCGTCGGAAAAGGTCGTAAGTCCACTTTTTTTGGAAATCGCGTTTTTGTTACAGGATGATAGTACACGTCAAAACACGTCGTATGATACAAAGAAAATGGTAGTATGTCGCGTTTTTCTACATGTTTTGGCCTTGTCGGAAAAGGTCGTAAGTCCACAAAACGTACAAATTTGAGTACGAAAAGGTCGTAAGTCCACAGGAAAATGTATACTTTAAAAGAATACTACAGCTAATGTAGTTCAGATATAATGTTTAACGCCATCCTTGGTTGGGGTACAATGTAAAGAACTAGCCTACACCTTTGGACGATAATCGGATGATATTTGGCGGAGCCTTTGGACCAAACTTTTGAACAAAAATGTGATAATTTCTATATTGCAACGAAAATTTACATTTGAAATCTATTTTCCCCTATAAGCGAACTGATTATGAAAGATGGACTTCTGGCCTTTTCATTAATAAAAATTGGGATGCTGTATGTGTTTAAATACCTCATATATTGAAAAAATTGTAAAAAAAACAAGACTTTTACTGTTTACTTAACTTATTAACTCGTAATTTGTGGTTTCTCTAGGGACATTTATTCACATAACGAGATTAGTTTGTATTCTGAATTGAATAAAGTAATACCTTCTAACGAACGGGTAAGTGCAATATTTATATTATTAAATGATTCTATAATAATAATTGATTGAAATGTTATTAAACTAAGAAGGCATCATGGTTTTTGCTAACAAATAGCAGTACAAATTTGGAATGGAATTAGACGGTGGTGTCATGGGTCTAGTTTCCTATGGTTTTCACGGTGATTCTGAAAGCTCTGATGATAAAATTCCTAAGCCCAGGAAGACATTACATGCTAAAGATTCTACATGGTTCAAAATACCGGAAATCGGGAGGTACCGTTCTATGGGGGGCTATATGAAGGCGTCAATACCAAACATCCTAGAAGTAATAGAAACTTCTATACCAAATCACGAAGATCTATCTTTAAAATTGCGAGCTGTATTCTAATTTCAAAAGATGGACAGACGGTCATGTTTATACCGACTTTGAATTTTACTCTGATCAAGAATTATATAATTTATAGGGTCTCCGCTGAATATATCGATATGTTACAAACTGAATGACAAATTTAATTATACCCTCCATATTATGGTGGAAATGTTGGTGTTGATATGCAATTTTAACCTACCGCCAAATAACTGATGCCTTAAGGCAAGCCGACTGTGTCCACCTTCTTAAAATGTTTCTTATATACCTGCTTTCTTATATACCTAAAATATGTAGATTGGGGAAATGGAATCGTTCGCAAGTTTTATATATGTATATAGCGCATTTAAAAAATAGAGCACAGGTGTAACCCGCTCCTCCGAAATTCAACAAAATATATAGCCTACTTCCACCAAGGGACATCCCTGTGCATAATCTGAAAATTACATGGAATAAGTACTTAGGGTCGGAGATTCAACAACAGTTGCCTCGCAAATTAATTTTCTGACCGATATTTTCATAACTTTAGCAAAAAAAAAGTTTTTTTAAAAAATAGGGCCTGCCCCCGCCCCCTTCCAAATTCAAAAAAATATAGAGCCTATTTTCACTCCGGTTGTTCCTTGTATATTCTCTGAAATTTGCAAAAACAATCGGTTCAGCCGTTTTTAAGTCTATGCGGAACATACAAACATACACACATTGTCTTTTATATATAAGATTTCACCCAAAAGTTTTGGTCCATTAAACCCGCTAATAATTATCTCATCACCATGTTAAATTGCAAGCTTATTCTTTGTCTTAAACTCAAATCATTTTTAAAATTTCGCTCCGATCGAAATATTACTGCGATCTAAGGACAGCTACAAAGTCGGGTAAAAAATGTGTGTTTGGTCCATTTCACATCTTTCGATCATGACCAACATCTAATGGGGTCACTTCTGGTCGGAACCCGACCTCTCCACAAAATTTCGTGACGATCGGTCCAAAAGTTAGGCCTGGATTTTTATTACAATGGATGGACGGACACACAAAGCTAGATCGCTTTATCTCGTCAAGATATGAAAAAATGGGAAGGGGAGGGGGTCTACGACAAATACTTCGCGATGTTACACGAATATTGGACAAAACAAAATTATAATACCCTTTCCACATTGTTTTGTAAAGTATAAATATTTTATTTTAAAAACGTCCGTAAACTGTAGGAAAAGGTCGTAAGTCCCAACAAAAATACAAAACTGTACAAGGAAAAGGTCGTAAGTCCAAAGACATCCAAATATCTCCCAAACGCGACGGAACTTTATCAAGCAAAGTACAGGTATTGAAGCGGAATAAATAAACGAAGAATACTGCCTTTACCACCATAATAAAATCTTTAATACAGAAAGCGCTGGAATGTTTTTTCTTCCTCCTGAAAAATTTATTGAGAGGGACTTACGACCTTTTCCGACGGAGCAGACGATATATAGATTTGTTTTTTCTCTCAAAAAAATTAACATATGAAGAAAAATACTTTTCAAATTATGAAGTTATTTATATTATTTTTAATTTAAGTCATACAAAGCGAACTCGCCAACAATATATTTTTCATTTCACACTCAATATGTAAATAATCACCCAGTTCTGTCAGTGTAATTTTACCCACACGTAAACAATTTAAGCGATCGCTCTTCTTGGTCGGCTATGCATTAGAATCTAATCATTAGATTCTAATGCATAGCCGACCAAGAAGAGCGAGCGCTTAAATTGTTTATGTGTGGGTAAAATTACACTGACAGAACAGAACAGGGTGATGATTTTCATATTGAGTATGAAATGAAAAACACAGGAAAAAAGTTGTCACGGCGTGTTAGCGTTCAGAGCCAAACATAGTGGTGGGTGTGTGGGTTCGAATCGTCGGCTTTCCTTTTTCATTTGCATTATAGATCATAAAAAAGCTCGATTAATAAATTAAAAAAAAAAATAATACTAAAAATGATCTTCGCCTAAAAAGGCAAAATTTTCAAATAGAAAAAATATATTGTTGGCGCGTTCGCTTTGTATGACTAAAATTAAGAATAATATACAGTGAATCACAGTCAAAAGTATCCACTTCAGTTTCTTTTATTAAAACTGCGATTGCTAATGCATTGAACAAATTGTCTACGGTTCTAATATAAATTAGCATTTGACTTGTGTCCCTTATATCAGTGCTTTCATCAAAGCAAACAGATACATATACCGCATTTCGAATCCTCTCCTTTGTTTATATACATTTTTTATTGTTGCATTGCAGACGAGGCATTCTGCGTCATTAAAAATATTAATACAAAACAAAAAATCATTTTCAAATTCTTCCCTCCACATATTTGCTGTACAACTGCAAAATCTTTTCAGTGTACCCAAAAAAACAAATAAAGCGGCATCAACCTGCTTGCATGACATTCAGTACAAGACTGAAGTAAAAAAATCAAAACATTTGCTCTCTTACTTTGCGTTCGGGTCGCGTGTGTGTGATTTGCCGAAAAACTTCGTAACCATATCAATACCTACGAACGGGTTTGCATTAGATATACAGATGATACTACTATAATCGCTGAGGACTCCAAAATTAGTAACCCAACTCACCTGATTCGCTACATCATATGGACTAAAAATTAATACTAACAAAACAAAGCTAATGATTGTTAGTAAGAAAAATCTACATAATGAAGCTAAATTAAAAATAATGCATATTTCGAGAGAGTACAAACCTTCAAATACCTGGGTGTACTTATTAATGACCAATGGGATTGCTCGAAGGAAATACGATGTCGGATAGAGATGGCAAGAGATGGATTTTTTAAATATAAGAAAGTCCTTGTCAATCATGATATAAACATCGAAACAAAAGCAAAGTTTATATAATGCTACATCTGGTCAGTTCTACTGTATGCCGTGGAGACGTGGACTATTAAAGCTGCTGATATACGACGACAGGAAGCCTTCGAAATGTGGGTCTACCGCAGAGTTTTAAAAATACCATGGACTGCGCACGTGACAAATGCCGAAGTATTGACAAGAATGAATCAAAGAAGAGAGCTCATAGCTACAATCAAAAAACGAAAAACCTCATATCTGCGACACATCATGAGAAATGTGAAATATAGGTTATTGCAAAAAATCCTGAAAGCAACAGTTGAAGGTCGGCGTACCAGAGGCCGAAAAGAGATGACCTGGCTAAAGAACATAGAAGAATGGACAAAATATAATAATTCGGCAAACCTTCTAAATGCGGCAAGAAACAGAAACACTTTTGAGACAATCGTTAATAATTTATATATGTATATATAGTACTAAATAATATCAAATTTAATATGTATATAAATAAGTAAATGAAATGTACCTCGATATAATTGTATGGTCGCTTACATTCGAAAGTCGAATTAGCAAATAAAGAAGAAGAGATCGACAGACTGATGATGAATGGTGTCAACTGTTTGAGTTATGTTCTCCTGGATAGATATGTAAAGAGCGACTGTAGTGAATGAGCAGCTACTTGGCACCAAGTCTCTACTCCACTGCCTGTGGGAACGAAGGTTGGTATATCATGTGGAACCAATTATTTCAGCCATTACAATAGCAAAAATATTCCTGCGTATAACTTCGTGGCTGACTGAACACTTCCTGGTTCTGGACGCTAGATGTTGAGTGTCTGATATAGTTAGTTACAAGGGTACTGTATCTGCAACTCCGCTGGCGCAAACAGTCAATGAACATCGGCACATATGACAGCATTGTTGGCAGCCAGTGCAATGAACCTGAGTTTTGTTACGGTTAATATTAGTGTGACACACAGAACACAGTGTTGCCGAATTTTACGATTTATCGTTATTTTGACGATTTTTTGGACCAAAATTGGAAAAAGACTATTTGACTATTTGGCAACGCTGGCCAGGATTCCGTTCGAAGCCATCAATGACTAGCTGGATTAAGAGCAAAGCTGTAGGTATGATTTACTCAGCTGGTGGAAAAACTAGTTAAGTTTTTGTTGAGTCCGGAACGTCGTGGGATAGAGTACTCGTTGCCCTAAATACTTGCGTTTTGTCTTAAATCCTATTACAAACTTGTATGTTGTACTTTTATAATAAAAATTATAGGTAACTTTACATGGGAGCCCAAGGTATGCGACAAATCTCCAATTATCACATCGATGAGATGTATGTATGTATTTCCAATGTTCGAAGTTTTGTGAAACAGCTTTTAAACGGTTAGAGCTGAAATTTTATTGATCATTATCAAGAAATCTTTAAATCGAATATTGATTTCCCACCAAAAATGCACTTCTATAGTGAAATGAGTTTACGTCCGCAAAATATTCACGGTTAATGAGTTTCTAAGCGATTAACATTAACCTCCTTTCATACGAATGCACTCGAGTTTGAAAAATGAAACCGCCACCATCGAACCATCCGACCGCCATGAGACTAATAGTAATCGTAAGCCATGAAACGCATTGATAAATGCAACATCCTTAAGAATCATAAGAAGCCTCGATGAATGAATGGCACGGTGGGGTGAGCATGCAGTGACAAAACATGCCTTAAGCAATCAGAGGATAATCATCCCATCAGTGTGATTCTTACATTGCCAGACATGCTCTAGAATAACGCCTTGCATGACTGAGCATTAAGTTGAAATTAAACGATGCCATTAAAGGAGGAAAATTGTCGCTAATACTGACACAGCGTACAATTGCAGAACTAAAAGATGATGATTACAAAGCAAAAGGCAAATTAAATGAGGAAACATAAGAACTTAGTTGTGCGAACACAGGAGACTAAAAGCCAGCTAAGATAACAGCTTCTATGGATGGTTAGCTAAAACAAAAATGAAAACAGAGGAAATTGCTTTTACTTTCCTCTGTTTTATGTCAATTTTCTGGAATTGCCAGAGCTTAATTGATAAATCTCAGTTAAATGTCCGTGATATGCTTAAAGATATGACTAAGGCGCCAAAGTGCACGATAAAGGATAATAATCGCAAAAACTTGGCATGCGTTTAAAGGAACGTAAGATATTTTTGCTGAAGGTT
Organism: Musca autumnalis; assembly: GCF_047663935.1. NCBI lineage: Eukaryota > Metazoa > Arthropoda > Insecta > Diptera > Muscidae > Musca > Musca autumnalis. Next base: position 211,332,452 of record NW_027411644.1, read on the forward strand.
TTATTATTTGTGCATGGAAAAAAAACAAGTAAGAACGGCGTTAAGTTCTTTTTTTTGTACCCTCCACCATGAGTTGTATTGAAGTAAAATGGAACAATTAGTTTCCTTTCGTTTATGAAGATGATTTAATATCAAATTTCAGCAATTTCAAAATGCCGAAATTCCGGAGTTACTGTTCTATGGGAGCTATATCAAAACTTCGATCTATACTGACAAATTTCTGGCGGAAAGTTTTTAGAGGTACGGTTCTATGGGGGATAATGGTAATTCTCTTTTGGAATATTTTATAACCCCATGTATGACTAAATAACAAATTTCCGTCATTTCGGTGGGATATTGACGTCACACCCTTAGAATTACGGAAATCAGGATGTAATGTTCTATAAAGGCAAGGACCTATACCTAAAAATTTCAGGTGGAAAGTTCTGTACCCCCACGGAAGACTAAATACCAAATTTCCGTCATTTCGGAGGAATATTGAGGCCATACCTGCAAAATACCGAAAATCGGGGGGTATTGTCCTATGGGGGCTATATGAAGGCGTGGACCTATACCAACAAATTGAATATGGAAAGTTTCATACCCCAAATGAAGACCAAATAACAAATTTCAACAATTTCGGTGGAATATTGATGCCACAAACTTCAAAATACCGGAATCCGGAGATATTGTTTTATGGGGGCTTTATGAAGGCGTGGACATTACTTAGTTACTGAGATAGCTTTTATACTAAACAGAACGTCTTGTTCCATAAGCCGAACAGAGAATAGCTTGCCAAACGCACCAATCGTTTGCTTTACCTCTTCAATTTTGTATGTCATGTTTTGTGATATCTCCTTAACTTGGTCTTTCTATCGGAGTTTTGGTCTTCTCTTGGGGCCACTCGACGGAATGGCTCATATTCAAATGCCTTTCTGGCGGGGACATCGTTATCCATTCTGATGACGTGGCTCCGCCAACGCAATCGTTGTAGTTCGATTCATAAAATGACCTAAATACTTATTGTTATCAGAGCTAACTTCTCAGGTAAAATAATCTGGAGACACTAAGACAAGTGGTGGACTTTGTCATATTAAAACCAATTGGGGACATTTATAAATATTTATCAACCCATACACTACCTCAATTGTGCTGCAAAAATATTTATATTTGCTTTCAATTAAACTAAATGTACCCAGCAATCAATCAACGATTGCTATGCAATTTACTGACCAGTTTTATATATCGGTACCAAACAATAATTCGTCCCTTTTTATTGGTTTTAACTATTTTCCACATCATACAATCCTTTATCTAGCCAAATAAATTCATTTAACATTCCGACGTGTGTTTACTGCCAATTAACTCAATTTTGTGCCATTTGAATTCTTGGGATTCCTCTCCACTTACCAACATATATACATACGATCAATGTTTAAATTACCATGGTTATAATCTACCGCAATGTGATTTTGTGTTGGTATTTGGTTGATGAAAATCATATCAACACTTAGTGAGGGTAGTGTAAAGGATTTTGAAGAAAAGGAATTTCATGTGGGAGCACGTGTAAAAAATGGGATTTCCATGTTGATAAAAATCTCCTTTTTTCCCTTCTGCCCGCCACTCACATCAACACATCAAATAAATTATGAAAATCTAAACATGGTAAGGTAGAGAGACCATGGTTTTTTCACGGTAAGGTGTTAACGTTACGTGTTTGAACACCGAACATTGTCCGGTATCCAACCAACCAGTGGTCAACAGAACCTAGCTACTCATGAACACACATTAACGCATGCATACCAATTTATTTTCTTACACGAAGGAATTTCGTTAGCCATTTATTCCCTTTATCCTTTAGCAGATAGTGAACTTCATTTACAGGGGCTATACATAAATACACATACGCAGGAAAATGTTGATATGGACGGTGTGATAAGGAAGTAAATAATGAAATAAACGTACGTAAATTATTTCCGTTTTAAGGAGGATTGGTATTTTTTAGCCATTCAAAACGTGAAATCGTTCAAAATGCTTTAGTTGGCGACGCGGTGTGTTACTCCATACCACGATTGGCAATTAAAATTAATGTTCAGTGTGTGGAATAATGTTAGTTTATAGATGAGAAAAGTTTTATCTCAAATGGATACTGATTTTGTTGTAACCAATAGAATATTTTTATTCGTGTATATAACTCAAAAGCTCTTCACCCATGAAAAATCCCTGGACATGTGACTGGGTTTAATCTATCATAAAAAAGATGCAGCGTGTCATCTGGGACTAGGACACATGACGGGTATTGTGCTCTAAAACAACTCACATTTGTTCTTAGAAATTATGTCGCTGGCTCCTCGTCCTCGACGGAATACACGGCACTCCGCAGTCACCTCGGCAGCAATAGAGTCTGACTTATGCTACGAAGGAAGTACGATGAAACGGGAAATGTCTCACAACAACAGCTTAAAGTGACACACTGTGTTACGCCAGCCATTAAACAAGACAAAAATTAATAAAATATGTAAAAAACTGTTAAGTTCGACCAAACTAATAAGGAATAATTAGTTTTCTTTCTGTTACGAAAATATCAATGCCCACAACTTTAGTTAAAGAAGTTTTTGACCACTGGCAACACCAAATACCTAATCTTAGTTAATTCGGTAAAATGGGGACTGCAACAAAGCATGAACACAGATTCATAATTTTTGATAGACAAGTGTTTTCACCTCTAAGTTTTCCAACTTCTAGCAACCCTAAATGAGAAATTATAGCCAATTTGCTTTTAAAATTCGGCTAAAAACGTCAAAATACCTCAAATCGAGCGGTATCGTTATATGTATGGGGGCTATACCGAAACATGGATACATGTTCATAATTGTTGATACATAAGTTTATTGACCTATAGGAACCTAAATGTCGTCAGGATGATCACAATGGACCTCAAGATCTCCGAGTGGAGTGGCTGCCAGCACGGCAGCTGCGCATCCTAAACCTAACCTAACCTAACCTAAATGTCAAATATTAACCATGCCAAATTATATGCTTTGAAAATGTGACTAAAGGCCTGGGTACATAAGCTGCCTTGCCTGGTTGCATTGTTTCCTGCTTCATTTCTGACATAACAAAAATAAATAAGAAAGGGGCAACCTAGTTCGAAATTAGCTCGGCCTTCTTTATTCTTTTATTTTGTGTTATGTCAGAAATGAAGGAGGAAAGCAAGGCAAGCAGGCGAGGCAGCTTATATACCCAGGCGTTAAAGGCACCAAACCGGGATATACCGTGTCCATAAATTTTAGTAGATAACTTGCTCTTAAAATTTGGCTAAAAATGTCTCGCACTGGGCGGTACCGCTTAACGGGGACTACTTCAAAACGGGCCGAGTACACAGCCTAAGATCTTAAGAATTATGTAGGTATATAGGAGAATTATGTAGCCGTTTTAGGACGTACGAACTTTCCATATTGAAGCTTAAACGCGTTGCTAAAATAGTACCTGAAGGAATGCATCAGCTAGGTCCATATTGGAAGTGAATCTTATTTTGGGAGTCATTTCTTTTCGAAAGATGTAATCCCCACCAGTAATTTCAATTGGTCAAATATAACAAAACATAACATAACAGACAAGAACCTAAACTGAACTTACACAAAAATGTAGAACTTTTGTGGAAGAAGTACGCTAAGGAGAAGAGCAAATCTGTTGCTCCGTTCTAGATAATCTTGCGTACTACGCAAGTGAAATTTTTTTTAAGTACCTCCCCCGGAATATGTGGATCTTCGAACTTTATCTAAGATTCGCAAAAATATTACTACATGCAATGTTTGGGCCAGCGCAGTACCCAGTTTGAAAGTTGTCGAGCGCACCAGCCACTATACGTGGTGACCGTAGCTTGTAGCTTTCGGTCCATTTTCACAGGACTTATCCCTGAAAACGTGTACCGTCTTAATGGGTGCAGCGAATACAAGTTACTTCAAAAAGAATCAAATGAATGTGATCATATTTTCAGCAAAATGTTTTGAACTATTGTGGAGGAGGTACCCGAATGAATCGGTGCCTTAGGGCCATTCGGGCCATTTTCTCAAGAAGTACGGACTTGCTCCATATACCGTCGTAATGGAGCAGCGAATAGTTGTCACAACAAAAATCAAAGGAATTCGAAAGCTGATCTCAAACTTCACTTTTCCGAAATTTTGTATGGGAGGTACCCACATATTTGTTGAAATATTACGATGTGCAAAGTTTGGACCAAATCGGTTACCGCCTTTGAAGGGCGGACATAGCTAAATCGACTCTAAACTGTCTAAACTGTCACTTGTGGTCTATAACCATTATTTCGTTGTCCTACGAACGTGTATATATGGGGATTTCTGAGTAAATTCGGACAATTTTACAAACAGCAACACATTTTAGTATACACCAAGACCTCGCTTTGCGTCCTTGATACAATACAAGAAAAACACGACTCAAAGTGAAACGACGCAAATCGAATTAGGATTTTCTAAGAAAGTTTGATTTTTTAAAAAATGAAAAAGAAATCCTTTGTTTGAAAATAGGTTTGGAGGTAAAATATTTATCCTCAAAGATAGCCATTGAACGAAATTTTTTTAGCGCCAGCCAGTCACTATGCATTCAGTATGGTTAAAACTTATACGATTTCGAAAAAAATCTTACACTCCACGTCAGTAGAATAGAACACCTAAATTTTTGTTAATGTTAGCTTATTTATCCCAAAAAGACTGAATCTACGATTTCAATCTTGTAGGGATTTAAAGCCTATGATGTTCGGTATCAATCACAGAAAGAATTATGTTTCTAGCTTTTCCCGAAATGATTTTCTGATCATTTTTCCGATAGTACTATGAAAAATAGGCATTTATTTTCGGTCAGCAGGATAGAACAGTCATTTTATTTTCGCGAATTGTAGTGAAATTAACGCCGAATTTTCTTTCATTCGATAAAGCGGGGCTTTCTAATCATTTTAAACTAATAAAACCATATTAATAATTCCGCGGACGCCGAAATAACAGCGTAAAAGGGTTTAAATTGACGGATAATTGAAACATCTCGGAATATCAATTAGAGTCGCGCAGTTATGTCATATTTCTTCACAATAAGATAGAATATGACACAGACAACCTCGACGGATACATTCGAGTGCTGCGGATGCTGATAACATGGAACATTTTCAAAATGAGTATGAAAAACGTCAAAATTTCTTATAAAAACCTTGATGTTTTGTTCAATAAAATGATTTTTCCCCGAAAAAGTATGCCGTTTAAAGGTTTGAAAATATGCTCCACATTTAGAGGAAGATAATCTGATATGAAAACAACCGCTATTTTAATACACTGAGCGAAATTTTAGTAATTTTTAAAAGCAACTTACGCAACCTATAACCTCAATTTCCATGACTGTGTTTTCCCGCGAAAACTGGGCTTTTACATATGCGAGGTCAGTTAAAAAACGACTAATTCGTAAAATCCGGTATGGAGAGCATAACCTGGTCCATTATTATTGGAACATAACACTATTGAGAACAGTCGCGGACGCCGAAAACAGAACACATATAAAATGCAAAGTCCAAACTTTGGACTCCAAAGGGTGTGTTCAATTTGAAAAATGTGCTAAAATTTCCCTAGTGTATTAAAATAGCGGTTGTTTTCATATCAGATTATCTTTCTCTAAATGTGGAGCCTATTTTCAAACCTTTAAACGGTAGACTTTTTCTCGGAAAAATCATTTTATTGAACAAAACATCAAGGTTTTTATAAGAAATTTTGACATTTTTCATACTCATTTTGAAAATGTTCCATGTTATCAGCATCCGCAGCACTCGAATGTATCCGTCGAGGTTGTCTGTGTCATATTCTATCTTATTGTGAAGAAATATGACATAACTGCGCGACTCTAATTGATATTCCGAGATGTTTCAATTATCCGTCAATTTAAACCCTTTTACGCTGTTATTTCGGCGTCCGCGGAATTATTTATATGGTTTTATTGGTGAAAAGTGATTAGAAAGCCCCGCTTTATCGACTGAAAGAAAATTCGGCGTTAATATCTCTACAATTCGCGAAAATAAAATGACTGTTCTATCCTGATGACCGAAAATAAATGCCTATTTTTCATAGTACTATCGGAAAAATTATCAGAAAATCATTTCGCGAAAAGCTAGAAACATAATTCTTTCTGTGATTGATACCGAACATCATAGGCTTTAAATCCCTACAAGATTAAAATCGTAGATTCAGTCGTTATGGGATAAATAAGCTAACATTAACAAACATTTAGGTGTTCTATTCTACTGACGTGGAGTGTATATTTTATCACAAGTTTTCAAAAATAATGTTGTAGCTTTGAACCCAAAACAACGCAACATCGAAAAACGTACGACGCACAGTAAAAAAAAATCGAGGTCTTGGTTTCAGTTTTTTTTTCTAACGGTTCCAGAGATATTGCGCCTTAAAAAGTCGAATTCTGTAAAAACAATATGCAATAAAATACGCATAACTTCTTTAATATTGGTACAAATCTTGTTGGTGCTTTTTATTTTTTTATCTACTATATAAGAAAATTGGGAACAAATTTTGCTCAGTGGGCTTGGATGCAATTTTGAAGATTTTAAATCATTTTTTATCAATGATTACACTCTTCGATTTTCTTGAAAATTTTTGTATAAAACTACATTAATTACATCAATTTTAAGTGCTACCAAAGTGGGATTCGAATAATTTCTATTTTTTTTTTTTTAAATTTGTCAATCAAGTTTTTCCTATATACCACAGTGCAAAATATGCTATTTTGCCAAAAAATAATACGTTGCATTTATTAAAATTAATTAATAATTATTAAAAGACCCCGTCCGCGTTGCTGACCCGTCGTAATGAGTTTTAGTGACAACTTTTTGTGGACTTTATGTTTGACAATTCAAAAATAGGTATTTTCTACCTCACTTCTTTGGTCCATTGTCAAACCGAGGAGGATATTAAATTTATCAACCGATTTTGTCTGTAACCTTTCTTTTCTCTTACGAAATTTGTCGGATTTTTTCGCCCATTGATGCAGTTTAGGATTTATTATCGTCCATGTCCCCTGTCTTTATCCTAAAGCTATCTAGTTAATAAAAAATGGTTAAGTCGAATTTGTAACTATATCGTGTTTCTTGATCGCAACCACCGTTGTCTCGAACATTAATTAAGCGTGGTCATCAGTTTTCAAGATATAACATATTTAAAAAAGTGGGCGTGGTCGGGTATTTTAGCTCCAAATATGTAGCTAGGGTACACATAATCCCATTAGTGCTGAAACCGTTTATGCTGAAACCGATATAATCATAAGTTTGGCTTATACATATAGCGTTTAAAAGAAAGGCGAAATGCATAAAATATGCATAACAACGCCAAACCTTGAGCTTTTGCTGCAAATTACATGGAAATCGGTTCAGTAGTATTGGATATATAACATATTTTAAAAAGCAGGCGTGGTCGGGTCTTTAGGCCCCAAAGAAATAACTAGATTGTAGATTAATTCGTAAAGATTTAAACTGATACATTCGTAGTTTTTGCAAATATAGCGTTTTTAAAAATATCGCATAGGGGATGTATCCCGCACCCTCTGGAATTCAATAAAATATGTAGCCTGTTTTCGTGGGGCCATGCCAGTACGTTCCCTGACAATTTCAAGAAAACAGGTTCAGTTGTTTTTGTAGAAAAAATTTAGATTGAAAATTGAAAAGTTTCTTTCCGTAAAAACTTAAGTTGGGTTATGACGGCATTTAATTTTTATTCATAAAGATATGGCGGTTTTTTAAACATACATTACCTGAAAATTTCAGGAAGGTCCGTTCAGTAGTTTTGTAGATGTAACATATTTTAAAATGTGGGCGTGGTCAAGTCTTTGGGTCCCAAAGACACAACCACAATTGTCTCCCAAATTAATTTCCAATTCGATACATTCGTAATTCAACAAAATATGTAGCCTATTTTCACCGGGGGCCATCGCTGTATATTCCCTGACAATTTCTGGCAAATCAATAAAGTAGTTTTTGTAGAAAAAATTAAAATAGAAAAAGGTGGGCGTTAAAGTAGGCATGGTCAAATTTTCATTGCATAAAACCCAAATTTGGCTTATGACGAACATTTAAAAAAAATATCCAAATCGGTCCAGCCGTTTTCAACAGATGCCATTGCCAACGAACGACATTTGATTTTTATACCCTCAGCCTTTAGGCTAAAGAGGGTATTTACACTTTGATACGACCAAAAATGTGCCTCATCGAAATAATGGTTTTAGACCCCAAGTATGTTTGTACGATATCCGTTTCAGACAATTTTGAGTAGATCTAGCAATGTCCGTCCGTCTGTCTGTCTGTCTGTCTGTCTATCTGTCTGTCTGTCTGTCCGTCTGTCTGTCTGGTGCGCACGATAACTCTCGAACGGATCAATCGATTCGGTTCAAATTTTGGGTATCGAAATATTTTGTCCAGATTCGATTTAAGTTCGAAGATGGGCCAGGTACCTCCCCCACAAATGTTCAAAATTTTTCGCAAAACTTGTGCGCACGATAACGCTTGTAGGGAATAACCGATTTCGTACATACTTTTCACATCGTTTATTTTCTACCAAACTTAGATGAGGTTCCAATATGGACTCAATCGGTCCACTCCTTCGGGTACCTCCCACACAAAATTTCGGAGAAGTTCAGTTTAGGACCTGGTCTCGAATCGCTTTGATTTTTGTTTACGCAAGTTGTATTCGCAATCCTCTATACGACGCTGTAAGTTTCATTAGGGGCAAGTCCATACTTCCTGAGAAAATAGCCTGAAAGTTATAAAAAAACCCTATGACACCGTGTGTAGTGCTTGGAGCGTAAGATAACTCTCGAACGGATCTGCCGATTCGGTCCTAAATTTGGCTTTCGTAATATTTTGTCCAAACTTAGTTCAAGTTCAAAGATGGATTATATCGGTCCACTCCTTCCGGTACCTGCCCCACAAAAGTTCAAAAATGTTCGGAAAATTTGTGCGTACGATAACTCTTGAAATAAGTAACCGATTTGGTCCATACTTTGCACATTATGAAATTTCTACCAGACTTAGATGAGGTTCCAATATGGACTCAATCGGTAAACTCCTTCGAGTACCTCCCACACAAAATTTCAGTTTAGGACCTGCCCTCGAATCGCCTTGGTTTTTGTTGTCACATCTTGTATTCACTGTCCCCTATACGAAGGTACAAGTTTCCTCAGGGGCAAGTCCATACTTCCTGAAAAAATAGCCTGAAAGTTGAAAAACAAACCCTATGACACCATGTTTATGGGTGGAAGCGCAAGATAATTCTCGAACGGAAATGCGATTCCGGATGGGAGTGACCGATTTGGTCCATACTTTACACATTCTCATAATATCTACCAGATATAGATCAGGTTCGAATATGGACTATATTTTTCCACTCCATCCCGTACCTCCCACACAAAATTTTGGATAAGTTCACTTTAAGACCTGCTATTGGATCACTTTGATTTTTGTTGAAGCAACTTACATTCGCTGCCTCAATTAAGATGGTAAGAGTTGTTTCAGGGGCAAGTCCATACTTCTTGAGAAAACAGTCCGAAGGGTATAAAAACCCCCTATGGCAGCCCCATGGTCTATGTCGGTCCATTCCTTTAAGTACCTTTTCCGCAAAACTTTTGAACTTTAATCCTAATCAACCATTGTGTCGGTTCATACGACCAAAATTTTGAATACATAAGTTTTTTGTGAAAAAAAAAGTGTTTCAATTTGCACAGGCTGAGGGTATATCTCTGTCGGCAAAGCCGACTGATACTTTTTTACTTGTTAATTATAAAGATATAGCATTTTAAAAGAAGTAGGGGAAGTACCCTCCTCCCTCCGCCTCCTCCGAAATTCAGCAAAATGTGTTGTCCATTTTAACCGGGGGCCATCCCTGTACATTCCCTGACAATTTTAGAAAAATAGGTTCAGTAGTTTTTGTAGAAAAGATAAAAATTTAAAAAAAAGTGATCGTAGAAGTGGGAATGGCCAAATTTTCTTTGCATAAAAACCTAAGTCGGGCTATGGCGAACATTTCACAATAAGAATTATTCAAAACGGCCCAGCCGATCTCAACTGATGCCATTACCAACGAACGACATTTGATTTTTATTTATAAAGATATAAATAAAGATAATTATAAAGATATAAAGAAGTACCTCCGAAATTCAACAAAATTTGTAGCCAATTTTAACCCTGGGCCGTCCCTGTACATTCCCTGACAATTTCAGAAAAATCGGTGGGAATTTGTGGGAAAGATAAAAAATGAAAAAAATGGGTGTAAAAGTGGGCGTGGTCAATTTGCTTTGTATAAAAGCCTAAGTCGGGTTATGGCGAACATTTTCAACTGATGCCATTAACAGCGAACGACATTTGCTTTGTATTTATAAAGATTTGAATCCTACTACCAACTAATACTTACAATTTTTGTAATTAATCGTAGTTTAAAACAAAAAATGATTTTAAATTTTAAATCACGTAAATTGCATCCAAGACCACTGTGTAAAATCATTTTCTATTTTTTATTATATGGCTGATAAACAACCAAAAATACTAAAAAAGATTTTAAATCTTTGGACCAATATTAAAGAAGTTATCAGTATTTCTTAGCACAAAGTTTTTGCAGAATTCGACTTTTTCAAGTCGCGATATCTCTGGAACAGTTAGTCAAAACAAAAAAAAAATCTGAAAATATACTGAAAAAAATAAAGGAAATAGTGTAAAGGAAAAAGTGCCCGATTTTACTCAGAAATCCCCATATATACTCCCATTAGTCTAAAAAAAGCCCTTCAAAATTCCAATATATCAATATACCTACAAATTTCTGCATGAAAATTTTGTAGCCCCAACTAAGACTTTATCTTATGGTGGAGGTAACAAAACAATCTGGTAGGTATGTTAATTTTCTTAAAAAACAAGTAAGAAAGTATCAGATATACGTGCTGACGGAGATATAAGAAATCTTATTCATAGAGAAATATTAAATTACACTGTGCAACAAAATGGAGGTGAAAGTCGGGGGCACGGAAAATTCCTGTTGGGGAAGAAAGGCCTTGGTGAGTATATTAAGAACCCCGAAGGACAGATCCGCCGTGAGTCGAACTTCCGCGTTATGGCGTGATGAAGTTTTTGCTAGAGACCCTGTAAGCCATCAGGAATTAGCGTTATATTTTTGTTCACTGTTGCTTTAGCTTATTTCTGAGATGACATGTCTACAGTCGAATCGAATGAAGATTATTTTCATAGAGCACTTTGACCTTCTAACTCGCTTCCTTCAATGTCCTTTTCGTCCATTATTTTAAGAGCCGCTATAAAAGTACCACAAGATGACGTTTTTCAGCTTCGAAATGTTCTGCAAAAATGTCGCTCAGAAACTTTTAGGTACAAAATGCACAAAACTACCACGAAAAAGCGACAAAATCGATTAGTTTTCAATGAGAGCAGTACCTAACATTTTCTGAGCGACGTTTTTGACGAACATTTCGAAGCTGAAAAGCGCCATCTTGTGGTACTTTTATAGCGGTTCTTAAAATAAAGGACCAAAAGGACATTGAAGGAAGCGAGTTAGAAGGAAATAATCGTCATTCGATTGACTGAAGAAATGTCATTTCAAAAATAAGCTAAAACAACAGTGAACAAAAATATAACGCTAATTCCTGATGCGTTACAGGGTCTCTAGCAAAAACTTCATCACGCTATAACGCGGAAGTTGGACTCACGGTGAATCTGTCCTTTGGGATTCTTAATATACTCACCAAGGGCTTTCATCTCCAAAAGGAATTTTTTCTGCCCCAAAATTTGTGTTCACAGTTTTATTTTAAACAAAGATATTTTTGGAAAAATTTTGCACTGTAGCCACTTTAGCACGCGTCGGCAGGTTTTTTTTTTTTTGGACTTTGGGCCATTTTCTTTTGGAAGTATAAACTTACTCCGGGAATCAAATTGTACAGTTGTAGTAGGGACCGTGAAAACAATATTCTGCAAAAAAATTTCAAACAGAGACGAGACCTCAAACTGCACTTTTCCCAAATTTTGTGTGGGAGGTACCCTAAGGACAGGACCGATATACTCGATATTTCAACCTGATACATGCTTGGATGAACTATTACGATGTGCAAACATGGACCAATCAGAAACTCCCTGCGAGAGTTCTCTTGCGGATTTGCTTTTTAGATGGAGTCGTCAGAGTTTCTTAGAGCTTTAAGGCTATTACCTCAGTAAGTATGAACTTGCCCTCGAAAACAAAAAACAAATTTAAAAAGATCCGATAGGAGCTCCTAAACTCAACTTATTTCGAATTTTGTGTGGGAGGTACCCGAAGTAGTGAACCGACGTAGGCCATATTCGAACACGATCTATATGTGGAAGGGATGTTATGATGGGCAAAGCTTGGCCCAAATCGATTGCCCCGTTCGAGAGTTATCGTTCACACCATTTTACAGAACAATTTTGAACTTTTGTGGGGGAGGTCCCGAAGGAGTGGAACGATATGGCCCATCTTCGAACTTAAAAAAATATATTACGAAGTTCGAATTTTGGTTGAATCAGTTGATCCGTTCGAGAGTTACCGTGCGCACGAGCCAGCCAGATAGACAGACGGACGGACATGGCTAAATCGACTCCAAATTGTCTGAAACGAAATTCGTCCAAATATACTTGGGGTCTTAAACCATTATTTCGATGAGGCAAATTTTTGGTCGTATCAAAGTGTATATACCCTGTTAGCCTAAAGACTGAGGATATAAAAACTAATTTTATAGTGTTCACGCATGCATGGTAGAGGGTAAAAACAATTGAAAACAAGTAAAAAAGTACCAGTCGGCTTTGCCGACAAAGATATACCCTCATCCTAAGTGAATTGAAACCATTGAATTGAAAACCAAATTTTGGACCAAATCTGTTGATCAGTTCGAGACAGGGTTTCGGAGTCGAAGTCTTTTTGGCTCGACTCCGACTCCGACTCCAGACGAATTTTTTTCACGACTCCGGCTCCGACTCCGACTCCGGGTCGACTCCGAGAGTGAATTCCTATACCACTAAAAATGAATAAAATGTGCATGTAAGACAAGAAATCGATATTGTCATGTTTCCATTGTCCTTTATCACTTTTACCCGATCCTTTCTCATGAAAACTCTGTGGTTATGTATTTCATTGAATTTCGTATATGCTATTGATTGTGTAGAAAACTCGGATACACATGAACTATGTCTGTTCCTGGCGGACAGATTCGGTTATTTGGATGTCTACATATAATGCCCTCATTGAGTACATAAAGAATCTTAGAAGAAAGATTCGCCGATTGTCAGACTTCTGAGTTATGGCGGGATGAATCTGTCGTTGACAAACAACGAATTTAATCTGAATTTCATATACAGTTAATAGATTATGCGAAATTTACCGAAATACTTAAGACCACAATGTCTTTAATAGAGGACAAGGATGATTTCTCATAAAAAACAGGATGATAATATCAATAGACCTTTGCGAGAAGACCGGTAAGACTTCTGACGAAAGAGGTTAAAGGTCCAATCTTAATTTGATTGTCATAGAACTTTACTTTTGTTTGCAAAAATGTAAAGAATGATTTGGATCAACAAAAGAGGGATGAATAGACTACACTTCAGAGGATAGTATATATCCTGTGAATTGTCCTTTAAATTAGTATAAACTACCGTTTGCATATATGTTTTCTTATAATTTTCTTTTAAAATAAATAATGATTTAAAAAAAATGTTCTTGTTCCAAATTTAATCTTATGTTTCTATAACGTGGAAAAAATTTTGCCCGGAGTCGGAGTCGAGTTATTTTTTCCGACTCAGACTCCGACTCCGACTCCAGCAAAATTGCTCGACTCCGACTCGTAGACTCCGACTCCGAAACCCTGGTTCGAGAGCTATCGTGCTCTCCAGCCACTATATAGGTGCCATAAGAGTTTTTTATACCTTTCGGGCTGTTTTCTCAGGAAGTATGGGCTTGCACCTGAAAAAACTTTTACCATAGTAAATGAAGGAGCGAATGCAAGTTCCTTCACAAAAAACCAAGTGATTCGAGAGCAGGTCTTAAAGTGAACTTATCCGTAATTTTGTGTGGGAGATACCCGAAGGAGTGAACAAATATAGTCCAACTTCGAACCTGATCTATGTCTGGTAGATTTATTAGGATGTGTAAAGTGTGGACCAAATCGGTCACACCGTATAAGACTTATCGTGCACACAATTTTTCCGAACATTTTTGAACTTTTGTGGGGGAGGTACCTGAAGGAGTGGACCGATACGGTTTATCTTCGAACTTATACTAAGTTTGTACAAAATATTACGATTGCCAAATTTCAGACCGAATTGGCAGATTTGTTCGAGAGTTATCTTGCACTCCAACCACTACACACGGTGTCATAGGGGTCTTTTTGTAAGTTTCGGGCTATTTTCTCAGGAAGTATGGACTTTCCCCTGATAAAACTTGTACCGTCGTATAAGGGCAGCAAATACAACTTCTTACACAAAAAAATCAAAGCGATTCTCGAATCGGTCGTAAACTAAACTTTTCCTAAATTTTGTGTGGAAGGTACCCGAGGGTGTGGACCAATAGAGTCCATATTGGAACCTCATCTATGTCTGGTAGAAATTTCACGATGTGTGAAATATGGACCAAATCGGTTACTACCTTTAAGAATAATCGTTCGCACAAATTTTCCGAACATTTTCGAGATTTTGTGGGTGAGGTACCGGAAGGAGTGGACCGATATAACCCATCTTCCAACTTAAACTAAGTTTGGACAAAATATTACAAAAGTCAAATTTTGGACCAAATCGCCTCATCCGTTCGAGAGTTATCATGCGCACCAGCCAGCCAGACAGACAGACGGGCAGACGGACGGACATGGCTAACTCAACTCCAAATTGTCTGAAACGGAGTTCGTTCAAACATACTTGGGGTCTAAAACCATTATTTCGATGAGGCACATTTTGCCCGTATGAAAGTGTATATGGGCAATATTATTGAAAATTTAACATCGTTGAAGCCAAGGTTTACCCCTTTATAACTCGCGAATAGTGGTTGTATATTGTACAATTTAAATGCTTTTGGATAAAATGAAATATTTTTAGACTTGGCAAAAAATATTGGGTTTCAAAGTTGATTTGCGTGGAAGCTGTGGCTATATTTATGTTAAAAAATGGGTAAAAATGGGTTGAAGCCAACGTGTCTTTTTTTGTTTTCTCTCGATTTGTGATTAAACCACACTTTTAACGATTTTCCCGTTAAAGTAAAAGTAGAAGGCAACTAAATAAGGATCATCTCACTAGTGTATAACTTCTCAAAATTTGATCTGCGTCTACCATTAAATGATGCTGACATTTTGAAGCCAGATTTTAAGTGTTTTTTGAAATTTTCTTATAATTTCGTTCCGCAAACAGGTTTTTCAAAAAATCATATATAGGAATGAAGAACTCACGATTCTGATTTATTTGATGTATGTGTCGTGAATGTAGCCTACACAGCTTCAGAGAAATCTGTATCCAAATACGAAAATTTTGTGTGAACAAATGTCTAAAAATCATATTTTTCGGGCCTAATTTTTACAATTGGCATTCGATTTACTCGTACTTGATTGCAAATTTTTGATTTTTACGTTGCGGATCTAATAAATCAATACTCGTGAAATTCCATCTACTAAAACGCGAGATACGAGAAATTCCAAGGTAGGAAAATCACCTAATATTGTTTTTGAAAATATCGCGTATTTTATCGCGTATTCTGTCGGCAGCTTGCACTGCTATGAAAAAACTAGTGCAGGATCTTCCTTTTTGCGGAAACAAAGATTTAAAAACTTCACTGATAAGGGAACTACATTCATTTTATCCCAAAAATAGTGTGTGATGCTACATCCACGGTTCTTGACTGATTGCCTTGAAATAGGTATATATCGATGCAGATTTTCATGGTGACACTAAAACCGGATGCGGAACGAAATTGTATGAACTTTGGGAAAATTAGCGATGTTTTATAGGTTTTTTAATGCTAAGATGCAGCCGATGCTACATCTTAGCGTCCAAATTATATTTCGAAAAATATATACAAATTAAGAGATATGGTCTTACTGTACATGAAAATCACATGCGGACAAAACGATTTTGATAATTACGCGATTTACACATATTTTAATAATGCATATAAGTTAAAGCGGTTTATTTGAACTCTGTTTCCGTTTAAGAAGTCTAATGATTTATTTCAACAACCCGATAACTTTCCTCAATGGGAAACCTTCTATGTGAATGTAGATAAAGCAAAATCCACCCATTTTCTTGGAGTTTCAAGAAAAATAAAAGAAGTACTCTTATAGAATTTTTCCAATATTTTCGACTCTAGAATGCGTGTGAAAACTATTATTCCAAACCAAAATTAGTTTTTTGTAACACAAATATGTGCTTATTTTGGCTATAATATCCTAACTACTATCCCGATGATTATAAGTTTGGTCTCATTTGATTCCCCGTGAAGTCTTTATTTAAAACTGTTACTTTTTTGTAATTTTTGACGGGTATATGGAGCTATATTTTCAAAAAATTCGGATTACATTTAAAATTTTGTCAATTTTTTGTAAATTCCGCGAATGCTGAGAAACATTTTACAAGTATTATGCAATCTACTTAATGACGTCACTTCGTGATAACTTTTTAGTGACAATTGAGCTCAATAAAATAATTAGCGTGTTTATAATAATTTTTTCTTAAAAGCAGAAGTAAAACCGCGATAACATTTGTCCGCAACAACCAAAAATTTGCTCGCGAGCGGATTTGTACTGGGGAATTTTTTCTTAACCTATGTACCAAAAATCGTTAATGTAGCGCGAAAAGAAAAAATTCAATTTTTTGGAAATGGAATATGAAATAATTTTGCAGTTTTGCCCATATACCCTCGTTAGCATAAATGCTGAGTGTATAAACATGTTTTTGGTTTCGAGCAGTTTCTGTTGAACTGCGGGTGCGATCCGAATTTAAAGCACATGCAGCAGATGGTTATTAGCGCCAAGAACATATACCCAATTACATGTGTTTAATTATTTTATGTCCAGTGTAGGATAACGACCTGTCCCTCGACTTGGCAGAATAACACTAAGAAATTTTAACTTTTTATTAATATACCAACCACCTATTGGGTTCACTATGTATTTGATATATAACTCAAAAGTACCTTTGGTCAAGTGGCCAACTAACCAAAAATCCCTTTTTTTATTTTTTTTAGCCAAAAACGGAGAAGAACGCATATGTGCCATCATCTCATGTGCAATGATGGAATGTGCGCTTGTGTGTGCCTTTATAGTTTTCTTCCATTTGCTTAAATAGACGAATGTGTGTCGTCATCTACATATATGTCTGATGTCTGGTGGCAGGGAATTGCTACCATAATGCATGGCCATAAGTTAAGCTTGGAAAACATAAACAAGCTAAATCAAGTCAAATGTGGCAATAAATCTTGTAACGCTTCATGCAAATCGCCAGATATCTTTAGATAAAGCAAAGCGTAAAAGTGTACAAACAAATGACAAGCAACCACTCAGTCAGTCAGTCTGCCAGCCAGCTAGCCATCCAGTTGATCCCAACAGTTCCAGCCACGAAATACTGGATAGATGAATTGCCTGGCTATGTGGATGGACAGTTGTCGCTAGGATATATGATGGCGTATGTTGTCATCACAGCCACTACCATGGCTTACACATGCTAATAATGTTAATGGCAGCAACAAACGAGTGTATTTGACAACATGTCTGAGTTTTTTTGCTATTCCTTTTTGAATATCTTACCGCGTAGTGCTTGAATAACTTAAAAAGGCTTCTGGTATTACAAGGACACGTCAATGTGCAGTTGACATATTACAGGTGTGTTGACTTATCATTTTATTTCATCTTGATTTAATTTTAGTTAAGTTTGTTTGTTCTTCTTGACTTTAGTTCTTTATTATCTTTATTGTATACCGATTAAGAACAGATGGCAGCAAATGATTCGTTGTATAGAAATTAATTCAAAGGAATGTTAAAAATGTGTAACAGACAAATGAGAAATCATTATCAGTGCTAAGGAATTTAACAAAACAGAAAAAATAAGGCAAAAACAACGGGTAATATTGGGGTAAGCACTGTCAGAAACCTCTTGCTCGCTGAAGGTCGTGGGTTCAAAATTTCGATAGTACAACATAACATGTTCCAGCTGTGGTTAAATCTTTCAACAACATTTGATGAGAATTTAATACGATTGTAATTTAAAGCACGAAGTTCGGACTCATTTAATTACAAAAATAATATTCCTTTAAATTTTTAGCATTGAAGGGAAATAGTTTTTAAGTAAATGTTGAGAATCGAGTAAAATAAAATAGTGTCGTAAAAATTTAAGGTTGTAAAGCGAAGATCTGGATCGCCACAAGGTATTATTTCGCAATGTTTACACAGTTTCATACGAGAGGAACTAGAAAAGTTTGCGACCTAGGCAACATGTAGTGAAAGTTTCTAGCCTCAACGTACTCAGGATATACGATCATATGAGGCGCTCAGCGCTAAAACGGCCTAACCCACATGTCCAAAAAAATAAAACTGACTATTAAGATTTAACAGTAACCTTTTGAAATAAATACTAACAAGTAAAAAAGTAACAGTCGGCTTTACAGGCAGAGATATACACTCAGCCTATATAAATCGAAACTTTCATCTACGTACAGAATTTTGTGGCTATTTTTGGACATTTGAACTTGCCGACAAAAATGTGGATTATGATTAAAGTTCAAAATTTTGCGGAGGAGGTACCTGAAGGAATGGACCGACATAGACCATTATGGAAATTGATCTTGTTTTGGGGGTCATATCTCTTCTATTGATATAGCGCCCACTAGTCACTTTAGTGGGTCATAGTATGACTTTTGGATCAGTATGCCAGGAAGCATGGACTTGTGCGCGGAAAACATAATCTCGCTGTAAACGGGACCACAACGTACAGCATCGGTATACATTACACTTAGACATAAATTTTGAACTTTTGTGGGGGAGGTACCCTAAGGAGAGGTCCGATATAAACCATTTTAGAAGTTAAACTAAATGGAGATCAAAAGTTTGGACCAAATTGGTGGCCACGTTCATAGCATTTTAGTAACATTTTCTAAATATTGGGGGAAATACCGATATCGCCCATCTTCGAACTGAAACTAAGTTTGGACAAAATATGACGAAGACCAAATTTTAGAGTAAATTTGGATCCGTTCGAGAGTTATCTTGCGCTCCAACCACTACACACGGTTTCATAGGGGTTTTTTTGCACCTTTCAGTCCATATTCTCAAGAAGTATGGACTTGCCTCTGAAAAAACTTTTGCCTACGTAAAAGAGGCAGCGTATGTAAGTTGTTTCAACAGAAATCAAAGTTATTCGAGAGCGGGCCTTAAAGTGAATTTATCCGAAATTTTGTGTGGGAGGTACTCGAAGGAGTGGACAAATACAGTTCATATTCAAGCCTGATCTATATCTGGTAGACATATTAGGATGTGCATGGACCAAATCGGTCACTCCATTCAAGAGTTATCGTGCGCACATTTTTTCCGAACATTTTTGAACTTTTGTGGGCGAGGTACCTGAAGGAGTGGACCGATATAGCTTATCATCGAACTTAAATTGAGTATGGACAAAATATTACGAAGACCAAATATTGGACCAAATCGGTTGATCCATTCGAGAGTTATCTTGCGCTCCAACCACTACACACGGCGTCATAGGGGTTTTTTTGGACATTTCACGCTATATTCTCAAGAAGTATGGACTTACCTCTGAAAAAAACTCTTGCCGACGTAAAGAAGGTAGTGAATACAAGTTGCTACAGCAAAAATCAAGGCTACTCGAGAGCAGGTTCTAAACTGCACTTTTCCGAAATTTTATGTGGGAGATACCCGAAGTAGTGGACCATATTGGAACCTCATCTAAGTCTGTTAGAAATGTCGCGATGTGCAAATTATGAACCAATCGGTTACTCCCTTCAAGAGTTATAGTGCGAACAAATTTTACTAACATTTTCGAACTTTTGTGGGGGAGGTACCGGAAGAAGTGGACCCATATAACCCATCTTCGAACTTAAACTAAGTTTGGACAAAATATTACCAAAGCCAAATTTTGGCAAGCCAGACAGACGGAAATTGTTAAATCGACTCCAAATTGCGTGAAACGGATTTCGTCCACATACTATGCACATTGTAAACATCTAACAGACTTTGATGAGGTTCCAATAAGTACTTAATCGGTCCACTCCTTCGGATGCCTCCCACACAAAATTTCGGAAAAATTCAGTTTAGGACCTGTTCTCCAATCGTTTAATTTTTGCTGTAGCAACTTGTCTTCACTGCCCCCCATACGGCGGTACAAGTTTCATCAGGGACAAGTCCATACTTCCTGAGAAAATAGCCTAAATATTGCAAAAAACCCCACTGACACCGTGTGAAGGGGTTGGAGCGCAAGCTAACTCTCGAACGAATATTGTGTCCAAACTAAGTTTAAGTTCGAAGATAAGCCATATCGGTCCACTCCTTCAGGTACCTCCCCCATAAAAGTTCAAAATGTTAGGAAAAATTGTGCGCATGATAACTCTTGAAGGGTGTGACCGATTTGGTCCACACTTTACACATCCTAATATATCTACCAGATATAGATCAGGTTCGGGTACCTCCCACACAAAGTTTCGGGAATCGAATCACTTAGATTTTTGTTGTATCAACTTGCATTCGCTGCCTCAATTACGACGGGAAAAGTTTTTTTCAGGGGCAAGTCCATACTTCCTTAGTAAACAACCCGAATGGTGTAAAAAATGGCACCATATGTAGTGGCTGGAGAGCACGATAACTCTCGAACTGATTAATTGGTTGGATTCAAAATTTGGCCTTCGTCATATTTTGTCCACACTTAGAAGATGGGCAATACCGGTCCACAACTTTCGGTACTTCCCAAGTATTTAAAAAATGTCACTAAAAGGGTCTGCTTCTGGAAGGGGGCAACTAATTTTGTCCAAACTTTGGATCTCCTAACATTTTGTCCAAATTTAGTTAAACTTCTAAAATGGCCTATATCAATCTCCTTAGGATACGTCCCCCACAAAAGTTCAACATTTGTGTCTAAGTGCAGTTTAGGGTCTGTTCGAAGATCCTTTGGAAATATATACCGATGCTGTTCGTTGTGGACCTGTTTACAGCGATATAATGTTATGTGGACAAGCCCATGCTTCCTGGCATACTGGTCCAAGAGTTATATGGCGAACCACTGAAATAACAAGTGGGCGCGATATCTATCGAATAGATATGACCCTCAAAATAAAAACCACTTCCAAATTGGACTATGTCGATCCATTCCTTTATATACCTCGTCCTCAACATTTTTGAACTTTAATCCTAATCCACATTTTTTTCGGCAAGTTCAAATGTCCAAAAAGGCCCAAAAATTCTGAAAAGACCCAAAATACATTCGATCTGTTCTTAGATAAAAGTTTCAATTCACATAGGCTGAGGCTATTCTCTGCCGGCAAAGCCGACTGATACTTTTTTACTTGTTTCCCATACCATTCACCGTAATATCGGTTTGTGTATGGGTTTTCGATAGAAACTTTTTTTATTATACCCTATACCACAATGTGGAAAAGGGTATTATAAGTTTGTTTTGGTAAAAATTCATGTAACACCGCGAAATATTCGTCGGAGACCCCCAATGTGATATACCAATCTTCATATCTCGACGAGATAAAGCGATTTTGAGATGTGTGTCTGTCCGTCCGTCTGTCCATTATAAATTGTAAACACGCTCCAGGCCGCAATTATGGACCGATCGACACGAAATTTTGTATGGAGGTCGGGTTCAGATCAGAATAGATCCCTATTCTTATTGGTGATGATCGAGAAATATTAAGCGGGTGAAATGGACCAAAAACAAAATTTTTATCCGATTTTGTAGCGGCTCTGTATGTCGCAATTATAGTCCGATCGCCTCGAAATTTTAAATAATGTAAGATTATATGACAAAGAAGAAGCTTGCAATTTGAGATGGTGATCGGATGATGTTTAGAGGGTTAAATGAACCACAACTTTTGTGTGAAAATTGTGAAAATTTTTAATATACTGGTAACATCTTTATTCCTAGACCACACATTCCGCCCACATAAATAATATTTGGAAGGACAACTCTTGCCCTCTCAATTAATGCCAATTATGTTGATTTATGTGGTCAGATAACAGAGTTACGGCCTAATATATCCAGTGTTTTGCTTGTAATGTAATCAAAAGCATACTAGAGGTCGCAATTATAGATCAATATTCACGAAATTTTGCACGAGGTAGGGGTTTAGGTCGAAGAAGATGCCTACAATTTTGATGATGATCTGATATTATTTAGCGGGTGCAATGAACCATTATTTTTGTATGCTAAATAAAAACATTTTATTTTTGGTCCATATTTGAGTCCCATAGGCCATATACCGTTAAAGTCGCCTATATATGAAAAATTAACTACCGATCTTTTCCCTGATGAAAATTGCAATAATATGTGTTCTTGGTAACGGACCTACTACCTAAGATATAATGAGTTTTGTAAAGAGAACCACATCTTCCTCCCATGCTACAAATTTTCTCTATCATGACAGATAAATTCCCAGTTCTCACAAATTGCGTGGAACCCTATCATATTACCTGTCCAATTGTTCAAAATTCAAAGATGTAGCAGAAACTGCTAAACAACGCCAATTTTCAAATTTAAGAATATTTCTTAAAATGTACTTTATATAATTGTTCCACAAACATCCCAGTAGGGACAAGGGAGCCTTCTCTCATATCAATGAGAGCACCCCGACTAATATCAGCTCAATGATATGTAGACAGCGGAATTTTATGCAATTGTAAAATTTGCATATTTTTGGCTTCTAATTAAATTCCAATCGAAATATATCACATATACAAAAATATGCGAAATGTATAAATTATGCATATGCAAATATTATTTTTGTATATGTAAAATTTCTGCATTTCACATATTTTCGTATGCTACATATATTTCAATAATATCTTCTAAAATATTTATGTGTACATTTTTCTGTTTGAAATTCACTTCAGACAAGTCAATAAAATAGAGAAATCTGTAACCAGAGCCACAATCTTCAAAATGTCGAAAATAGGGAGCTTTCGTTGTATGGGAGCTATATGAACGCCTTGACCTATACCGACAAATTTCAGATGGAAAGTCGGTAGGTTCTGGTTATGGGAGCTATATGAAGACGTGGACATATAACGACAAATTTCAGGTGGAAAGTTTTTTACCTCCAACGAAGACTGAATACAAAATGTCAGCCACTTCAGTTTGATAATGAGGCCACAACCTTCAAAATACCGGGTATCGGGAGGTACGGTTCTATGGGAGCTATATGAAGACCTGGACCTATACCGATAAATTTCAGGTCGAAAATTGTGATGAACGAATACTTCATACAAACTTTCAGCCAATTCGATGGAATATTTAGGGCACAAAGTCTTGCATATGGTTTAGCAAATATGTCAAAATATGCAAAAAAATAGGTCCAGACTAAATGTCCGTTCTAAAAATACTTATTGGTGCCACCATAGTACAATTGTTTGCACACCCGCCTTGCACGCTAAAGGTCGGGCGTTCGATTCCCGGCCAGCAAACATCAAATTTTCAACGATTGCAAAAATACCCCTCAGTAAAGTTGGCGACATTTTCTGAGTATTTCAACCATGTACTCAACTACAGGTGGTGTTTTAAAACATGCCTTTCGGACTCGGCGATAAACAGTAGGCCCCATACTATTGCTGTAATATGAATCGTGGTACACGCCCTGTCCCTTCTGTGATGTTTGTGGAACAATTATTATATTGTTATTTAAACTTAATGTGATAAGGTTGCAGACTCCAAAAACTTATTATTTACAATGAGCTTATTTGTCCAAAAGAAACTTTGATTTGCTGAAAGCTAACTCGCAGGGTAGTGGTGTAGGGTATCGTATGGTCGGCCCTGTCCGACTATAGCCTTTGCCTACTTGTTTTTTTACATAATTTACGCTGTCTCCTTTTCACAGAAGAGTTTCCAGGAATTGGGCTTTGCTGATCTAGTCATTTTGTTGTATTCTTTAAGTTTTGTATGATAGTTGTCCGAGAACACAGCTAATTTTTTACGTCGAGCTCTCTTATAAAGCACTCGGACCTCTTCGCCTTTGTTGCGAATTTCTCTTGCCATCCAGGGTTTTTCGCAGGCAGATTTTCTCTCTCGAAGGGAACAACTTTCTTTGAATGATTCTACTAAGGCCTCCGTTATAATGTTGTCATTTCTGTCATTTCTATATCTTCCGTGCATAGGCATTCATAACTATCATGTCCTAGCCTTTATTTTATTAGTTTTCCAAATTTTGTCCAATTAGTTTTGGATTTGTTTCGGAAACTTATAGGTTTCGGCGGTGGTCGTGTTAGTTCAAACCTTATGTACCAAGGAATGCTCTTCCGAGACCCTCCAATTCCACACCTCGTTTTTAAGATTTTCAGAACATATTGTTATATCTAATACTTCTTCCCTAATCTTGTTAACAAAGGTGGCTTTATTTCCTATGTTAAGGGTTATTAGGTCGTTAGTATTGAAGAAATCTAAAAGGGCTTGGCTACCTACTAGTACTTTGTTACCTGTTCGTTTTGCTTTCCTCACCAACCGCTGCAGCTTCGACGTAGGTGGTAGTGTCGGCGAATCGAACGGTAAATATACTGACGCAAGTTATATATTGTCATTCCCCAGCTTCAGCACAGTTGAGTTCGATGTTGGCAACTCTTGAGAGGTTCTCGTTCGAGACCCCATATTTGCTTTAAACAGTTGGTAGTTTATATGGTTTAGTCCAGAGACCTTATTCTGAATAATCCAAGGTTCCTGGATCAAGCCAATATGGATTTTAGCTGTATTATTTTGCTCCATCAGGGCCATGGTTGGCGTATCGCTCTGATGGAGGTTTATCTGGGTGACCTCGATCATTGGTCCCCCCAGCAAACGGGATTCTTGAGAGTCGGTGTTCCTAGGAGGTAAAACCTCTTCGCTGTTTGATTTGGCTTCCACGTTTATGCCGATTACCGTTTTTCCTGCTTTGAAGCGGACAGCGTTAGAGATATAGAAAGCCATGCCCTTAGTCTTTGTCAGACTGGCCATGGAGAGATGGTCAATTCCGATCACAAGGAGAGTACCGTCCTCCTGCTTTTCCCTGTGGAAGACCTCCCATTTCTTCACATCCAAATCCTTGTTTTGGCGACAAAAGACTTCGAAAATGCGTTACGTTTTGAACTTGCTGCCCTAACCTC
This sequence comes from Musca autumnalis, assembly GCF_047663935.1. Lineage (NCBI taxonomy): Eukaryota > Metazoa > Arthropoda > Insecta > Diptera > Muscidae > Musca > Musca autumnalis. The sequence continues at coordinate 211,357,823 of NW_027411644.1, forward strand.
TGACAAATACCGATGTCTTAGTCAGTTGAGGAATTTGGTCTTTCCTGACCAACTTGAGTTTGCCACTTTCCCATGGATGTATTATGCTGCTGATAATATCCTTGAGGGCGGCAACGTTTGCATGCTGGGCAAATTGGAACTCCATCACGTCCCCTTTGACCCCGCTGCTGATAATTTGAATTGGATCACCTCCATTCATTATGTCATCCAATATTTTTTTTGTTGACTATTTCGTCAATTGCTGGAAGATGGTCTTTGAATAGCTTTCCGGAACCTCTATTGGTATTGATCACTGCATATCAGACTTCGTCCCTGTAGCGTTTCTTGGCTACCTTGGTGTAAGATGGCGGCTCTCTACCAGTGTCCGCAGTCCTCTCCCTCTTCTGGCTGGTCCGGGATTTCATCGCAGAATTCCCAGACACTGCAGTCGATTCTCTTGTTCTTCTTTGTTGTCTTTGCAGTGTTCTGGTCTTCGGGGGATTTGATCCTCTTCGCCACTTCCGAGGAAGTGGAGGGAGTACTCATGATCCCTTTTGGAACATCCTGCGGTATAGCCTTTTTGTTTGTCCGTTGCTTCCTGAACTTGCGCTGTTGAGCCCCAGACAGCTGTTTCTTGTAAGTTGTGAGCTTTGCAATGCTGTTCGCTCACTTCGTCTACCATCTTGTGAACCTCCTCCTTATCTGGGTTGTCCATGACGGTTATATTTTTGTTGCTTTCGCTATCAGTTTGAGTCGCTACCTGTATCTGAAGTCTGGGTCGAGCATGAACTTCTCCTTAGCTTCTCTGTCTATTTCTCTCTGTGTTTACCCTTAGGATGTGTGCTTGTCACAGTACCTTTGACCACAGGTGCCAAGGCGTGTGGGTGCCTTGTGCCTGTGGGAGAGATTTGCTCACGATCGCATGATGACGACGGGGTGGGACTCATAGGCAGTTCAAAAACACCCGCCGGTACTGGGTTTATTAGGCCCTGCACAGTAACTTTTCCACATTGTCCAACTTTCTTCATTATTGTGTTTTTTTAGTCAATTTTTTGCCCGCGGGGAAAAATAAATTCCCTGAGGCAGGTGATCGTACTAATCCGCTACGGAACAGTTTTAGTCACAAAGTGAATTCCCTCGATCTAGAACAAATTAGTGCGATCATTCGTCTCCCCTATCCGCCGGTGGGGACGCGCCAGTAGGTGAACTAACAAATACCATCGGTATCGTTGATGTAGGGCGCAAAGAAAGATTTAAATTTTTTGGAAATGGAATATGAAAGAATTGGCAAAGTTTCCCATACGAGGGGCTTAGAAAACCTTCTGGGCCTGTCGCCAGTTTGACAGTTTTTAGCCTGAGCGTACTCAGGACAGTTTGACATACGACCATGTGTTGGATTTTTTACAGTGGCTTGATTGAGACACCTCCAAAACATGGTTTTTGAACGCTTTTACAGCATTTTATGGCGACGAAAATCGTTGACCACGCCTTTTTTCATGATGTGCTGGAATGAAATGAAGTCATTGGATCCCCAGTCAGGGCTGTAAGGCGCATGACACATCAATTTAATGTTTTGGCCGGTCAAACAGGCGCTGGTTTGAATAGATGTGTGAGAACTCGCATTGTCATGATGCAGAACGATTCGTCTTCTTGTGTTCGTTTTTCGAATTCCTCAGGAGATTTCAGGCAAACAAATTGTTGTGTAACACTCAGAATTAACCGTCCTACATTTCTCAAGCCATATAGTCGCCACACGGTCAGTTTTGCCAAAGAAACAGACGACAATTTGCTTCGAAGGTCTTCTTACATGAACAAGTTTAGATGGATTTGGGTCGCTTTCGAAGACCCTGTTTTGTTCCTGTTTTGTTTCGGGCTCCTAAGCTTAGATCCAAGATTCGTCTGTGACAATCTTATAAATGTCGTTTGAAGCACTGCAATTGTTTTATTCACAATTTCTTTGTATCTATCCATGAGCCATTTTTCAGCGAATGAACAATTTAGCTGGACCTAGTAAGAAAAATCAATTTTTGCGGATAGGTGTTCATGCAATTACAAATGTTAGTTGTTAGTTGGAAGAAATGCCCAAGAATGCCTCTATCTCACGGTATATAACATGGTGATGTTGCATTATCCGTTCACGCACGGCTTAATTTTTTTTTCTGGCACAACGGCCGATTTTGGTCGACCCTCACGACCTTCGTCTTTCTGCGAGTGTCGGTCACGATTGAATTCATTAAACCAGATTTTCATAGTGATATAGGATGGCTCTTTATCGCCGTGATTATTCACGTGGAATTTGTGAAAAATTATCGGACAAAAATTTTCTATTTTTTTTTTTTTGCAAAGTATATTATTTTCAAAATCACTGTAAACAACTTAACACATGGTCGTATGTCAAGCTGTCCTGAGTACGCTTAGGCTAAAAACTGCCTCAAACTTTCCATAAAAATGTCAAATTACGCCTAGCGACACTGCGTGTTGCCTAAGCCAGAAGGTTTTCTAGTGCCCCTCGTATACCAAAACATTAACCTATATTGGTCGTTTCTTTCTAATACTCCGAAGACCTTTCAAATAACTCACATCGGGCGGTATCGTTATACATTCTCCCAATTGCCGAATTGAAATATTGTGTCCGATATTGTCCATAGTCGAACTTGACGTAAGTCTATGGTCTCCACAAAAGACATGTGCGGCTACTTCGGTCATTTATTTATTTTATTTATTTATTTATTGTTGAATACCTACACAACAAGACATAAAAATCTTATAATTACAGTGCAGGATTATTTAAGGAATACAATATCCAAACTTACAGTATCCAAATTTAGGCATAGGAAAATGATAAAAAATGTAATTACAAATATAAATATGAAAGATTATTACAAATTTAGAGAAATAAAAGATTAAAAAAATAATAAAACATTTTTGGAATATTTAATTATGATAAAAGACTGAAAATCCGTTTTTATACCCTACACCACTATGTGGGGAGGGTATTATTATACCCTACACCACTATGTGGGGAGGGTATTATAAGTTGGTTTTGGCTAAAAAGTTTGTAACGCATCGAAATAATGGTCGCAGACCCATACTTATATATACCAAAATGAATGCCTCGACGAGCTGAGTCGATCTGGCTATGTGTGTCCGTCCGTCAGTCCGTCCTTCCGTCCGTCTGTCCGTCTGTCCGTCTGTCCATCTAAACCTTGTAATCACGCTACAGGTCGCAATTTTGATCGGATGGTCACGAAATTTTGCATGTTGATAGGGGTCCCGGAGGGGAAGAAGCCTATTGATTTTGGTGATGGTCGGATAATATTTAGGGGTCGGGAAGGGCAAAAAACTTAGGTGGATAAAATGACAACGTTTTTTTCCAAAGTGAATATTTCGGCTTCTATATGGGGTATACCAAAAGCAAAACCTGACAATGAAAGTAGAAAATATCACCTTTCTAATGATGTAAAGCAGGTGCTCGTAGGTAATCAAACAACGAAGATATCACAATAGTAGCAAATAAAACCCCAATTTTAATTTTTGCGATTTTAATTATATTGAAGAATATCACAGCTTTGGTTGAAAACTTTCCAAAAGCAAAGTCTGACTCTGAAAGTAGAAGATCCCCTCTTTACAATGATGCAAACTAGGTCGGCGTTGGTAACCAAATAACGGAGATATCGCAATAGTCGGTAATATATCCCATTTTCTATTTTTTTGGAAATCACGCTACAGGTCGCAATTTTGATCGGATCGTCACGAAGATTTGAGGGTTAATGGGAATCTCATAGATGAAGAAGGCTATTGATTTTGGTGATGGTCGGATAATAATTAGGGGTCGGACTGGGCAAACACTTATTTGGAGAAAAGTCAAAATTTTTTTTAAAGCCAATATCTCTGTTTCTTTAACAGGTATATCAAAAGCAAAACCTGGCAAGGAAAGCAGAAAATATCACCTTTACAACGATGTAAATTAGGTTGTCGTAGGTGGTCAAATAGCAGAGATTTGGCAATAGTCGATAATGCATCCCATTTTTCCGTTTTTTTTTGTAATCACGCTACAGGTCGCAATTTTGATCGGATCGTCACGAAATTTTTGGGGTTAATGGTGGTCCCAAAGAGAAAGAAGCCTATTGATTTTGATGATGGTCGGATAATATTCAGGGGTCGGAATGGGCAAACACTTATTTGGAGAAAGGTCAATGTTTTATTTCAAAGCCAATATCTCTGTTTCTTTAAGAGGTATATCTAAAGCAAAACCTGGCAAGGAAAGTAGAAAATATCAACTTTACAAGGATGTAAAGCAAGTTGTCGTAGGTGGTCAAACAAAAGAGATATTGCAATAGTAGATAATGCATCCCATTTTCCGATTTTTTTGTAATCACGCTACAGGTCGCAATTTTGATTGGATCGTCACGAATTTTTTGGGAGTTGATGCGGGTCCCACGGAGGAAGAAGCCTATTTAGTTTGGTGATGGTCGGATAATATTCAGGAGTCGGACTAAGCGAAAAGCTTATGTGGAGAAAAGTCAACGTTTTTTATGCGAATATCTCCGCTTCTGGTTGGAGTATTCCAAAAGGAATACCCGTCAATGGAAGAAGAAAAGATCTCGTTTATATTGATGCAAAGTATGTTGGCGTAAGTGAGCAAACCGAGATATTGCAAAATTCAGTAATATACCCAATATTTCCATTTTTTGTAATCACGCTACAAGTTGGAATTTTGATCGGATAGTGACGACATTTTTGGGGGTAGATGGGGGCCCCACAGAGGAAGAAGCCTATTGATTTTGGTAATAGTCGGATAATATTTAGGGGTCGGAATGGGGAAAAATTCATTTGGAGACAAATTCAAAGTTTTATTCTTTGTGAATATATCGGCTTCTAGTAGGGGCATTCCAACGGCAAAGCCTGTCAATGGAAGAAGAAAATATTACATTTACATTGGTGTAAAGCAGGTTGGCGAAGGTGGTCAAACAAGGGAGATACCACAATAGTCGGTAATGCATCCAATTCTTCCATTTTTTGCAATCAAGCTACAGGTCGTAATTTTGATCGGATGGTCACGAAATTTTGGTTGCTTATGGGGGTCCCAGAGAGAAAGAGGCATATTATTTTTGGTGGTAGTCGGATTATATTCCCTAAAAGAAATGTTTACCATTGAAAAGTTTATGCACAGGGGTAGTGGTGTAGGGTATCACATGGTCGGCCCCGTCCCGACTATAGCCTTTGCTCACTTGTTTAAAGAGGAAAGCGTTGCTGATGTTTTGAATGTCATATGGAAGAGTATTCCAAAGACGTATCGCAAAGATGTAGAAATGCCAATCAGATACTAAGCTCTGCCGTATGTGGGGGGTTAGTCGTCTACCTCTTAAGGAACGATTAAAACTTAATTTATCGAAAAGGGTTTTTGGGTTTTGCTTTATTATAATTTTATGTAAGAAAATTAAGGTTCGAATTCGCAGATATGTGTTAAAAGTGCAGCCGTAGAGGGATTTTGCAAAGATTGAAAAGTGTTGGGATCTTCTCAAGCCATACACATAACGAGTAATATCATTAAACGTAACGTTTAATTTACCTTGACAAAAAGTTGGCAAAAAGTTCACACCCATAAATTAGACCTGGCACTAGATAAGTTTTAGCCAGTAGTAAACGAACTTTAAAAGGCGTAAATGGTTGTGTCGCCCATAGTGCACGCAATTTTGCAAATGTTAGTCCAGTCACAGTATTGACATGGTCAGTCCAACTTAACGAGCTGTTAAAAATGACACCCAAGTTTTTTGCACTAGAAACAACAGCAATTCTTTGTTGGTTTATGAGCACATCAGTATTCTGAAGAGAAAAATTTTTATTTTTGTAAATGACGAGACATTTTGATTTTTGAGGATTTAAAAGTAACCCATTTGCCGAAGCCCACTTGAAAACATTAGTAAGATCTTCATTCAGTTTGTTAATGCAATTATTAGCATTTACAACAAAGTCACTTAGAAATATTTGGACATCGTCTGCATACATAACAATTTTACTATGGGTAAGTTGTAGGGGTAAATCATTTGCATACAAAGAGAACAACAATGGTCCTATTATTGATCCTTGCGGAACTCCCTTAAGTACTGGTAACGGCTTTGATTGTGAGTGTTCAACATAGACTGATTGAAGTCGGTCGCGAAGATAGGACATAAGAAGGTTTGATGCGGAAGATGAAAAATTAAAAAGTCGTCTGAGCTTCATGCTTAGTAAAGAATGGTCGACAGAATCAAAGGCTTTAGAGTGATCAAGTAGTACTAAAAAGCTTACTTTATTATTATCGATGTCAATTCTTATGGATTCTGACACGTCAATTAAGGCGCTAACACAACTACGGCCTGGACGAATTGGATATCAGTTAGCAAGGACTCATTATGGAGGTACTCAATTATTTGAGAATGTAAAATCTTCTCAAACACTTTGGATAAGTAGCAAAGAATAGATATGGGACGGAATTCGACATTTGACTTTGGAATTGGAATAACTTTTGCATGTTTCCATATGGTTGGGTACACGCTTGAAGTTAATATACTATTGAATAGATGTGTAAAAAAAGGTATCAGGTAAGGAAGTAAAATGCGCACAAACTTTGGGTCAATGCCATCAAGGCCAATTACATTTGACTTCACACGTGAAAAAAAGTTCAGTACTTCGTCTTGAGATACACATCTAAATTCAAAACCTGTACCATATACTGGGTTATCCGTGTGTTCATCAATAGAACCATAGAAAGAGGGATTTGCAGGTACAGTAGGTATGTCAATAAATGCCTTATTTAGGTCATCCAAATCCCCTTGGTAATTGGTGTAAGACTTGGATTTTCCAATACCGATATCACGAATGATGTTCCACTTTCTTTTCGACCCAACAGCTGATCTGAATTTCAAAGCGTAATATTCTCTTTTCGCAGCATTGATTAAACGATTAGCTTTACTTCGTGCATATCGAAATTCCTCAAATAACTCCGGCGTTTTGAATCGCTTCCATCTAGAATATGCTAGATCCCTATCTTCTATATGTTTTTTAATTCTAGAATTAAACCAAGGTTTGTTATTTGAGGTCTGGCTTTTATATTTAATGGGAACCGTAGCATTATAAAGGTTGACGATATTTTCTTGAAGAAAGCTGACTTGTTGATCGACAGAAGTATATGTATACTAGGGTTATGACTTTTTTACAACCTCATATCCCTGTATCATAGCGTGATGAGTTTTGCCATAAGATTACATAAAATCTTAATTATAAGGTGATTCGGTGAAAAAACCTCACGCACAAAATGATTTTAAAATTTGAATTTATCAAAATTATGGACAATTTTTTGAAGTCACTGAAAACAGATATATAATTGAAAATAAACTTTAGAGCCACATGAGATAATTAAAATGACATAAAATTTATTTCTCACTAGTTTTCTTCAGTTCTGAGAATCGTAAAAATGTCGTAAACGCTTTTATTCAAAAATATATTTAAAAAAAAAAAAACAAAAAATTTAAATTTTTTTCAAAGTGAATTTTTTCGCAACTTTTTTAATATTTGAATGAAATAAACGTTATTATAGTCATTAGTAGGCTTATATTGAGCTTGATTCGAGCAACAAAAAATACATTTTTGAAAAAAAATTTTTTTTCGTTTCATATAGTTTTTCAAAAAATTATTTTTTTAAAATCGATTTGTGCGTGAACTTTTTTTATATTTCAAGGGAATAAACGATAGCATAGTGATTAATAGGCAAAAGTTCATTCATCTCTGCTACAGGAAATCATTTTTGACGAAAAATGTCAAAAAGTCATAACCCTAATGTATACAGCTCGTTCCAATTAATTTGTGACATCGTATAACCAAGGACTGCATAATCTATTCTCCATTAAACTCCATTCTCTAGAAGGAACATCTTATGAGGAGGAGTATCTAAGGTTTGCTTATGTGAAGTCTACAATAAACCATGTCACGATAAAATCTCCGTACGCAATGTATGCCATATTAAACTACCACTTTCTTTCTCTCCTTTAAAACAATAATGATGATTGGCATACACTTTGCATACCTGCATATGTTCATTTACATTCCTCAAGTGTATTCGGAATGAGGACAACTGGTGGACATTACTGGGACATGTTAAGCGCTTACATTGCTATGATGCGAAAAATTCCTTTTGTTTATTTCGTAACATTTCTGTGGAAGTTGCCCACCCGCAACTTATCCATGGAAATATTACCTTTGACGTTGACGGCTGACAAGACGCATTGCAGTTGAAATTGTAGAGTGTGGTAATATTGACGTTATTGTAGCCATTACATATGACAGCAGCAATATCGACAATGACTGTGATGACGACAATGAGGATGACGCCGACGATGATGACAAACAATAATGACGACTACGGGACTAAAACAATGATTGGTGGTAACATACATTCTCGTACACTTTCGACTTGCCGGGTATTTCAAATGTCTTTATGTCGCCTGTACATATGTTCTGCTTTCATAGCCATTATGGACAAGGTGGTACAACCCGATGGGTATTATCTCCTGGTTAAGTGAAAAGTGTACGTAGGCGTACATGATTTGGGTTTTTGTGTCATCTAGAAAGCATAACAAGCCAGAACTGAATCGAAATCATGCCGAGAAATGTTTCCTTTAATGGGGTGGGTGGGTGTGACACACTTTATGACATAGTTGTTATTTTTAAGGTGGATTGAAATGCTGTGGGCACAGTCGTTGTTAAACAGGTTGGTGCTTCACACGATGACAAGAGAGCATATTTTAATGCTGGATACAATTGTTGATCAAAATCAAACTTATGTAAGAGAAGTCGATCCACTTCTTATCATACAGTTTAAGAACAATTTTCCATTTTTCTTACGCATAAATTGAATCCCTTTCTTACCACTGTGCCAATCACTTATCCCCAGAATTTCTTATTGGCCACGATATCACTGTAACTTTGGCATGTTTCTTTTTTTGTTATTACTTTTGTATTTTAGGTAGGCCAAAGTTAATCTTTTGACCACTTACTCCCAAACAATTTAAATCTGAATCACACTCTCAATGTCCTCCCATTGTTCCGTCGTCCTAAATGTTTTTATACTCGCACACGATCCCTCCATGCAGCGTCTATTACTTCGCATTGTTTTCCGTAGTGTCGTTAATTAATTAAAAACATAAACGACGTGACAATATTTTCCACCACCCATCTTCTTTTTGGGTGAACAGAGAGTACATTTTTTGTTTGCTTTATTTTTATGGCCTGGTCTTGTGGTCGGCCCGTTTCGGACGAAATCATAAATAAAAATATTTTCTTTTCATTTTCATAAATCGCTGGAATTCTATGAAAAGAATGTCAGCATTGCCAGTCATCAGTCAGTCACCATTCAAGATAATGGACAAGACATGTATTGGGTAATTTGAGAAATTTCACAGAGACACCAATCTGCCGGGAGAATATTAAGCTCAAGGATAAAATAACAAAATAATAAAAGTCATTGTTTGGGTGACAATTAACCAGTCTAAGGAATGGAAAGTACAGTACGTGGGATTATTGACTAGTAAATGATGTATAAATCAATTTAAGTTTTATACCCACATTCTTTAGGTTAAGGGGTGACCCCCACTTGTAAATTTTAGAAAATCAAAAAAACCTACCTATTTTAAAGTATAAAGTGACCCACATGAAAATCGAAATTCGTTTTTCGATTGAATCTGATACATAAAGCTAAGATACATGCTCTGGCAAAATTTCAAGCTTCTACGTTCAAAAATAACAATCCTATTCAAGAAATGGCATTTTGGAAAATGGGATAAAATTGCAGATATTGCTGTAATGACGGATCCCAAAACCAAGCGTTTTCGCGGTTTTAGATTCATTATTTACACTCATTCGTACATGATTGATAATACTCCAAATACTCGCCCTCATAAGATTGATATTCTATAAAACAGTTTTTCATTTTATAACGTTTTTTGCTTCTCCTGTAAAGTTTTGGTTTTGTGGGTTACGTCTTTGGGCATTTATGGTGACGATAAGTAGCATAGAATATGTGCCATAACTTTCAAGTCGATCAGAACAAAATTGACTGAGATATGAGTGTTGGAAGGAATAGAAAGTTAAAACGTGTTTTCTCGAAATGACCGAAAACGCCAACTCTAGCCCAAAAACTAATGAACCGATTGTCATATAATTTTGTGAGATTACGAAGGACATCAAAAACTAGTCCTTCATTGATCGATTTTATTTTTAAAATTTTTTTGTTCGTTTTATGACCACAAAATATCAGTTTTAAGCCAAAAATTTAAATTTTAATTTTCGATCGATGAAGGACTAGATCGTTATGTTCTAAATAAGCATACAACAAGTATAAAAGTATCAGTCGGCTTTGCCGACAGAGATATACCCTCAGCCTGTGTGGATTGAAATACTTTTTTCCCAAAAAAAAAGTATGTATTTATGGGGATTTTAAAAATTTTGGGCGTGCGAACCGTCAAAAGTATGGATAGGATTAAAGCTCAAAAAATTTTGGGGTTAACGATAGATAGAGCTTTTTTACCACACTAGTCTACGAAAAACATAATATCGCTGTAAACAGGGCCACTAGGAAAACCTTCAGTAAAAATCTCCAAAGGATACTCGAACAGACCCTTAGCCACACAAAAATGTTGAACATTTGTGTGGGTGCTACCACAAGGTTTTGGCGGATAGGGCCCAAATTTGAACATAAACTAAGTTTCGACAATATTTTGAGATCCAAAGTTTGGACCAAATCAGTTGCTACGTCTATGAGAAATCACGCGTACCATTTTAGCGAATATTTTCAAACTTTAGGGGGGAGGGGAGGGGGGGAAGAACCGGAAGGCGTGGACCTATAAGCACCACCTTCGAATTACTTTTAATATTCGAAGAAATATTACGCTATTCAAAGTGTGGACGAACGCAGTATTCGGTTCGAGCTCTTCAGCTACTACATATGCTGCCATAGGGAATTTTTTTACAAATGTCGGGCTATTTTCTCAAGAAGTATGGTCTTGCCTCTGAATAAACTTTTATTGTCGTAATTGGGGCAGCGAATGCAAGTTGTTTCAATAAAAATTCGAAAGCAAGCCTTAAAGTGAATTTATCCAAAATTTTGTGTGGGAGGTACCCGAAGGAGTGGACAAATATAATCCATATTCGAACTTGATCTATATCTGGCAGATATATTAGGATGTGTAAAGTATGGACCAAATCGGTCACTCCCATCAAGAGTTATAGTGAACTTTTGTGGGGGAGGTAACGGAAGGAGTGGACCGATATAACCCATCTTCGAACATAAACTAAGCTTGGACAAAATATTACGAAAGCCAAATTTTGGACCAAATCGGTTGATCCCTTCGAGAGTTATCGTGCTCTCCAACCACTGTTCACGGTGCCATAGGGTTTTTTTCATATTTCAGGCTATTTTCTCAGGAAGTATGGACTTGCTCCAGATGAAACTTGTACGGTCGTATGGGGGGCAGTGAATACAAGTTGCTACAGCAAAAATCAAAGCGATTTGGGAGCAGGTCCTAAACTGAACTTTTCCGAAATTTTGTGTGGAAGTACCCGAAGGAGTGGACCGATTGAGTCCATATTGGAACCTCATCTAAGTCTTGTACCAAATCGTTTACTCCCTTCAAGAGTTATCGTGCGCACAAATTTTCCGAACATTTTCGAACTTTTGTTGGGGAGGTACCGGAAGGAGTGGACCGATATAACCCATTTTCGAACTTAAACTATGTTTGGACAAAAGATTACGAAAGCCAAATTTTGGACCGAATCGGTTGAGCCGTTCGAGAGTTATCGTACGCTCCAGCCAGCCAGATAGACAGACAGACGGACGGACATGGCTAAATCTACTCCAAATTGTCTGAAACACATTTCGTCCAAACATACTTGGGGTCTAAAACCATTATTTCGATTAGGCACACTTTTTCCCGTATGAAAGTGTATATACCCTCGTAAGCATAAATTCTGACGGTATAACAACTTCATGTCGTCTCTGTATTTTCCTTAATCTCAGTTTTACCATTGGTGAAGATTACTCTCAATTGGGCACACTTGCTCATCAAATCCAGCACAAAGAAGTAATCGATGTTTGGTGAATTAGTCGACCCATGGAGCTCATCCTCCATGACAACTTCTCGTACTCTTCCAAGGAGCTTTATATATGTAGTACTTAAGTGCTTCTGAAAATTCGTCATATCGGGTTTGTGAAAGAAGTTGCTAGGTTATGACAATATCCGAAAGAAAGTCAGAAAAACAAGCTATAGCTGATTGCAGGCCAGAAAGCATCAAACTCAATGCACCGTGGACAAACATTAAAATTAGACAAAATCAACGGAACTTGCCAATAAATATAGCGGTGCTACTTATCTGATCGTTTTGCAAAGAAGCACATAAGCTCTTGGATTCCCGACAAACCCTCAACAGAGACAACAGAGGTAGGTTAAGAAGACCTTGTAAAAATCTCCCTAATTATAAGGCTGAATAAAAGAACAAAAAGATCACAACGGAAAACAGCATTTCTGTATCATCGTTGTTAATAGAAGAAGCCAGATTTATCTCCTGACATATCTGCAAACGGTATAAATTATTCCTTTCAGAAAAGGTTTTAGTTCATAGTCTGTACGAAATTACATCTAATCAACGATAATTTACACATTTATTTATGATATATCTGAAATAAATGCTGTGAATTCGTTTTTAGAAATGAATTCAATTATTGAATAACATTTTTTCACCCACATATGAAAAATCGATTTATATCTCTGCTAAATATATATCTTTCAACCCAAATATTGTCGCTGTCAACATTGAAAAAGAACCGAGAAAAAGAACACATCATTGGCGGTGGTATATCTGTGAACATTAATAAAACAAATATTTGTTTGGCAATCAGCATAGTAATTTATCACAAACTGGTTTCCACAAAAAGGATTCCTCCAATGTTTGCCTTTTTTCGAATCCTCCCCCGGCCACAAAACAAAATGAAAATGTTGTCATCATTATCACTATTTCAAAAAAAAAAAACATTTTCCAACCAACTTTTGCTAAACAAAGATATTTATATTCTGCTGTTGACATTTTTCGTTGTTGTTGGTTTTTTTAGCAATGCCAAAAGAGCAAAAAACAGCAACGAAACTCATTTCATTGGCAAAAGACATTGTACGCAATCATCAGTACCATATAACAGACAATATGTATTTTATTCTACCCTACCACTCACCCAGCCATCAAACCAACCACGTCACATATATAAAAAATGTTTATCTGTTTGAATATGTTTTGATTTAGTGCCAAAACGATAAGCGTTTAAATGTAAGCAAATTAATGAGTAAAAGTGTCAAAGGTTGTCCTTACCTTTTTTTCTGGGGCTCCTGCTTCCATCGTTTGTATCCACCCTCTTAGAATAATAGACAACAAAAGGTTACGTATGGTTAGAGGATATCAGCATGATGCTTACTTATTTCTTTCAAGTCTTAAGGCAGTGTCTGAGATGCTCTATGGGGTAGCTTTGGACTTGATGTCGTTACAATTGGTTTCCATTACTCCTCGTTTTTTTTTTTTTGTGTAAAATTTGTGGACAGCTGCAGTTGAAGCTGAAAATAAAACACGAAAGACAAGGTTCTTAATAAATTTATCATCTAAATACGACATTAAAGCTTTTGTTTAAAACATGACAGGTACTAATGCTCACACTTCATGAACATACATTGTATAATTTGTATAATGTTTTTGTGTTATTGTTGTTTTTAGTGTTACAATTGTATATATTTTATAAGAGCTATTATCAGAAAGAAGAGAAGAAGGAGATGAGTGAAGAAAGCCAGTGGTGTAGCGAATTCAGACATGCCTTGAAATACCTTTGAACGTATTCGATAACTAAACACGGATCTCCGGAACTAACTTTAAATGAAAGATGCTTACACCTGGGAAGTTTTTGTGGATTCTGAAACTACAATGTTGATAGATGAGAAAAATCAAAACAAAATCGAATGATGGATTTTTAAATAGGTTGCACCACTCCACTATAGGTAACTTGGCCTGTTTTTGAGGCAAAAAAAAAATAACGGTGGATTTATGGGCTTTTTATACATGTTTAATGATTTATATATAAAAGTGGACTAAAGCAAGGAATTATACGGCAGAATTCGGTTATAGCGAACATCGGTTATAAGTAGACAGCGGAATTTTATGCAACCCCTATTTGGGACTGGGCATATTTTTGGCTTCTAATTAAATTGCAATCGAAACATATGGCATATGCAAAATTATGCAAAATGCATACATTTTTGCATATGCAAAGCAAATTTCAGCCATTTCTGAGGGATATTGAGGCCACAACCTTCAAAATACCGGAAATCGGGAGGTACAGTTCTATGGGGGCTATATGAAGACGTGGACCCATACCGACAAATTTCAGGTGGAAAGTTATATACCCACAAGGAAGACTTAATAGCGAATTTCAGCCATTTCGGAGGGATTTTGGGGCCACAACCTTCAAAATACCGAAAATCGGGAGGTACCGTTCTATGGGGGCTATATGAAGACGTGGACCTATACCGACAAATTTCAGGTGGAAAGTTGTATACCCACAAGGAAGAATTAATAGCAAATTTCAGGCATTTCGGAGGGATATTGAGGCCACAACCTTTAAAATACCGGAAATCGGGAGGTACCGTTCTATGGGGGCTATATGAAGGCGTGGACCTATACCAATCAAATTCTGGGGGAAAGTTGTATACCCCCCGCGAAGACTAAATACCAAATTTCAGCCATTTCAGGGGGATATTGAGGCCACAACCTTCAAAATACCGGAAATCGGGAGGTACCGTTCAATGGGGGCTATATGAAGACGTGGACCTATACCGACAAATTTCAGGTGGAGAGTTTTATACCCACAAGGAAGACTTAATACCAACTTTCAGCCATTTCGGAGGGATATTGAGGCCACAACCTTCAAAATACGGGAAATCGGGAGGTACCGTTCTATGGGAGCTATATGAAGACGTGGACCTATACCGACAAATTTCAGGTGGAAATTTTTATACCACCAGCGAAATCTTAATACCAAATTTCAGCCAATTCGGTGGAATATTGAAGCCACAAACTTCAAAACACCGAAAATCGGGAGGTACCGCTCTATGGGGACTATATTAAGGTGTAAAGTTTCATAACCCCAACCAAGACTTAATAAAAATTTTCAGCCATTTAAGTGGGATTTTCAGGCCTCAAATCCTTGCATACGATTTTGCATATGCTCATTTTATGCAAATATGTCAAA
Source organism: Musca autumnalis (assembly GCF_047663935.1). NCBI lineage: Eukaryota > Metazoa > Arthropoda > Insecta > Diptera > Muscidae > Musca > Musca autumnalis. The sequence goes on from NW_027411644.1 coordinate 211,373,118, forward strand.
ATATGAACGATATGCAAAATATGCAAAAATTTCTGGGCCTAATTCGTTTTATTTTGTGATAAAACTATGTTCTGTCTAATAAGATTTTCTCTACGACCATCCTAACCATATATGCATTTGCACAGCTCTACATTTTACACAAAATCTGACACTTATAACTTTGCCCGTTGTGTTAGTTTAGTTAACGTTCAAGAATACATTTTTTATGAAATATTAAAAATATTACTATTTTTTAAAAACCGGTTAACCGACACAAATAACCGTATTTTTCGGTTAACCGAAAATTACGATTTTGGCGAAAACCGGTTTCGGTTTTATAATTCAAACCCCATTTCTGTATGATAGTGTGGCTAAACCAGGGTTTCGGAGTCGAGTCATTTTTGTTCGACTCCGACTCAGAAGTCGACTTTTTTCACGACTCCAGATACCACTCAGAAAGATTAAATATGTACAAGTTTCCAATTTGTTTTCCTATATGTTGGTTTTTTCATAAGGTATTCCTTGAGAGAACATTCGTTCTAATATAATACTCAGCTACAAAACTTGCATATAAATCCTGAACTTATCTCATTAAAATGAAAACTCAATACAACCGAAGTTATGTTCCAGTGGCATCCCTTCCCGTGAGAAAATGTTTATGCTTTGAACATTGTCAGCTTGAAGGGGCTGTAAAAACGTTGACCTATATAAGAAAAAATATATGAAATTAAAACATTTCGGCTTGATAAGAATTCTGTGACGAATTTAAAATGTACATATAACAGACATACTGACATGGCAAAATAGACATAGAAATTGATTGGTGGAGCTCAAATGATTGTAAATATCCTCTGCCTCCTTATCTTCCTGAGTATAATATAGTTTTGGCATACAAGTTTGCAAAGTTTTCATATAATATGAATAAACGAACCAGCAAACATATTTGTTAACATATTTTTCATATAAGAACAAAATAAATCGAGTATGTATGAAAAAATTTTGCCCTGAGTCGGAGTCGAGTTATTTTTTTCGACTCAGACTCCGACTCCAGCAAAATTGCCCGACACCGGCTCCGACTCCGAAACTGCAGAATAAACCCTAAAATCGGGAGGTACCGTTCTAAGGAGGCTATATAAAACGTGGAACTGTACTGACAAATTTCTGAAGGAAACTTTAATAGCCTCAAAGAAGACGAAATATGTATTCAATTACAGTCATTTGTTTAGGATAATGCGGCTAAATCCCTGAAAACCCCGAAAATCGGGCTGTACCGTTCTATGGGGGGGGGGGGGGGGGGTAATGCAAAACGTGGACCAGAACTGGCACATTTCTGGGGAAAAGTTTTGTAGACCCAACTTACTTACTTACTTAGCTGGCCCATTACAGAACATTTGTTCTATGGGCCGAACTAAGAAGAGATCTCCATTCCTCTCTATTTGTTGCTTCGCACTCGGGAATACCGCACCTTGTCATCTCATCATCCACTTGTATGCGCCATCTATTCCTTGGCCTGCCAATTCTGCGTGCACCACCAAGCGGTCCGTATTTATACGCCTTTTTAGCGGGTTCATCATCGCTCATTCTTATGATATGGCCTAGCCAACGCAATCGCTGCATCTCGATACGTTTAACAATATTGATGTCGTAGTATAGCAGATACAGCTCGTGGTTCATGCGACGTCGATATTCACCGTCAACGCAGATTGGTCCGTAGATCTTTCGAAGAATTTTTCTCTCAAACACACCAAGCACTGCCATGTCTGCTTGCGCAAGTACCCAGGCTTCGGAGCCATACATCTGCACGGGTAGTATCAGTGTTTTGTAGAGCGTTTTTTTTGTTTCACGAGATGTGGCTTTGTTTTTAAACTGCTTACTTAAACCAAAGTAGCATCTGTTGGCCAATACAATTCTTCTTTTTATTTCACAACTGATGTCGTTTGTTGTGTTTACGGCGGTGCCGAGGTAGACGAAGTCTTTTACTACCTCAAAATTATAGGTACCAACTTTCACAATCGGTCCGAGCTCAATGGACGCATTGCGCGTCGACACCATCAACTTGGTCTTCTCACCGTTTACCGCCAGACCCACTTTAGCAGATTCTCCTTTGACCTTTATAAAGGTATCAGTTACTTCTTTTACTGATCGGCCCATGATGTCTATATCATCAGCATAAGCAAGTAACATGTGACTATTGGTGTAGATTGTGCCACTTCTTTTGACGTTTGCCTCTCGTATAACCTTTTCTAGCAGGGTGTTGAAGAGATCACACGAAAGACTGTCTCCTTGTCTGAAACCTCTTTTGGTACCAAACTCTTCGGAGAGGTTCTTTCCTATTTTAACTGAGGACCTCGTGTCAGTTAAAGTCATTTTGAAAAGCCGGATGAGCTTTGCGGGGATACCAAATTCAGACATGGCTTGGAATACCTTTGAACGCAGCGGGCTGACGAAGGCTGCTTTATAATCGACAAAAAGGTGGTAGGTGTCGATCTGCATCTCTTGGGTCTTCTTGACCATAGGCTTTAGTCGTTCGCACAATATCCCTGACACGATCTTGTAGGCAATAGGGAGTAGACTTATGCCCCTATAGTTAGAGCATACAGTCTTATCTCCCTTCTTGTGGACGGGGCACAGGATACTCAGGTTCCAATCGTCGGGTACTCGTTCTTCCTGACAGATGGTGCTAACTAGCTGATGAATACACCTTATCAGCGTGTCGCCTCAGGTTTGGAACAGCTCGGCTGGTAAGCCATCGGCCCCTGCTGCCTTATTATTCTTCAGCCGATTTATTGCTGTCTTTACCTCATCTTGGCTGGGCGGTATACATTCAATACCATCTTCTGGGATTGGGACTGTGGTATCTTCGTCGTCTTCGCTGCTAGTGGATACCAACAGATTTGAAAAATGTTCTTTCCATATCCTGAGTACACTATCTGTATCAGTTACCAAATTACCTTGCTGGTCTCTACAGGAGGATGTGCCTGTACCAAAGCCATCAGTTTGATGCTTGACTCTTTGGTAGAATTTTCGGACTTCATTCTTTTCCATCTCTCTCTTTTTCCTGCGGAAAAGACGTTTCTCCTCTCTCCTTTTCTCCCTGTATCTCTCTCGTGCGCTACGCGTTGCTACGGATTGTAAAGTAGCCCTATATGCCGCATTTTTCTCTTCGGTGGCAGCACGACACTCCTGATCATACCATGGATTCCTTGGTGGAGGTCTCTGGTATCCAAGTATGGATTTTGCGGCTTTTTGCATGGAGTGGGCCATTGCGCTGATATGTTATCGGGATGAGGAGTGCTTTGATTAAACAATTGGGCTAGTTGAGTGGAATATGCTGTGGCTATCTGTTGTGATTGCAGCTTACCGATGTCTAACTTTCGTGTTGTGTCTGTTCGTACTTTGTTTGCTATGTTTAAGCGGGTGCGTACCTTTGCTGCAACAAGGTAGTGGTCCGAATCAATGTTTGCGCCTCGGAACGATCGTACATCCAACACGCTCGATGAATGTCTTCCATCTATCACAACATGATCAATTTGGTTTCTTGTTTTCTGATCTGGAGACAGCCAGGTGCCCTTATGAATATCGAGATGATTAAATCTGGTACAGCTAACTACAATGTTTTTTGCAGCTGCAAAGTCTATCAGCCTCATACCATTGTCAGATGTTTCACTGTGGAGACTGAATTTCCCGACTGTTGGGCCAAAGATATTCTCCTTTCCAATTTTGGCATTAAAATCGCCTAGAATGATTTTAATGTCATGGGCAGGGCAACGGTCACATGTTTCTTCTAAGCGCTCGTAAAATATATCTTTGGTCTGTTCGTCCTTTTCTTCAGTGGGAGCATGAGCGCAAATAAAGCTGATGTTGAAGAATTTAGCTTTTATTCGAATTGCAGCAAGTCTTTCATTCACTGGGGTGAAGCTGGATACCAGATGTTTTAGTCTCTGACTAACTACGAATCCACAACCAAACTCATGCTTTACGTCATGACAGCTATAATACAGTGCGTTACCTTTAGGTGTTGTTGTGACGCCTTTCCCAATCCATCGTATTTCCTGTATGGCAGTAATATCGGTCTTGTACTTTTCAAGTACGTCTGCCAATGCGAAGACTGCACCTTTTCTATAAAGAGTGCGAACATTCCAGGTGCAGATTCGCAGATCATGGTCCTTAAAAAGTTTGCGGGGTTCGTCAACTTTAGAGGGGTTTGTTTTTCTTTTCTTTCGTTTTTTCATAGTAGGCTGTTTTTTCTAGGGGAGGGTTACTAACCCGACGCCCAAACCCAAGTTTTTAACGTTCTTATGGGTGAACGCGCGGCACATGTTAGCTCACTACCTTTAACGGGTGTTAAAGGCAGTTCCCCAGGTGACACCACGTGGAGGTCAGTGTCCACTTGGGATGAAAGAGGGACCAAGATAAATCCTGGGCTTTGCCATGTTAAAACCGGTCAGGACCGTTGCTTGGTATCTTCCATTCCCTACGTAGACCCAAAGAAGACTCAATACCAACCTTCAACCATTTTTCATTCCAAAAATTATAAAATAAGTTAATAAAACTGCAATTAAATCAAAATTTTTTTACTTCCATACCAAGTTGACATATAGTGTAAGCTCCAGTGCACTATAGGCCCAATGGCAGGTTTCTGAGGCAAAAAGTATATTTTTGAAGTCATATATTTGGATAAAATAGTAACGGGATTACATTCTTAACACTTTGAGCCACTTAGAAATCATTTCAACCTGACAACGCTTCATGACCACATATCGGGCTGTCAAAGATATTGCATCTTACACTGTAAAATTTTATAAAACTCTATCAAACGAAGAACAAATTTGTTTCGCTCGACAATTAAAAACCGCTAACATAATAAACAGTTTTTTTAATGGATAACACGCGTAAAGGTATTGCGACGTATTCGCGAAACTGTATATATAAGGTAGAAGGTAATAGTGAGTACTATATGTGTAGAAAATTTTATCCCCGTATGGATCCGTAAGCTTATAGACAAATACTTACAAATAGCGTGATACATAAAAATTAGGATATTTTTTAAGTATTGGGATTTGCTGAGAGTGGGACTTGTAAATGTAACACAAGTCGCCAAATTTGATAGTTATCTTAATCGGGTTATACAAAGCATTGAAATCTTTTATGTTCAAGATCTCTTAATTTAGTAACTGGGACTACACAGTCCGGTCAAAATAGACATGCGTATAAGGGGGAAATAGCAAAAATTCCCACAAAGCTGACATTGAAATAGCAAAAATTCCCTCAGGGCTGAATTTTGGTGGAGAGCTAGGGTTGGTCATTAGAAGCAACGTCCTAAGAGTCCCCATCGATCCCATGTGTGCAAAACAAGTTATTCGGGGTCAAAGGTCATTTTTGGAGGCATTATTCAGTTTTTTTAATTTTTCTCAAAAACGGTAAGACTTAGCAAAAGCCGGCTAAAGTAAAAGTTGTAGATTTAATAATTGTCTACAAGAGTGGTCTTTATGATTTTTAAAAAAGACTTACCATTTTCGAGATATCACGATCTAAAGGTCAAATAAAAAATTAGCCGCGTAAGTACATTATGAGGCGAACCGGTTAAAGTAACGACACTATGTGTTAGATACTTTCATAAGCTTTCAAACGATATCCACTTTGCAGTAATCGGTTCAGTAGAACCGCATCTAACCCGGTTTTTAAATTTGGCCTTTCGGGTCGAATAACCGGCGAACCGGATCCGCAACCGCTAAAAATTATACATTTCCGTAATCAGCGCAACAAACCCTACCTTCGGACAAAACTTGAAAAAAATCGGAGAGTTTTCGTTGGGGTCGTTGGGCTTTTGGTTATACATGTGGTTTAAATGGGCTGTTTTTGCATAAAATGACTCTAACATTGAATAACTCTATTAAACTTGCTCCGATTTTGTTGGAATTTTTTTTAGAAGATAGCTACAATTTCGCTCTTCAAGAAAATATATATTTTTTTGGGGGACAGACCCGATTACTTCGCTTATTTTAGCCGGTTCGTCTGAATATGTGCATATTTCCCTTATAAGTGCATAAAAATCATGTGTTTTTTAGAACAGCTATATCTCAAGAATGGTTCCTTCTAGGAAAAAATTATAATAATAAAACTTGTAGATAATTTTTCTGTCTACAATATTTACTTTAGTCACTTTTTGATTATATCAACCGTTTTCAAAAAATAAATCTGAGAACCTAAAAACCATTAAAATTTGACCTTTGACCCGAATAACTTTTTTTGCACACATGGGATCGATGGGGACTTTTAGGACGTTGCTTCTAATGGCAAACCCCAGCTCTCCACCAAAATTCAGCCCTGAGGGAATTTTTGCTATTTCAATGTCTATTTTGACCGGACTATACAAACACCTACTAAATTTAAAAATCTTAACCTGTAATTATAAAGTATTCAAAAATCGGACGCGATCGCGGTATTCTACTTCCAAATCATCAATTAATGATGGAGGTCACAATTACTATTGTATTGTATACAAATACGTCTAATAATCTTTGAGATTTCGCGTTTGGCTAAAACCCGTTGTGGGGGAGGTCCCCCGCCACCTCCATTTTTCGGTATAAAAACTACCTTACGATCAATTCTAAGACCTAAATAATCTACAATCAAAGTTTTATTTTTTCGGTCCAGCCATTTCAGAGGATTTATACTTCGTACATCATGGCAGACCTGAATAATTTTCTATATATCTAGATATATATACGTAAACCGATCAGAACCAACATTTCCGGACATGATTCTAAATTGAACAGGATTTACCATATCAAATGTTAAATCGATCGGATGCAAATTGTGACCTTAGTGCGCCTTAAATATAAAATCGGATAAAATTGGTTGAAACATATATATGGTAATATTCAAAAAAGTTGTTCAATCGTTGAAGTTGAGGTTCGCCATTTAATAAGTCTCGAACTGTTAATATATTTTATAAAATATGAATATATTTATATTAATTGAAGTGTTTTAGCCACGATCTCATAAAATGGGCCATAACAAATAATTTTCGTGGAAGCTGCGTTGGTGGTAATATAAAAAAATGGGGAAAATGTGTTGAAGTAAACAAGTTTTTTTTGTGGTCTTTCTTGATTTCTGGCCAAACCACGCAAAACTCAAACCTGTGCTCAAAGATAGATCTAAAGAATACTCCTTGGGCAACATGGTTCTAGTGTATGACTTTTCGATATATACACTGCATCCCCCTAAAATCGATGCTGACATTTTGAAGTTTTGATTTCAGTGTTTTTCGAATTTTTCTTATAATTAGAGGGTGCAACTAGATAATAATAGAAACCAGTTTATAGGATTGTAGAACTCGCGATTCCACGTCGTTCGATGTATATCTCATGAGTGTGCTCCGTACAGCTTCCTAGTAATAGGAGTCCAAAGGCGAAAATTTGGTGCGTAAATTTCCTGAAAGAACCTATTTTTTGGCTTTAAAATTTACAACTGTCGTACAGGTACCCCTGATCCCCGCGTGATTTTAGTTTTTTTACGTGCCGGATCTAATGAGCTCTTCCGCGGTCGAATCCATCTACTAAAACGCCGGACATAGATACCTTGAAAGTAGGAAAATCTGCAAAAATATATTTTGACAATTCCGCGAATTGAACCGAAATTTTCTTTGATTATTTTTACATAAATGTAATCCTTTATACGCGATTATTATATTTGCCAAAAAGGTGTGTCACAAATTACAAAGATTCTGGAGTAATATCAATATTTATCCCAAAATAGAAAGTGGTGGCACATCCGCAGTTCTTGACGAATCTGTCTAAAATAATTTATATTGACGTATTTTTAATAGGCGGTCATTGAAATCGGATGCACCTTATTATCATATGTACACCGCGTAATTTTTGCTGACTTGAAGGTTTTTTGAATAGTAAGATGCAACACTAAGATGGCACACTTTGGCCGCTGAATGAAACATGGGAAAATCCATGCATATTGATAGACACGGACTCCCTGTATCCGAAAAGCACATGCACCTCAACCGATTTAAACCAATTCGCGAATTATAGGGTTTTTAACTTCTATGTTTTTCCTTTGGTTGTAATTTCAATATTACTCTCTACTTTTTATACCCTCCACAATAGTATGGAGGGTATATTAAGTTTGTTTTTCCGTTTGTAACGCATTGAAATACTCATTTGCGACCCTATAAATTATATATATTCTTGATCAGGGTAAAATTCTAAGTCGATCTGAGCACGTCCGTCCGTCCGTCTGTGGTAATCACTCTAGCATCCACAAAAATAGAGATAGGACGCTGAAATTTTGGGAAAATGCGTCTTTTGTTTGCAGGCAGGTCAAGTTCGATGATGGGCTATATCGGTCCACGTTTTGGTATAGCCCCCATATAACGGTACCCCCCGATTTACGGTATTTTGACGTTTTTAGCTACATTTTCAGACCGATTTGGCTATAATTTGACATTTAGGGTTCTTAAGTGTCAACAAACATATATAACAAAAGTTGGATATAGGTCCACGTTCTGGTATAGCCCCCATATAACGGTATCCCCCATTTGCGGTATTTTGACGTTTTTAGCTACATTTTTAGACCGATTTAGCTATAATTTGAAATTTAGGGTTCTTAAGTATTAATAAACTTATATAACAAAAGTTGTGGACATAGGTCCACGTTTTGGTATAGCCCCCATATAACGGTACCCCCAGATATACGGTATTTTGACGTTTTTAGCTACATTATCAGACCGATGTAACTATAATTTGACATTTAGGGTTCTTAAGTGTTAATAAACTTATAAATTAGAAGTTGTGGACATAGGTCCACGTTTTAGTATAGCCCCCATATAACGGTACCCCCCGATTTGCGGTATTTTGACGTTTTTAGCTACATTTTCAGACCGATGTAGCTATAATTTGACATTTGGGGTTCTTAAAAGTCAATAAACTTATATAACAAAAGTTGTGGACATAGGTCCACGTATTGGTATAGCCCCCATATAACGGTACCCCCAGATTTACGGTATTTTGACGGGTTTAGCTACATTTTCAGACCGATTTGGCTATAATTTGACATTTAGGGTTCTTAAGTGTCAACAAACATATATAACAAAAGTTGTGGATATAGGTCCACGTTTTGGTATAGCCCCCATATAACGGTACCCCCCGATTTACGGTATTTTGACGTTTTTAGCTACATTTTCAGACCGATATGGCTATAATTTGACATTTAGGGTTCTTAAGTGTAACTAAACTTATATAACAAAAGTTGTGGACCTAGGTCCAAGTTTTGGTATAGCCCTCATATAACGGTACTCCCGATTTACGGCATTTTGACGTTTTTATCTACATGTTCAGACCGATTTAGCTATCAATTGACATTTAGGGTTCTTAAATGTCAATAAACTTATATAACTAGTGGACATAGGTCCATGTTTTGGAATAGCCCCCATATAACGTTACCGCCCGATTTCAGGTATTTTGAGAATTTTACCAACAAGTTTTAACCGAATTATCTGTAATTTGTACATTTGACATTTGAAATTCTTAGTGGTCACCACACCTCTCCACCAAAAATTGTCAAGAAAGCCCCCATATAACGGTACCTCCCGATTTTCAGTAATTTGATGATTTTAGCTACAATATTAAACCGAACAAGCAGTAATTTGACATTTGAAGTTCTTAGTGGTCACAACACCTCTCCATCAAAAATTGTCAACATAGGTCCATGTTTGGATATAACTCCCATATAACAGTACCCACGATTTTCAGTAATTTGGCAATTTTAGCTACAAGTTTTAACAGAACTAACTGTAATTTGACATTTGAAGGTTGTAGTGGTCACCACACATCTGCATCAACAATTTTCAACATAGCCCCAATATAACGATACTTCCCTATTTTCGGTACTTTGAGGATTTTACTTAAAATGTTTAACCGAACGTAGGTCCATGTTTTTGTATAGCCCCAAAACAAACCTCCCGATTTTCCGTACCTTAGCTTTATTTTTTGGACGAACTTTCTGTAATTTGAAATTTAAAAGTCAACAAAAATTCTGCAACAAAAATTGTTCATTTAAGTTCATATTTTCGTATAGCCCAGATACCTCCGAACTAGCTGTTAATGACATTTGAAGTTCCCACGTTATGTACCGATTTTCGATATTTTGAGGATTCTAGCTAAATTTTTTAACCGAATTAGGAGATATTTGACACTAAAGGCTCCCATCAAAAACTGTCAACATAGGCCCATGTTTTATTATAACCCCTATATAACAGTACCTCCCAATTTCTAGCCCACCAAAAATTGTCAACAGTTAGATATAGGCACCATAAAAAAGGGCCTACCGAATGAAGCATTTTATGTACATTATCTGACATTTTAACGTACTCACTTAAAGTTGGGGACAGGAATGAATATTTTATGGTGGAGGGTATGAAAAGTTCGGCCCGGCCGAACTTAATGCTTTTTTACTTGTTATTTCTATTGCTTATCACAGAATGCAAATATACTTTCACGATGGCTAATTACTTTTTTCGTAGAAGTTTAAGCAAAATACTTCAGGATTTGGATCGAAATTTAGCGAAATAATGGAATAACTCCCAACATTTATTTTTCAAATTTTTCGTATTTAACCAAAAATATATTTTTGAAATAATTTCCAACAATAAGTTTCCGTTCTTTGTTGTTGCTGTAATATGCAAGTTATAAGCGCGATCTTTATAATTTTGGTCTCACATTTTTGTACGTGTTGTCTAGATTCTGTACGTATTTTTAAATTATTTTTTTAGAGATTTTTTGGCCTCTGATTTAGAATAAATAAAATTTATTCCAAGATTTCTTCAATATTTCTTGATTTTCCGCGAAAATAAAAATAAATGTAGCAAATATTTCAGCATCTACGGATAGATATCAAATGCTGCTAACGATTCATATATACATGTTATTATTACAACACAATAGGAATTTTTAAATATTTTTTCTTTACAAGAGAGTATAACCGCATATAACTTTTGAGTGCAGCATCCAATTTTGTGAACGCGAACAGATTTGAAACCACGATTTTTTTCGTAACCCATGTACCAAAAATGGCGGATGTGCTCGCCAAAAAAGTTTTTAATTTTTTTTTCTATGTAATTGTAAAGGAAATTTGAAATTTACCATATACACTTTCATACGGGCAAAATGTGCCCCATAGAAATAATGGTTTTAGACCCCGAGTATGTTTGGACGAAATGTGTTTCAGACAATTTGGAGTTGATCTAGCCATGTCCGTCGGCCTGTCTGGCTGGCTGGAGAGCACGATAACTCTCGAAAGATCAACCGATTCGGTCCAAAATTTGGCTTTCCTAATATTTTGTCCAAACCTAGTTTATGTTCGAAGATGGTATATATCGGTCCACCTCTTCCGGTACCTCCCCCACAAAACATCGAAAAAGTTCGGAAAATGTGTGCGCACGATAACTCTTGAAGGGAGTAACCGATTTGGTCCATACTTTGCACATGGTGAAACTTCTACCAGGCTTAGATGAGGTTTCAATATGGACTCAATCGGTCCACTCCTTCGGGTACCTCCCACACAAATTTTCGGATAAGTTCAGCTTAGGACCTGCTCTCGAATCGCTTCGATTTTTGTTATAACAACTTGTATTCACTGCCCACATTACGACGGTGCAAGTTTTTTGAGGCAATCCATACTTCCTGAGCAAATGGCCTGAAAGCTGTAAGAACTCGCTTTGGCACCATAAGTTGTGGATGGAGCGCGCTGTACCTCTTGAACGGATAAACCGATTCGTTCCAAAAGTTGGGTATTCTAATAATGCCGCACAAAATTTCGGAAAAGTGCAGGTTAGGGCCTCCTCTTAAATTGTTTTGATTGGTACGAGTTTTTTAAGTGGCAAGTCTTTGCTTCTCGATGTGGCTAGTGCGCACGACAACTCCCGAACCGAATACTGCATTTATCCACACTTTGGTCATCGTAATATTTCTTCGAATATTAGATGAAAATCGAACATGGTGCTTATAGGTCCACTCCAAAAGGCAGCGATACAGTCAATGCATTGTCCCAATTTGAACTTCTATATCTCAATAACGGTAAAACCTACGAAATAATTATAAAGGTCAATCATGTAGAGAATTTTCATAGCTATAACATTTTTTTTAGTCCCATTTCGATAGGACTTGCGGTTTCCAAGCAAAATCTTGAAAAAAACCTAAAACCCCCTAATAATGTCAACTTGAATCACGATTTATTTAAAAAGCGATCCGACGATTTTTTGTTTTTTTTTGATTTTTCTCATCCATGAACATGTAGTTTTCAGAATCCGCAAAAAAATTCCTAGGTGTAAGCACCTTCCATTTAAAGTTGTTTCAAGAGTGGGCTCTATCGGCCCATTTCCTAGGGTATCACCCACACAAATGGTATTTTTTTTTTAAGTGCGGTTAAGGTTTTTTGCGACAATAATTTGGAAATTTATCGTAGGTACTCCTAGTAGCCCTGTTTAAAGCGATACGATGGTTTTCGTGGGCAAGCCCATGTTTCCTGATATAATGATCATATCGAGAGGAGTGACTCCCAAAATAAGACACACTTTCAACACATAGTCTATGTCGGTCCATTCCTTTAGGTACCTCCCCCGCAAAACTTTTGAGATCTTATCCTAATCCATATCTTTGTCGGCAAGTTCATACGCCCAAAATTCTGAAGACCTCCCTAAATACATATGTTTTTTGGGGAAAAGGTGATTCAATTCACACAGGCTGCGAGTATACCTCTGTCGGCAAAGCCGAGTGATTATTTTTTACTTGGTTATTTTTTAGTAAATACATTTTTTTGACCACTGAGAACCCCATAACCAAATAACAGCGAATGTTGGCCTAAAATGTAGATAAAAACTTTAAAATACCTGAAATCGGGTGGTACCGTCATATGGAGGATATACAAAAACCTCTATCTATGTTCACAATTTTTGGTGGAGAAGTGCCTATGTTCACAATTTTTGGTTGGGAACTCCAAATGCCAAGTTACAGCCAGTTCGGGCTAAGAATGAAGATAAAGGCCTCAAAATACCTAAAATCGGGTGGTACCGTGATATAGGGCTATAGGAAAAAATGGACCCATAATGATTTTGGTTCAATATTCATGTATTGTCATCCAAATCACAAAGGTGTGCAAAGTTTTAGTTCAGTTACTATATTTGAACTAAACAGACATGAAACAAAGCAAGTTAAATAAAACACTGTAAAATAGTGATAACTGGATTATCGAGACCATAATGTCATTGAAAATTCTAAACTACACTGTTGAAAGTTACTTTTGTATCTTTCATACGTGAGATTTTATATGACTGATTTCATTAAATCATCCACAAAATATTCTCTCTAAAACTTACACATCTCCCACCTAACTAAGCTGCTATAAATTGCACATGTTTTAAAAATGTCCTTATCATGGGAATACCACAACAAAAGATTTATATCCGCCTCTGTTTCTATGTAGGTAGCAGTCAAGTTGAAAGTGTTGAGTTTATGTTTCTTACTCATTCTCCCTCTCTTGTGTGCATTTGGTTTAGTTTGTGAATAAGAACATCAGCAACATGGGAAAATGCAATTTCATTCATTAAACATTTATACAATTCCGTTCAAGGTACATCACAGCAGCGATATGCAAAACCTGTGGGACAAAAAAAGTTTTCAAGTATGTGACGACTACTTATACCATGTGCCTGACCTAACGACAAGTGTACAATATGAGTTTATCTACACGCCTAACTCCCACTGCAATATCATCATTCCGACGTTTTTTTTTCTGTTGGCTCTTTCTCCATTGTTGCATTCATTACCATCAATTGTCAAGTCACGATTTTGTGCTTCGTTCCAACTCTTTTTGAGTTGATTCGACAAACTCCCGTTCTGCTGGCAATGAATGCTGCTACTGTTGATGTTGCTGCCATTATTCAGACAACGACCTCTGAAGACTCTTGAAGACATTGCAACAATAACAACAAGCATAACAGTGCATTGGAGAAGAAGAAGAAACGGAAAAGGGATAGGTGTTTGTTCATCCGTTCACCCACCCACTCATTCACTCACACATACACGCACATCGAACAAGAAAACACAGCTACTTAAAAATTAAAATGTTTCTGTTTTAAGCGTTTTTATTTAGTACAACAATGTCACGTGATTAATGAGTTAACAATGACAGTGTCACTGTCTTTTGCCATAATAAAACATTTGCTATTTTTCGTCCCCCTTTTTTGTGTATTTCTCTCTCCGCTTTAAACTGTAACAATTGCGTGGGAAATAAAAGGGGTATTGATTTTACACTTTACACAATCATGTGGGAGAGAGTATTATACATTCATTGATTTCAGAATTGTTTTATTAAGGAGCATCTATTTTATAGAAATTTGCTATATGTACATATGTAACCGGTAGAAGTAATTATTCTGCTCTATACACTATATTGTTACCTCATATGGGCATCAAACTACCAATCTTCCATTACTTCCATACCCACTGAATAACTCTTTAATTGCAGAGCATTATATGGATAAAATATAATTTCTTTTATTTTTTGCCACATCCTTAGTGATGTTTGTTCTCTGTACCATTATTTTCTCGCTGGAAAATTATTCAAGAAATATTCTCGTTGGTTGTGGCATTGTGGGTGTCAATTTGGAATTTCTTATCGCGACTTAACGAAAATCGTTGTCTTCCCCCGAAAAAAGAACATTTACATAAAATCGACAAAAGACTTATGGCATTTTAAAGACATGTTAATAAATATGTATTCGGGAATGTATGCATGCATATTCTGCATATGAGCAACTTATAATGCCAAGCTATCATCAATGCTCAGCATCATCTGCGATGCCGAAGATTTCTGTTGAAGTCTGATAAGCTGCGAAACGAAGAAAAAAAAAATAAAAACAAACGAAATATTTTAATCATGAATTATGCAAATTTACCTCCGCTGAGTGGCAAGTGTGGAATTTTAGTGATTCAGTGTTGAAATATTATAACACTCTTGTTTTATTTGTTTGTTTTACGAATTGTTTGTTTCCCTTTTTTGGCAGAAATATATTTTTCATATGAAATATGAATTAACATATTTTAAATAATATTCAGATGATATAATATATATTAGAGTAACTGAATTTACTAAATTAAAAGTTTCTCAATTTAATTTTAAAATAATGTAAAACACACTTTTTAACGAAGTAGATATTGTTTGGCTACAATTTGGTATGACGTCTTTGCTAGGTGTGCAAAACATGTATAGAGAAAATTGTCAGAAAAGATTCATGTTGTGGCATTGCCTATATAGAACGGAACAGCCCGATTTTACAACATTATCGAACCGAAAATGCCTAATGTACTATGAGGTAATTAAACATTTCTACAGAGAGTTGTATGGTATAGATCAGTGTTAATCACCACTGGGCTCGCGAGCCGTGTCTGTGTCAAGGATGGAAAATTAAACATTTCAAAAAGTACTAAAATGGTACTTTTTTCATTCAAAAGGTAATTTTTATTATAAAAAAATATTTTTTTTATTATTTTATTATATCTATGAAATCTGAAGAATATTGCAAAATGGCATATATTTTTATACCATACTGGAGGGTATACTTATCTTTATCATACAGTTTGTAACTCATCGCAATATTCGTCGGAGACCCTATAAAGTATATAACCAGGTCCGTCCGTATACTGAATTCAAGATACAGCTCTCAATATTTAATATGGAGCTTTTATTATTTGGTACACAAGCATCAATTACTCCTAGGAAGTTTGGTATTGAAAATGGGCTGTATCGGTTCACGTTTTGATATAGCTCCCATACAACGGTAGCTCCCGATTTTCGGTATTTTAAAGGTTTGAGCCACATAATCGTACCAAAATTTTTGAAATTTGGTATTTTGTTTTCGTTGGGGCTACAAAACTCTCCACCAGAAATTTGTTTGTTCTGATCCACGTTCTGATATACCCCCAATAGAACGGTATTTTAAAAGTTTTAGCCCCATTATTCCACGGAATTACTGAAATTAGATACTTTGTATTCGATATGGGTATATTCTCCTATGGAGAAATGTGTATAAATGCACATTTTAAATAGCATAGAACTGACAAACTGTCGATAGTCCAACTATCGTTTTGACAGATAGGCCAGAAAATGTTTTGGTGTCCGATGTAAACTTTGTTTTTCGTCAGTAATCAAAACAATAGTCGAAATGTCGATAGTTTGCCAGCACAGCAAATTTCTAGCAATTTTAATCTCCAATTTGCCATTTTTAGTTCCACATAAAATTTTTCTATACTAGAGTAAGTCGCGACTTACATTTTCCTTACGGTAATTTTTCTCTTTCTCTTTTAAACTTGCCTCTTGCGTTTGTACAAGCAATTTTGTTTCGACAAATTTTGTTTTCAAAACATTGGAAATAATGTCAAAAACTAGCAATTTAAAAGGAATTGCCTGAAAATTGCCGGTACGAGAAACTTGCCTAATGTAAATTGGGGCAATGTGAAATGGTACTGAATTGGCCACGGGGGTACTTCGGTACTTTTTATAGTGAAATGGTACTGAAAAAAGTACTATTGTACTGAATGTTCCATCCCTGGTCTGTGTGAACACCCACAATCTCCATTGTGGTGAGTTTGAACGTTGCTCTCACCACCGATCATCTTCTTTGTTTTAGCAATGAATTAACGCACACGATGTTTATCTAGAGAGGGATAGATAATGTCGTGTGTGCCCAACACAAACGCAGCGGTTGAATTTGTGTTGGGCACACACACGAGATTATCTATCCCTCTCTAGATAAACATCGTGTGCGTTAATTCATTGCTAAAACAAAGAAGATGATCGGTGGTGAAAGCAATGTTCAAACTCACCACAATTGAGATTGTGTGTGTTCACACAGACACGGCTCGCGAGCCCAGTGGTGATTAACACTGTTTTAAACCCACCACCAAAAGATAGAGGGTATACTAACCTTATAATTCCGTTTGTAACATATTGAAATATTCGTCTGAGACCCTATAAAGTGTATATTAGATTGAACCAGAAAACAAAA
Organism: Musca autumnalis; assembly: GCF_047663935.1. Lineage (NCBI taxonomy): Eukaryota > Metazoa > Arthropoda > Insecta > Diptera > Muscidae > Musca > Musca autumnalis. The sequence goes on from NW_027411644.1 coordinate 211,390,174, forward strand.
CAAACATTTTTTTGATTTGAACTCTTACCCCCTGAATTTGTTCATTTGACCCAAAAAGCTTATATATGAAATTTTATGACGATCGGTTAAGGTCAGGGACGTACGCAGGATTTCATTTCATGCAATTTTTAAATGTTGCGTAGCTTTTCGTTAAGCTATTTTAAGGGGTTATGACCACTTATTGCGCATCCATTTTTCATGAATTTTTTAAAAGAAATCTACCAAACTTTTTAGAATATTTTTTTCATCTGAAAGGTCACACAGTGAGCTACCTTCTGAATTTTTTGCGGTATCCACTGTAGTTCTAATACTAATAAAACGAACAACATATATTTTTGTGGGATCATTGCGAACCTAATAATCTTGTCCTCTAGCGAAACGGAATTATGAAATAACTATTTTTTTTAAACAAGTAAGAACGGCGTTAAGTTCGACCGGGCCGAACTTGTTATACCCTCCACCACAAGTTGTATTGAAGTAAAATGGAATTATTTGTTTCCTTTCGTGTATGAAGAAGACTTAATACTAAATTTCAGCAATTTCGGTAAAACAATGTGAGGCACCCTTCTATGGGGGCTATTTCAAAACGTCGATCTATACCGACAAATTTCTGACGGAAAGTTTTTAGGCTCAAAGAAGACTAAATACCAAATTACCTATATTTCGGTAAGAGAATGTGGCTAAAACTTAAAAAATACCGAAAATCAGGAAGTCCGCTTCTATGGGGATATAGGAAGACGTGGACCTATACTGATAATACTCTTCTGGAATATTTTATGACTCTTGGAAGACGAAATAACGAATTTCAGCCATTTCGGTTGGATATTGACGTCGCAATCTTCAGTATTACGAAAATCGGGAGGTACCGTTCTATGGGGTCTATATCGAAACGTGGACCTATACTGACGAATTTTAGTCAGAAATGGGGCAATATGAAAGCGTGGACCTGTACAGACATATTTCTGGCGAACAGTTTTACATCACATTGAAGACTAACTACCAAATTTCAGCCATTTTGGTGGAATATTGAAGACACAACCTTCAAAATACGAAAAATCGGGAGGTACCTTTCCATGGGGGCTATATGAAGGCGTAAACCTATACCGACAAATTTAAAGGGGAAGTTTGAGTACCCCCAACGAAGTCTAAATAACAAATTTCAGCCATTTCGGTGGAATATTGAAGCCACAACGTTCAAAATAACGAAAATCGGGAGGTACCGTTCTATGGGGGCTATATGAAGGCATGGACCGATACCGACAAAGTTCTGGGGGAAAGTTTTATACCACCAACTTAGACTAAGTACCAAATTTCAGCCATTTCGGTGTGATAATGAAGAGAAAACCTTCAAAATACCGAAAATCGGGAGGTACCGTTCTATGGGGGCTATATGAAGGTGTGGACCGAAACCTACAAAATTCTGGGAGAAAGTTTTGTACCCCTAGAGAAGACTATTTCAGCCATTTTGGTAGGATAATGAAGCGAAAACCTTAAAAATACCGAAAATCGGGAGGTATCGTTCTATGGGGGCTATATGAAGGTGTGGGCCGATACCAACAAAATTCTGGGGGAAAGTTGTATACCCTTAAAGAAGACTACGTACCAAATTTCAGCCATTTTGGTAGGATAATGAAGCTAAAACCTTAAAAATACCGAAAATCGGGAGGTACCGTTCTATGGGGGCTATATCAAAACGTGGACCGATATATCCCATTTTCAATACCAACCATCCTGCAAGTAATAAAAACTTCTGTGCCAAATTTTGACTCTCTATCTTTAAAATTGCGAGCTGTATCTAGATTTCAACAGACAGACGGACGGACTGACGGACGGACAGACGGACATGGTCAAATAGACATAGAATTTTATGCTGATCAATAATATATATACTTTATAGGGTCTCCGACGAATATTTCGATGTGTTACAAACGGAATGACAAATTTAATTATACCCTCCATATGGTGGAGGGTATAAAAAGTGTGAACTGTTAAAATCAAAATTCCGGTTTTTAGTCCGGTCAAAATAGACATTGAAATAGCAAAAATTCCCACAAAGCTGAATTTTGGTGGAGAGCTAGGGTTTGCCATTAGAAGCAACGTCCTAAAAGTCCCCATCGATCCCATGTGTGCAAAAAAAATTATTCGGGGTCAAAGGTCAAAATTTAAGGGTTTTTAGGTTTCCGGATTTATTTTTTGAAAACGGTTGATCTAATCAAAAAGTGACTAAAGTAAATATTGTAGAAAAAATTATCTACAAGTTTGACCCTTACAATTTTTTTCTTAGAAGGAACCATTCTTGAGATATAGCTGTTCTAAAAAACACATGATTTTTATGCACTTATAAGGGAAATATGCACATATTCAGACGAACCGGCTAAAATAAGCGAAGTAATCGGGTCTGTCCCCCAAAAATATATATATTTTCTTGAAGTGCGAAAGTATAGCTATCTTTTAAACAAAATTCCAACAAAATCGGAGTCTGTTTAGTAGAGTTATTCAATGTTAGAGTCATTTTATGCAAAAATAGCCCATTTAACCCACATGTATAATCGAAAGCCCAACGGGAACGACCCCAACGAAAACTCTCCGATTTTTTTCAAGTTTTGTCCGAAGGTAGGGTTTGTTGCGCTGATTATGGAAATGTATAATTTTCAACGGTTGCGGATCCGGTTCGCCGGTTATTAGACCCGAAAGGCCAAATTTAAAAACAGGGTTAGACCCGGTTCTACTGAACCGATTACTGCAAAGTGGATATCGTTTGAAAGCTTACGGAAGTATCTAACACATAGTGTCGTTACTTTAACCGGTTCGCCTCATAATGTACTTACGCGGCTAATTTTTTATTTGACCTTTAGATCGAGATATCTCGAAAATGGTAAGTCTCTTTTAAGAATCATAAGGACCAATCTTGTAGACAATTATTGAATCTGCAACTTTTACTTTAGCGGGCTTTTGCTAAGTATTACCGTTTTTGAGAAAAATTAAAAAAAAAACTGAATAATGCCTCCAAAAATGACCTTTGACCCCGAATAACTTGTTTTGCACACATGGGATCGATGGGGACTTTTAGGACGTTGCTTCTAATGGCCAACCCTAGCTCTCCACCAAAATTCAGCTTTGTGGAAATTTTTGCTATTTCCCCCTTATACGCATGTCTATTTTGACCGGACTATTTAACGAAACAAATTGATAGTTTTTTGGCCTCCGCCAACAGTCTATTTAAAGACTCTCGGTTATGCACAAGATTTTTGTGTATAATAGTCCCACAAAACATATGAAGGTCGCACCATCGTTTTCGAGATACAGTGGGCACCGCTTTCAAATGTGGCACTTCGAGGAAAACACGTCTTTAAGGGTAGTTTACACTATATGTAAATGTCATATTACATGAAATTTTCCAGCACTATATAGTCGCTAATATGTGCAATATTGGGGATTTTCCTTACGCCATTTAATTTTTGCGTCCACACCAGCAAAAATTTAATAAAATTACGTCTCCACATTGCCTGCATGGGTAGATATGGAATGTTTTTATTTCGTGTCATATGGCATTTACATATAGTGTAAACTACCCCTTAGTGTCTATGCTATATACAAAACACAATAAATGTTTCCCTTCCAACACTCATACCTCAGTCAATTTTAGTCCGATCGACTCGAAATTTATTTGCAACATATTCTGTTATACCTGTACTTTAAAATAAAATAAATTTAGATTTTTTAAAACTGTTTTTAGTAGATTTTATATGCAATATTGGTACAAAGTATATAAATTCAATAGGGAGAGTTTACAATATTTAGGATACAATTTTAAATATTTACAGAGTAGCATATTTAGAATTGAACGTAGACAATATCGGGCCACGTTCGGTAAAGTCGGCCCGTTTTCAGTATTTTGAAGTTTGTAATCATTTAAGTCCACGTTGTGGTATATCGCAGAATTTTTTAACAACAAAGAATTGTCATTGTTTTTGCTATAGCAAAATTTTCGGTATTTCGAAGATCGTAGACTAATTTTTAAGAATATCGACTGTAATACAGATTTTGGGATTCCCATTAGTTGGAGAACCTACATGCAGAACGTGCTTAATATATATCCACGTTTTAATCCAATCCCTATATAACTCTATTCGCGACTAGGTCGAATAGAGTTATACATTGGTTTAATGTGTTGGAGCGTACAGTTCGACCCAACCATAACGCGACTTCAATGAATTAGAAGGCCCCCATAAGCTATTTTAGTTGTTCACCGTACTTTGTCAGGAAGCATGGACTTGTCCGTGAAAAATAGGATATCGCTATAACAAGACTACAAAATGTCCAAAGGATCCTCGAACAGTCTTTTAACTGCAGTTATGTTGAACTTCTGTGAGGGAGGTACCTTAGTGTACTTTTGGAAGTAATTTCACCATATAATACATATAGGATAGGGTGCCACCGTGGTGCACTGGTATGCACGCCCGCCTTGCATGCTGAAGGTCGTGGGTTCGATTCCCCGGCCAAGCAACATCAAACATTTTTCAGCGGTGGCAAAATACCCCTCAGTAATGTTGGCGACATTTCCTGAGTAGTTCAGCCATGTAAAACTTTTCTACAAGGTGTTGTCTTAAGACACGCCGTTTGGACTCGGCGCTAAACAGTAGGTCCCATATCATTGAGCTAATATGAATCGGGGTGCACTCATTGATATGAGAGAAATCTCGCTTGTCCCTTCATGGATGTTTGTGGAACAATTATATTATATATTAATCCATATAAGATTCGATCTATGCCTCGAAGAAATATTGTGACTTGCAAAGCATAGACAGATTAGATTAAAAACAATTTTTAAATTTTATGGCGGAGGTACCGATATGACTTAAATGTAATTTGGGCTGAATATTACGAGTTCCAAAACGTGGACCAAATCGGTTGATCCGTTCGAGAGTTATCATGCGCTCCAGCCCGTCACACAAACAGAGATACTGACGGACGGTGCTAAGTAATTCCAGCTTGTCTGAAACAAATATCGTCAACACATATGTGGAGTCTAAAATCATTATTTCGATGAGGCACATTTGTATCGTATAAAAGTGAGATTATATACACTTTGATACGATACAAATTTGACTCTAAAGGCGGAGGGTACAATTATACATCATTGATGAAAGGGTAAACATTTAAGTGGGTATGCTACATTTAAAAGATTTTAGCAGTGTTTGACGCATAAAAAATAATTTTTCTTCATTATTTTCTCCAGCAGTTTAGCACAAAAATTTTTTAAGAATTTTGTTCAAAGAATTTCTAATTGACTTTTAAGATATAGTCCACAAATAACCCTTTATGAATTTTATCCAGTAGACATTTTTTCATGCACTTCCATTCCCACAATACAGAACTCGTGTTTTTGTTGATACAGGATGAGTGAAAAGCCTCGAGACCTCTATATATCTCGGATATGACATAACAAATATGGAGTATATTCATTACAGAATTCAAGGAAAAATTATAAAAATTACTAAAACCTCAAAATACCGAAATTCAGGATGTTATATGGGGGCTACACCTAAACATAGGCATATGTTGACAGTTTTTAGTGGAGTGGTGCTTCAAAACCTTTAAATGTCGAATTACAGCTAGTTTGGATTAAAATTGTAGCTTAAACTCTCAAAATACCCAAAGTCGGGAAGTACAGTAATATGAGTGTTATACCTCAACATGGACCTATGTTGATCTCAAATGATTAGTTCGATATGTTACAAACTTAATATACCCTCCATACTATGGAGGAATTTATTGACATTAGTCCATGTTTGGTATATTTTGAGCATTTTACCTACAATTTTTATCCGAACTAGCTGTCATTTGAAGTTCTTAGTGGTCAACACACCTCTCCACCAAAAATTGTCAACATAAGTCCATTTTTGGATATAGTCCCATATAACGGTACCTCCCGATTTTCGGTATATAAAGAATTTTTGCTAAATTTTTTAAACGAACTAGCTGCAATTTGACATTTGAAGTTCTTAGTGGTCACCACACCACGCCATCAAACATTGTCAACATAGGTCAATGTTTGGAACTACCCGTAACATTTGAGGTTCCCTGCAGACACGAAACTACTTTACTAAAAAGTAAAGATTTTTGGTATTTTAAAGATTTTACCTAAATGTTTGACTGAACTACCCGTTAAGGTTCCCTGCAATCACGAAACTTCTCTACCAAAAATTGTCGACATAGGTCCATGTATCGGTATAGCCCCAATAATCACTGTAAAAAACTGTCAACATAGGCCAATGTTTCGGTATAGCCCCCATAAAACGGTAACTCCCTATTTTGAGAATTGTATCTACATACCCCCCATACAACCTGCCGAAACCTCCCGATTTTCAGTATTTTGAGGATTTTAGCTTTAGTTGTTGGCCGAATTTTCTGTAATTTGAAATTTGAGAGATAACAAAAATTCTACAACAAAAATTGTTAATTAAGGTCTATATTTTCGTATAGCCCATATAAAGAGGTACCTCCGATTTTCGGTAATGTGAGGATTCTAGCCACAATTTTTAACCGAACTAGCTGTTATGATCCCATTGATCACAATCCACTAGAAATATTTAACTTACATACAGTGGCGGCCATATAATTAAGAACGACAACGTATTAAAAAGAATTTGACTTTCTATAGCAACGTATACGTTCCAAATATTTGAATATTTATATGGAATACAATTTGTAAATAAAGTACACGGTAAGCTCTTTTAAATAAAGCCAAAACATGTTTTAATTCCCCCTCGTTTATACGAAAGAAACCTCGATTTATTTAAATAGTTATAAATCGACCTGGCCACTTAATTAAGAACGATATACGTAAAGGTTACCTAAAGGTAATTTTCATGCACAATATGTGAATATATCGTTATGTATTTTAGAAATCGGTTACTTTGATCCATTTCTGGTATCAAATGTCCTTCAATGGTACATATTATTGAGTCTACGTTTGATAATTAGGGCATACCTAACGTTTTCCAAAATTTGCCCATAATTTGCCGAATTTATTTTATTTTTGTGATCTAAAGCCACAGGTTTGGATTACTCTCATCCCCTCAATGACGCTCTAAACGAAACCCTGTGATTGTCGTTCCATAGTCGGCGCTTATTCACCCTTAAATTGGTTTTTACCCCACTTCTTTGAGTCCTTTACGAGGGAATTGTGTGGAAAATAATTTCGAATAAACCATTTCAACCTTATAAATCGCTAGGATTGTTGTCTGCAGGTAGTAGACAGGAAATAACAAATAATTTCGTTTTGTACAAAAATTGGCCTAACGGTACACCGAACAAAAATGAATGGTTTAATATTGTGAAAGCCTTCATTGCACAATGTCTTTGTGGGTGTGGTAGGCATAATTATGATTTTCGCTCCCATAGGATATTAGCTTATGTTACATTTTTTTTTAATTTTTGAGTCAAATTTTAAACTGTTTTAAAATTTTCAAGAAATATGTAAAGTATTTGGAGGAGTTATTACAGAGAATTATTGAACTACATTGGTACACTTCTTGTCCAACATATTTGAAAGTATAAATATAATGAACACGTAAGGCTTTTTGAGCAATTTTCTGCATAGTTGTTGTTAAGTTTTAAAGTGTTGTTTAAGCATTTAATTGTAATTTTAGGCTGACTGTAAGTGTTACTCAGTTCAGAACAAGACGTTTATTCGTATTTATTGAACGTTTGTTGCATATTACTGTCAATACTTTGGCTTATAAACAACATCAAGAAAGAACATTATTGCGATCTTTTGTTTGTGAAAATTTTGATAAGAGCAATTCAACAATAAAAGATAAAATCGGTGCTTGAGGGATTTTTCTGTCGATTACTCTTTGAATTGTTTTTTGGGAAGTACTTTCAATGGATGCACATTTCTAGAAATCTTCCTTTTTCCTTTTCGGAAAAGGACTTTGTGACGACAAACGAAATAAAAACGGAAACAGTCGGCTTTGCGGACAGGAATATACCCTGAGCCTGTGTGAATTGAAACTTTCTTCTATAGCCAGATCGAGTAGCGCCTCAACTCAACTAAAATCATTTAGGAGATTTTCAGAATTGTGTAGCCATTTTCGGACGTGTGAACTAGCCCACAAAAAATGGATTTTATTTAACCTGAAGAAATGGGCCGGAGCTACATGGTTCATTTTGGAAGTAGATCTTATTTTGGGAGTCATTCCTTTTAAAAGATAGTGCGCCCACCAGTGATTTCAGTTCATCATAGTAGACCGAAAATCACCATATTCGAACTTTATAAAGGGTGATACATTTAGAAGTTCCTAAAGAAAGAAAAAACACAGAAAAATCAAATTGAAGGGTGAATGTTTATTATCATTTGAAAGAACATTCGATGACATTTATTCTTTGCAAATTATGTCTAACAAATATTTAGCGAGGCTACGTCTCAGACAGTCCATCCGTTGAGTTCCATTTTCAATGACTCGTTCAAGCTGTTCGACTGGTAACTGGCGAATGACACGTCTAATGTTTTCCCCCAAGACCGGAATCGAAGCGGCTTTAAGGTTTTTTTGAAATCAAATGTCGCCGAGATTACGAGCTTCAATTTCAGACATCAAATAGTCGGTTTACACGGAGCAGTAACGGCAGCTCTTGAATATCGTTAAGTTGCTCTTCTTCCGGAATGTGGCAATTTTGCTTCGTTACATACCTATAAAGCCAGAAATGTGCCTCATCACTGAACAACATTTGGCTCGAAACACACTCCCCACATAACGCGAATTTTCCTAATAAAATTGAATGATTTGTAAACGTTGCAGAGGCGTAAGCTTTTCCATGATAAAATGACAAAGAGTACTAACAAAATAACGTGAACACGACTCACGCATGATATGCCAAAAAACTGATGCTGAAAATAGTACCTCTTTTTGGATCACAAGTTATAATACTCGCAGAAATATTGCGTTCGAAAGTTGTCGTGCGCACCAGCCACTACACATAATGGCCGTAGGTGTTCTTTACAGCATTCGGGCCATTTTCTCTGGAAGTATGGACTTGCCCCTGAAAAAAACTTGTACTGTAGTAACAGGGGCCCGAGAACACTTGTTGCAAATAAGCAAAGCCAAGCAAAGCAAAGTCTTTTTATTTATTAATTTATTTCATATTTTTACTTATAACTAAATTATTAGCATAAAGGAAGTGAAGCCATGACTACTTAGGTCGTAAGATTATACAGGTATATTTTCTAATTATCCAGATAATGCATTTCTCTGACCATTTTTGAAATACTCTGTGGATGGTTACCGAAAGAGTGGAGCGATATGGTCCATGATCGATGTTGATCAAAATTTGGACAAAATATTTCGAAGGCTAAATGTTGGACCGAATCGGTTGATCTGTTTGAAAATTATCGTGTTCTCCAGCAGCCACCCAGATGGACGAACATAGCTAAGTCGACTTCAAATTTCCTGAAACAGATTTCTTCCAAACACACTTTGACCCTATAACGTGAGAGTATAAAAGATGTAGATTGGGAAAAATGTATTTATGAATTTTTGCTAATAGAATGTATACATGTATATATACCTTGGATTGGGCGTCAGCATTTCATTTTAAAAGAATTCAAGACTGGTTGCCAAAGTTTTCCTAGTTCCTGATCAATTTATGAGAAGATCCACGATAGGAAACCATTATTTCTATAAGAAATTAGTATATTGACAGATGTACCATTGGGCGACAGGATGTGTCATTTACATACACGCGATTGAGTGCTAGACTTTCATTATGTATAGACTCACTATTGCTCACAATTAGTTATCTATCAAAAAAACACTCTCGGCCTTCAGGAATTCTTTGTGATAAGATCTACGATTTGAAACCAAAATATCTTTAGTGAAATAACTACAATGGTTTCTTTATGACAATAACAACGATTGGACGCCTGAATTTCCGAAATTGAAAAATTTACCATATTCTGACACCGCAACGAGATAAAATACAAAAAAAAGAGACACGTGTCTCGGCGTTTTTCCTTTATTTATATACCTCCTAAATTATACCTGTAAATATAAAAAACACTAGTGGATAACACCATGACATCCAAACGTTTTCTCTGCATAAATCAATTCTCTACTAATCCCATTTCCTTCCATAAATTACTCAATAAAATTGGAGTGGAAAAGCAGTGATTTTGAACTTTTGTGAAGTAGGAAACAAAGGAAAGGTTCTCAACATTCCATGGAAACAAAAAAAATAATTTTAGGATATTTCTAAGGTTTTCCGATTGCATATTCTTTCTTTTGGTCTTACTGAAGTTATATCACTGAATTACATGACATTCACTATAGTTGTGAGTGAGTAATTTGATAACACTATGCAACACTGAAAATGCAAACAACTTCTAGTATGCATTTTTTGAAAGTACATATTTAGACTACAAAAACCCTAGTAGTGTTTTGTCCTGTCAGATCCAGTTCGGATTTTATGGCCTCATCTAAACCGGGCTAAATCTACACTTGTTTGCATTTATCAGGCCTTTATCTCAAAAACGAATAGGAATTTGGCCTTGCTGTCTTTAGCAATATTGTAGCGCTAAATTAGTAGAACTTATCTTTTGAACACACCACATAAGAAAAACTCAATCTAGGGCATCAAAATCTATAAAATATAGAAAATTTTACATAATTGCTGAAATTGTGGTCAGTAGCGGCTAAACTATTGGGAGTTGAACCAAGTAACCTTTTGCAAAAATCTTTCAAATAAAGTTCTCAACAATTCTTTAGAACATTCTGAAACTCCAAAATGCTTACTTCATGTTGTTTCAGCGGTATTTTGCATCATATCTTTTACAACACGTATTTCAAACACAGTTCACACCAACAGATTATTCTCGCATCTCGGATTTCACTTCATTATTGACATATTTATTAAATCGTCGTTGAAAAATGTACTGAAAACAACGGCATAGAGACATTTTACAACAATGACATGTTCTGAAGAGTTGTGAATTACATTCCAGGGAATATTTTTCCAAAAGAAAATATTCAGAAAAAATTAACGGTTTTGGAGATACGGTGCGAAATGTATAAAAATTGTGGAATTTTTGCATATATTTTGAAATTCGAGGCAATAAATGTAGTTTTTCGAGTTCATTATTTCTCCAAATATTTTATTCTTGTCTTTATCTACAAATTTGCTTCAGAGGTCAGAAGAAGATTCGCATCGGTTACAGATATATAGCCCCGAATTTTTTTAAAAACTCAAAATTTAACCATGTTTAGATGGGGCCAGAAAATCCGAGCTGGATCTGACACAACAAAACCCAACTAGGGTTTCTTGTCGTTTGGGTCTGTACTTTCAAAAAATCCTCAGTTCGAATTGTTTGCACAAGATCACCTTAAAAATGTTGCACAGTGTAAATGATACACCTAAAAATATATGCGATTACTAGTATTAATGTATCCATTGTTTTGAACATATATTAACTCTGATATATTGTCGAAAATGTTCTGAAAACAAGTGGAAATTGACCAAGAAGTCTTACGTTATTTTAACTAAAAAATAGTAATGAAAATTATTTCTTCAGTAATATAAGTCTACGTCATTGCTAAATAAGAAATTTTCGCTAACATGAACTTTCAAAAATTTGGTCAGGTGGGCCCCCCGAAATGAAATCCTGGCTACGTCCCTGCCCAGTAGTCCAAAAACTGTCAACATAGCTCCATGTTCTGCTATAACCCCTGTAAAACGGTTCCTCCCAAATTTTGGAGTTTTTTGGGGGTTTTGCTATTACTGCTACAGTTGCCACAAAGTTCCTACACCAACAATTTTCAACATACATAGGTATTAGGGTGGGGCGATTTGTGTGGAAGGAAAAAAACCTAGATGAGCCCTTCGCGATTCTGATTCCTGGGATTGAACTGAGCAAAAAAGTCCACTGGACCATATATCTACCGCGAAAATCGAGCCTCCCGATTTTGACTTTAAGTTTTTTATTGACGTTTCTTGGATATTTTGGCATATAACAGTTTAACCATTGAGATTTTCGATCTTTGAACATTTATATGAGATTTTTTCTACTTAGAGCATTTGAGTAAAGTGCAACTTATGGGAAACACTATCGGACCTTTTTAATATTAAATTAGATACTCTTTTTGCGTTTTTTCATGTTATCAACAATTTTACAAATCCATTTTTACATAAAAATATGTACGTAATTAAAAGTAAGGAATTTATATGGGGGATATACCAAAACGTGAGCCTAAGTGAATAATGTTTGGTGTGTACATGTTTTGTCTATTAAAAACCCGAAAACGAAATTTACATCCATTTCCGTTGGAAAATGATGCTAAAACCTTTTTAATTCTGGAAATCGGGAGATAGGTATATATGGGCACTATATCTATGTTGGATCTACGTCCAACATTTTTGATACGGAGGTTTTGTATGTATTTAGAACCCGAAATACCAAAATACAGCCAATGTGATTGGAAAATGTAAAGACGACATTCAAAATACTTATTAAAAGGCAACGATCTCGAGTGTGGGACATCAAACGGTCGTGCCGTAAGACTTTACCCCATTTTTATTTATTTTTATTAATAACAAAATATTTACTGTGGATTTAGTCGTTACCTTCAATTTGTAAAATTTCTATACGATATTTTAACTCACCTGCATCTATTTTCGGGCTTTAACCATAATGGTATAAGAACATTTTCGATAAGCACTGAAAGCTGGATATCAAGTAAAGTAAAAAAAACCTTTATTTTTGCAAATCATAACCAAAATGCCACAAAAAATGAGATCATCTAAATTAGTTCACTTGTTGAGTGAATATCGCTGAAACACTTTGGTAATGGTGTGATGAATCAAGCGAAAAGAAAACTTCAAAGCTAAAATGATGCTATAAATGGATATAATTTGAAAATCACCAAATTAAATTTGTCAACATTTCAAGAATAGCAAACATATGTAATATAATAAATTCCAGCATACATACAAGGATGATGTCCATTATATCGCATACAAATGACTAATAAAATTCAATTATAAACACCCAGTTTATTTATATCCCGCCGGAGGGTTATAATTCAAAAAATTATGATTCACTCATTGATTTTTATCCCTTCAATTAACAACGAATTTTACAACACAATGTGTATTGATTGCAATAAAGTTCACCCAGCTCTAAACGCTTTAGTTTTTAAAAATATAACTTAATATAGAGGAAGAACGCTTTCTATAAAGAGTCGAAATAATGATTTTTGCCCATGGCCATGATTTGATAAAAATTATGGTGTAATGCGATCAGCACTAAAGTCAAAGCAAATAAACGCCCAAAACCATCAAGCAAGGCATCATCGACCAGACGACGAAGCCAACAATCAATGGACATAAAGAGAATATTGAGGCAAGGTCGTTACCAAAGCTTTTGCTGTTGTAAGCATATTTGTCTGTCCACTGTTGTCCGTATGTTACGTGGCCTTCACCAACGATGAGACAGACACAGGCACATACATATGTACATATGTGATTTGTCCATTTCTTGTCTGCCGTTTTGTTGTTTCAAAGCACGAATATTACTTTGCAACGGACATCATAAAAAATTCTTTACCACACAATTAAACTTTAAAATGTAGGACTGTTGAATGTTGTCTAAATTTAGCCACTGCATTTTTCATACTTTGGTATTTTTCCGCTCTTACCTGAGCATTTTTTATGTATGGCCCTAGTTAGCCGTTGGTTGATGTGTTCTTGTGCTTTTGATTTTGGACACTTCCTTGCCAACGGTATGATGTGGTGGTCATCATTGTTGGTTAAGTCATCAACCATTATGAACAAAAAAGATCATTAACACCACCATGACTTGTTGAATGGTAATGGAAATAATACAGTGGGGTGTTTTTACGGGAAACACATTGGATAACCAAACTTTAGCTCTGCAAAAGCCTATTTACAACTTTCCAATTATTTTCTAATCGGAAACATTTGATAAGAATTTGAAATTTACCATAACTTTTGTGTTCAAAAGTATCCAAATTTTATTTTTAATCAGTAATTTATTTAAATCTGGTGGCATATTCGGACAACTTACGAAAACTAAACTTGAAAACCAACTGTTGACCTCTTACTTAATGCAAATTATATCAATGAAGCAGCTAGATAAAAGAGCTAGTGTCTAACATCACGGTGAACCTAAACCAACTTTAAATGGATGGTGGTTTCACCTGGGAAGTTTTTGCGGATTCTGAAACTACAATGTTCATAGATGAGAAAAATAAAAAAATCGCCGGAGCGCTTCTAAAATTAATCGCGATCAAAACTAACATTTTTAAGGTTTTTTTGGAAACCGCAAGTCCTGTTGAAATGGGATTAGAGCAAATGTTGCAGCTGTGAAAATTCTCTATAAGATTTACCTTAAAGATATTTTCGTAGGTTTTACCATTTTGAATTTTGACTGAATGTATTATCTCCTTATAAAACATGAAAACCGTTTACACCTGGGAAGTTATTGCAGATTCTGAAACAGAAAAAAATCAAAAATAAGAAAAACAAGTAAGAAAAGTCTATAGTCGGACGGAGCCGACTATTGGATACCCTATACCACTATCCCTGGACAATCGCTCTCCACGGAACTTCTTTTCAATGATTGTGAATGTATAATACTTATGACCAAAACCAAAAAGTTATCTAGCATGACAAAGACATTTTTGTAGCAGGCAAGCAAAATTTAGTTCACACAAACTAAAATGTAATGAAACCCACTTATGTAGTACTATTACTTCCGTTGTTTAATCGATACGTTATTGAAATTTTTACCAATTTCACACAAAAGTTTCAGAACATTTGACCCGCTAAGTATTATCTGATCTTCACTCAAACTTTGTTTAAAATTTTGCGGGTTATTATTTTGACCTACAGAACCGCTACAAAATTGGTTACAATTTTGTTTTTGGTCCATTTCATTCCCTGAACATTTCACGATCATCAGCAAAAACTAATCATTTCTATACTGGCCCGAACCCAACCTTCTTAAAAAATTCGTTACAATCGGTCCATAATTGCGGCCTTAAGCTTGTTTACAAATTTTTAATGGACGGACACACATCGCTAAATCGCTTTATCTCGTCGAGATATGAATTTTGGCATACAAAATAAGGGGACTATAACGAATATTTCATGGTGTTACATAAACTTTTGGAGAGACAATATGTAGCATGGGATAAAAATGTGGTTCTCTACGCAGAACCCATTATATATTAGGCAGTAGGAAAGGTCAGTAGTTTTTTTCCATATGTAGGCTACTTTGCGAAATATATATGTCCTCAAGGAATTAAAATATCGACCAAAAATAAAATTTTTATATTTTTCATACATAAGTAATGGTCCATTTCACCCGCTAAAGAATATCAGATCATCATTCAAAATTTGTAGGCATCTTTTTCGACCTATACTCTTACCCGGTGCAAAATTTCGTGACTATTGATGTATAATTGCGACTTCTAGCGAGTTTATTATTACACTACAAACAAATAACGGAATATATTAAGCTGTAACTCTGTTATCTGATCATGCACACCAATATAATTGGCATCAATTGAAAGGTCAAGCGTTCCACTTTCAAGTATATCTCACTTGTCCGGAATGTCACTTCCAGGAATTAAGATATAAGCTGTATATTAAAAATTTTCACAATTTTCACACAAAAGTCTTGGTCCATTTAACCCTATAAATATTATCCGATCGCCATCACAAATTGCAAGCTTCTCCTTTGTGATATACTCTTACCTTATTTAAAATTACGCGTTGATCGGACTATTACTGAGACCTACAGAGCCGCTAAAAAATTGGATAAATATTATGTTTTTGGTCCATTTCACACGCTAAATATTTCACGATCATCACCAATAAGAATAGGGATCTATTCTGATCTGAACCCGACCTCCATACAAAATTTCGTGACGATCGGTCCATAATTGCGGCCTGGAGCGTGTTTACAATTTATAATGGACAGACGGACGGACGGACTGACGGACGGACACACATCTCAAAATCGCTTTATCTCGTTGAGATATGAAGATTGGTATACCACATTGGGGGTCTCCGACGAATATTTCGCGGTGTTACATGAATTTTTACCAAAACAAACTTATAATACCCTTTTCCACATTGTGGTATAGGGTATAAATAGTTGGAGGGATTTTTGAATGAATCGCGGTCAAAGTTCACATTTTTAGGGTTTTTTTAGGTTTTCAGGAGTGTTTTGTATGGAAACCGCAAGTCCTATTTAAATATGACTAAAAAATGTTGTAGAGAATTTTCACTACTACAAAAATTTCCAAGCAAAATCCTAAAAACCTACAAACCCTAAAAATGTGACCTTTGACGGCGATTTATTTCAAAATCTCTTCGCCGTTTTTATACCCTCCACCATAGTATGGAGGGTATATGAAGTTTGTTTTTCTGTTTGTAACACATCGAACTAATCATTTGCGACCATATAAAGTATATATCACCAATATTTTTGAAAATTTAACATAGCTGAAGCCAAGGTTTACCCTTTTAGAACACGTGACTCGTGATTGTATATTATACAAATTAAATACTTTTGGATAAAATGAAATGTTTTTGGACGTGGCAAAAAATATTGGCCTTAAAAGATAATTTGGGTGGAAGCTGTGGCTATATTTATGTTAAAAAATTGGTGAAAATGGGTTGAAGACACCATGTATTTTTTTGTTTTCTCTGGATTTGTGAGTAAACCACACTTCTCTCGAGTTTCCTGTCAAAGTAAAAGCAGAAGCAAACTAAATAAGGATAATCTCACTAGTGTAGTACTTTTCAAAATTTCGTCTGCTTCTACCATTAAATGATGCTGACATTTTGAAGCCAGATTTACAGTGTTTTTTGAAATTTTATTCTAATTTCATTCCGCAAACAGGTTTTCAAAAACCTGTATATAGGATTGTAGTACTTGCGATTCTGAGTTATTTGATACGAATATTGTGAATGTAGTCTGCACAGCTTCATAGAAATCTGCATCCAAATGCGAAAATTTTGTGCGAACATTTTTCTAAAAATCGTATTTTTCGGGCCTAATTTTAACAATTGTCATTCGATTTCTTCGTACTTGATTGCACATTTTAGTTTTTTACGTTCCTGATCCAACAAATCATTCCCCGTGAAAATCCATCTACTAAAACGCGAGTTACAAGAAATTCCAAAGTAGAAAAATCATCTAAAATTGTTTTTGGAAATATCGCGTAGTTTGTCACGTTTTCTACGGTTCGTTTCCACTGCAATGAAAAAACTAGTACAGCATCTTCGTTTTAGCGGAAACAGAGATTTGAAAACTTCACTGATAAGGGAGCTACATTCATTTTATCCAAAAAAATAGTGTGTGATGCTACATCCACGGTTCTTGATTGATCGCCTTGAAATAGATATATTTCGATATAGATTTTCATGGTGAACACTGAAATCGGATGCGGTCAAAAATTGTATGCACTTTGCGCAAATTAGCGATATTTTATAGGTTTTTAAGTGCTTAGGTGCAGCCGATGCTACATCTTAGCCTACAAATTAAATTTCGAAAAATGTATACAAATTAAAAGATATGGTCTTGCTGTACATGAAAATCACATGCGGACAAAATGATTTTGATAATTACGCGATTTACACGTATTTTAAAATTCATATAAATTAAAATGGGTTATTTGACCTCTGTTTCCATTTCAGAAGCTTTGAGATATATCCTCATCAACCCAATTACCTTCCCTAATGGGAAAGCTTTAATATGAATGTCAATAAAGCAAAATCCGTCTATTTTATTGGGAGATTTAAGCAAAATTAAGGAAGTATTCCTATAGATTTTTCCAATATTTTCTACTACATAATGCATGTGAAAAAATATTTTGTCAAATAAAAAAATTCTTTTTATGTGCTTATTTGGCTGTAACATCAAAACTATAATACCAATCTGTATGATTTTAGTCTCATTTGTTTAGGCGTGAAATTTTGATTCACTACACATTTTTATGAAATTTTATGACTGGTAAATGGACCTATATTTCGAAAAAAGTTTACTTATATACAATAATTTATCAATTTTATGTACATTCCGCGAATTCTGAGTAAAATTTTAGATGTATTATGCAATCTACTCGCTGAAGTCACTTCGAGGGAACTTTTTAGTAACAATTGTACTCTTTGAATTAATTAGCGTTTTTATAATATTTTATTTATTAAAAGCCGAAATAAAACCGCCATAACTTTTGTCCGCAACAACCAAAAATTGGCGAGCGACCACCTTCATGCTGGGAATTTTTTTCTTAACCTACATATCAAAAATCGTTGATGTAGCGCGAAAAAAATTTATCTTTTTTTCTGAAATGGAATATGAAATATTTGACAATATTCGTGATATATTCTTGATCAGGATAAAATTCTAAGACGATCTAGCCATGTACGTCTGTCCGTCTTTTGTAATCACTCTAGCGTTCCCAAAAATTGAGCTAGAGCGCTATATTTTTACACCCGAGTGTCTTGTTTCCATAGCCAGGTCAATATAGGTCCATGTTTCGGTACAGCCCCCATATAACGGTACCTCTCGATTTTCGGTATTTTGAGGATTTTATCTACAATTTTTGACAGTTGAGGTTCCTAGTAATCACTAAACATCTCCACCTAAAACTGTCAACATAAGTCCATGTTTTGGTATAGCCCCAATATAAGGGTATCTACTAATTTTCGGTATTTTGTCGATCTTAACTAAATTTTTTGACCAATTGAACATTTTAGGTTCCCAGTTGAGGTTCCTAGTAATCACAAAACATCTCCACCAAAAACCATCAATATAGGTCCATGTTTTGATATAGCCCCCATATAACGGTACCTCCCGATTTTCGGTATTTTGAGGATTTTAGCTAAAATATTTGACCGAACTACCTGTAACATCTCCATTTAAAACTGTCAACATAAGTCCATGTTTTGGTATAGCCCCCATATAGCGGTACCCCCCAATTTTCGGTAGTATGAGGATTTTAGCTACAATATTTGACCGATCTACCTGTAAGTTAACATTTAAAGGTTTCCAGTAGTCACAAAATATCTCCTTCAAAAACTGTAAACATCGGTCCACGTTTTGGAACAGCACTCATAACCTGTGATTTGACGTTTAATGTTCCCAGTGGTCACAAAACATCCCCACCAAAAACTGTCAATATAGGTCCATGTTTTGGTATAGCCCCCGTATAAAGTAACTACCCTTGTTTTCGGTATTTTGAAGATTTTAGCTAGAATTTTCGACCGAACTATTTGTAAGCCGACATTTGAGGTTCCCAGTGGTCACAAAACATCTCCACC
Source organism: Musca autumnalis (assembly GCF_047663935.1). Taxonomy (NCBI): domain Eukaryota; kingdom Metazoa; phylum Arthropoda; class Insecta; order Diptera; family Muscidae; genus Musca; species Musca autumnalis. The sequence goes on from NW_027411644.1 coordinate 211,409,524, forward strand.
AAAAACTGTCAACATAGGTCCATTTTTTTGTATAACCCCCATATAACGGTATCTCTAGATTTTCGGTATTTTGAGTATTGTAGCTGCAGTTTGCGACCGAACTACCTGTGATTTGACGTTTGATGTTCCCAGTGGTCACAAAACATCTCCACCAAAAACTGTCAAATTAGGACCATGTTTTGGTATAGCCCCCCTATAAAGTTACCTCCCGGTTTTCGGTATTTTGAAGATTTTAGCTAGAATTTTCGACCGAACTATTTGTAAGTCGACATTTGAGGTTCCAGTGGTCACACAACATTTCCACCATAAACTGTCAACATAGGTCCATGTTTTGGTATTGCCCCCATATAACGGTACCTCCCGATTTTCGGTTTTTTTGGATTTTAGCTACAATTTTTTCCAAAGTATGTGCTATTCGACGTTTGAGGTTCCTACTGGTCACAAAACTTCCCAACCAAAACATAGGTCCACACTTTGATATAGCCCCATATAAGGTTCCGGACCGATTAAATAATTTGTTATGCTTTTTATACCCTATACCACAATGTGGAAAAGGGTATTATAAGTTTGTTTTGGTAAAAAATCATGTAACACCGCGAAATATTCGTCGGAGACCCCCAATGTGGTATACCAATCTTCATATCTCGACGAGATAAAACGATTTTGAGATGTGTGTCTGTCCGTCCGTCTGTCCATTATAAATTGTAAACACGCTCCAGGCCACAATTGTGGACCGATCGTCACGAAATTTTGTATGGAGGTCGGGTTTAGATCAGAATAGATCCCTATTCTTATTGGTGATGATCGTGAAATATTTAGCGCTTGAAATGGACCAAAAACATAATATTTATCCAATTTTCTAGCGGCTCTGTAGGTCTCATTAATAGTCCGATCAACGCGTAACTTTAAATAAGGTAAGAGTATATCACAAAGGAGAAGCTTGCAATTTGAGATGGCGATCGGATAATATTTAGAGGGATAAATGGACCAAAACTTTTGTGTGAAAACTGTGAAAATTTTTAATATACAGCTTATATCTTAATTCCTGGAAGTGACATTCCGGACAAGTGAGATATACTTGAAAGTGGAACGCTTGACCTTTCAATTGATGCCTATTATGTTGGTGCATGATCAGATAACAGAGTTACAGTCTAATATATTCCGTTATTTGTTTGTAGTGTAATAATAAACTCGATAGAAGTCGCAATTATACATCAATAGTCACGAAATTTTGCACCGGGTATGAGTATAGGTATTCTTTAGCGGGTGAAATGGACCATTACTTTTGTATGAAAAATAAAAAAAAAAATTATTTTTGGTCGATATTTAAATTCCTTGAGGACATATATATTTCGCGAAGTAGCCTACATATGGAAAAAAACTACTGACCTCTCCTCTGATGTAAATTACAATAAAGTGTTTGCTAGATAACGGGCCTACTGTCTAAAATATAATGGGTTCTGTGTAGAGAACCACATTTTTATCCCATGCTACTTATTGTCTCTCCAAAAGTTTATGTAACACCACGAAATATTCGTCCTAGACCCCTTATTTGGTATGCCGAAATTCATATCTCGACGAGATAAAGCGATTTAGCGATGTGTGTCCGCCGCAATTATGGACCGATTGTAACGAATTTTTTAAGGAGGTTGGGTTCGGGTCAGAATAGAAATAATTAGTTTTTGGTGATGATCGTGAAATGTTCAGGGGATGAAATGGACCAAAAACACAATTTTAACCAATTTTGTAGCGTCTCTGTAAGTCAAAATAATAACCCGCAAAATTTTAAACAAAGTTTGAGTTTATGATGAAGAAGAAGCGTACAAACCAACGTGAAGATCAGATAATACTTAGCGGGTTAAATGGACTAAAACTTTTGTGTGAAATTGGTAAAAATTTCAATAACGTAGCGGTTAAACAACGGAAGTAGTAGTACTACATAAGTGGGTTTGATTACATTGTAGTTTGTGTGAACTAACTAACCTTTCCTGCTGCAAAAATGTCTTTGACATGCTAGATAACTTTTTGGTTTTGGTCATAAGTATTATACATTACATCTCTGATATTTGATAATTAAATTTGCACAATCATTGAAAAAACTTCCGTGGAGAGCGATTGTCCAGGGATAGTGGTATAGGGTATCCCATGGTCGGCTCCGTCCGACTATAGACTTTTCTTACTTGTTTTTAGCTTATTTAGGTAACAATAGTCACAAAATATCTCCGCCTTAAATTGTGGACATGGAGGAAAATAATTATTCCGTCTTTTATGGTGGCGGGGTCAGAACAGAATAGATCCCTATTCTTATTGGTGATGATCGAGAAATATTAAGCGGGTGAAATGGACCAAAAACAAAATTTTTATCCGATTTTGTAGCGGCTCTGTGAAATTTTAAATGTAAGATTATATGACAAAGAAGAAGCTTGCAATTTGAGATGGTGATCGGCTGATGTTTAGAGGGTTAAATGGACCACAACCTTTGTGTGCAAATTGTGAAAATTTTTAATATACCGGTAATATCTTTATTCCTGGACCACACATTCCGCCCACATAAATAATATTTGGAATGACAACTCTTGCCCTTTCAATTAATGCCAATTATGTTGATTTATGTGGTCAGATAACAGAGTTACATCCTAATATATCGAGTGTTTTGCTTGTAATGTAATCAAAAGCATACTAGAGGTCGCAATTATAGATCAATAGTCACGAAATTTTGCACGAGGTAAGGGTTTAGGTCGAAGAAGATGCCTACAATTTTTGATGATGATCTGATATTATTTAGCGGTTGCAATGGACCATTACTTTTGTATGCTAAATAAAAACATTTTGTTTTTGGTCCATATTTGAATCCCTGGAGGCCATATACCGACAAAGTCGCCTATATATGAAAAATTTACTACCGGTCTTTCCTCTAATGAAAATTGCAATAATATGTGTTCTTGGTAACGGACCTACTACCTAAGATATAATGAGTTTTGTGAAGAGAACCACATCCTCCTCCGATGCTACAAATTTTCTCTATCATGACAGACAAATTCCAAGTTCTTACAAATTGCGTGGAACCCTATCATATTACCTGTCCAATTGTTCAAAATTTAAAGATGTAGCAGAAATTGCTAAACAACGCCAATTTTCAAATTTAAGAATATTTCTTAAAATATACTGTATATAATTGTTCCACAAACATCCCAGTAGGGACAAGGGAGCCTTCTCTCATATCAATGAGAGCACCCCGATTAATATCAGCTCAATGATATGTAGACAGCGGAATTTTATGCAACACCTATTTTTGTAAAATTTGCATATTTTTGGCTTCTAAATAAATTCCAATCGAAATATGTCACATATGCAAAAATATGCGAAATGTATAAATTATGCATATGCAAATATTATTTTTGCATATGGAAAATTTCTGTATTTCACATATTTTCGTATGCTACATATATTTCAATAATATCTTCTAAAATGTTTATGTGTACATTTTTCTGTTTGAAATTCACTTCAGACAAGTCAATAAAATAGAGAAATCTGTAACCAGAGCCACAATCTTCAAAATGTCGAAAATGGGGAGCTTTCGTTGTATGGGAGCTATATGAACGTCTAGACCTATACCGACAAATTTCAGATGGAAAGTTTAATACCCCCAATGAAGACTTAATACCAAATTTTAGCCAATTCGGAGGGATATTGAGACCAAAGTACAGAAAATCCGTAGGTTCTGGTTATGGGTGCTATGTATATGAAGACGTGGACATATAACGACAAATTTCAGGTGGAAAGTTTTCTGGTTCTGGTGTGACGACGTGTTATCTCACTTTGAAGCTGGGGTAGGTTCAGCGGGGGCCAGGGTCGTCACAAGAATTTATTTCAGATATTGGACGTAAGGGAGAGAAACTCACACTGACATATTTTGTTTAATAAATCGTTATAAATGTCTTTATTTACTTAAACACTATCACTACACTGCACTGAACACTTTGACTGCACGGCAACAATACCACAAAAACAGCTTATCGTTAATACGGGAGCATTGTAAATTCAGCAGCGGATCTGTTGTTGAAGTTATTAACGAGATGCAGCAACAGCGGGACGATGAGTTAGGTTGGATGACGGCGAGTTGTATTGGCAGCGGCTTGGCCACAGCGGCGACCCGATGTGGATGGCGTAGATTCTTACTGGCGGCGGCTTTGGTACAGCGGCGGCCCGATGCGGATGACGACGAATGGTGATATTGGCCACTTGGACAGTAGCGGCACGATAAAGATGATGGCGGCAGCTTTGACCAACTGCCCGATGATGAAGCGCTATGATGGTGGCAGATTTGGCACAACAACTGCCCGCTGATGATACGCTATGATGACGGCAGCTTCGACACAACAGCTGCCCGAAGCTCACAACGATGACACTTGGTGACGCTATGCCGACACGGTCAATGTACGATAAGTCGGCGTCGGCGCAGCCCGAAGAATAGGGTGTATTACTACCGTCCCCACTTGGCCCTGTGGTCAGTCGGCGTCAGCGCAGCCCGAAGAATAGGGTGTATTGCTACAGCCCCCACTTGGCCCTGCGGTCAGTCGGCGTCAGCGCAGCCCGAAGAATAGGGTGTATTGCTACAGCCCCCACTTGGTCCTGCGGTCAGTCGGCGTCGGCGCAGCCCGAAGAATAGGGTGTATTGCTACAGCCCCCACTTAGCCCTGCGGTCAGTCGGCGCAGCCCGAAGAATAGGGTGTATTGCTACAGCCCCCACTTGGCACTGCGGTCAGTCAGGCGTCAACGCAGCCCGAAGAATAGGGTGTATTGCTACAGCCCCCACTTGGCCCTGCGTTCAGTCGGCGTCAGCGCAGCCCGAAGAATAGGGTGTATTACTACAGCCCCCACTTGGCCCTGCGGTCAGTCAGGCGTCAACGCAGCCCGAAGAATAGGGTGTATTGCTACAGCCCCCACTTGGCCCTGCGCACGGTCCAGTCACCACCAAAGAGTTAAGGCCTATTGTTCAGCTTACTAAGGCTCAGACCAACCAAAGTTGCGCACCTTTTCTTCCTCCCAATCACACTTAACTCATCAGCCATCAACAGACGACTGCCCAGAATGTGTGAACAACAGCTCCTTTTATAGCAGAACGGCCGCTCATTCATCCACTCACTGCTCTCCCACAGGCAATGTTTACAGTACGTTGTTCTGTCAGCGGTACTATTAATTGTCGCTTTAGTCTCATTATTAGCCGCCAGGGGTGCATGTATGTGTTGATGTTTAATATCCTCGCTAGGTGGCCTTTCTGACCGTTAATATTTGAAATAGGCATTATTTAAATTAATTAAAACAATAAATTAAATATAATATAAAATGTAACCAAAAACGAGTTACACTGGTTATGGGAGCTATGTATATAACGACAAATTTCAGGTGGAAAGTTTTTTTTACCTCCAACGAAGACTGAATACAAAATGTCAGCCATTTTAGTTTGATATTGAGGCCACAACCTTCAAAATACCGGGTATCGGGAGGTACGGTTCTATGGGAGCTATATGAAGACCTGGACCTATACCGATAAATTTCAGGTCGAAAATTGTGATGAACGTATACTTAATACAAACTTTCAGCCAATTCGATGGGATATTTAGGGCACAAAGTCTTGCATATGGTTTAGCAAATATGTCAAAATATGCAAAAAAATTAGGTCCAGACTAAGTGTCCGTTCTAGAATTACTTATTGGTGCCACCATGGTACAATTGTTTGCACACCCGCCTTGCACGCTGAAGGTCGGGCGTTCGATTCCCGGCCAGCAGACATCAAATTTCCAACGATGGCAAAATACCCCTCAGTAATTTTGGCGACATTTTCTGAGTATTTCAACCATGTACAACTTCTCTACAGGTGGTGTTTTAAGACATACCTTTCGGACTCGGCGATAAACAGTAGGCCCATACTATTGCTGTAATATGAATCGTGGTGCACGCCCTGTCCCTTCTGTGATGTTTGTGGAACAATTATTATACTGTTATTTAAACTTAATGTGATAAGGTTGCAGACTCCAAAAATTTATTTCTTACAATGAGCTTATTTGTCCAAAAGAAACTTTGATTTGCTGAAACTAACTCGCAGGGTAGTGGTGTAGGGTATCGTATGGTCGGCCCTGTCCGACTATAGCCTTTGCTTACTTGTTTTTCTTTTGTTTTTGATTTTTCTCATATATGAAGATTACTTGCCAGGTGTAAGCACCTTCCATTGAAAGTTAGTTAAGGCGCACCGTGCATCACATTTCAACTTCTATATCTCAAAAATAATAAAAGCTAGGAAAAACTCATAATGGTAAATTTTGTAAAGAATTTTCTATTATCCCATTTCAATAGGTCTTGCGGTTTTCAAGCAAAATCGTGAAAACTTAAACAAATCCTATAAATGTGAACTTTGATCGCGATTAATTTAAAAAGCGCTCCGGCGATTTTTTCCTTTTTCTCATCTATGAACATTGTAGTTTCAGAATCCGCAAAAACTTCCTAAGTGTAAGCACCTTCCATTTAAAGTTGGTTCATGTGCATCGTGACATATTAATGTGTTTTCCTTTATAGTTTTGGATTGTTTATAAAGGACTACGTTTACTTTCCGTGCTACAAAATTTCGCAACCATTATAGAAAGGTATTAAAGCCATGATAGAGGAATTCCAATTTTTTTTTATTAATGCAATATACGATGCTGTATTGGGATTTTGAAGTTTTTATGCTACCTTTGATTAGAAGTTACGTAATACCTCGAAATGTTGATCTCTTTCATTGATCCAAACGGATAAAATCACCAAACGATATTTCTAAATATGTTTGGCATTTTGTCTTTCTTAATACAAATTTTAAATTTTTTTAAGAAATCTGTATTTATATGTAGCCAAAATGGTCATCTGTCCTTTACGAAATAATTAAAATAATATATAACGACGCAATCAGACATTCATATATACCCACAACATCCCCGAAGGAACAAGGGAGACTTCGTAATCATATAAATAAATTCCGCGGAAAACTAGTGCCCAGGGGATGTGGTGTAGGGTAACACATGGTCGGCTCCGTTGGACTATGGCCCTCTTTTACTTGTTTAGTATTAAATGACATACTCCGACGATCTACTCCCAAAATTTCATCTGTCTTGTTTTTGCCTTTTTCGTGTTATTAATAATTTTATAAATCAGTTTTTCATGAAAATTCGTGATTAAAAGCAGGGCATTTGTATGGGGGAAATACCAACACATGAACCTAAGTACATAGATGTATAGATGTTTTGTTACAACCCGAAATACGAAAGTACAGACAATTTGGTTGGAAAATGTGAAGAATATCCTAAAAATAACTAAAATCTCGGGGCTATACCAAAACGTAGACCTACGACCCCCATAATTAGAAATAATGTTCTATACCCCCTGAAGACCCTAAATACCAAAATACAGCAACTTCCATTCTCAAATCTGTTCGAGATACTAATTTCGGTTATTGCGCGCAATAGTTATGGCGGATTCAATTGTTAACTAATAATGGCTTCCTACGTACTCTATGATTACTGAGGTCCCACAACTTAAGTAAAAAAGTTGTAAATTTCCGCGGAAAATAAGAATAAGAATAAAAAAATTGGTAGTTTGGAACTTGTTTTAATAAAATCCAAGATGTTTATGCATCTCAAAAATATTTAAAAAATATGTACGTAATCTAAATATCACAAAGATTTCAATGAAACCACAACTTTACAAATATGATTTATATGCTCCGGACCGTCGAAAAACTAAAATATCGCGGTGTACCAGCACAATCAAACGGATTTTGTAAATACTGTACCCAAAAAATATGTTTTTTAGAAAAAATCTCGCACTAAATTTTGACATTTGACAGTAGATTACTGTGATGCTGCGTGTGTGTCCCAGGGGGGACAGGGGAGACTTCTATCATATCAATGATTGCACCCTGATATTAGCTCAATGATATGGGATCTACAGTTTTTCGCCGAGTCCGAACGGCGTGACCTACGACACCACTTGTAGAGAAGTTTTACATGGCTGAAATACTGAGGAAATGTCGCCAACATTACTGAGACGTAATTTGCCACCGTTAAAAATTTGATGTTGCCCAGTCGGAAAATCGAACCCACAACCTTCTGCATGCCAGGCTGGTGTACATACCATTGCACCACGCTGCATACCATACATATCAAATTATGCGTAATCACGAGTACTTTAATCCTACTATTGGTTTTTTGAAATACCCGAATGAGCGTACCAAATCCGGCTTCAAAATATCAGCATCCATAAAAGGTGGATGCATTGGAAATTTTGAAAAGTGATACATTGGAAATGTAATCTACATTTTGTATTCTTCTACTTTTACTTTGGACTGTAAAAACCCTCCTTAGCTTCAACGTGTTTTTATCTATATTTATTCATTTACACGGCCATAACTTCCAAGCGAATTAAATTATTTTGTCAAATTGCTAAGCTACAATAGTTCGCGTATTAGCTTAATGGAAACAAAATTGTTTTGTCTTTCTCTTATATAGTTATATGTATGTATGTATGTATAGCCCCCATATGACGTTACGTTACGTTGTACGTATTTTGAAATTCTTGGTCACATTTCCCCTCATACAAGCTGCCTCTGGAATATAGGGCTCTGTGAATTCTCACTTTCCATCATCATTCTTTACACCACTCTTACAAGGAAGGCATCCCACTGTATCAAAATTGTTATTTTTTATTTTAATTATATTATTATAATAATTTACATTAAAACGTATTTCAAACTACATAACAAAAAAGGCTTAAGACCAAGTCCAATGGACAGCTGCCACATAACGCAGCTTGATGATAAAATATTCAATTAATACAAATTTGAATCGAATTCATTTATTTGGACTGGTCGGTGAGCTGTGTAAAGATTATATTTTTGCAGTGAAAAACCACAACAACAACACCAAATAAAATGTTACACATAAGTAGATGAATTAATTGTATTCTTACTTTCAGAGAATATAATAAGGGATTAATTTTAATGTGGTTTTATATGAATTTGTTAAATGAAATTTTCCACAGAAATTTCTTTTCAAAAGTAGAACCGTACAGCGTGTAGTCGAAAATGCATAATCAGGTAAATGAACTTAAATTTGCTGAACCGCAGAGAATTTAAATATTAATAGTATTAATTATAAGAAAATATTTAAATTATTACAGACGTATTTAATGCAAATGAAGTATAATATTTAGGCCATTGCACAGTGCAAAATATGAGCACTTTAGCGGAACTTTACTAATAACTTTTAAAGGAAAAGGTGTAGATTCCTAAATTTTTGTACAAATGTTTCTTATATTAGTGGACAGTCTGGGGCTCAAATTGGGCCACATAGACCCGCGGTTTCCTGTAGCGCTCATGTAACGGTGGCTGCCGTTTTTAAGTTTTACATTCATTTTTCAATCGATTTTGATGCAAATTGGTATATTGAGTTTTTAGCGAATAGAAAACTTATGTACAAAATATTTTCAATATAGGTTCGCTTTTTGGAATATTTTAAAGGTTAAAGACAAAAATTGCAGCCGATTTTGATGCAAATGTAAATTTTAAGATGTTAGCGAATAAAAAACCTCCTCCCACAAAAGCTGTCAACATAGGTTCACTTCGGGGTGAAGCCCCACAACCCTACACATCTATTAAGGAGTAAAATGTCAATATTTTTTGTTTTCATTTGTATCTATAATGTTTATTGGTCTATTCGGCGGGTCTATACCATTAATTTTGTTAATAATATCTCTAAGATCAAGTTCAGGTGGTATTTGCACCACAGCATCTAAAAATGTTGCACTATATGTAAATCACCAACATTTAGAGGTCAAAACTATGAAAAATTGCGAGAGCTTTCTTAATTTTACAGAAATTATCATTGTTAGAATTAGTGAGTCCATTTCTTCAAAACTCAGTCAACAACGGCGTTCGTTGTCGCGTTTACCATCCACTTTTGTAAAATGCAACGGAATCAAATTCCCGAAGTCTTTTTAGAAAATCTTGAATATCTCCAAAGACCGCGCGATACCGCAGCAGTTTTATAGCTTTGAGAATAGAGGAGAATCCAAACTTTTAGATTATATATGTCTTAACACGTGAATGTACGGAACTCACTTTTGAAATGTCCACGGAAAATAAAAAAATTATAATTTTGAAAACATAAAAAATCACTTCTTTCCGACTAAAATTGCAGCAAAACAATAAGTTTTTTTTGCATTTTTTTAAAGTGTAAAATATCATAAATGTTTTGTAAAATATTAAGAAAAATAAATCATGGCATACTGACTTACCACTTGTCCGCGCCACTCCATTTTTTTAATGAAATAAAAAATACATTTCTTACAAAAAAAAAAAAAAAAATTATTAAACAAAAATGCAACTTTAAGTGCATTTTTAAGTCGTTTGGTGGAGTAAATCGGTAAACTGAGTATGGACCATTTGCAGAGGAGTACTTAGCTAACGAAATCAATAAAAGTTTAATTAATTTCATGAACTTTGAAAATACCTTAAAGTTCCACTAAACTTCCCAAATTTCGCACTGTGCATTGGGTCAAAATGGGCATATAACAGATTTTTTGATATTTTGAGAAGGAATATTTAAACATGAAACTTTAAAAGTCACAGGCTTATAATTTATATACATAATTGTTCCACAAACATCCCATACGGGACAAGGGAGACTTCTCTCATACCAATGAGTGCACCCCGATTCATATTAGCTCAATGATAAGGGACCTACTGTTTATTGCCGAGTCCGAACGGCGTGTCCTAAGACACCACTTGTAGAGAAGTTTTACATGGCTGAAATACTCAGGAAATGACGCCAACATAACTGAGGGGTATTTTGCCACCGTTGAAATTTTGGATGTTGCCTGGTCAGGGAATCGAACCCACGACCTTTAGTGTGCAAGGCGGGTGTGCATACCATTGCACCACCGTGGCACCCAATTTAGTAATAGTAGGCTTATAATTTAGTAATAGTAAAAGTTGAACAACATGCTAGGTTGCTAGGAATACGGATTTATTCTTTAGCGTCCTTTTTACCGGATGTGAAATGCTTTTGTACACTTTCTTCAGTTATAATTCGAAAAATTTTAATTGCATTTACAATCTATGGCAACTCACATTTTATATAATTCATATAAGCCGAAATAAAGGTAAGATCACATTACGCAAATATGTATTTGCTCCAGCGACCGGTAGTGTGCGCTTACTGAGAGCAAGTGAGCGTAAATAATGCATTGAAATGTATGCTCACTTGCTCTCAATAATCGCACACTGCCTTAAGTCTATATTCAAATTAAAACCATAGCATAAAACTAGCTGCCTCAAATAAGTACATATCCTACCACAATATTACTAGTAATTTAAATTTAAATCAAGTCAACATTTGATGAATTATCGATTTGCTTAAAAATCAAAAATCCATTACCTTTTCGACACTCAAATGACTAGTCATACAATTTTCATACTCAATGAACTTGTGTTTGTATAAAATTTTGAAAAATTTACATTCGATAAATTATTCATTCAATGTTCCCAATACAATTTCTTGTTTACTCTTTCAAAATCAACATCAACGACAGACAACAACATCATTGGCCAAATGAGAAATGACATTTAAATAATTCCCCTTTACAAACCTACTACTACTGGTTGTTGTGTGGAAAGTGACCGTTGTTATCATGCTACTATCTACCAAAAATTGGGAAGCACTATTAGCCAAACCTATTAAATGGGACTAAGAAAAATAATATAGAAGTGTAAATTCTCTACTAGATTGACCTGTATGCTATTTTCGTAGATTTTACAGTTTTTGGGATATAGGAGTTCAAATTGGGACAATGCTCTGCTCAATTCCCCAACTTAAACTAACACAGTAGAAACTCGATATTTCGTAATCCAAGTGATCGGCAATTTTATACGAATTATCGAAGATTTCGATTTATCGAGGTACGAATTATTAATATTCTGCTGTATATCTTACAAATGGTGTGACCCAGGAAAAATTATCTTGTAGAGACTTTTCACAGCTATTAAGGTCTCGACACATAAGAAGCATGGCATTCTTGCTTAAGTCATATCTGATAAAAGACTAAAGACCAAGTTCGACCTAATAAAAAGACTTCAAAATTTAGTCATTTACCAGATATGGGTTAAGCACGAATGCCATGCTTCTTATGTGTCGAGGCCTTAAGATTTTCTGTAGACCCATATCGATAAGACTTGCTGTTTTCAATCAAAATCAAAAAACCGAAAAATGTGACTTGTAGTGGAATTCTGTAACTAATTTTTTGAGTTACCGACAAAAATCGGTAACATTAAAACGCAAAATTATGAATGAAAAGTATGTATAAAAGTTGACTGCACTTGTAGAATTTAGCAACAGCTTTATTTTGGTTGTTAACTTACCGAAAAATTTCGTTAATTACCGAAATTATAAGCATTTTAATTTTACCGATATTTGTCGGTGACTCGAAAAATGAGTTACAGAATTCCACTACTGGGGCTCAATTCTGTTTCTATGAAAATGTGAAATGAAAACTTTTATAAAGGAGAAAACTGTCAAATGAAAAAAATTATAAAGGAAATATTTTTCATTTCAAATTTTCATAGAACAAGAATCCAGCCTCTGAACTTCTACATTTCAAAAATGGTAAAACATACGAAAATATCACAAAGTTCAATCTTGTAGAGAATTTTCACAGTTACATTATTTTCTCAAAGCCCATTTCGATAGGATTTTTCCATTTTCAATCAAACTCGGGAAAACCTAAAAACCCCTAAAAATGTGACCTCTGACTGCGATTTATTTAAAAATCCCCCAGCGATTTTTTCTTGCTATTGGATTTTTCTCACCTATGAACATTGCTGTTTCAGAATCCGCAAAAACTTCCTAGGTGTAAGCGGTTTTCATTTAAAGTTAGTTAAGGCGCAACGTGAAGGACATTGTTTCATAAAGAGGTGATACAGTCAGGGCATTGTCCCAATTTGCACTTATATATCCCAAAAACGGTAAAACCTACGAAAATATCATAGAGATCATTCCTGTAGAGAATTATAACTGATACAACATTCTTTAGTCCCATTGTGAACTTTGACCGCGATTTATTTAAAAAGCCCTCCGGCAGATTTTTTTCTCATCTATGAACATTGGTGTTTCAGAATCCGCAAAGACTTCCAGGTATAAGCAGCCACCCTGTATTTAAAGTTAGTTTTTTTATACCCTCAGCATTTATGCTAACGAGGGTATATACACTTTCATACGTGCAAAATATGCCTCATCGAAATAATGGTCTTAGACCCCAAGTACGTTTGGACGAAATCCGTTTCAGACAATTTGGAGTCGATTTAGAAATGTCCGTCCGTCTGTCTGTCTGGCTGGTTGGTGCGCACGATAACTCTCGAACGGAAGAACCGATTTGGTCCAAAATTTGGCATTCGTAATGTTTTGTCCAAACTTAGTTCGAAGATGGGTTATATCGGTCCACTCCTTTCGGTACCTCACACACAAAACTTCGGAAATGTTCGGAAAATTTGTGCGCACGATAACTCTTGAAGGGAGTAACCGATTTGGTCCACACTTTGCACATCGTGATGAGGTTCCAATATGGACTCAATCGGTCCACTCCTTCGGGTGCCTCCCACACAAAATTTCGGAAAAGTTCAGTTTAGGATCTGATCTCGAATCGCTTTGATTTTTGTTGTAGCAACTCCTATTCACTGTCCCCTGCACGACGGTACAAGTTTCATCAGGGGCAAGTCCACACTTCCTGATAAAATAGCCTAAAAGTTATAAAAACCCCATGACACCGTGTGTAGTGGTGGTAGCGTAAGATAACTCTCGAACGGATCTGCCGATTCGGTCCAAAATTTGGTTTTCGTAATAATTTGTCCAAACTTAGTTTAAGATCGAAGATAAGCCATATCAGTCCACTCCTTCAGGTACCTCCCTCACATGAGTTCATGAATTTTCGGAAAAATTTTGCGCATGATATCCCTTTATGGTAGTGACCGATTTGGTCGATACTTTACACATCCTAATATATCTACCAAATATATATCAGGTTCGAATACGGTCTATACTTGTCTACTCCTTCGGGTACCTCCCACACAAAATGTTGGATAAGTTCACTTTCAGACCTGGTCTGGAATCACTTTAATTTTTGTTGAAGCAATTTTTATTCGCTGCCTGAATAACGATGGTAAAAGTTTTTCTGAGGAAGTCCATACTTATTGAGAAAACAGCCCAAAAGGGCAACATATGTAGTGACTGAAGAGCACGACAATTCTCGAACCAAATATTGAGTTGGTCCACACTTGGCATATCGTAATATTTCTTCGAATATTAGATGAAATTGAAATTCGAAGGTAGTGCTTGTACAAAAAATTCGAAAAAATCGCTAAAATGGTACGCGCGATGTTTCATAAAAAGAGCAACACGGTTGAGGGTCTGTTCGAGGAGTCCTTAAAAATATTTACCTAGTGGCCCTGTTTACAGCGATATTATATTTTTTGTAGGCAAGTACATGCTTCCTGATATAATGGTCCAAAACCTCAGAATTATATGGTGACCAACTGAAACGACAGGTGGTCGCGACATCTATCGAGGGGAATGACACTCAAAATAAGACCCACTTCCAAATGGACTATGTCGGTCCATTCCTTTAGAAACTTTTCCCGCAAATCTTTTGAGCTTCTATCCAAATCGATATTTGGAATATAAATATATAAATTTTTTTGGGAAAAAGTGTTTCAATTCACACAGGCTGAGGGTATATCTCTGTCGGCAAAGCCGACTGATCCTTTTTTACTTGTTTCTTAAAAATTTTAAAAGGAAAAACTACTTACTTGCTATGTAATGAGTGCGGTAACAGAGAGTGTGTGTGTCCAACTACAAATTCGAGGGTTGTGTGTTTAATGCTCACGTCGGCAAACAATTTTTTTTTTGTTAAAAAAATTACGAAGAGTTGGTTTTGCACATGTAAGCGTTTAAACAACCATTACTGTTCGTACGCGTGACACAATGGGTAGGGTATCATAAGTTGGTTCTGACTTAAAAGTTTGCAATGGTCGTAATGTAATCGACGTATGTTCATTCATTAAAATACCTTTACTCATATGTTATAAAAAGCCAGGCCGGCGAAAAACATTTAGTATCTCCCTAAAAAAATTGGATTCGTGAAAAGTTTATGCAAGAGGGTACTGGTGTAGGGTATCACATAGTGGGCTCCATCCCAGCTATAGCCGCTGCTTACTTGTTTTAACATAAGATAGTGTAACTACCAAGAAACCCCTTAAAGTCATGGGTAAACAGCGCTAGACAACACTAACACTGGTATAACAGGCCACACACCGGTAAATTTAACTCCAGTGTATTTTTGCAACCATCGTGCTTAGGGCGAATATTTCGCATTAACTTCATACCTCGAGGCACTCATATATTTCAGAGTTGGGTGCTGATGCCGAGCTGGCTACTGCAGGGAGTTAGCTACACGGGTTGGAACTAAAGACTGTTCTGAATCCGCCTACGTACACCTTGGTGTTACCGAGTTGGGAATACTTTTGGAAGCTACCCATTAAATTGTGGTATCTAATAAATTGCACTGGACCTTCGGGTTTTTCTGTTCTACAGGGCCTTCGGGTCATCTCTTCCATTCGGCACTGGACCTTCGGGTTTTTCAGTTCTACAGGGCCTTCGGGTCATCTGTTCCATTCGGCACTGGACCTTCGGGTTTTCAGTTCTACAGGGCCTTCGGGCCATCTGTTCCATTCGGCACTGGACCTTCGGGTTTTTCAGTTCTATATGGCTTCCGAGTCATCTGTTCCATTCGGTACTGGACCTTCGGGTTTTCAGTTCTACAGGGCCTTCGGGTCATCTGTTCCATTCGGCACTGGACCTTCGGGTTTTTCAGTTCTACAGGGCTTCCGAGTCATCTGTTCCACTGTTTGAGTAATAGTAGTACACTGTAGAAACTAGACCGTAGTCTAGACAAACACCCGAGCGACGAAATCGTCTTCCCGAACACCGATACCCGAGCATCAACACCCGAAGCCGTGTTCCCGAGCATCAACCCCCGAAGCCGTGTTTCCGAACATCGACAGCCGAACACATATTCTTCCCGATTATCTGCAGCCGAACACCGAACACAACTTCTTCCCGATCATCTGCAGCCGAAAACCGAATACATCGTATTCCCGATCATCTGCAGCCGAACGCCGAATTCATCGTCTTCCCGATCATCTGCAGCCGAACACTGAATTCATCGTCCTCCCGATCATCTGCAGCCAAACACCGAATTCATCGTCTTCCCGATCATCTGCTGCCTAACACCGAATTCATCGTCTTCCCGACCATCTGCAGCCGAACACCAAATACATCGTCTTCCCGATCATCAACAGACGAACACCTAATACAACAGTCACACCCGAACACAAACAACACCGTTTTCCCCGAAGAATAACCCGTTAATTCAACACGAGCTCCTCAGCTGCTCGCAAACTATTAATCCAAATATCGACGCCTCCAAACAATAGTATGCTAAGTCGACTTAGCATGTTTTCAAGTTCTTTACATTTTTATATTTAACGTCCTTTAACTTAAATTCTGTCAAATTTTGGTAATAATCGGACAATCCAAACAGAAGTTATAAACAAATATTTACTTAGCATAGTACTGAAGGTCAAAGAAATTTCCAAACTTTTAGAGCTTGTCCTGCAAAACTCACTGTTCAGAATTAGCGAACTATTATTTGGAGGTGTCGAACGTCCTTTAACTTAAATTCTGTCAAATTTTGGTAATGATCGGTCAATCCGAACAGAAGTTATAAACAAATATTGACTTAGCATAGTACTGAAGTTCAAAAAATGTCCACACTTTGAGAGCTTCTCCTGCAAAACTCACTTTTTACACTTAGCATACTATTATTTGGAGGTGTCGATATATACCCATTGAATTCGTTCTTATCGCATTTAACAACCCCGCCAACCAAATGTCTGATGTCCCACAGACCTGAACAATTTTCTATATACATATATCTAGAAATATATACCTGAACCGATCAGAACCAAAATTTCCGACGTGATATTAAATTGAACAGGATTTACCATATCAAATGTTAAAGCGATCGGATGCAATTTGTGATTTTAGTGCGCCTTAAATATAAAATCGGATAAAATCGGTTGAAACATATATATGAAAGCTATACATATATCTGAACCGATTCCTTCCAAATTTTGCAGATGTATTTTTATGCTCATTATAAACATCGGAGCTAAATTTGAATGGTCCAGCAGCTTCCAGTGACTTGTTGCCTCAAAAACCTGTCATTGGGCCCATAGTGCTATGGTGGAGGGTATAAAAATAAAAAACACGTTGAAGCTTATGAAGTTTTTTAAATTACGGATATCTGTCCAAAGTAAAAGTATTTCATATGTTTTTTGTATTTTTAATATGGCCGCGAGGTGCATTCGCCTATTTCAAAGAGCCAATCATTGGCTCTGCGATTGCGGATAATTTGATATGTATAATGACTATATAGCCCACAAAGCATCATAGTAATCAAATGCCATAGGCCAAAAAATAGTGTGATATTTTTGCAAAAAATAAGTTCTATATTTTTTCAAATCCTCTTGATTGTGGGATATTTTAGTTTTTTTTTTATGGTACGGATGATATAAATCGTACATCGTGAAAATTCATCAACTAGAAATTTGCGATTTTTTTTAAATATCGTTGATTTGTTCTCGTTGTCTGTGGATCGTTTCTTTTCAGTTAAGAAACCGACACATCACTCGCGTTATTTGCGGTTTTACAAGTTTAGCGGTAGGGAAGCTGTATCAGATTTATCCCAAAAATTGATTGTGTATGTATATCCACGGTACTCGATGGATTTTATTGAAATAGGTTTAGATCGATGTATTTTTTTCATGGTTGATAATGAAATCGGATGCGCATAAAAAGGGCGTGCACTTTATGCAAGTCATAAGCGTCATACAGATTTTAGAACTCTAAACTGTAGACGATGCTACATCGCAGCCACCGAAGTATATCTTGATTAATGTCTACAAATTGAAAGAGAAGAATTCGCTAGATTTTTTGGTTTTTAGGATTTCGCAATTTACACGCATTACAAAATGTATATAACCCGATACCGTTTAACTTCAAAATTATTCCCCATTTTAGGGAACCCAAAATTTATTTGAACATCCTACATATCTTCCGCATGATGTTAACATGGATTCGAGAATTAATTACAATAATATATGTGCGTTTTTGCGTAAAAATTGACTAAAATAGAAGAATAACTTGAAACTATTTTCCTACAATTTTTTCAACAAACTCACAAAACAAATTTGAAAAATATTTTTTATCTTACACAAATTTTATAAATTTGCTCAATTTATTTTTTTGTTTTTGCCCATGGCACAATTACCAAGGTAGTGGCATCACACCAGCTCACAGTGCGAAATATGAGCACTTTAGTGGAACTTTACTAATAACTTTTAATTTAAAGGACGTAGGATACCAAAATTTTGCAAAAACGTTTCTTATATAAGTGGGTGGCATGGTGCTAAATATAGGCCAGATAGAACCTCGGTTTTCGGTTGCGCTCATGTACCGTGGCGACCGTTTTTACGTATTCGGTTCATTTTTCAACCAATTTTCCTGCAAATTGGTATATTGTAGTTTCAGTGGATGGAGAACATATGTACTAAATATTGTCAATATCTGTTCGCGTTTTGTTATAGTCCCCATTGAGCGGTACCGTACGGCACAATTACCAACCTATTTGACTGTATTTTGGCATTTTTTGTTCTTCGCAGGTAGAAAGGCGCTTTGCAAAGTATTAGCAACGTAGGTTCTCGTTTTGCTATAGCTCCAATATGAGGTGTCCCCCATTTGAGATATTTTGAAGGTGTTCGGTTATTATTGCCAACCGAGTTTAGTTTACTTGAAAATTTGTATTCGTTGAATAGAAAATGTAATAATAAAACAATTTACAGTATAGATCCTTGATTTGGTCCGAACCGCCCTTCCCCCAAACATACACAAACATTAAAAAATGAAAATCAAAAAAATATATTTTTGAGATTTTTTCTTTTTAGTATAGTGTCATTGATATATCATACATTTTACAAATTGAACTGTTCGTTTGAGGATATGTTTATCTTATTACACGCGTCTACAAATGAGGCCATCGCCTAAAAGCATATGGTGTAACTATGATTTGTTTTAGGTACTTTACGATGTCCTGCGAAAACTGCTCAAATTTGAACATTTTTATATAATGTGAATGAAATTAGCATGAATAGCCTTCAAACTATAAAAAGCAACATTTCTTAGTATTGGTGAAGCCATTTTGGCATAAACGAAACCAACAATGACGTCTAATGCTGGTTCTTCTATCAAATTTTCAAAAATGTAGGTATATAGAATGTGGCTAAAACTAAAAAAATACCGAAAATCAAGAAGTAAGCTTCTATGGGGATATAGGAAGACGTGCACCTATACTGATAATACTCTTCTGGAATATTTTATAACTCTTGGAAGACGAAATAACGAATTTCAGCCATTTCGGTTGGATTTTGACAATCTTCAGTATTACGAAAATCCGGAGGTACCGTTCTATGGGGGCTATATCGAAACGTGGACCTATACCGACGAATTTTAGTCAGAAATGGGGCAATATTAAAGAGTGGACCTGAACAGACATATTTCTGGGGAACAGTTTTATATCACATTGAAGACTAAATACCAAATTTCAGCCATTTTGGTGGAATATTGAAGACACAACCTTCAAAATACGAAAAATCGGGAGGTACCTTTCCATGGGGGCTATATGAAGGCGTGGACCTATACCGACAAATTTAAAGGGGAAGGTTGAGTACCCCCAACGAAGTCTAAATACCAAATTTCAGCCATTTCGGTGGAATATTGAGGCCACAACGTTGAAAATACCGAAAATCGGGAGGTACCGTTCTATGGGGGTGTAGTATGGATACGAGTGTTCAATTCAATTTCAATAACAAAACTAAATTTTTTTTTTTTTTTTGTTTTGCCTTATTAAGGCGAAGGTCATTTTTAGAGTGATATTTGAATTAATTCTCTTTCGAGTTGAGCTATTTAGACCTAATAGGTACATTGAAAAATTAGGAATCCACCGAAGTCCCACACATTCAACCACTATGCTACGTTTCACGGGTGGTTAGACCGATCATCAGGCATATTGAATGGTGTTTTTTAGTGGGTGGACGAAGGCTAAGCTTGGAGACTAGCATTTATATCACAAATCATTCGAAATTTGTATATTCGAATTATTTATTTATTTTAATGTTAGTCATTTAATTCCAAACCTTTCCTATAGCCCGACTTGGCTGGTAACCCTATTTTTCAATGCTTTATTACAAATACTAAGGCAGCTTTTTTCCACCTTTATTTTATTTGTTCTTCTGTATCAGAAGATTTTGATCATCAATATTTGTCATCGGAATGACAAGTTGATGGTGGCTTAGAACGCTAAGACGCCTGCAACCGTGTCACTTGGTTGTTGGGGTCCCAGGTTCGAATCCCAGCCTGGCTCATGCTGAAATCATTTTTTTTTTTTTGTTTTGCCTTATTAAGGCGAAGGTCATTTTTAGAGTGATATTTGAATTAATTCTCTTTCGAGTTGAGCTATTTAGACCTAATAGGTACATTGAAAAATTAGGAATCCACCGAAGTCCCACACATTCAACCACTATGCTACGTTTCACGGGTGGTTAGACCGATCATCAGGCATATTGAATGGTGTTTTTTAGTGGGTGGACGAAGGCTAAGCTTGGAGACTAGCATTTATATCACAAATCATTCGAAATTTGTATATTCGAATTATTTATTTATTTTAATGTTAGTCATTTAATTCCAAACCTTTCCTATAGCCCGACTTGGCTGGTAACCCTATTTTTCAATGCTTTATTACAAATACTAAGGCAGCTTTTTTCCACCTTTATTTTATTTGTTCTTCTGTATCAGAAGATTTTGATCATCAATATTTGTCATCGGAATGACAAGTTGATGGTGGCTTAGAACGCTAAGACGCCTGCAACCGTGTCACTTGGTTGTTGGGGTCCCAGGTTCGAATCCCAGCCTGGCTCATGCTGAAATCATTTTTTTTTTTTTTGTTTTGCCTTATTAAGGCGAAGGTCATTTTTAGAGTGATATTTGAATTAATTCTCTTTCGAGTTGAGCTATTTAGACCTAATAGGTACATTGAAAAATTAGGAATCCACCGAAGTCCCACACATTCAACCACTATGCTACGTTTCACGGGTGGTTAGACCGATCATCAGGCATATTGAATGGTGTTTTTTAGTGGACATTAAAATAAATAAATAATTCGAATATACAAATTTCGAATGATTTGTGATATAAATGCTAGTCTCCAAGCTTAGCCTTCGTCCACCCACTAAAAAACACCATTCAATATGCCTGATGATCGGTCTAACCACCCGTGAAACGTAGCATAGTGGTTGAATGTGTGGGACTTCGGTGGATTCCTAATTTTTCAATGTACCTATTAGGTCTAAATAGCTCAACTCGAAAGAGAATTAATTCAAATATCACTCTAAAAATGACCTTCGCCTTAATAAGGCAAAACAAAAAAAAAAATGATTTCAGCATGAGCCAGGCTGGGATTCGAACCTGGGACCCCAACAACCAAGTGACACGGTTGCAGGCGTCTTAGCGTTCTAAGCCACCATCAACTTGTCATTCCGATGACAAATATTGATGATCAAAATCTTCTGATACAGAAGAACAAATAAAATAAAGGTGGAAAAAAGCTGCCTTAGTATTTGTAATAAAGCATTGAAAAATAGGGTTACCAGCCAAGTCGGGCTATAGGAAAGGTTTGGAATTAAATGACTAACATTAAAATAAATAAATAATTCGAATATACAAATTTCGAATGATTTGTGATATAAATGCTAGTCTCCAAGCTTAGCCTTCGTCCACCCACTAAAAAACACCATTCAATATGCCTGATGATCGGTCTAACCACCCGTGAAACGTAGCATAGTGGTTGAATGTGTGGGACTTCGGTGGATTCCTAATTTTTCAATGTACCTATTAGGTCTAAATAGCTCAACTCGAAAGAGAATTAATTCAAATATCACTCTAAAAATGACCTTCGCCTTAATAAGGCAAAACAAAAAAAAAAAAATGATTTCAGCATGAGCCAGGCTGGGATTCGAACCTGGGACCCCAACAACCAAGTGACACGGTTGCAGGCGTCTTAGCGTTCTAAGCCACCATCAACTTGTCATTCCGATGACAAATATTGATGATCAAAATCTTCTGATACAGAAGAACAAATAAAATAAAGGTGGAAAAAAGCTGCCTTAGTATTTGTAATAAAGCATTGAAAAATAGGGTTACCAGCCAAGTCGGGCTATAGGAAAGGTTTGGAATTAAATGACTAACATTAAAATAAATAAATAATTCGAATATACAAATTTCGAATGATTTGTGATATAAATGCTAGTCTCCAAGCTTAGCCTTCGTCCACCCACTAAAAAACACCATTCAATATGCCTGATGATCGGTCTAACCACCCGTGAAACGTAGCATAGTGGTTGAATGTGTGGGACTTCGGTGGATTCCTAATTTTTCAATGTACCTATTAGGTCTAAATAGCTCAACTCGAAAGAGAATTAATTCAAATATCACTCTAAAAATGACCTTCGCCTTAATAAGGCAAAACAAAAAAAAAAAAAATGATTTCAGCATGAGCCAGGCTGGGATTCGAACCTGGGACCCCAACAACCAAGTGACACGGTTGCAGGCGTCTTAGCGTTCTAAGCCACCATCAACTTGTCATTCCGATGACAAATATTGATGATCAAAATCTTCTGATACAGAAGAACAAATAAAATAAAGGTGGAAAAAAGCTGCCTTAGTATTTGTAATAAAGCATTGAAAAATAGGGTTACCAGCCAAGTCGGGCTATAGGAAAGGTTTGGAATTAAATGACTAACATTAAAATAAATAAATAATTCGAATATACAAATTTCGAATGATTTGTGATATAAATGCTAGTCTCCAAGCTTAGCCTTCGTCCACCCACTAAAAAACACCATTCAATATGCCTGATGATCGGTCTAACCACCCGTGAAACGTAGCATAGTGGTTGAATGTGTGGGACTTCGGTGGATTCCTAATTTTTCAATGTACCTATTAGGTCTAAATAGCTCAACTCGAAAGAGAATTAATTCAAAACTAAATTTTATTTCATGAAAAATATTTTTGTTTACATTTTTCCTATTGACAAAATTCTTAGCCTACTAAATATTTTTTATTTTTATAAGCACAGTTACTGTTAATACAAACTGCCACCACAGTACTCCTTCCCCAGTGACAACGTTAGGTATTTATTCGTACAGTTCTTCCAGATCGAAGCGTTCGCGTTGGAATATTAGGTGGAACAGCAAGTGGTGGTGATTCGTCTAATGGATTGTCATCTTTTAAAATTGAAGCTGGTTTTAGGCGGTCGACTGATATCGTTTTATGCTTCCCATTTACGTCAACCAAAAATGTTTTCACTCCTTTGGATATCACGGGATATGGTCCGGTGCAGGGAGGTTGCAATGCAGGTCGTACAGCATCATTTCTGATGAAAACAAAGTTTGCTTGTTTTAATGCTTCCGGTTCGTAAACTTTAGAATGGCCATGACGCTGCACCTTCGTTGCTTTGATTTTATTCATATCAGCTTTGAATTGCGTAACCCATTCTGAACTTATTTTCGTGTTTTTTGATTCCGTAAAAAATTCACCAGGCAACGTTAACTCCATACCGTAAACAGATGCCGCAGGCGAAACGTTCAAGTCATGGTTAATAGATGTACGTAATCCCAACATTACAATTGGTAAGACCTCTGACCAACGATCTTTTGCGTGACACATTATAGATGATTTAAGTGATCGATGCCAACGTTCAATTTGACCGTTGGATTGGGGGTGATAAGGCGTAGTATGAACGACACGAACTCCAATCAATTTTAAAAATTCTCGGAACAATGCAGATTCGAACTGTCGCCCTTGATCTGTCACTACTTGAGAAGGCACTCCAAACCTTGACATCCATCCTCTTAAAAATGCTTTTGCAACAGATTCAGCTGTTATATCTTGTAATGGAATAGCCTCGGCCCATCTCGTAAATCGATCAATACAAGTTAGACAGTATCTATACCCTTCCGACGGTGGAAGAGGTCCAACTATATCTATGCTTACTGCTTTAAATCGTCCGTCTGGAATTGGAAATTGACCAACAGCACTTTTCACATGGCGTCCTACCTTGACTTGCTGGCACTTTAAGCATGATTTAGCCCAAGTTGAAATTTCTTTCCTCATATTTGGCCAAACAAATCTATCCGATATCATCTTTATTGAGGATTTTGAGCCGGGATGTGATATGTTGTGTATCATGTCGAATACTTGTTTCCGGAAACGAGGTGTGATATACGGTCTTGCCTTAGATGTTGATACATCACAAACGATTTCTTTCTTTGATGTAGGAATTTCAAATGATTTGAGCTCCAAATTTGACGGTACTGTGCGTGTAACCATACATTTGAGTTCCTCGTCCTCCGCTTGATCTTCAGCTAGTTCTGAATAATTCAAGGAAGATGGAAATAATATTGCGTCGAGGCGGGATAGAGCATCTGCCGTGATATTATCTTTTCCAGGTACATGGCGAATATCTACAGTATGTTGTCCAATAAAATCTAAATGACGTAGTTGACGAGGAGATGCTCTATCGTGACGTTGATTAAAAGCAAATGTAAGCGGTTTATGATCAGTGTATATGCAAAATTGACGTCCTTCAAGAAAATGTTGGAAATACTTAACTCCTGAATAAGCCGCAAAAAGTTCGCGATCATAGGCACTGTAGCGTGTTTGCGTCTCAGACAATTTCTTAGAGTAAAATCCGAGTGGTTTCCATTCACCATCAATTCGTTGTTGGAGAACAGCTCCCATACCAGTATCAGACGCGTCTACCCATAAAGATGTCTCGGCCGATTCGACAGGATATGCCAAAAGCGTAGCATTTGCAAGCTGGTTCTTACAATCTTCAAATGATTTTCGTAATTCGGGAGTCCAATTTATTGGTCTTTTATCGTTCTTCTTTTGACCGCTTTTTAAGGCATTCAAAGTTGCTTGAGCTTGAGCGGCTTTCGGTATAAAACGTCGATAAAAATTTATCATTCCCAAGAATCGACTTAATTCATTGACGGTTTGGGGCAATTTATACTGAAGAATTGCAGAAACACGTTCTGGACTTGGAATAAGGCCATCTTGAGTAACACAGTATCCCAAAAATTCAAGGGAATTCTTGCCAAATTCGCATTTTTCACTGTTGATAGTTACACCATATTCTTGTAACCGGGAGAATATTTGCCGGAGATGATTTTCGTGCTCTTGTTCTTTTTCAGATGCGACGAGTATGTCATCAATATAAGCGAAACAGAAGTCAAGTCCTCGTAAAACCTCATTAATAAAGCGTTGGAATGTTTGCGCAGCGTTCGTGAGACCAAATGGCATACGAGTAAATTCAAACAATCCAAACGGTGTAATTATCGCAGTCTTTGGGACATCTTTTTCAGCTACAGGAATCTGAAAGTACGCTTTGACCAAATCAATTTTTGAAAATACTTTCTTACCAGCCAGCATATATCCAAAGTCCTGGATATTTGCTACCGGGTAACGATCGGGAACAGTTATTTTATTAAGAGAACGATAATCTCCACAAGGGCGCCACATGCCGTCACCTTTGGGAACCATATGTAATGGGCTCGCAAAAGAACTTCTTGATGGTCTGCATATCCCCAACTGTATCATGTATTCGAATTCATCTTTTGCTATTTTGAGTTTTTCTGGAGATAATCTGCGTGCCTTAACGGAAACCACTGGTCCATTCGTATCAATATGATGTGTTATTGGATGTTTAACCGGTGGTAACTTGATACTCGGTGTCGTGACTTCAACAAATTCGGAAACAATTGTGTTATACTTTCCTGGAGCATCGGAAATTACCTTCAGTGTTAAATTCTGATCCAAGGAACAATGACCAGTCACATTGAGGTTCGTTTTTGAATCAATTAGCTGATTATTTTTAACATCCACAAGAAGTCCAATATGTTTCAAAAAGTCTGATCCAATTATTGGCTGTGCGACATCAGCAACAATAAAAGACCAGAGAAATTTTCGTCGTAGACCAATGTTGCAATTCACAATTTTCGTTCCATATGTTCGTATTTTGGTATTATTTGCTGCATACAACACAAATGATTTTGGTGGACTCTTTTTATCTTCACTCGTCGGTGGTAATACTGAAATGTCGGCTCCAGTATCTATAAGGTACCTGTACTTCGATTGTTTATCTTGAATGAACAGGCGACTTATATGTAGGCCACTCTCATCCGTCACCGTAGATGAGGTGCCTAATTGTTTTCCGATGGCTTGAAGGAACAGGGCGGCCGACATTTTGTAGCTCTCTTACCAAACTTGAAATGGTACCAGCATATAGATGATCTTGTCCGAGAACTGCTTCTTGAGCGGCGATAATTCGTTTTGTTTCTACCATTTGCTGACACTGCCAAGCTATTTACCTTTGATAGAAGTTCCGATACTTGCCTTTCAAGAAATTGTAATCGGCCATCATCATTTGTTGAAACTGCGTTGACTACACCAGAAGCATCCGATTGGTCATGTATTCTATCTGCCATCATTGCTAATTTATCAATAGTATCTTCGCTCACAGACAATATAGCTCTTGTTGTTTGCGGTAGGCGTTGAATCCACAATGTCTTCAGAAGCTGTTCGGACACTTTTCCGCATGCTAATTCCCGCATTTCTCTTAGCAATCCAGAGGGTTTTTTGTCACCAATACATACATTTTCCAATAATTGCCGTAGTCTCTTCTCTTCCGATTCCATGAATTCGTTCAGCAATGTCTTCTTTAGCGTTTCGTATTTGTCCTTCTCAGGAGGATTCTCCAAAACATGACTCACATGGCTTAGGATGTTGCTCTCCATGGACCCAACTAGCGTGTGGAATTTCGTTTCATCAGAAGATATTCCTGCTGTTACGAACTGGGACTCCAATTGAATAAACCATAGTCGTGGATTTTGTCGCCAAAATGGAGGAACGCGTACAGCAACTCGGGATATTTCCATTGATTTATTTTCGGTTGACATAATTGAAAATTTTTTTAATTTTTTCGTTCGGGGTCACCAATGTAGTATGGATACGAGTGTTCAATTCAATTTCAATAACAAAACTAAATTTTATTTCATGAAAAATATTTTTGTTTACATTTTTCCTATTGACAAAATTCTTAGCCTACTAAATATTTTTTATTTTTATAAGCACAGTTACTGTTAATACAAAGTGCCACCACAGGGGCTATATGAAGGCATGGACCGATACCGACAAAGTTCTGGGGGAAAGTTTTATACCACCAACGTAGACTAAGTACCAAATTTCAGCCATTTCGGTGTAATAATGAAGCTAAAACCTTCAAAATACCGAAAATCGGGAGGTACCGTTCTATGGGGGCTATATGAAGGTGTGGACAGATACCGACAAAATTTTGGGGGAAAGTTTTATACCCCTAACGAAGACTACGTACCAAATTTCAGCCATATTAGTAGGATAATGAAGCTAAAACCTTAAAAATACCGAAAATCGGGAGGTACCGTTATAATGGGCAATATCAAAACGTGGACCGATATATATATACCATTTTCAATACCAACCATCCTGCAAGTAATAAAAACTTCTGTACCAAATTTTGTCTCTCTATCTTTAAAATTGCGAGCTGTATCTTGATTTCAACAGACGGACGGACAGACGGACATGGTCAAATCGACATAGAATTTTAAGCTGATCAACAATATATATACTTTATAGGGTCTCCGACAAATATTTCGATATGTTACAATGGCAAATTTAATTATACCCTCCATATGGTGGATGGTATAAAAATATTTAGTAGAGTTTGGGGAACGAATAGCAACCAAACTAAACAAGATATTACAACTCTATAAACGCCAAATAATTAAAACATTGTCAAGAATTATAACACCGACAAAAAATATTGTCAAT
Organism: Musca autumnalis; assembly: GCF_047663935.1. Taxonomy (NCBI): domain Eukaryota; kingdom Metazoa; phylum Arthropoda; class Insecta; order Diptera; family Muscidae; genus Musca; species Musca autumnalis. The sequence goes on from NW_027411644.1 coordinate 211,437,702, forward strand.
TAACTTACCATTTATTTGTATCACTATATTACTTAAGCAAAGCTAGAAGCAATTTTAAGGAAAACAAGTGAGCAAAGGCTATAGTCGGCATGGGACCGACCATGTGATACCTTACACCACTACCCCTGTGCATAAGCTTTTCACTGGTAAACATTTCTTTTAGGGAATATAGTCCGACTACCATCAAAAATAATATGCCTCTTTCTCTCTGGGACCCCCATAAGCAACCAAAATTTCGTGACCATCCGATCAAAATTACGACCTGTAGCTTGATTGCAAAAAATGGAAGAATTGGATGCATTACCGACTATTGTGGTATCTCCCTTGTTTGACCACCTTCGCCAACCTGCTTTACACCAATGTAAAGGTAATATTTTCTTCTTCCATTGACAGGTTTTGCCGTTGGAATACCACTACTAGAAGCCGATATATTAACAAAGAATAAAACTTTGAATTTGTATCCAAATGAGTTTTTCCCCATTCCGACCCCTAAATATTATCCTACTATCACCAAAATCAATAGGCTTCTTTCTCTGTGGGGCTCCCATCTACCCCCAAAATTTCGTCACTATCCGATCAAAGTTCCAACTGGTAGCGTGATTACAAAAAATGGAAAAATTGGGTTTATTACTGAATTTTGCAATATCTCGGTTTGCTCACTTACGCCAACATACTTTGCATCAATATAAACGAGATCTTTTCTTCTTCCATTGACGGGTATTCCTTTTGGAATACTAAAACCAGAAGCGGAGATATTCGCATATAAAAAACGTTGACTTTCCTCCACATAAGCTTTTCGCTTATTCAGACTCCTGAATATTATCCGACCATCACCAAACTAAATAGGCTTCTTCCTCTGTGGGACCCGCATCCACTCCCAAAAAATTCGTGACGATCCGATCAAAATTGCGACCTGTAGCGTGATTACAAAAAAAATCGGAAAATGGGATGCATTACCGACTATTGCCATATCTCTGCTATTTGACCACCTACGACAACCTACTTTACATCGTAGTAAAGGTGATATTTTCTACTTTCCTTGCCTAGATTTGCTTTTGATATACCTCTTAAAGAAACAGAGATATTGGCTTTGAAATAAAACCCCCCATAAAACGACCCCTGAATATTATCCGACCATCATTAAAATCAGTAGGCTTCTTCCTCTGTGGGACCCCCATTAACCACCAACATTTCGTGACGATCCGATCAAAATTGCGACCTGTTACAAAAAAATCGGAAAATGGGATGCATTATCGACTATTGCCATATCTCTGCTATTTGACCACCTACGACAACCTACTTTACATCGTAGTAAAGGTGATATTTTCTACTTTCCTTGCCTAGATTTGCTTTTGATATACCTCTTAAAGAAACAGAGATATTGGCTTTGAAATAAAATGTTGACTTTTCTCCAAATAAGTGTTTGCCCATTCCGACCCCTAAATATTATCCGACCATCACTAAAATCAATAGGCTTCTTCATCTGTGAGACCCTCATTAACCCTCAACTTTTCGTGACGATCCGATCAAAATTGCGACCTGTAGCATGATTTCCAAAAAAAAATAGAAAAATTACCGACTATTGCGATATCTCCGTCATTTGGTTACCTACGCCGACATAGTTTGCATCATTGTAAAGACGGGAACTTCTAATTTCATAGTCAGGCTTTGCTTTTGGAAAGTTTACAACTAAAGCTGTGATATTCGTCAATATAATTAAAATCGCAAAAATGAAAATTGGGGTTTTATTTGCTACTATTGTAATATCTTCGTTGTTTGATCACCTACGAGCACCTACTTTACATCATTAGAAAGGTTATATTTTCTGCTTTTATTGTCAGGTTTTGCTGAGAATCTGAGATATTCGCTTTGGAAAGAAACATTGTCTTTTTATCCACCTAAGTTTTTTGCCCTTTCCGACCTCTAAATATTATCCGACCATCACCAAAATCAATAGGCTTCTTCCCCTCCGGGACCCCCATCAACATGCAAAATTTGACGATCCGATCAAAATTGCGACCTGTAGCGTGATTACAAGGTTTAAATGGACAGACAGACGGACAGACGGACGGACGGACACACATAGCCAGATCGACTCAGCTCGCCGAGACATTCATTTTGGTATATATAAGTATGGGTCAACGACCATTATTTCGATGCGTTACAAACTTTTTGGCCAAAACCAACTTATAATACCCTCCCCACATAGTGGTGTAGGGTATAATAAATATTGTAAACCAAAAGTGCAACTTTTAAGTGCATTTCTAGTTGTTTCGCGGGGTAAATTACAAAACTGAATATGAGGCATTTGTCGTGGGATACTTTGCAATGGATCCCGACAAGAATATAGGTAGTTCTATGTACTTTAGTTTTTGAGTAAAGTTCCCATATTTCGCACTGTGCATCTATACTGCGATTCTCTAACTCATTTTTTGAGTTACCGACAAAAATCGGTAAAATTAAAACGCTTATACATTCGGTAATTAACGATATTTTTCTGTAAGTTAGCGACGAATAAAAAGTAGTCGTAAACTTCTACCGATAGTAACAGTGCTGTCAACTTTTATAAAACTTTTCATTCATAATTTTGCAAAAAATGACGTAGAGAATCGCACTACTGTTGGAATATGAAATGTCAAATCACTTTATTAATTGTAATTTCCCCAACAACATAAAGAAAATTTTGACATTTCATATTCAAAATTTTAAGATACCGCTACCTGTGTAATAGTGCCATGTTTTTGCTATAATATGCAAACAGCTAAACAATTTTTGTCAAATTCATTCAATAACAATGTTTTGAACCTTTGCACAGTGGATCCACCCATTGGCCAAAAATAAAAAAATGAAGGTCAAAATTTTGGTACAACATCTGGCAACGCTGACAGCTATGACATGGACCTTTTTAAAAATATATTAGTTTTTGTTTCATTCGAACGAGATCTTCTTAAGAATAGCTTCAAAATTTGGAACATTTAAATAATATTTTTTGTTGTGAGTACAACCTATTTTTTAAGTGCAAGTATATATATTCAAAATATCGCGAAACTAATACGTATAGCAAAATATTATAGTGGATTTTGAAGGAGCATGTAATAGCATAATTTTCATTAAAAATAGTGTTTTAGCGTGTTGTGGAATTCTAGTTAGCTGCATATTTTCTTAGTGTATTTTGTAATGCCAATTCGATCAAATACTTAAATTTGACATAAGGTTTTAGTCATGATGCCCACCAGTGCCCACCTCGGGAATAATTTTCCAAAGTAGGCCATGGGTTTAAGATTATTCAGTATTAAAATCAGTTGCCATCTAGTGCCAGACTATAAATGGTGGGTTGTTGACTAAAGCTGCCCTAGAATAGGGTTTCTATGGATATATTAGCGTATAACTCTGTTATCTGACCACGTACATTAACCTAATTGGCATCAGTGGAAAGATGAAGAAATCTTCTTCCAAATTTGTCTTACGTGCCTTCCAGGAAGAACGCCATAAGATCTATATTAAAAATTTTACTAATTTTCAGACAAAATTGTTGATTTTTTTAATCCGCTAAGTAGGTTGGATTTTATGTTGTTTTGGAGATTGTTTTGTTTACCCCACCCTATTTTTGAATCATAAGATAATACGGACCTTTGTTCATGTCATTTTGTATTAACAGCATAAAACAATTCTTACCGTATACCCCCTCCAGAGGAGAAAGGGGGAAGAATGTTACGCTAGTGGTTTCTTAAAACACTCTTCGCAGCAGCACAAAACTGTAACCGGCGCATTGGCTTGATTTTTACACTCTAAATATTTTTGGCCACATTCTCCATACAAGTGGATCCACTGTGCTTCGGCTAAAAAAGTATAAATTTCAACAGGGAAATGGAAATTTCTACTATAAAATTAGCCGTGAGCAACGCAATTGGAACCTCATCTATGTCTTTGGAAATGTTTACCGAAGGTACTCTTAGTACCCCTGTTTACAGCCATAGTATGTTTTTCGTGGGTCTCAATTATATAGGGACCAACTGAAATGACTGGTGGGCGCGATATTTATAGAGAGGAATGACTCCCAAAATAAGACCCAATTCCAAAATGGACCGACACACCATTCCTTTAGGTACCTCCCCCAAAAAACTTTTGAGCTTTAACCCAAATCCATATTTTTGTCGGCAAGTTCATATGCCCGAAATTCTGAAAACCCCCTAAATACCTACGTTTTTTTAAAAATAAGTATTTCAATTCACACAGGCTGAGGGTATAACTCTGTCGGCAAAGTCGACTGATACTTTTTTACTTGTTTTTCTTATAATCATAATTAAAACCACCATAACATTTGGCGCGCAATAACTAAAATTAGTGTCTCAAACAGATTTGGGAATGGGAATTTTTTCTCAATCAGTGTACCAAAAATCTTTCATGTAGCTTTAAAAAGTTTTTTTTTAAAGTTTTTAAGATATTTTTGATAGGAAACTAAAAAATGTTGACTTTTCCTCATATAAGAGGGACACTAAAAAATCTTCTGGCCTAGGCAACACGCAGTGTCGCCAGGCGTCATTTGACGTTTTTTTTTTTTTTGGAAAGTTTGGCAGTTTTTAGCGAAGTGTAGTCAGGACAGTTTGATATGCTAACATGTGTTGGGTTGTTTTCAGCGGCTTGATTGAGACACGTCCAAAACTTGGGTTTTGGCGAAGAAAATCGTTGACAACGCCTTTTTTCTTGATGTGCTGCAATAAAATGATGTTTTTGGATCCCCAGTCAGGGCTGTACGGCGCATGATCCATCAATTCCACGTTTTGTCCGATCAAACAGGCGCTGGTTTGAATCGATGTGTGAGAGCTCGCATTGTCATAATGCAAAATGGTTCGTCTTGTCTTGTACGTTTTTTGAATTCCTCAGTAGACTTCCGAATTAACCGTCCTACATTTCTCAAGCCGTATAGTCGCCATACGGTCAGTTTTGTCGAAGAAACAGGTGACCATTTGCTTCGAAGGACTACTTGCATGATTCCTGTTTTGTTTCGGGCTCTTAAGCATAGATGCAGGACTCGTCGTCTGCGGCGATTTTATAAATGTCGTTTGAAGCATCGCTTTTGTTTTTGTTCACAATTTCTTTGCACAAATCGACAAGAGCCTTTTTTGGAGGGATTGACCAATTTTGCTGTATCTATGGAGAAAAATCAATTTTTGCGACCAGGTTTTCATGCAATATCAAATCTAGTTAGTGGAAGGAATGTCCAAGGACGCCTCTATCTCAGGGTATATAAACATGGCGGTCTTGCATTATCGACCACGATTGAATTCATTAAACCAGTTTTTCATAGTAATATAAGATGGCCCTTTATCGACATACAACGATTTAATTTTATCGATGCACTCTTACTGTAATAATCCACGTCGAACGTTGTGAAAAATTATAGGACGAAAATGTTCACAAGTATAGCATTTCCAAATTAAATGAAACCTTTTCCAAATTGAATGAAACCTTTTCCAAATTGAATGAAACCTTTTCCAAATTAAATGAAACCTTTTCCAAATTAAATGAAACCTTTTCCAAATCAAATGAAACCTTTTCCAAATCAAATGAAACCTTTTCCAAATCAAATGAAACCTTTTCCAAATTGAATGAAACCTTTATTTTTATTAAAAGAAAAAAGCCTGAATATATTGAAAAGAGAAAGAAATAAAAAATTATGGGTGTTTTCACCGACTTTTCTACTTAAATTCTAATCTTAAGTAATGACATAAAAGTGTACCTCCCTGCACGTTTTACTTCCTTGAACTTAAACATTTCATAATTTTTAAAGTTATAGCGAAATAATCCTAAAGAGAGAATTTATTTTTAAAAAATTCCTAATAACACTGTGACACAAAATGAAGGCGAACATCTGGGGCAGAGATAATTCCTTATGGGAATGAAAACCCTTTTTGAATATATTAAGAATCCCGAAGGACAGATCAGCCGTGAGTCGAAGTTCCGAGTTATGGCCTGATTAAGTTTCTGCTGAAGACCATGTAAGGCATCTGAAATTAACGTTATATCTTTCTTAACAGTTGTTTTAAGGTCTTCGCCAAAAACTTAATCACGCCATAACACGAATCTCGAATCACGATTATTAATATACTCAACAAGGGCTTTCATCCCCAAAAGGAATTATCTCTGCCCCAAGATTTCTGTTCACAGTGTAATAAGAGGGGCTAATTGTAGTACCTAATGAAGTGGTTCACGATTTGCTGCTTGGGAATTCTCAATGAAAATGCTCCTTACATAAATGGAGCAGTCGTGTTGATTGAGCCGTTCGATACTATGCCTAATCACGTCAACCGTATTACGATCTATTGTACGATCGCGTAGTACCACTTTGGCACACATTTTTATTTTTGAAAATTTTTTTTAGGATAATTTTTATGCAATACCTTAATAAGTAAACGAATACACATAATGATAGAATTAACCCCGAGTAATTTGAAATTTTGAATGCCATATTCAGCAATGTTGAACCCAATAGTAAAGGTATTTTCAAAAATAAAATTGTGTACCAGAGTGGTACTACGCGATCAGACAATAGATTTTAATATCGTTGACGTGATTGAGCATAGTAACAAACAGCTCAATAAACAGGACTGCTCCAATTATGTAATGAGTATGTCCATTGGAATTTTCAATGCAAAGCAGCAAATCGTAAGCCACTTCATTATGTAATATACAATTAGCCCCTGTTATTATTAGCAATTTTTTAACCCTTAAATCTCTCTTTAGCATTATTTCGCTATAACCTTAATTGATGCCCAAAACTTATGAAATGTTTAAATTCAAGGAAGCAAAGCATGCAGGGAGGTACACTTTTATGTCATTACTTAAGATTAGAATTTAAGTAAAAAATCGTTGAAAACCCATATATTTTTTATTTCTTTCTGTTTTCAAAATATTCTGGCTTTTTTCTTTTAATAAAAATAAAGGTTTCATTCAATTTGGAAAAGGTTTCATTTGATTTGGAAAAGGTTTCATTTGATTTGGAAAAGGTTTCATTTGATTTGGAAAAGGTTTCATTTAATTTGGAAAAGGTTTCATTTAATTTGGAAAAGGTTTCATTCAATTTGGAAAAAGTTTCATTCAATTTGGAAAAGGTTTCATTTAATTTGGAAATGCTATAAATTCCAATTAATTTTTTTTTGCAAAGTGATTTTTTCAAGTCACTATAAACAACACAATACATTGTCGTAGCTCAAACTGTACTGAGCACTAGAGTTGGGCAATTGAACGACCTAGTTCACAATCTAGTTCATTGGACACCGGTCGTTTGTATGAACAAAATGCGTATACTTAATATCTCACGTTAGTTTGTATGATGTTACTCATACGTTTTTGAACTAGGACAGTGAACTAGGTCGTTCAATTGCCCAACTCTACTGAGCACGCTTAGGCTAAAACCTGTCAAACTTTCCAAAAAAAAAAGAAAAATGTCAAATGACGCCTGACGACATTGCGTGTTGCCTAGGACGCCGATTTGAGTAAGAAACAAAAAAAGTTTGAATGAAACAGCAAACATTGTTAATTTTTTTGACCAGTATAATATTATTTAATTGTTTTAATCAAATTGTTTGAGAAGTGTTACCAAAATTGTAATAGTGCTATATGAAACTTAACCTTAACTTATACCGATCTATTTTAAATTACTAATTTGCACGCATAATCCACAAAATTGTGAATTGCATTCCTTATTATATGACGCTTTCTAGTTCTTTATTAGTTCCATGTCCAAACGGCCATTCCAAGAATATATTTATTTATTATTATTTAATAATTTCACAATTAAATAATAACCTTTTTTTGTAGAAAAATCAACATAACAACTTTCTACAGATTCCTACACAGAGGCCATTTGCTATTAGTTCTTGCTGGCTGGCTGGCTGTCTGTCTATCAAGTTTTTATGTCATTAATTATTTCGAGTGATTTCTTATGAAAAGGGACACACAAAACGATTGACAAAATGTCCAACAAATGATTGAGTCAATGAATAATAACAGCAACAACAACAACAACAATTTTAACAGCTGTAACAAAAACAACAATAACTTCCATAATAGCTCCTCTGGTTACCGGTAGAAACACAACTGGGTGGAGTAATAAAAGTATTTTTCTCAACAATTCTGGTGAAAGTTCTTCAAGGTGTTCTTCGGTTGTTCTTGTGGTGTGCCAAAGAGAATTTGTTGTTCTTGATTTTGTTTAAATATTTCTTCAACAAATAATCATTTGTATTCTTGTTGATTCTTTGCTTTTGTTGTTATTATTATTGTTGTGGTTGTTCACTCTTTTGGTTTATTCTTCAGTTCTCGGCAATGAAATGCCTTGGAGCCAAATTTATTTTGTCTACTGACAATGGTTTGCTCTTTCTGGTGTGGTCGCCGTTGATGGTTGTTGTACATTTTATAGAAGTTCAGGTTAATTTTGAAATGTTCTACTTGTTCAAAACTAATTGTATGCGGAGTATTGTTTCGAAAATAATTGTGGTTACACAATTTTAAATTGCCTTACTATGTTTCACTTTAAATTGATGTCGATTCCTGGATTTTTTGATATTTGGTTTCTTGCACTGTAGGAAGGAAATGTTGTAAAATTCTTGAGAATTTTTAATTGTTAGCGATACACCACAAAATACGGCGAATAGAGTTTGTGTTTTGTTGAAATTTTATTGAGAATTTTTTTGTGAATACTTTTTGTATCTCATCCTTGATAATTTTCAGAAAAAGAAACAAAATTTTTTTAAAAATAGATCAACAGTACTAATGTCATGCGCATAGAAATTTTATCTTCACAGTAGTGAATATATAGTGACATAGTTAAAGTCTAGTTGTTTGGTACCCAAAAATGAAATAATACACCTATAGAAGGAAATATGTTTTGTATTAAAATAAAAACTTTAATTTTATTAATTTTCTTGAAGAAATACAATTGAACGGCCAAATATCCGTTATTATATAAAACACATTTGCATTTGAAAAAACCAAAAGTTCGATGACAGTGAAGCCACTGCACAGCCGATATGTCTGAAGAGCTACCAAACCATCAGCGAAACTAGTCACATAATTAGGGTGGTGTAACGTGACAATATGTTCACGTACATAATACAACAACTATTACCAAGAAACGCCCCTACATACATCGCTTCGACAACACTTGTCTACTTGACACTAGTGGCATCACAGGTCACACACTGCTAAATTTAACTCCAGTGTGTTTTTGCAACCATCGTAATTTATACTTAGGGCGAATAATTCTCATTCGCTTTATACTCATAGTTATTAAAGTATTTCAGTTTTGGAGGCAAATGGCGAGCTGGCTACTGCAGGGAGTTAGCTACACGGGTTGGAACTAAAGACTGTTCTGAATCCGCCAACGTACACCTTGGTGTTACCGAGTTGGGAATACTTTTTGGCAGCTACCCATTAAATTGTGGTAGCTAATAAATTGCACTGGACCTTCGGGTTTTTCAGTTCTACAGGGCCTTCGGGTCATCTGTTCCACTGTTTGGGTAGTAGTAGTACATTGTAGAAACTACACCGTAGTCCTAGACTAACACCCGAGCGACGAATTTATCGCGCCAATATCCGAACGCCGTACATATCGCCTCCCGAAAACCGATACCCGAGCATCAACACCCGAAGCCGTGTTCCCGAACATCAACAGCCGAACACCGAAGCCATCGTGTTCCCGAACATCAACAGCCGAACGCCGAAGCCATCGTGTTCCCAAACATCAGCAGCCGAACATATCTTCTTACCGATCATCTGCAACCGAACACCGAATACATCGTCTCCCCGATCATCTGCAGTCGAACACCGAATTCATCGTCTCCCGATCATCTGCAGCCGAACACCGAATTCATCGTCTTCCCGATCATCTGCAGCCGAACACCAAATTCATCGTCTCCCCGATCATCTGCAGCCTAACACCGAATTCATCGTCTTCCCGATCATCTGCAGACTAACACCGAATTCATCGTCTTCCCGACCATCTACAGCCGAATACCGAATACATCATTCACACCCGAACACAAACAACACCGTTTTCCCCGAAGACTAACCCGCTAATTCAAAACGAGCTCCTCAGCTGCCAAACCCCAGCGAGTCTGCATGATACTTATGCAAACTATTAATCCAAATATATACCCATTGAATTCATTCTTATCGCATTTAAACACAAGTAGATTGTAAATTAATATTTAATCAATAAATCCCCGATTTAGCCCCCAGGAAAGGGAGAATACTAGTCTTTTCATTTCGTAAGGTTTAGTGGGTCCTTATGGAGACCTTGGACGCGACTGAGATTACACCAGCCGACGAGAAAACCACGTTACAGTGGTTGTGTGGGTTCGAATCTCCGGCTTTCTTTTTTGGGGTTAAGTTTGTTTCTCATAATTATACGAATTTTAACGAACTGAATGTTTGAGTCCAACGTCTCAACAGCTGCACTATGTTATAATATTTTCAGTTAACTTATAATTTAAATTACTTCCTATGCAACATTTGGTGCCTTGGCAACTATCATAAACCGAATTACACAACAAATCTGTCAAGCAGTCTTCCAGTATTCCATAGTGCACACATTCCCCTCCTGCAAGCGGGACACTTGGAGCATCTCTGGGAGAGTTTTTAATGCTCTCGTATCCTTTGGTAGATTTAAAACTATCTTAATAATGCAGAGTTTGTAATTAAATTTTTAGCAACAAGATGAGGCACAGTGCGCGCAATTTCGCACATTTTTATAGCCTCCACCATAGGATGGTGGGTATATTAAGTTTGTCATTCCGTTTGTAACTACTCGAAATAATCATTGTAGACCCTCAAACTATCCAAAATTTGGCCTAGATAATATTTTGTCTAAACTTAGTTTAACTTCGAAGATAAGCCATATCGGTTCACTCCTTCAGGTACCTCCCCCACAAAAGTTAAAACATGTTCGGAAAAAATGTGCGCACGATAACTCTTGTAGGGAAGGACCGATTTGGTCCATACTTTAGGCATCCTAATATATCTACCAGATATAGGTCAGGTTTGAATATGGACTATATTTGCTTCCATTCACACAAAATTTCGGATAAGTTCACTTTAAAACCTGCTCTTGACTAACTTTGTTTTCTGTTAAAGCAACTTGCAATCGCTGTATCAATTACAACGGTAAAAGTTTTTTGTAGCCTATTTTAACCGGGGGCCATCACTGTACATTCCCTGGCAATTTCAGAAAAATAGGTTCAGTAGTTTTTGTAGAAATGACAAAATTTAAAAAAGTGGGTGTGGTCAAAATTTCTTTGCATAAACACCCAAGTCGGATTATGGCGCACATTTTACAGAAAAAATTATCGAAATTGGTCCAGCCGTTCTAAACTGATGCCATTACCAACGAACGACATTTGATTTTTATGTATATAGATATAGACGAATTAACAAAAATAAGTTACAATAACTGGGGGTAAATTTTTTCCAATACTTTCAACTCTAGAATGCATTTGAAAACATTTTTTTAAAACCAAAATTTATTTCCAAATATGTGCATATTTTGCATATAACACCCAAACTATTATACCGATCATTATAGCTTTGGTCTCATTTGATGCCCCGTTATGTTTTTATTTCGAAAATTTTTTTTTTGTAATTTTTGACGGTTAAATGCGCCTATGTTTTGAAAAAAAAGTTGGATTACATTTAAAGATTTGTAAATTTTTTTTTAAATTCCGCGAATACAGAGCAACATTTTACAAATATTATGAAATCTACTCACAGACGTCGATTCGTGATAACTTTTTAGTGACAATTGTGTTCGTTAAACGAATTAGCGTTTTTATAATATTTTTTTCTTAAAAGCAGAAGTACGACCGTGATAACTTTTTTCCGCGACAACAAACAATTTTCTCGCGAGTGGATTTGTACTGGGGTATTCTTTCTTAACCTATGTACCAAAAATCGTTGATGTAGCGCGAACAGAAAATTCCTTTTTTTTTTTTTTGGAAATGGAATATAAAAGTATTTGATACAACAAAAAATGTGCCTCGTCGAAATAACGGTTTTAGACCCCAAGTATGTTTGGACGAAATTCGTTTCAGACAATTTGGAGTCGATTTAGCCATGTCCGTCCGTATGTCTGTGTGTGTCTGTCTGGCTGGTGCGCACGATAACACTCGAATGTTTTCGTAATGTTTTGTCAAAACTTAGTTTATATTCGAAGATGGTCCACTCCTTCGGGTGTCCGGATTATCGAGACTCTACCCTAGTCATGACTTGTTTAATATTGGTCCAAATAGAAAAAATCTTGTTTTGTATTTTTTATTTTTTTTTATCAGCTATCTAATAAAAAATAGAAAAAGTCTTTGCACATCTGGGATGCAATTTTCGCGATTTAATATTTAAAATCAATTTTTATCAGTGATTTTCTTGAAATTTTTTTGTCACAATTTTCAATTTAAACGCAAGCGTTTTATTTGAGAGATTCCATCATGAAGAAGAAAATACTACTTGTTTTCTAGCGTTTAATGCATTTATTAATAAAACAGCATTTATGCTAACGAGGGTATATACACTTTCAAACGGGCAAAATGTGCATCATCGAAATAATGCTTTCAGATCCCAAGTATGTTTGGATGAAATCAGTTTCCGACAATTTGGAATTGATTCAACCATATCCCTCCGTCTGTCTTTCTGGCTGGCTGAAAAGCACGATAACTCTCGAAGGACGGTAAAAGTTCCATCAGGGGTAAGTCCATAGTTCCTGAGAAAATAGCCTGAAAGATGCAAAAAACCCCCTATGGCACCATATGTAGTGGCTGGGGACCACCATAACTCTCGAACTGACAAACCTGTTTGGTCCAAAATTTAGGCTCCGTCATATTTTGTTCAAGCTTAGTTTCAGTTCGAAGATGGGCAATACCGGTCCACAGCTTCAGGTACTTCCCCCAATATTTGAAAAATGTCACTAAAATGGTATGCACGATATCTCTTGAACGGGACAACTAATTTGGTCCAAACTTTAGATCTCCTAATATTTTGTCAAAATTTGGCCCATATCGGTCCTCTCCTTAGGTTACCTCCCCGCACAAAAGTTCAACATTTGTGTCTAAGTGCAGTTTAGGGTCTGTTCGAAGACCCTTTGGAAAAGTAAACAAAAGAGCATCGCTTTAAACACGAACAGCATGGGTCGTGTTTAAAGCGATGCTCTTTTGTTTATAGCTATATTATGTTTTCCTTGGACAAGTCCGTGCTTCCTGGCATACCGGTCCAAAAGTTATACGATAACCCACTGAAATTATCAGTGGGTGCGACATCTATCGAAAAGATATGACTCCCAAAATAAAATCCACTTCCATAATGGACCAAGTCGAAAAAAACATAAAGACAACATAAATACAATTCCTATTCAATGTGTCTATGTATTTGTATTTTATTGTGCATCGCTGGTACTTTTCCGGGAGTTTTGTTAATTTTGCACAAATTGTTTGATATGCACCAACTTTAATGTTTTACTCCATAGGGCTTAAAGTTTTAAATATGGCTTTAAATAATGACCGCTCATAACCATGGTTTCTGTAAAAAATCATCTCTAACAGGTAGCCAACTCAAAAACACAAATCAATAAAAAATTACTTTCCTATGCGAAAGTCTACGGTCATTATTACGATATGTTACAAATTATTGAGCCAAAACCAACTTTTAATATGTGGGCCACACTGTGATGATGTAAGATAAAATCAAAAGCTCGACTCTTTTTATTTCTATTCCCAAAGGTACATATTGAAACGTTCTTATGTGGTTATGTTCCATAACTACACCTACATAACAAATCTTTCATAATAAGCATAACGGTTATATAATTTGACTATTGTATTCTTGTCAGAAATTTCTTTTGTTGTCCAAAGGCAAAGAGAAATACTTCAAGGTAGTCTAGGCGCTAGATGGGTGTGACCAATTACAAATGAAGTACAACAACAATATTATCTACACTACGAATCTAACGTCACGCTAATTGATGAGGTATGCAAATTACCGACCGACCATCATAATAGATTTTAATTCAAAAATTGTGCCACAGCCTGCCAGAAACTATACATATAAATTAGTAGGGAGAACCAACCAACGAAAAATTACAATACCCGCACATTTGAAACAAACAATTATTACCGATATTGATACGCATTGAAAAGAATACAAAGTAGTCAGTATTAGATACTTCTTGTCTACGAATTATACAAAAAAGAAAAGCAAATTATTATTGCAAACATTTTTCAAAAATTTTAGAAGCTATAAAAAGTTCAATAGCATTTGAGGTTTTTTCCTAGAACTTCTAAGAAAAAAAAAAAAAAAACGTTTAACATAAATTTGCAACATGTTTGGCATTTTTTGCAAAAAAAATTTAGATTCGTAGGGTTGGTAATAATAATATCCGTGAAATTTAGAGCAAATTCTGGGTTTATCCAAATTATTCGAAGTGCCTGAAAAATAATAAGTTATGTATATAGGTGATTCATTATACTCTCAGCATTCATGCTAACGAGGGTATATAGTAGGCCAGGACGATTTGTATGGAAGGAAAAAACCTTAATGGACGCATCGCGTTTCTTATTCATGGGATTGTACTGAGCAAAAAAGTCTCCTAGAGCATATGTCTGCGGTGAAATCGAGTCTCCCGAGTTTTTGTCTCCCATGTTTTTTTATATTTTGCTGTGGGATAGGGTGCGGCAGTTAATATTTGTTCTCAATGCCTAAGCTTGGGTCCACAGGAAGTTCTTTGGGTGTAGTTTGAATTACAGCTATAAATAGGGCTTTTTCGCAAAATTTTTACTTAAATAAAATGTGACTTACACATATTGACTTTACCATAGACTAATGAATTTATAGACGACGGAATGCTCTCACCGAGTATATTCGAATTGGGTGTGTTAACTAAGAAACTCGATATCAAATGCCAAAAAATACAACTTTACAAATATTTTGTTTTGATAAAAGTCTACCTAGGGTTAGTTTCTGATGGGAACTATATCCTCAAATAAAAATATCCAAGAAAATATTGTACTTTTCCCCAAAAATCCTCTTCTTTTTTAGTTTTCGGGTTTGAGTTACGTGACCGCGGAAAAAAATTAATAATCCGCCGTAGTCTATGACTTTGCCCCACAATTTGCTAAGTAAGAATTCATTCAGCCTTTGAGTAATGAATGATCTGTTTCCAAATGCCCAATTTATATTATTTACGTAAGAAAAATGCTATACGTTTGTGTAACTTTTATATATTTACGTACAAATAATGTTAACCTGTCGTCAATTGACAGATGATTTGTCATTCAAATCAAGAATTTCACATAAATCTGAAAACTGTGTGTGTGTTTTTTTTTTTATTTTTTTGTTTTGGGGAATTTTTATAAGCATCAGAATTAAAAAAACAACAACTACTGCGGTCATGACTTTATTGTTGTTTGGGGGAAACGTACACTCCGCATACAACATGATCAGTTGCTTTGTTTGTTGCCCGCCACCGGTTGCTATGTTTGAACAGGTAAACTACGCCAACATAACAAATATCACTTCGTGGTCATGTATTGTGTGATTTTTGTCTTTTTTGGGAATAACGGTTTAAACTTGTCTTATTTAATTTATTGTTGTTGTTTAATTGGGTGCTGTGATAAATTAGACCAACTACTTCTATACCCAAAATGAGACTTTATTATGTACACAGTAAACTCTAGATAATGCTAATTAAGGAGAAGAATTGAAACACAGATCACAGATCCTGTACTCTACTTTAAAACTCTACAGTTTTAACCTTATCTTGAGATCACGCATTTTTCATGTATGGTAGTCTTTTTCAACCAACACTTGTTTTTCCTCCTCTTTATCAAAATTAAATTTTCCCAACTGATTTCTTTCTAGGAAGTGTACACATAATTGTCAAAATTTATAATAAAATTATTTTGTTTATAACTATTCGAATTATATTTACGGGATAGTGTTGAAATTCAAATTATATGGACGCGACTGTAAGTAAATCATCATAAAAATTTGGTTAAGTAATTTGAATGTGCGCTACCGGTGTTTTGTTGCCATTCTATCGGCCATAAAACATTTTTGTGAAATAAATATGTCATTGACTTCACCAACATTCTTAAAAATACGAAAACCAAACAAATTTTACTACAGATAATTCTTCTTCTTAAATATAATTCAACCAATGCGGTGGTTTACTAGTTTATCAATAAAACATGTAACGAAAGCAGATAGTTGGTGTCGTCTATTTTTGACGAGACGGCGAATGAATGAAATTTTACCGAAGTAAAACTTCCCAGAAAAAATACTCATTACAGAACCCCCTACTAACCCATTATTTTAACAAGGACATGTAGCGCGAAATATGTAAACTAAGCCTAAGCCTAACAATGAAAACGCGAATATTTAGATCAAAAACAGTTTTATTGTTTTCTTAAGTAGTCTCCAGCATGATTTACACACACTTTTAAGCGTTTAAACCAATTGTAGAATCAACTCTTCCACTCCGATTGAGACACCTCCAAAACAGCATCTTCTGGCGACGAAAATCGTTGACCGCGTTTTTTTTTGATGTGCTGGAATCAAATGAAGTCATTGGATTCCCAGTCAGGGCTGTACGGCGGATGACCCATCAACTCGACGTTTTGTCCGGTAAAACAGGAGCTGGTTTGAATCGATGTGTGAAAGCCCACATTGTCATGATGCAGAATGATTCGTTTTCTCTTGTCAGTTTCTCGAATTTCTCAGAAGACTTCAGGCAAACAAATTGTAGTGTACTACTCAAAATGAACCATCCTATATTTCTTAAGCCCTATAGTAGCCACACGACCAGTTTTGCTGAGGAAACAGGCGACCTTTTTCTTTGAAGAACTTCTTACATGAACAACTTTCGTTGGATTTGGCTCGATTTCGATGACCCAAACGGCCGATTCTTGCTTTGTTTTGGGATCCTAAGCATATATCCTAGATTCGTCTGTGACGATCTTATAAACGTCGTTTGAAGCACCGCGATCGATTTTATGCATAATTTCTTTGAACCAATCCACAGCGATTGTCCAATTTGGCCGGATCTAACGAGAAAAATCCAATTTTGCGGCCAGGTGTTCATTATCAAATGTTAGTAGGTGGAAGAAATGCCGAAGGATACCTCTATCTCACGGTATATAACATGGCGATCTCGCATTATTCGTTCAAGCACGGCATTTATTTTTTCTGGCACAACGGCCGATTTTGTTCAAACTTAGTTTAATTTCGAAGATTGGTTATATCGGTCCACTCCTTCCGTTCCTCCCCCACAAAAGTTCGAAAATGTTCGGAAAATTTGTGCGCACGATAACTCTTGAAGGAGTAACCGATTTGGTCCATACATTGCACATCGTGCAATTTCTACCAGACTTAGATGAGGTTCCAAAATGAATTCAATCGGTCCACTCTTTCAGGTACCTCCCAAACAAAATTTCGGAAAAGTTCAGTTTAGGACCTTCTCTCGAGTCACTTTGATTTTTGTTGTAGCAACTTGTATTCACTGCCCCCCATACGACGGTACAAGTTTCATCAGGGGCAAGTCCATACTTCCTGTGAAAATAGCCTGAAAGTTACAAAAACCCCAATGACTCTCGAACGGATCTGCCGATTCGGTCCAAAATGTGGCCTTCGTAATATTTTGTGCAAACTTAGTTTAAAATCAAAGATAAGCCATATCGGTCCACTCCTTCAGGTACCTGCCTTTTGATGGGAGTGACCGATTGTCAATACTTTACATATCCTAAAATATCTACCAGATATAGATCAGGTTCGAATATGTACTATATTTGTCCATTCCTTCGGGTACCTCCCACACAAAATTTTGGATAAATTCATTTTAAGACCTGTTCTCGAATCGCCTTGATTTTTGTTGAAACAATTTGCATTCGCTGCCTCAATTACTACAGTAAAAGTTTTTTAAAGGGGTAAGTCCATACTCCTTGAGAAAACAGCCCGAACGTTGTAAAAAACCGCTATGGCACCATATGTAGTGGCTGGAGTGCTCGAACCGAATACTGCGTTCGTCCACACTTTGGATATTATAATATTTTTTCGAATATTATATGAAATTCGAGGGTGGTGCTTATGGGTCCACTCCTTCCGATACCTCCCCCACAAAAGTTCGAAAATAATCGCTAAAATGGTACGCGCGATTTCTCATCGACGTAGCAACCAATTTGGTCCTAACTTTGGATCTCTAAATATTGTCAAAACTTAGTTTATGTTCAAAATTTGGGCCCTATCTGTACAATCCTTGTGGTACCACCCACACAAATGTTCAACATTTTTGTGTGTTTAGGGTCTGTTCGAGGATCCGTTGGACATTGTTACCGAAGGTTTTCCTAGTGGCCTTGTTTACAGCGATATTATGTTTTTCGTAGGCTAGTGTGATAAAAAGGCCTATCTATTTTTGAGCTTTAATACTATCTATACTTTTGTCGGATCATACGCCCAAAATTTGAAATACAAAATTTTGAATACATACGTTTTTTTTTTGGGAAAAAAGTATTTCAATCCACACAGTCTGAGGGTATATCTCAGTCGGCAAAACCGACTAATACTTTTTTACTTGTTTGGCGAGTTTTTCATATTGCTATAGGATGGTCCTTTGTCGACATACAAAGATTTAATAAGATTGATGTACTCTTGTCGACTACTTGTGGTCCTGTTTACAGCGATATTATGTTTTTCGTGGGCAAGTCCATGCTTTCTGGCAGTGGGTCAAAATCTTTATGTTATACGGTGACCAACTGAAATGACTGTTAAGCCCGATATTTATTGAACTATGTCGGTCCATTCTTTCAAGTACCTCCTCCGCAAATCGTTTGTGCTTCAATTCAAAATATTTTTTGTCACCAGTTCATATGTCCAAAAAGGGCCACAAAATCTAAAATCCTCTTAAATATATAATTAATGGGGAAAAAGTTTTTAACTGCGCAGTCAGTATTCGATTCGATATTGTCAATAGATTAAAGTTTCAGTTCACACAAGCTGATGGTATATATTTGTCGACAAAGTCGACTGATATTTTTTTACTTGTTTCAATATAATTAAAAGGGGTGGGTAAACAAAATTCGACCAAGTCGAACTTAAAACCGTTTTTACTTGTTAAAACTTATGTTCGTTATCTCCACATTCCATATTTTAATTTTGTCCCCGATGGAATTGAACATGCTAACTTTTGAACTTTTGGTAAATAGAGGCAAAAATCTGAAGAGAGTCAAAAATACGAAGAGTTGTTGATGTACGCTTAAGGTTCTTAACAACCCCTGATGTTGGTAAGAGTGGCACAGTTCATAGGGCGTTCAGTTACAAATAAGAAGTTCGGATGTTCAATTCCAGCAGTATGCAAAATATAAATGAGGAAATCACGTCATCGCATGGAACCCCTTCACTCAAATTTTGCTGGGGTTCCCCAGTTTTTTGCGGAAGAAAATACTTCTAAAAAGTAATTCAATTTTAACCTTTAATGTTTAATAGCAGAAAATGTGAACATAAATAAATATATCTGAATGTCATACAGTTTACCATTTCCTTTGATTTTGATGCCCCCCTAGTTAGTTAACAAACAGTGATTTGATATTGTATCCCCACGGTTAGGTAATGGCCCTTACACATTAGGCCGGGGCGATTTGTATGGAAGGAAAAACGTGATAGTGGGCGCCTGAAGTTTCTGATTCTAGGGATTGTACTGAGCAAAAAAGTCCACTAGACCATATGTCTACGGTGAAAATCGAGCCTCCGGATTTTGACTTGAAATTTGTTTCAATGATATTTTGGCCAAACCATATCTCAGAAACTTGACATATTCTGAAAATTTCCTTTTGCGTTCTTAGTGCACCAAGGGCTTTCATCTCCAAAAGGAAATTTCCACCCACTGACTTTGAGTCAAATTTTGTAGCACAGTGTAATTTATCGATATATTCCGAAAAATGTGCACTTTCTCGGGACCATAACTGCCTGAAGGAGCATTCCAATGCTTTTGCGATGTACTAGAGAGCTTTTAATTATTGTCTTGGCTAAAATTTTTGTCTTTGTGTTGGATCGAAAATCTCAGTGGTTTGGCTGTTACATACATGCCAAAATATCCAAAAAAAACTTGAATAGAAACTTCAAGTCAAAATCCGAGGGCTCGATTTTCACCGTAGACATATGGTCTAGTGGACTTTTTTGTTCAGTACAATCCCAATAATCAGAAAATCCAGGCGCCCGTGGTGGTGTTCAAATCGCCCCACCCTATTACACATGCTGTTGAATAGCGTTGGCATTGCAAAGTAAATTAATTCATTAACATTTTCTGTGGAAAATTCTCTGTCAATTATATATTCATGTGAAGTCGATGGTTAATAATAATATAAATAATAATTATTAACCGCGTCCAGGGGTGGAGTTAAGAGTATTTGTTTGGTTTGTTCGTTAAAACATCAATGGTTCAATTAATTGAATAAATAAATGCCTTGGTAATCGTTTTTTATCGTTGCAATTAATTTCTGTTAGTTTATTCATTTTGATTTTTCTACGTCAGTTATTTTTTTCTGTTTTTTTTATAATGACTACACCCCAAGCATTCGATTCTGTCAGCTGAATCCGCAAACCACAATATTTTTGACAGTCGCATGTAGTATAGCTTTACACGACACACTGCATCTTTTCAACTCTTCCACTAAACCTGATTAACTAAATGCAGAAGATTTAGAAAGATTGAATATTGAAACATTAAAAATGATCATATTGTGGTAAGAAGCTACTCATCGACTGTGTTGAGGCATGATGATTCTGAGGAGTAAATATCGATTCGTAACACTACCATCTTGCAGTAATGTTTCGTATGTACATAAACAATGTCCATCTGCCTGGATGGACGAAACACACGATAACTCTCGAGTGGCTAAGCCAATTTGGTCCAAACATAGGTTGTCGTAATATTTTGTCTAAAGTTAGATAAAATTCGAAGATGGGAAATATCGATCCACTCCTTCCAATACTTCCCTCAAAAATTTCATAATTTGTCGCACAAGTGCAAACTAAGGACATATTACCTATGATAATGGCACAAGAGCCCTATCAAAACGTGCCGGCACCAACTAAAATGACTGATGAGCACTAAAACTAACGAACTGAATCCTAGGGAAACTTTGCATAGTGTATAATTCTTTCAAACGTACTTGATGTACGTTACCAGAAGGTCTTTATCGGAGAACACCTTCAGGTACCTCCTTCAAAAAAGCTTAATTTTTTATACCCTCAGCATTTATGCTAACGAGGGTATATACACTTTCATACGGGCAAAATTGCCTCATCGAAATAATGGTTTTATACCCCAAGTATGTTTGGAAGAAATGTGTTTCAGACAATTTGGAATTTATTTAGCCATGTCCGTCTGTCTGATAACCCTTGATGAGAGTGACCGATTTGGTCCATACTTTGCACATCGTGAAATTTCTACCGGACTTAGATAAGGTTCCAATATGGACTCAATCGGTCCACTCCTTCGGGTACCTCCCACACAAAATTTCGTAATAGTTCAGTTTAGGACCTGCTCTCGAATCGCTCTGAATTTTGTTGTAGCAACTTTTATTCACCGCCCCCATACGATGGGACAAGTTTCATCAGGGACAAGTCCATACTTCCTGAGAAAATAGCCTGAATGGTACCTGCTCTCGAATCACTTTGATTTTTGTTAAAGCAACTTGCATTCACTGCCTCAATTACGACAGTAACAGTTTTTTCAGGGACAAGTCCATACTTCTTGAGAAAACAGCCCGAAAGTTGTAAAAAACCCGTATGGCACCATATGAGTGGCTGGAGAGCTCGAACCTAATACTGCGTTCGTCCACACTTGGGATATTATATTATTTCTTCGAATATTTGATACACTCCTTTCGATACCTCCCCCACAAAAGTTCGAAAATATTCGCTAAAATGGTACGCGCGATTTCTCATAGACATAGCAACCGATTTGGTCCAAACTTTGGATCTCTAAATATTGTCGAGTCTTTGATTATGTTCAAATTTGGGCCCTATCTGTCCAATCCTTGTAGTACCACCCACACAAATGTTCAACATTTTTGTGTGGTTAAGGGTCTGTTCGAGGATCCTTTGGACATTTTTACCGAAGGTTTTCCTAGTGGCCCTGTTTACAGCGATATTATGTTTTTCGTAGGCTAGTGTAATAAAAAACCCGTTCTATCGTTATCCCCGCAAATTTTTGAGCCTTAATCCTATCCAGACTTTTGTCGGTTCATACGCCCAAAATTTTGAAAACCCCATAAATACATAAGTTTTTTTTTTTGGAAAAAAGTATTTCAATCCACACAAAAAAAAAACATTGTTCCACAACATCCCATACGGGACAAGGGAGACTTCTCTCATATCAATGAGTGCACCCCGATTCATATTTAGCTCAATGATATGGGACCTACTGTTTATCGCCGAGTCCGAACGGCGTGTCTTAAGACACCACTTGTGGAGAAGTTTTTCAAGGCTGAAATACTCAGAAAATGTCGCCAACATTACTGAGGGGTATTTTGCCACCGTTGAAAAATGTTTGATGTTGCCTGGCTGGGGAATCGAACCCCCGATCTTCTGCGTGCAAGGCGGGCGTGCATACCATTGCACCACGGTGGCACCCTTCAATCCACACAGGCTGAGGGTATATCTCTGTCGGCAAAGCCGACTGATACTTTATTACTTGTTAGTTTGAGGAGTTCTTTGAAATGTTTTGTCGAAGGTTGTCCAAGTGTTTTTGATTACAATGATATAAGTTTTCTTTTCGTGGGCAGTTCCATATTTTCGGCCATAATGACCCAAAAGCTCACAAAATCCATTAGTGACCACCTAAAGTGGCAGGAATGCGTTCTTCCTGCCAGATGGTGGTAAAGAGCTGATGCATACACCTTATCAATTCGTCGCCTCCGACAGCTCGGCTGGTAGCCTGCTTACTTATTATTCTACAGCCGACATATTGCTGTACTAACCTCACTATGACAGGGAGCTAAATATATTAGAGACACCCTATCTATCAGAGAGGGCATTTAGAAGCACCCTATTTTTTAGAGGGAGTCTTTAGAAGCACCATTTCTTTCAGAGAGGATCTTTATAAGCTCCCTTTCTTTCGGAGGGGATTTTTTAAGCTCCCCTCTCTTACAGAGGGGTCTTTAGAATCACCATTTCTTTCAGAGAAAGTCTTTGGAACCACCATCTTTTTCAGCGAGAATATTTAGAAGCACCATCTTATTCAGAGAAGGTATTCAGAAGCAGTCTTTCATACACCAAGGGTCTTTAGAAGCACCTTCTTATTCAGACAGGGTATTCAGAAGCACCCTTTCATACACCGACGGTCTTTAGAAGCACCCTTGTTTACAGCGCGTTTTTAGAATCACCCTTTCTTACTGAGGCGTCCTTAGAAGCACGTTTTTTTCATAAAGGCACTCTTCCTTTCGGAGAGGATAGCACCGTTGTGCAGTGGTATGCACACTAGGGTTATAACTGTTTTATAACCTCGTATCCGTGCATGATATTTTGATGAATTTTTACATAGGAGTACATAAAATCGTTATAAAGTTATTCGATAAAAAAGCTTCCGGACAAAAATCTTTTAAAGTTTTTATTTTTCAGAACTTTTGAACATTTTTGAAGTCACTGTAAGCTGATATTTAACTAATACAAGGTATAGGGGCACACGACATAACCAAATCTGACATAACCGTTTGTTCCTCACTAATTTTGTCATCGTATTGTTACATATATATTATTTTATATTATATATAACTTTATTTCATATATCATAAAAATTAAAAGTGGTTTCTGCGGGACCTTTTTCAATATTTGAATTGAATAAAAGTCATTTTAGTCATTAAAAGGCAAAAGGTCATTCATTCGTGTAAAAGGAAATAAATTTTTGAGATTTTTTTTAATTTTCATTTTTTTCGAAGTGGTTTGTGCGTTCAGAAGCACCATCTCTTTCAGAAAGAGTCATTAGAAGCATCATCTCTTTCAGAGAGAGACTTTAGAAGCACCATCTCTTTCAGAGAGAGTCATTAGAAGCTTCATCTCTTTCAGAGAGAGTCTTTAGAAGCACCATGTCTTTCAGAGAGAGAAATTAGAAGCTTCATATCTTTCAGAGATAGTCATTAGAAGCTTCATTTCATTTCAGAGAGAGTCTTTTAGAAAGAGTCTATGGATGCACCCCTTCTTTTACAAAGGGTCTTTAGAAGCACCACTTCCTTTAGAAAAGGTCTTTAGAAGCACCACTTCCTTTAGAAAGGGTCTTTAGAAGCACCTCTTCTTTAAAAAAGGGCCTTTAGAAGCACCCCGTCTTTTAGAAAGGATCTTTAAAACCACCACTTCATTTAGAAATGGTTTTGGAAGCACGCCTTCTTTTAGAAAGGGCCTCTAGGAGCACCCCTTCTTTCAGAAAGGGTTTTTGGAAGCACGCCTTCTTTTAGAAAGGGCCTTAAGAAGCACCCCTTCTTTCAGAAAGGGTTTTTAGAAGCACCTCTTCTTTTAGAAAGGGACTTTAAAATCATCCCTTCTTTTAGAAATGGTCTTTAGAAGCACCCCTTCCTTTAGAAAGGGTCTTTAGAAGCACCCCATCTTTTAGAAAGGATATTTAGAAGCACCTCTTATTTAAGAAAGGGTCTTTAGAAGCAACCCTTATTTAATAAAGGGCCTTCAGAAGCACCCCTTATTTTAGAAAGGGTCATTAGAACACCCCTTCTTTTAGAAAGGGTCTTTAGAAGCACCCCTTATTTTAGAAAGGGTCCTTAGAACACCCCTTCTTTTAGAAAGGGTCTTTAGAAGCACCCCCTTTTTTAGAAAGGGTCTTTAGAAGCACACCCTCTTTTAGAAATGGTCTTTAGAAGCACCTCTTCATTTAGAAAGGGTCTTTAGAAGCACCCCTTCTTATAAAAAGGGTCTTTAGAAGCACCCCTTCTTTTAAAAAAGGTCTTTAGAAGCACCCATTCTTTTAGAAAGGGTCTTTAGAAGCACCCTTTCTTTTAGAAAGGGTCTTTAGAAGCACCCTTTCTTTTAGAAAGGGTCTTTAGAAGCACCTTTTCATTTAGAAAGGGTCTTTAGAAGCACCTCTTCTTTAAGAAAGGGTCTTTAGAAGCACCCCTTATTTAAGAAAGGGTCTTTAGAAGCAACCCTTCTTATATAAAGGGTCTTTAGAAGCAACCCTTCTTTTAGAAAGGGTCTTTAGAAACACCTTTTCATTTAGAAAGGTTCTTTAGAAGCACCCCTTAGTTCAGAAAGGGTCTTTAGAAGCAACCCTTATTTTATAAAGGGTCTTTAGAAGCACCCCTTATTTTATAAAGGGTCTTTAGAAGCACCCCTTATTTTAGAAAGGGTCCTTAGAACACCCCTTCTTTTAGAAAGGGTCTTTAGAAGCACCCCTTATTTTAAAAAGGGTCTTTAGAAGCACCGCCTTTTTTAGAAAGGGTCTTTAGAAGCACCACCTTTTTTAGAAAGGGTCTTTAGAAGCACCCCTTCTTTAAAAAAAGGCCTTTAGAAGCACCCATTCTTTTAGAAAGGGTCTTTAGAAGCACCCTTTCTTTTAGAAAGGGTCTTTAGAAATGTACCGAAGTTTTGTTTTTGAATATGATGGATATTATTTTAAACAATAATGCTCAAGGACCTCTGATTGTATGTGGCGATTCAAATATTGATATATTTAACAACATGCACAATCAAGATCTATTGACTTTGTTTCTTAATTATGATTGTAGAAGTGCCCATCAGTTAATAACACGACCAGAAAGTAAAACCTGCATTGATCACATTTTTAGCAATATTTCTGATAGCATTTCCATTGATTCAGTTGAAAACTCTAATTCGGATCATAATTTATTGTCTTGTAAAGTAGAACTGCTGAGCAAAACTACAAACATTTTAGAGTACAAAAAAGACGTTTGTAACTTTTCAACACTGAAGTCATTATTGCGTCGCTATTTACCGTTACCATCTGAATCAATACCATATACTGCCACAGGTTTAACAAAACATGTAGTGGAATGTATTAACTATGCAACTAACCAGGCAACAGTGACCGCAACATACAAAAAAGATTGTAGATTTATGTTGACCCCATGGATAAATAATGACCTTCAAGGACTAATTCTGAAAAAGGAGAAATTACTGAAATTTAGACGCAAGTTCAAAAATAAACCTGAAATTAATGATAGTCTGATAGATAGTTATAAGCTTGGCCAATAAGCAATGTAGGAATAGCTATTATGAAGAAAGTCTGAGAAAAATTGGAAATGACACAAAAAAGACGTGGAATTTTATTAATAAAACCCTAGGAAGAACTAAAGAAAATGCTGTCATTCTCACAGATAATGAGGAAAATCGTGTCGAAAGTAAGGAACAAATAGCCAATTTGCTTAATAATTATTTTGTATCCTCTATCAATGAGTTAAAAAGCCAGCTGAATATTGGGCCAAATGAAACTTATAATTTTTTTAATACAATGCCTCACACTAATAGTGTTTTTGAAATGGATAATATAGATTTACCGGAAATAATAAATATTACGAAAAACTTAAAAGTAAATAAATGTGCTGGTAGTGATAATATCTTGCCGCTAACTCTAAATAAATGTTGCGATGTTGTCGCCCCATGCTTGGTTGAAATTTTTAACAAAATGTTAATTTTCTCTGATTACCCGGATCAGCTTAAAATACACAAAATTATACCTATACCAAAACAAATAAACGCTACCAAAGAAGATAAATATAGACCAATATCCGTTCTATCTTCTATAGATAAAATTTTTGAAAAAGTGATTTATGATAAACTTTCAAAATATTTTGAAACCAATAATATGTTTTATCGTAACCAGTTTGGGTTTAGAAAAGGGTCCAGTACATCTGTTGCAATCCTGAATGTATTAAAGGGTGTATGTAAAGGTCTTGATGACGGATATAGTGGTGTTGCTGGTGTATTTTATGATATGACTAAGGCATTTGATTTGGTTGATCATGAAATTATGTTAAAAAAATTGCAACATTATGGCGTTCGTGGACCAGAATTGTCACTCATTCAAAGCTACTTTTCTAACAGGAAACAATTCGTGCAGATCAATGAATGCAAAAGCACTTTGGATTCTGTAAAGTATGGAGTGCCCCAAGGGAGTGGTTTGGGACCGTTGTTGTTTTCAATTTATATTAATGATTTGCAGAATCTAGGATTAGCCGGTCAACTATATATGTTTGCAGATGATATTTGCCTTCTTTATCCATACAAGTATGACTTGGTTCTTAAAACTGTTATTGAAAGGGATGCTTCATTTTTATTTGAATATTCGAGATTGAATGGTCTAAAACTTAATCCGTCGAAAACTAAAATGGTCAGGTTTAGATGTCGCCCAGTAACTTTTGATTTCAGTGTTTTTATTGATTGTAACTCTATTGTAGAAAGTGAATCAGTAAAATATTTAGGAGTAACTCTGCAAAATAATTTATTGTGGGATTTACATATCAATGAATTAAAAAAGAAAATAGCTCCTGCGATTGGATTGTTATACAAATTGAAAAGAAAATTGGATGAGAAAACGAAATACCTCATTTTCAACTCGCTTATACATTCTCATATAAACTATATGACTATTGTTTACGGATTCAATTCCAATAGTTCAGCTTTCAAATCTCTTCAAACAATGCAAAACAGAGCATTGAAAATAATTCATAATTTATCGCAAAATTTCCCCACGAATGTATTATATCGGAGTATTGCTCAAAATGTTCAGCCAATTAAAAACTTATATGAATATCAAACTCTTCTGTTTGTGTATAAATCAGTTAACAGAATTGGGTATTGTACAATTGATTTCAGACAGAATCAAAACAATTTTGCTACAAGAAATCGAACTGATCTATGGGTACCAAGATGTAGATTCGAAAAAACAAAGCAACGAATAGATTATGTTGGTGGCATAAAATACAACGAACTACCCCCTTCCATTAAAAATATAGACCGGATTTCATTATTTAAACAACAATGTAAAATGTATTTAAAAAACAAGTATGATAACTAATTTATGTATGTACTATTATGTATCATAAATAATTATAATTTCATATATTATAAACAATTACAATTATGAAGAGCAAAATGAAAAATAGAATCAATAATTATTTGAATTTTGTACAGTTACGTGAAGTTGTCAATAGCCTCTACAATGCCTTTTTATGGCGCTGAAGCAATAAATATATGTAACAATGAACTTTGTCAAAATAAAGAAAAATAAAAAAAAATAAAAAAAAAAAAAAAAAAAAAAAAAAAAGCACCCTTTCTTTTAGAAAGGGTCTTTAGAAGCACCTTTTCATTCAGAAAGGGTCTTTAGAAGCACCTTTTCTTTAAGAAAGGGTCTTTAGAAGCACCCCTTATTTAAGAAAGGGTCTTTAGAAGCAACCCTTCTTTTATAAAGGGTCTTTAGAAGCAACCCTTCTTTTAGAAAGGGTCTTTAGAAGCACCTCTTCATTTAGAAAGGGTCTTTAGAAGCACCTCTTCATTTAGTTAAGAAAGGGTCTTTAGAAGCAATCCTTCTTTTATAAAGGGTCTTTAGAAGCAATTCTTCTTTTAAAAAGGGTCTTTAGAAGCACCCCCTTTATTTAGAAAGAGTTTTTAGAAGCACCCCATCTTTAAGAAAGGATCTTTAGAAGCACCCCTTATTTAAGAAAGGGTCTTTAGAAGCACCCCTTCTTTTAGAAAGGGTCTTTAGAAGCACCCCTCCTTTTAGAAAGGGTCTTTAGAAGCACCCATTCTTTTAGAAAGGGACTTTAGAAACACCCCTTCTTTTAGAAAGGGTCTTTAGAAGCACTCTTTCTTTTAGAAAGGGTCTTTAAAAGCATCCCTTCTTTTAGAAAGGGTCTTTAGAGGCACCCCTTCTTTTAGAAAGGTTCTTAAAAAGCACCCCTTCTTTCAAAAAGGGTCTTTAGAAGCACCCCATCTTTAAGAAAGGATCTTTAGAAGCACTCCATCTTTAAGAAATGATCTTTAGAAGCACCCCTTATTTAAGAAAGGGTCTTTAGAAGTAACCCTTCTTTTATAAAGGGTCTGTAGAAGCACTCCTTACTTTCGAAAGGGTCTTTAGAAGCACCCCTTCCTTTAAGCACCACTTCTTTTAGAAAGTGTCGTTAGAAGCACCCGTCCTTTTAGGAAGGGTCGTTAGAAGCATCCCTTCTTTTAGAAACGGTGTTTAGAAGCACCCCGTCTTTTAGAAAGGGTCTTTAGAAGCACCCTTTCTTTAAGAAAGAGTCTTTAGAAGCACTCTTTCTTTTAGAAAGGGCCTTTAGAAACACTCTTTCTTTTAGAAAGGTTCTTTAGAAGCACTCTTTCTTTTAGAAAGGGTCGTTAGAAGCACCCCTTCTTTTAGAAAGGGTTTTTAGAAGCACCCCTTCTTCTAGAAAGGGTCTTTAGAAGCACCCCTTCTTTTAGAAAGGTTACTTAAAAGCACACCTTCTTTTTGAAAGGGTCTTTAGAAGCACCCCTTCTTTTAGATAGGGTCTTTAGAAGCACCCCTTCTTTTAGAAAGGGTCTTTAGAAGAACCCCTTCTTATAGAAAGGGTCTTTAGAAGCACCCCTTCTTTTAGAAAGGGTCTTTAGAAGCACCCCTTCTTTTAGAAAGGGTCTTTAGAAGCACCCCTCCTTTTAGAAAGGGTCTTTAGAAGCACCCATTCTTTTAGAAAGGGACTTTAGAAACACCCCTTCTTTTAGAAAGGGTCTTTAGAAGCACTCTTTCTTTTAGAAAGGGTCTTTAGAAGCATCCCTTCTTTTAGAAAGGGTCTTTAGAAGCACCCCTTCTTTTAGAAAGGGTCTTTAGAAGCACCCCTTCTTTTAGAAAGGTTCTTTAAAAGCACCCCTTCTTTCAAAAAGGGTCTTTAGAAGCACCCCTTCTTTTAGAAAGGGTCTTTAAAAGCACCCTTTCTTTCGGAGGGGATTTTTTTAGAAAGGGTCTATGGTAAATATTCATCCTTTTTTATTATGATTTAATTATTGATGCTAAACGAAACGGAACAAGTGAAGCGATAATAAAGCATAAATAAATGCATTTATTTAGTTGACAGCATTAAATTCCTTTCTTCATTGAAGTTAATATTAAAACAACATGAACGTAGAAAAGGGGACCAACCACTCTAGCTGAATTCAGAAGCCAACACATACTTACATACGCACATATAATGATGTGAGAGACGAATCTTCTTTCTAGCCGGGGTTAATACGGCGTTGTTATGGCTTTTAGATGACATCCATCCATCCATTCATGCATTCTCATTCAATCAACCAGTCAGTCAACGGCCTGTCTAGGCAGTCAAACAACCATTCAGCCAGCCAGCCAACAAGTCTTGTGAATACATGATCGACAAGTAGCAAGCGTTTTTTATGGTCTTCATCACATACATAAATTAGTTCGTAATTTATGCACGCACATTCTGTGATTTGCATATTAATTTGATTTTTATTTATGCTCATTTTGATGTCCAACAACAGACATAAAAAGGTCTTCTTTTGGCCAATTTGCTGTATGCAGATGGGCGTTATAGGTGTTTGACAACGTTGATGGTGCCGGTGCCAGTGTCTTTGGTGTGGTGGTGATGGCGTCTGTTGTTGTATTTTGCCATAATTATGTTTGAAGTTCATAATATCATTTACAACAAAGTTAATTTACTTTTATTTTCACTTTTCATAGATTGATGTAAATTTTTCGCAACCATATTTGGCATGGGGAATTGGGGTAAAAATAATTTTTGCAGACTTTGATTTTGTGTAGCATTTTAAATAATTTGTTTGAGTAAATAAGTTAAAATATATTTTGTGTCTGCAAGCAGTTTTAAAATGGCAATAATATTTTTGAATTCGAATAAGGCGTGTAAAACGAAATAAATTAATTTCCATTTAAGGAATTGTTTTGAAATTGTGTTAACACAACATTAATATTCTTGAGTTTGAATAAGACATATAAGAACACTAATTAAACTTATATTCTGTTAATTTTTTAGTTTTTAAATTCTCAAGGGCTCAAGAACTTTTCAGAAATCGTTTAGAAACTTTTACCGAATGTAATCCTTAAGGACATCCTCATGTCGCACATGGCTAACCAGAGAAATGTGCGGCTGGCCTGGCTGCTCTTTTCAAGGAAGTCAAGGTGTTAAGCTGTGAGAACAAGGAATCAGCAAATTTTCTTGTTCAAACAGTTAATGGCTTTGGGTCGCTTTCTCGATGATATGCCTTTGATATAACTGCGACAAATGTTTATGTTAGTCGGGAAGCAAAACTTTTATCTCACTGTGCAACAAAATTCAATTTTTTTCAAAATGATGGGAAAAATCGAGTAGATTATGAAAGTAGAGCTAAAAATATGAGATACGTGTATCGGCGTTTTAAAAGTTTACGTCGGAAAGTAACCAAAATAGGCGGGGCAAGTTCCGCCCATTTTTAATTTTTTCGAAATATTCGAGTTAAGATATCTTTGAATCCTTGCATTTCAGGTATATAGTGTCTTTGGCAATTTTACAGAAGAGTATGTGGGCAATATTTTTGTTAAAAATTTTAACCCTCATGCGGTTCATCAAAGGGGTCTTTTTTGTCCTTTTTTCAAAAATCTTTCAAAAACTCCTTAAAAATGTGATTGTATCAAATTCAAATATTCTACAAAATTGTTCGCCATAAAATTTTACTATAGGTCTCAGAATACACCAAATCTGTAACTCTTGTCTAATCGCCAGGAATCTCTAAAAATGAAAAACACGTTTTAGGGTTAAAGTCGGACTTCATCTGAGTTTATTTAAAATTGTCCCACAAAACATAATTTTAGAGAGATGATGTCAGAGACAAAAATATTCTTCGTCAAATTTCACTATGGGTCACCAAAGAAATGAAATGTCTATTTACATTTTATAGCATGAAAATATCAGTATCAATTTTGCTGAAAAAACATGAAAATATTTCCCAATTTTTTTGATGAAAAATTTTTCCTTCTTTTTTCGAGTTGATACATGGAAGTAATATAAAACTTGGTTATAGGTTAAAAGTGTCAAAAGATGAAAAATTCTACACAAAATTTCACTATGAGTTTCAAAATAAACCATAAATCTATGTACACTATTTCCTTAAAAAAATTAGATTACAAATTTATATATATTAGGATGAAATTATATGCTTTAATTTTGGACTGTTAATTTTACATAATTCCATACTGGATCAAAATCAAGAAAAATCCTTAACTTTTTGGGAATATTGTTTAAGAAAGAAATGTTCCAAATTAAATTTCATTATGGGTCTCTGAATAAAAGAAATCTGTAACCATAGCATATAACATTCTTAACAGCACTTGTTTTTGATATATATGTTTTAGGGCTATATTTCCCAATTTTCATACAGATTGTCGTTGTGATTGGATACTGTAAATATCATATTGATGGTTTTTCGTTGTGAATTCATACAGAAGATGTTCTGCGTTCCATTCATAATGCTTTGTGGTGCATATATATTTGGAATATAAAAAACCCACATTGGACCTGCCCAAATTGCGTATTTTTAGTACTTTCAACTTAAATTCCGTAGTTTGGATAAGCCATTGGTTGCTTATATTGTAAGTGAAAATACATTAGAGGTCTACGGCTATGGCCAAGTGAAAATATAGGTGTCATATGGGCTCTCACATGCACAATTTGGTGTGGTCCAAAATACTACAATGATGGGACTAATTCATACTTTGGTGACATTTACGGAATAAACCTTAGAAATTGACATAAATCACTATATCGTAACTGGGTTCGTTATGGCCATTCATGATACAGCTATTTATGTCAAATGCTAGTGTTAATTCCGTAAATGCCACCAAAGTAGGACCTAGTCCCATCCATGTAGTATTTTGGGCCACACCAAATTGTGCATGTGAAAGCCCATATGACACCTATATTTTCACTTGACCCGTAGCCGTAGACCTCTAATGTATTTTCACTTACAATATAAGCAACCAATGGCTTATCCAAACTACGGAATTTAAGTTGAAAGTACTAAAAATACGCAATTTGGGCAGGTCCAATGTGGGTTTTTTATATTCCAAATATATATGCACCACAAAGCATTATGAATGGAACGCAGAACATCTTCTGTATGAATTCACAACGAAAAACCATCAATATGATATTTACAGTATCCAATCACAACGACAATCTGTATGAAAATTGGGAAATATAGCCCTAAAACATATATATCAAAAACAAGTGCTGCTAAGAATGTTATATGCTATGGTCACAGATTTCTTTTATTCAGAGACCCATAATGAAATTTAATTTGGAACATTTCTTTCTTTAACAATATTCCCAAAAAGTAAAGGATTTTTCTTGATTTTGATCCAGTATGGAATTATGTAAAATTAACAGTCCAAAATTAAAGCATATAATTTCATCCTAATATATATAAATTTGTAATCTAATTTTTTTAAGGAAATAGTGTACATAGATTTATGGTTTATTTTGAAACTCATAGTGAAATTTTGTGTAGAATTTTTCATCTTTTGACACTTTTAACCTATAACCAAGTTTTATATTACTTCCATGTATCAACTCGAAAAAAGAAGGAAAAATTATTCATCAAAAAAATTGGGAAATATTTTCATGTTTTTTCAGCAAAATTGATACTGATATTTTCATGCTATAAAATGTAAATAGACATTTCATTTCTTTGGTGACCCATAGTGAAATTTGACGAAGAATATT
The DNA here is from genome assembly GCF_047663935.1 of Musca autumnalis. Classification (NCBI taxonomy): domain Eukaryota; kingdom Metazoa; phylum Arthropoda; class Insecta; order Diptera; family Muscidae; genus Musca; species Musca autumnalis. Next base: position 211,471,463 of record NW_027411644.1, read on the forward strand.
TTTGTCTCTGACATCATCTCTCTAAAATTATGTTTTGTGGGACAATTTTAAATAAACTCAGATGAAGTCCGACTTTAACCCTAAAACGTGTTTTTCATTTTTAGAGATTCCTGGCGATTAGACAAGAGTTACAGATTTGGTGTATTCTGAGACCTATAGTAAAATTTTATGGCGAACAATTTTGTAGAATATTTGATTTTGATACAATCACATTTTTAAGGAGTTTTTGAAAGATTTTTGAAAAAAGGACAAAAAAGACCCCTTTGATGAACCGCATGAGGGTTAAAATTTTTAACAAAAATATTGCCCACATACTCTTCTGTAAAATTGCCAAAGACACTATATACCTGAAATGCAAGGATTCAAAGATATCTTAACTCGAATATTTCGAAAAAATTAAAAATGGGCGGAACTTGCCCCGCCTATTTTGGTTACTTTCCGACGTAAACTTTTAAAACGCCGATACACGTGTCTCATATTTTTAGCTCTACTTTCATAATCTACTCGATTTTCCTCGTCATTTTTGTTGTTGTCGCACAGTGTCTTCAAAGTGGAGGATTCTTTACTCCTTTCAGGAGAACGACGGACTTGTCATCAAATTTGCCACCCACAAGTCTGTAGAGGACAACTCAAAAAGTCGAGGGGTGTTTAAAAAGTCGGGATAGAAGATTGTGCATCCGAATCACGCTAAAGCAGTAAAAATAGCAAGCAGCAAAAGCCTTGCTTTGTGCAGAAAAATCTACATCATTGCAAATCTGCTGCTGCTCCTAGTAACCCACTCGACCATTGACATCCCTAGTCCAGGAAACTTATTTGTACAAAAATAAGGTGAGCGGACTAAGCGGCAAGTGTTCTCCGCCTCGAATGGGGGCAAGGTGAGAGCATGGACAGTAGCTAAATATTTAATTTCTCTGTCCAATTACAGTAGAGGTGACATCACTGGAAGGAGGTCGCAGCCGGCCTTTGATACTGTCTTCGATCTACATGGACCACGAACAACTAGGCAAGGTCACACAGGAGCTGATGGATGAACTGGGGAGCATAGGCTGGGTCACCTTTGGATGTGATGCAAATGCCCACCACTGTCACTGGGGAAGCAGTGACACCAATGTTACGGGTGAGTACATATTCAATTTCATTTTACGAAATAATTTACGGTTATGTAACAGGGGTAACATCTTTTCAAGTGGAGAAGTGATTGATATAACCATAACCAATATGGACGACCCTAAAATAGGGTATGTGAAAAGTGTTTCTTCTCAGATCACAGGATAATACTTTTCCAAATCTCTACACTTGGAGTAATACAAAGTCCCGTAGAAATCCCAGGAGAACGGACTGGTGTACATTCGAAACTGTGACGGTTTTTAAAATTGTGCGGCAGCAATAGCTTTTACACTGTGGAGGAAGTCGAGATAGCTGTGGATTCCCTAACCAAGACTCTCATAACTATGGTGAATCCAGTCCAGAATAATTCGCAATTACTCATACCAGTGGAGCCTTTAGCATTTCAGTTTTCGCATTTGAAGTCAGTTTGCTACTGCTGGCGGCTTGCTATCCACCAAGGTGGGGTGTTGGTAATTTTTTACTGTCCCCCACAGATATTTCAGGTTTCTGTCTCACACGAAGCTTCAGCTTTCCGCCCCTTACAAATACTTCGGTAGTCAGTCCCTCTGTATTTAGTAGTTTGTACGAGATCGTAGCAGTAACTATAGTAGCGTTAGCTAGTTGTTACATCATCGTCATCAGCCGAGTTCCCGAAGACATCAATCAACATGTTCCCGATCATCACTAAATCGTAGAATTAACCAGCTTCGTCTCTCCCGATCATCGACAACTCTCATCGATCATCGTCGTTCCCGAACTCCATCATACAGTCGTTCCCGATTATCATCAGCCGAGGTCACGACCGTCGTCGGCCGTTCGTTCTTTATTAACGAACATCGTCATTACTGAAACATCAATCAACATCATCAGTCTCGATCACGCCTAGCAACTAGACACCCTTATCACCTGCCTTACTACAAGGATCCTCAAGTCTATCTCTTTCACACGTCATTGAATTAGAACATACTTGAATTTAGATCAATAAATATCCGATTGAACCCCTAGAAGGGATAAAACAAGTCTGTTATTTCATGAGGTTTAGTGGGTCCTTATGGAGATCCAAGCGCGAATGGACTTACCCCTACGAGAAAACCAAGTTGCAAATGGCGCCCGAGCAGGGACCCCATTTGGAATCGAACTGCGGAAAACGCAAAGCCACCGCCAACGAGGACGAATTGAGTCAGAAATGGGATAAGGAATTGAAACCTAAAACCCAAAAAGCTTGTGAATTTGAGACTATGAAAATAGTCCACCAATGGAATGTGGAGAATTCAAACATGACAATGACGTCTTTTCTCGACAGAAATGTGAAGCTTGAATCCATCCTCATTGTTTTCAGCAATAGAGGAATTTCCTCTATCCTGGTGGAATCATCAACACGTACATAGGAGAGAGTTCCGTGAGGAAAATAGTTAACAGAGGTGCAGAGATTCTTGTGTGTTTCAACCGGCTGAAGACTAAGGTGGGGCGGCCTATGCCGATGATGGCCAACCCTGCCTGGCCTTTTGCAAAGTGCTTTGGTAGAAGACGGAAATTGTATTATTCACAAGGATACGCAAAATTCCATATTTTCAGCCTCCATTTTTGGATGAGTTGCTTGGCACTCCAGAAGCAAATTACCTCGGTGCAACCCTGGACCATCGCTTAACATGGAAATGGAATAAAGGGCGCATTGCACTCTACGCCTGCAGGAACTCAATTGGGTTGAGACGGCAAATCATACACTGACTTTATGTAACCTTGGTCCTGCCCAATTGAGATGGAAAAGGAATATCGAAAAGCGGACGAAGAAAGGACTAATTGCACCCTACTCCTGCAACAACTATATTCAGAAAAATTGGTGACTGAGACCACTAGTCAAACACTGGTTGTATGTAATCGTTGTTCAGACCATTTTAACCTACGGTGGACTTCTTTGGTAGCATGCACCGAAGAATAAAGCATTACTGTCTAAACTATCAAGTGTACAGAGGACTGCATCAATACTGATTACCGGCTCAATTAAAAGCACTCCTTAGGCTGCCTATACACGACGATAGTCAAGCGGCTCTCAAGTCACAGACCATTAAATATCGAGCTAGCTTTGACTGCAAGAAAGCGTTGCATTATATATGCAATATCCTTAAACTTTGTTGGGTTCCGGGTTTAAGTAAAGTAATGGGAAAAAAATTAATAGGTGAGCAAGCTCGAGGTTTATGACTTTTTGAAATTTTTTCTCAAAAATTATTTTCTGTGATGGGAATGAATGAACTTTTGCCTACTAATGCCTAAAATAACATTCATTCCATTTTATTATAAAAAAGGTTCCGCACAATCCACTTTGATTTTTTTTTTGGAAAAGTACTATGAAATGAAATTCTTTTTCTCAAAAAATTACTTCCTGTTGCACGAATGAATGACCTTTTGCCTATTAATGACTAAAATAACTTTTATTTCACATAAATATTGGAAAAGGTTCCGCTCAAACCACTTTTAATTTTTATGATATACGAAATAATTTTATATATATTATAAAATGATATATCGTCTGCTCCGTCGGAAAAGGTCGTAAGTCTCTCTCAATAAATTTTTCAGGAGGAAGAAAAAACATTCCAGCGCTTTCTGTATTAAAGATTTTATTATGGTGATAAAGGCAGTATTCTTTATTTATTTATTCCGCTTCAATACCTGTACTTTGTTTAATAAAATTCCGTCGCGTTTGGGAGATAATTGGATGTCTTTGGACTTACGACCTTTTCCTTGTACGGTTTTGTATTTTTCTAGGGACTTACGACCTTTTCTTACAATTTATGGACGTTTTTAAAATAAAATATTTATACTTTACAAAACAATATGGAAAGGGTATTATAAGTTTGTTTTGTCCAATATTCGTGTGACATAGCGAAGTATTCGTCGTAGACCCCCTCCCCTTGCCATTTTTTCATATCTTGACGAGATAAAGCGATCTAGCTATGTGTGTCCGTCCATCCATTAACAATTGTAATAAAACTCCAGGCCTCAATTTTGGACCGATCGTCACGGAATTTCGTGGAGAGGTCGGGTTTCGACCAGATATGACCCCATTAGATGTTGGTTATGATCGAAAGGTGTGAAATGGACCAAACCCGCAATTTTTACCCGACTTTGTAGCTGTCCTGTAGATCGCAGTAATATACAGATCGGAGCGAAATTTTAAGAATGATTTGAATTTAAGACGAAGAATAAGCTTGCAATTTAACATGGTGATGGGATAATTATTAGCGGGTTTAATGGACAAAAACTTTTGGGTGAAATCTTATATACGAGGGCGGTTCGGAAACTTCTTAGCCTATCAATGATAGGGAATAGTTAGTTTTTCAAAAATATTTTTATTTTTCAATATAATCTCCTGAAACTTCAATACACTTAGTCCAACGCTTTTCTAGCAATTCTATCCCTTGATTAAAATAGCTTTCCTCAAGGTCTTCAAAATAGTGGTTTACAACTGTAATTGCATCTTCATTTGAGGTAAAACGCTTGCCAGCAAGGAATTTTTTTAGATTTGGGAACAAGTAAAAGTCACTGGGAGCTAAATCAGGAGAATAAGGTGGGTGGTCAAGCAACTCGTACTTTAATTCGTTGATTTTAGCAATTGTTAAAACATTCTTGTGCGTTGTCTTGATGAAAAATTATTTTTTTGCGTTGTAAGCCAGGACGTTTTTCTCGAATTTGTACATTTAATTGATCCAAGAGGTTGCAATAGTACTGTGAATTTATTGTTTTACCCTTTTGCAGATAGTCAATCAATAAAATACCTTTGAAGTCCCAAAAAACTGTTGCCATAACCTTACCAGCCGATTGAATTGTTTTTGCCTTCTTTGGGGCACTTCCTCCAGCTTCAGTCCATTGTTTGGATTGTTCTTTTGTCTCTGGAGTATAGTGGTGGATCCATGTCTCATCAACAGTTATGAAACGACGCTTAAAATCCATTTTATTTCGCTTAAAACGATCCAAACAAGCTTGAGAAATGTTCATTCTTATGCGTTTTTGATCGACTGTTAACAAATGCGGCACCCATCTTGCAGAAAGCTTTTTCATCTGTAGTTCTTCATGCAAAATTAAATGGACTCGATCATTTGAGATGCCCATGATATTAGCAATTTCACGCACTTTTATTCGTCGATCATTTAATACCATATCATGCACTTTGGCTACAATTTCTGTTATTGTTGCTGTTTTTGGACGTCCACTACGTGGTTCATCTTCAATACTTGTACGACCACGTTTAAATTCAGCAACCCAATATTTTACTGTTGCATATGAAGGAGCACTTTCACCTAACACATTCACCATATCTTTATGAATTTCTTGTCCCGATAAACCTTTTTTATATAAATATTTAATGACAGCACGCATTTCTAATTTTTCCTTTGTAAAAAAATTGCGGACGCGTCTTTTTTGAACACCTGTTTCTGTATGAAAGAGTTGCCAGACCGAAACAAAATTTAACATGTGTTCATAACAGAGATGGAAGTTTCCAAAACACTCAACTTTTTTCTGTTTATACCGCGCTTTTTGTGCTAGGCTAAGAAGTTTCCGAACTGCCCTCGTATAAAATACAACGCGTGTATGTTTGTATGTTCCGCATAGACTCAAAAACGGCTGAACCGATTTTTTTTTTGAAAATTTCAGAGAATATACGAGGAACAACCGAGGTGAAAATAAGCTTTATATTTTTTTGAATTACGGAGGGGTCGGGGGCAGGCCCTATTTTTTAAAAAATGCTTTTTTGCAAAAGTTATGAAAGTATCGGTCAGAAAATTAATTTGCGAGGCAACGCTTGTTGAATCTCCGACCCTAAGTACTTATTCCATGTAATTTTCAGATTATGCACAGGGATGTCCCTTGGTGGAAGGAGGCTATATATTTTGTTGAATTGCGGAAATTGCTGATATTTGGTATTTAGTCTACTTCATAAACGAAAGGAAACTAATTGAAGTAAAATTCAATACAACTCATGGTGGAGGGTATAACAAGTTCGGCCTGGCCGAATTTAACGACGTTCTTACTTGTTATTGATAGTCACTTGCATATTCTAACTAATTTGCGATGCAAAAAATATAATTGACATAAGAAAAGGTAACATAAACTGTTTCAAGGGCCAGCAGAGGGGACCGGTTTGGCTAATATTTAATATAAAACATGACACGTTGTACTTACGACCTTGTATTTTTGCCTTACGACCTTTTCCTTCAATTTATTTTCATGATTAATTCCGTTAATGTACGTGGTTTCTTAGCTACATTGTAATCCCAAATAGTGTCCTTTTTTGTTTTCCCAAGTATTTCTGCCCCAACTCCCTGCATATTTTGTTTTTGTCTGCAAATCATGTAGAATCTTTAGCATGTAATGTTTTCCTGCGTTTAGGAAGTTTATCATCATCCCTAGACCCATGACACCATCGTCTAATTCCATTCCAAATTCATACTGCTCTTTGTTAGTAAAAACCTGATGTCTTCTTAGTTTAATAACATTTCAATCAATTATTATTTTAGAATCATTTAATAATGTAAACATTGCACTTACCCGTCCGTTAGAAGGTATTACTTTATTGAATTCAGAATAAAATCTTATCTCGTTATGTGAATAAATGTCCCTAGTGAAACCACAAATTACTAGTTGATAAAGTTAAGTAAGATATACGACAGTAAAAACAGTAAAATTTTGATTTTTTTTACAAATTTTTCAATATATGAGGTACTAGCAAAATGCCCGCTACTTCGTATGCGGAAAGGATATAAAAAAAAACAAATAAACAATATATAATATGGAAATGACAAACACTGAAAATTTGGTCGCACTAATACCAATTTTAATAAATATTTATTTTTATCTTAGTACTGTACGTACCCCTTAAGTTCGATTTTCAAAAAGATCAGCCGTATCTCACCCTTACACGTTAACAGCGAGATCAACGTTGCACACCAATACACACCCTAACTCCAAAAAATAAAAATTCCAGCACTGTCCCTACACCCAAAAACAAATTGAGTACCATTGAGTAATTTTCGTATACTTATGGTACGTATTGTGACGACATATCTCAGCCATACACGGACATTAATACAAAATAATTACAGTAAATTCCATAATAATTACAGATCTCAAGATTCCAGCTGTATCCGTTCGTCCAATTCCAAATTGTACCAAACTTAGTATCGAGTCGAACTCTTCCTACCCATAAGTAAGATTTTCCAAAACTACTTCAATCCTTCACTTTAGTAGTAATCTTACTTCAAAATTTCAGGATTCAAACTCTATCCGTTAAACCAAATTAAAATTGTACTAAATTTAGAACAATTTATAATTTTCGTACCAATTTTCAAAACTTCCTCAACGCAACAGGGCTACAATAATCATACTTTCAAATTGCAGGATTCCGCAGCTATCCGTTCACCTACATACAAATTGTACTAAATTTAGTACCATTTAGTGCTTTTCGTAACCATAAGTTTGCTTTTTCAAAACAATCTGAATCCTACTCTTCGACTGTAATCGTAATTCCAAATTTCAGGATTCCAGCTCTATTAATTCACCCGAATCCAAATTGTATCAAATTTAGTACCATTTCTTTCCCAAACAAAAATTTCAAGATTCCAGCTCTACCCGTTCACCCAAATCCATATTGTACCATATTTAGTACCATTTAGTACTTCTCTTACCCATACGTACGACTTTTCAAAATTTCCTCAATACTACACTCCTACAGTAATCTTAATTCCTAATTTCAACACTATCCGTTTACTAAAATTCAAATTGTACCAAATTTAGTGCTTTCTGTACCCATAAGTACGAATTTCCAAAACTACCTCAATTCTACTGTCCGGCAGTAATCTTAGTTCCAAATTTCAGAATTCCAGCTCTATCCGTTCATCCAAATCCAAATTGTACCAAATTTAGTACTATTTAGTACTTTTCGTACCCAAAGGTACGAATTTCCAAAACTATCTCAATCCTACACCCCTACAGTAATCTTAATTCAAAACTTTAGGATTCCAGCTCTATCCGTTCACCCAAATCCAAATTTAGTACTGCTCGTAATCATAAATACGAACTTCCAAAACCATTTCCTTATTTCAACGCCATTTCCCAACCTTGATTCCCATACCAAATTTGAAGATTCTAGCATTATCCATTAAGAATATGCAATTGGTACCAAATTTAGAAACTTTTAGTACTTTTCGTACACTTATAGGTAGAGTTTCTAAATACCCTTTGGTACATCTTCCTAACTCTCCATCAATGACCATTCGTTCAAAATTTCAGATTTCTAGCTCTTCGCGTTTGCCTAATACAATGGATTCCATATTTAGTACACTTTAGCACTTTTCATACCTTTCTACGACGAATTTCCAAAAACCCCTTTACACAAAAACAAATTATACCAAATTCTGTACAATTCGATTTTCCAAAACAACCTTAATCCTTCACTTCAACAGTAACCATAATTCCAAATAACAGGATTCCAGCGCTATCCGTGCACTCAAATCCAAGTTGTACCATTTGGTACATTTCGTACCCATAAGTACGAATTTCAAAAACTACTTCCATCTCAATCCTATACTCCAACAGCAGTCTGACCAAATTCCAGGATTCCAGCTCTATCCGTTCCCCCAAATCCAAATTGTACCACAGGTAGTACCACTTAGTACTTTTCGTACCCTTACTACCTCAGTCCTACACTCCAATAGTAATCCTAATTTCAAATTTCAGGACTCAAACACTATCCGTCACCCAAATCCAAATTCTACCTCTATAGCCTACCGCGAACGGGTTGCAAATTCTAACTCTTTCCGTTTACAAAAATTCATACTTTAAATTAAAATAAATAAAATTAAAATACTTAAAATTCAGGATTCCAGTTCTATCCGTTCACCCAAATCCAAATTGTAATAGATTTAGTACCATTTAGTACTTTTCGTACACATAAATACGAATTTCCAAAATTTCCCCAATCCTATGCTCCAACAGTAATCTCAATTTCAAATTTCAGGATTCCAGCTCTGTCCGTTCACTCGAATCCCTATTGTACCAAATTTAGTACTTTTCGAACACATAAGTACGAATTTCCAAAACCACCCTCATATCTCAGTCCTACACTTCACAGTAATCTTAATTCCAAATTTCAGGTTTCCAGCTACATACATACGTTCACCCAAATCCAAATTGTACTAAATTTAGTACCATTTAGTACTTTTCGTACTCATAAGTACGAATTTTCAAAACTACCTCAATTCTACACCCCGCCAGTAATCTCAATTCCAAATTTCGAGATTCCAACTATATCCGTTCACCCAAATCCCCATTGTCCCAAATTTAGTGCCATTTAGTACTTTTCATTCACATAAGTAAGAATTTCCAAAACTTCCCCAGTCCTACACTCCAACAGTAATATCAATTCCAAATTTCAGGAATCCAGCTCTATCCGTTCACCCAAATCCAAATTGTACTAAATTTAGTACCATTTAGTACTTTTCGTACACTCAAGTTTCCAAAAACCCTTTGGTGCATCTTCCTTACTCTTCATCAGTGATCCTCAGTCCAAATTTGAGGAATCAAGCTCTATCCGTTCACCCAAATCGAAACTGTACCAAATTTAGTGCTATTTAGTATTTTTCGTACCCTATGTACGAATTTCCAAAACTTCCACAATACTAAACTCCACCAGTAATCTCAGTTCCAAATTTAGAGATTCCAGCGCTATCCGTTCACCCAAATCCCCATTATACAAAATTTAGTTCCATTTAGTACTTTCCGTACACATAAGTACTAATTTCCAAAACCACCCTCATATCTCAATCCTACACTTCAACAGTAATATTAATTCCAAATTTCAGGTTTCCAGCTCTTTCCTTTTAGAAGCACCACTTCCCAACCTTGATTTCCATACCAAATTCCTATATTCCTATATTCCTGGGGCCTATTATTGATTTCATTAATTATTTAGCGATTTCTTCAAATTACAGATTTTGAAATTGAATAGTTATAACTGTACATCTCCATGTACGATAAAATTCTTAATTGCAAATAAATCTTGGTAATGTGCACAATTTTATTGCACATTCATTGATTTGCAAACATTTAGTTATTACCAAAAAGTGAGGTCCATACAGTTTTTAGTTGTTGTTATTTCTGGCCGATTTCTGAATTTATTCCCCTAATGTTGTCTTCAACAGCAACTCATTTGTTCAACAAACCCAACATCATTTATTGAAAGAATTTTTGTTTTAATTTTAAATTGAAAATCAAAATTTTTACAAATGCATCGTTTGTAATCATTTTTTCTAACTGTATTTTAACGCATGAAAATCTTTTGTGCGACACCTGTTATGTGAAAACTAAATCAGGATCGGTTTGTATTTTTCGCGTAATTGATGTTTATATCATTATCACCAACTGCGACATCTGTTGCAATGGAAGATAACAAATGTCTTGTCTATCTATTATTTAGTGGTTTACGATAAAATAAGTGCGCCTAGAAGTAAACTACAAAATTTGAAATTATGTGTGATCGTTTACGGTATCATGAAGTTATAGCATTGTTAATTTGACACATGTCTTGCAGAGGGCCAACTAAATGAATAAGTACGTAATAATAATGAAAAATAAGGATTTTTGTTGTTGTTATTTTTTGTGGTTCCAGGACGAATTTTCTAAAACCCGGCCTTATCTCGCACATTTGCATCAACAGTGACCCACTGGTAAAATTTCAAGATCCTAGCTTTAGCCGTTTTGGCTGTGCGTTGATGATGAGTCAGTCAGTCAGTCAATCACTTATCACCAAGCTCATTTATATATATAGATTTGAACACATACAGCATCCCAATTTGTATCAAGGAAAAGGCCAGAAGTCCATCTTTCATATCAGTTCGCTTATAGGGGAAAATAGATTTCAAATGTAAATTTTCGTTGCAATATAGAAATTATCACATTTTTGTTCAAAAGTTTGGTCCACAGGGTTCGCCAAATATCATCCGATTATCATCCAAAGGTGTAGGCTATCTCTTTACATTGTACCCCAACCATGGATGACGTTAAACATTATATCTGAACTACATTATCTGTAGTATTCTTTTAAAGTAAACATTTTCCTGTGGACTTACGACCTTTTCGTACTCAAATTTGTACGTTTTGTGGACTTACGACCTTTTCCGACAAGGGCAAAACATATAGAAAAACGCGACATACTACCATTTTCTTTGTATCAAACGACGTGTTTTGACTTGTACTATCATCCTGTAACAAAAACGCGATTTCCAAAAAAGTGGACTTACGACCTTTTCCGACGGAGCAGACGATATGTAATAATACGACGATGAAATAGTGAGAAACCAACGTTTTTATGTCATTTCGGTTATGTCACACAGAGTCACGACCGTGGTCATAAATGGTCAAAATCTGGTACTTCGGAATACAAATTTTTTGACGAGAATTTATAGTAAACATTTCACTTTGAAGGAATTTGAATTATGGTATTGATTTGTCAAGTAGTTTTGTCCATGGGAAGGTATAAATTGTTGGAAATATGTATTTACTAAAATTAATAACTTGTATTATGCTCCAAAATTTTAATATTTAAAGTAATTTATCGTTACATTTTTAAATTTGCTTTGGATGTAATAAACATGGATTTAATTTTGTTTGGAAGTATATAGTGATCGTATGGTGTTTACAGCTACCCAAGTCTGTACATCGATTTTGTGAACCAAATTTTAAAATAGTGGAGTGGAAAAAATTGTATAAAAGTGTATATCGATATTATTTGCTGTTTGAGTTGTGAAAAGCGAGCACAGAAAAAAATGGACAACGATTTGATAAACAAATTCAAATATTCAATTAAATTTTGGTTGATTTTTTGCCGAAAAACGAATTTTCATATTTACAAACGTGTTTATCAAACATTTCCACAAACATTTTCATTTTTTTAACGTGCTGTTTTTTCATGTAGTTATTTATTGAAACATAATAACTTTCTTGTTTTGCCTTATTAAGGCGAAGGTCATTTTTTAGAGTGCTATTTAATTAATTCTCTTTCGAGTTGAACTTTTATGGCGTAAGAGGTACATTTCAAAATTAGGAATCCACCGAAATCCCACACATTCAACCATTATGCTACGTTTCACGGGTGGTTAGACCGATCATCAGGCATACTAGAATGTTATCTTAGTGGGTGGACGAAGGCTAAGCTTGGAAACTAGCATTTATATCACAAATGATTCGAATTATTTTATTTTTTAATGTTAGTTATTTAATTCCAAACCTTTCCTATAGCCCGACTTAGCCGGTAACCCTATTTTCCACGTTTATTTATATTTGTCCTTCTGTATCGCCTTAATAAGGCAAAACAAAAAAATGATTTCAGTTACAAAATACAAACAAGTTTTGATAAAGCTGTTTATCGGAAAAGTATGTTTCTGTGAGTACTTCAAACGTATAAAGGTTCCAGCTGCAGAGGTTTACAGACGAACATGTTATTTCTCTTTTTCAGCGACCACCTTACTCAGATGTTACCCCCTATTTTAACAAAGCGTTTTGCGGGGTTGGCTATAGTGCGAAAACGAATGAATCGATCATCATATATTTTTGTGGGCTTACTAAGTACGTAATAATCCTGCTTTAAAACGAGAGACTTTTAAAAATATCATTTTTTTAACAAATATGGTGAGTAGCGAAATTCAAAATTCGATTTTTTACAAAAAAAATGGACCGTTTTTGACCACTAATCGGTAAAAAAACGTTTTTAAAGAAAAATTCTCATATATAAAGACAGGAGTTGAAAACCAAATTTCAATCATTTCGGGTGGATATTGAGGCCACAACATTCACAACGAAGACTTAATACTAATTTTCAGCCATTTCGGTGTGATAATCAGGCTAAAACCTCCAAAATACTGAAAATCCGGAGGTACCGTCCTAATTTCAAGGTGAAAGTTTTATGCCCCCAACGAAGACTAAATACCAAATTTCAGCAATTTCGGTGTAATAATGAGGCTAAAATCTTCAAAACCGATAATCGGGAGGTACCGTTCTATGGGGGCTATATCAAAACGTGGACCTACACCCAAAATTCACAGTTGGAATGTTTCATACCTCTGCTGAAGACTAACCACCATATTTCAGTAATTTCGGTTGGTCATTATGACTGAAACTGAAAATATGGAAGGTACGGTTCTATGGGGGCTATATCAAAACGTGGACCGACCATCCTAGTTTTTTGTCCTAGAGATTATAAGTCAATAATATGGCCACAGTTAATATGAACTCGCGACATAGTTTGTCGTGTGCTCCAGTAAAATATCTGCTTATAGTGACTTCAAAAAATGGTCAACAGTTCTTTAAAATAAAAACTTTAAAAGCTTTTTGTGCGGAAGCTTTTTTGTCGAATCACTTTATAATTAAGATTTTATGTAATCTTATGTAGAATCTAATCACGTTATGATACAAGGATATGAGGTTGTAAAAAAGTCGATGAAAAATCGATGTAAAAGTAGATGAACCTGACCGACCACCAATAGTAGCACATTTCACATCGGCTAACTTCGTGAGATCTACAGTGAGAAGTCACATCAAAGATGATTCTAGGAACCTTGATGCAGGACATCCAAAGCTATTTGGCCTGTGGTCTACCATCGTAGAACGACCTCTTTCCTCGCACTTGAGAAGTTAGTGATCCTCTCTAACTTCACAATGGGATAACAGTGGCATTGTCTACTGCAGGCTATGTGAAGATGAGAAATGAGGAAGAAAAATTGGGTTGTTCCTCTTTTTCCGAAGAAACGTCAGTACGTCTCAGAAGGAAGTCGTCGGTGCTCTTCACGGACAACATAATAATGGTAAATAATAACCAATATTAACCGGAACTTATTGACTCTGTTAAGACAAGTACTCTTACAGCAACAACATTGAAAATGAAGAGATCGATTTTATACGTTTTTAGTTTGAAAATAATTCACTTTATATCAAACCGTGTAATTTATGTGTCTATGGCAGTATTTATATGTATATAGAGAGAAAGTCGAAACAAATAGCGGCGTGTAGCATTATCACCTCTCGGTTTTATATTAAATCGGCAGTCAGACAGAATAAATTTTATGCAATTTTTTGAGCTTATTAGTTGGAGGTCTAAGAATATCCGTTCCCTCAGCAATAATAATAAAGGAATTCATCCTGAAATGTTTCTAAGTGACTGCGGATTCACTAAGAGTAGTTTTGAGCTATTTTTAGCTACATTTTTAAGCAATCTTTAAACTTGCCGCAAAAATTTAAATCGAATGTCATAGAAATACATATGTCGCCACTTACCCCTCAGTCTTCATAATTTCCTCAATTATCATTAATTTTCTGATTGTGGAAATTGCATTGTTTTCCCTCTCTCAATTTCCTGTATGATGACGTTGGTATGATCGGTCATACTGCTTACCCATGCTCATATGTATTCTGTCTTAACCAATTATATTTCCCTTTGTTTACTTTACAAATTTCCTCTACCTCGATAATGGTCAGCCAGTCTTTAGTCCTGTGGGCTACACGAAAGACGACAAACAATGCAAATTGGGGGGAGGTGGGTGGTGTGGTAAGGCAAGGCTTGGCTATGCCTGAGATTGCATCAGACTCAATAAAACAATTACGAGGACATGGTAATTATGATTAAAATCAACAGCCTTTTAACATGAAACGTGTATGTAATTTGTAATTTACTTAAACATACGTTAACGTATGGTCGTCGTAGCCATAGAGAAGGCTCGTGGGTGGTGTGGAATGTACGCTATACTTGGTGGTGGTGGATGATTGCTATTTTTGCGGCATGGAAGGACGTTAAGTGTAATTTAACTTTTAATAACTGTTCATATGTCAAATTTGTGTTTTCTGCACCCCCTCAAAACAGAACCTCCTTCAGCGAGAAAGGACATTAATTAAATGACAACAATTTTTAATAAGCATGGGATGGCGGGCGTATGTACGTAATTTTATTGATATCAACAACTGGGGAGGAAAAACAATATTAAAATATGAATAAAAATAAAAAAATATTTTTGTTGTGAAATTTTAAATATTCACACAATTAAGGAATTTAAAGTAATATCTTGTCCTTAAATTGGTTGCAGTTAATCTGAGCCTATTTTTGTAAAATAAATTGTTTGTATTCAAACGTATTGGTTTGAAATTAGGTTTCATAAAAATTGAGAAGTGTTTGTATGACCCATAAAAGCTTTGCTGTATCAGTATTTAAATAATGCTTATTTGAAAATACCTCCGGATTTTAGGTATTTTCAGGATTTTAGCTTCCTTTTTTTTGCACTGACTCTATATTGACATTTAAGGTTTCCACCAAGAATTGTCAAAATGGGACCATGTTTTGGTATAGCCTCCATATAACGGAACCTCCCGATATTACGTATTTTGAAAGTTTTTGATACTTTTTTTGCCTACCTACCTACAAATTGGCAGTCACAAAACTTTTATATAAAAAATTTTTTGACATTTCAAATATTTTAAATTTTTAGCTGGTATTTAAGTAGTTGAGGTTTCCAGTGGTCTTTTGTAACACAAAGAAATTTAATTATTTCTATAAGTTCATAATATTTAATTGTGGAGGGTACAAAAAGTTCGGCCCGACCGAACATAACTTTATTTTCTTGTTATATTTTATAGACAAATTTATGACTTATTTCTCTAACCTGTTTCTCTGATTTATTAAAGGAAATGTTTGATGTCAACAAACTGATAGCTGGAACCCAAGTGAAAGAAGACAATGAATGTGACTGTGTCCACATTTACCAGATCAGTGGTACCTGATTATACCCTCGTCATTTAAGCTAACGAGGGTTCCCAGGAAAAATTTGGTAAGCACATGTTATTACTTCTTGCAGTACAGGGTAATGAGTGCTCATTACATTCCGCATTATCAGGCAGTATATATAACAGTTTACACATAACTAGTTACTTCCATACTTACTTACTAAGTAATGAGTATGGTGGCACAGAGCTAGTGTGTCCGACTACAAATTCTAGAGTTGTGTACTCAAAGCTCAGCGTCGGCATGGGTGTT